>NC_138575.1:176070384-176670384 GCF_964289735.1 Phaethon aethereus | reverse complement strand
AGGCCTCCCCTCAGCCTCCTCTTTTCCAGACTAAACAACCCCAGTTCCCTCAGCCGCTCCTCATAAGGCTTGTGCTCCAGACCCCTCATCAGCTTCATTGCCCTTGTCTGGATACGCTCCAGCACTTCAACGTCTTTCTTGTAGTGAGGGGCCCAAAACTGAACACAGGATTCAAGGTGTGGCCTCACCAGTACCGAATACAGGGGCACGATCACTGCCCTACTCCTGCTGGCCACACTATTCCTGATACAGGCCAGGACGCTGTTGGCCTTCTTGGCCACCTGGGCACACTGCCGGCTCATATTCAGCTGGCTGTCAATCAGCACCCCAGGTCCTTTTCTGCCGGGCAGCTCTCCAGCCACTCCTCCCCAAGCCTGTAGCGTTGCATGGGGTTGTTGTGACCCAAGTGCAGGACCCAGCACTTGGCCTTATTAAACCTCATACAGTTGACCTCCACCCATTGATCCAGCCTGTCCAGATCCCTCTGCAGAGCCCTCCTACCCTCCAGCAGATCAACACTCCCACCCAACTTGGTGTCGTCTGCAAACTTACTGAGGGAGCACTCAATTCCCTCATCCAGATCATCAATAAAGATATTGAATAAGACCAGCCCCAGAACTGAGCCCTGGGGAACACCGCTGGTGACCGGCCGCCAGCCGGATTTAACACCATTCACCACAACTCTCTGGGCTCGGCCATCCAGCCAGTTCCTCACCCAGCGAAGAGTAAACCCGTCTAAGCCACGAGCCGCCAGTTTCTCCAGGAGAATGCTGTGGGAGACGCTGTCAAGGGCTTTACTAAAGTCCAGGTAGACAACATCCACAGCCTTTCCCTCATCCACTAGGCGGGTCACCTGGTTATAGAAGGAGATCAGGTTGGTCAAGCAGGACCTGCCTTTCATGAACCCATGCTGGCTGGGCCTGATTCCTTGGTTGTCCTTCACATGCCCTGTGAGCACTCTCAAGATGAAGTGCTCTATAATATTCTCCGGCACAGAGGTCAGGTGGACAGGCCTGTAGTTCCCAGGATCCTCCTTCCAGCCCTCACATTGGCAAGCCTCCAGTCTTCTGGGACCTCCCCTGTTAACCAGGATTGCTGATAAATGATGGAGAAACACTTCTTTAAATGTTTCCATTTACTTCTAGTAAAATATCACATTTCTTTTAAAAGAAAACTTTCAGCTGGAAAACCATTCTAGTCATGCTAATTTGTGCATTTATTTAGAATCACAGAATCATTTAGGTGGGAAAAGACCTTTAAGATCATTGAGTCCAACTGTTAACGTAGCACTGACAAGTCCACCACTAAACCACGTCACTAGGCACCACGTCCACATGTTTTTTGAATACTTCCAGTTCTGGTGACTCTACCACCTCCCTGGCCAGCCTGTTCCAATGCCTGACCGCCCTCTCAGTGAAGAAATTTTTCTTAATATCCAATCTAAACCTCCCCTGGCGCAACTTGAGGCCATTTCCTCTTCTTCTATCACTAGTTACTTTGGAGAAGAGACCAACATCTACGTTGCCACAACCCACTTTCAGGTAGTTGTAGAGAGCGATAAGGTCTCCCCTGAGCCTCCTCTTCTCCAGACTAAACAACCCCAGTTCCCTCAGTTGCTCCTCATAAGACTTGTGCTCTAAACCCTTCACCAGCTTCATAGCCCTTCTTTGGATATGCTGCAGCACCTCAATCTTTTTCTTGTACTGAGGGGACCAAAACTGAATGAGTTTAAATTTTGAAAGGGGTTTTCAAGTATGTAAGCATAAACATTCACACATTGTAGGTAATAAAGTTTATCCTTGCAAAGCCCATTTTGACAAAAGGGATTTACTTCAGAAAATTCTATCCCATGTGTAGGTAAGTGCTATACCCATCACATGCATGCAGAGATGCAAAGGTTTTTAAAATGTATGAATAAATTTTTCCATGAGGAAAAAGTTTTGAGTACACCCATGGAATCAGTTCTTTCAGAATTTGGCTAGGATTTAAAGTTGATTTTCTATAGGAGGTACTATTATTAAAACAGTAATTTCAGGAAAATACTGTCACAGCTCACTTCCTGTTTTAGCAGTTTTGAGGCAAACAATCTGGTAGTTTGTACCACTGTCTCAATTGTTGTTTTTTTCCTCATAACTGTACCTTATTTAAGCTAAATAAGTAGCTAAAAACAGAAATGGAAACTGTGCTAATCTAAACCAACTTTCTGCATGAAAACTGTACATTTCTTATTATTATTTGTGCCTATAACCTAATAAAATGTTATTGAAATAGATTGTTTCTTTTAGGAAGACATCTGACATTGATAAAAGGACTCCAAGTGATGGGGAATTTACCATATTCTTCACTAATCCATTGAAAAGCTGATTGCTCTCACTGTTATAAATGTGTATCTTTGAATCTACTCTTTCAACTGAAATCTCCTGCGACTGCACGTTGGTTCAAGTAAGATGCCATGACTTGTGTAAGAGCTTAATACATCAATGACTGCTCCGAGTGCTGACAATACAAAATGAGTGAGCTTTCCCCAACCATCAGATCAGATACAATAATCTTGTTACAGAACATTTATGCTTAAATTTAAATTTATAAAGCGTTACACAGGATTTTAACCATGCTATTTCACTGACCATAATGGAAATTGCCTGACTGCATGCCCTACAAGCTGCTGATAAAATGTATGTGTTAGACACTAAGGGCAAGATATATGAAATGAATTGGGTGCTGCTGTGCTGGGATTTGTAATGCCTAAACTTTTAAGCTGCTTGACTTCCTTTCTGCTACTAAGGTCCTGATTAGATGGCCAAGACTCAATGGGAATAACAGTATAAATCAGTGGGAGCACATAGTTGCCTCACAGCAGCCGGCAAGTTCTGCAGGAAGCCTCTTTATTCTAGCCACTGTAAAGCTTTAGCTATTGCTAAAGGAAATATGTATTGAATTATATTTCTGGCCACAGTTTAGCAGCTTGCTCTGCAATTAGAAGGCACTGAAGATGCCTTCTGTACTTCAAAATCATGTGTCCAGGAGGTACAGATACTTATCCCCTTCTGCGTGAGGGGATGAGGCAGAAAAAACACTTCAAGAAAAGGCAGTAAGAGTGATGCCTCTTCTACACGAGGGCTCCTAAGTTAAACCTCCTTTCCTGCATGTGTGAAATCAGCAATCAGCTGCTTCCTCTGCCTGAAATAATTATATTCTCCACCACCCAAAAGATCAATCTAAACACAGCAGACATCATCAAACTCTTTTCTGAACTGCACTGCGAATTTGTGTTTGGCCACCATCCTCCAAATTCATTCCCTAAACTGGATCCCAGCATGATGTTCCTGGCATCACCATTCTCTAACTGTCCATCCCCAAATAAAGATTTTAATCCTAAGTGCCACATGCCCCTCAGCCTTTCACATAATTGCTTGAGGTTGGAAGGCACCTCTTGAAGTTATTTGGTCCAACTCACCTGTTCAAGTATATCCACTTACAGCCAGTTGCCCAGGACTATGTACAGATGTTTTTTTAATAACTTCAACGAGGGAGACTCCACAGCCCCTCTGGGCAACCTGTGCCAGTGGTCAGTCACCCTCACAGTAAAAAAAAAGTGTTTCCTGGTGTTCAAACAGAACCTCCTGTGTTTCAGTTTGTGCCTGTTGACTCTGGTCTTATCCCTGGGCATCACTGAAAAGAGTCTGGCTCCATCCTCTTTGCACCCTCTCTTCACGTATGTATACACATGGATAAGATTCCCCTTCTCTCCAGGCTGAACAGTCCCTCTCTCAGCCTTTCCTCATAGGAGAGATGCTCCAGTACCCTCATCATCTTCATGGCCCTTTGTTGGACTCTCTCCAGTGTATCTTGTACTGAAGAGCCCAGAACTGGACACAGTACTTCAGGAGTGGCCTCACCAGTGCTGAGTAAAAGGGAAGTACCACCTCCCTTGACCTGCTGGCAGCCTCCTAATGCAATCCAGGATACCATTTGACTTCTTTGTGACAAGGGCATATTGCTGCTTCATGTTCAGCTTGGTGTCCACCAGGAGCCCCAGGTCCTTTTCTGCAAAGCTGCTTTCCAGATGGGCAGTTGCCAGCACACACTGGTGCATTTCCACTCTGCTGTTTCCATACTTCCCATTTCTCAAACTCCTACATAATGAACAGGTAAGATTTGTTGAGTTCTTTGATCCTGGTTGCCTGAAGCCTTACTTCTGAACTGTATGTGTTACTGTTTCCAGGAAGTACCACAACAGTACCACGACACCTCAGAGCTAGGACCTCCTGTTCCGATGAGGTGAGGGGAAGTGGGAAAAAGAATCGGGACAGGGGTAAGGAGAGAAATACAAGAATAATAATCTAGCACACATGGTTGGTTTGTTGGCCAGGGAGAGACAACTTATGCACTGGTAACATATGTCACCAGGACTACAAGTCACTTCATGCTCATATGTAAAAGAATTCACCACTAAGTACAACAGTTCTTTTCAGTTTTATTTCCTTAATTTACTGGCCAATTTAATGCCAGATTATTAGAAAAGAATTTTCAAAATATACTTCAAATATTTTTATGCATTTCATAGTAAATGGATTTTGCCTTAAGAAATCAAACATCCCTGAAGTATTCATCACCTTAGGGATCAAAAATTATGTTTACTCCTTTCATCACAGTTGCCACTCACAAAGGGAACAACCTCTTCAAGAAAAGCCAGTGATCTGACCCAAATGTATAGTATAAACACAGAAATATAACAGGATATTTCAAGGTTTGAATCACACAAAGGTAAACAATTACAGTCCTGAGACAGACCGAGTTTCAAGTGCCTTGTCCCATGTCCCTAGTGTCTTGTTTAGTATTGCAGATATAACATTAGTCACACAGTTAAATTGTAATTCAAAAGTGTGATCTTAGGAGGAGACAGAGCAAAAGTTAGGAGACCTATGCACTATTTCAAATTCCGTCATTTCTTTCCAAGTGAGCAAATACCAAAACATGTTTGTCAGAATTAGAATTATGTATATCTATTTTTATTAATAAAAGAGATGTTACATGGTCAATAATTTACTAATTAGAAATACTGTTGGTATTATCAGGAAAGCAAGACATATCCTGATTTCATGATTTACATTTTGTGATAAACCTTTGAATGACTTCATTGTACTGGGTTTTTAACAAGGAAACATTCACAGTGCACCACAACATACATGGCTATAGTTTATGACCTCTTGTCATGAACTGTAAAATACATATCTTATACAACACTGGTCTAAAATATAATAGATGTGCTCTTGAAACATGAGTTTGCAGGCTGTTCTGTTAGACCCCCAGCTGGAGCCCTAGAAGTTTATACAAAAATCTCGTCGTCACTGTCCCAGTTTCAGCTGGGATAGGGTTAATTTTCTTCATGGAAGCTAGTATGAGACTACGTTTTGGGTTTGGGATTAAAAAAGTGTTGGTAACGTACTGATGGTTTTAGTTGTTGTTAAGCAGTCAAGGACTTTTCAACTTTCCGTGCTTTGGCCTGCCAGTGTGAAGGCAGGGCGTGCACGGGAATCTGGGAGGGGACACAGAAAGGACAGCTGACCCAAACTAGCCAAAGAAATATTTCATGCCATACGACATCATGCTCAGTATTTAAACCAGGGGAGTTGGCCGGGGAGGGGCTGCAGCTCAGGAACTGGCTGGGCATCAATCAAGTGGGTGGTGAGCAATTGTGCTGTGCATCACTTGTTTTGTATATTCTTTTCTCATTATTATTGCCATTACTATCATTCCTTTTATTTTCCCTGTCCTATTAAATTTGTCTTTGTCTCAACCCAAAGAGTTTTACCCCTTTTCTTTTCTGATTCTCTCCCCCATCCCGCTGGGAGGGAGGGGGATGAGTGAACGGCTGTGTGGTTGTTTTGGCTACCTGCTGGATTAAACCACAGCAGTGACCTTATAGATTTTTGCGGTTGTATGCAGAAACTTATTTTGTCTTTTCTGTTTTCTAAGAAGAAAGGTTGAAATATGTTAACGTTTCTTACTCTTATTTTACTCTGTAAAAGTATATAAGAAATTTAACAAATCATGTAGACTGCACTTCGGAGCAACAATGTCTAAGATATCTGGGGGATGAAGGACCTCAAAATAGCACCTCCAAAGGTGCTATACAAAGCTCAGCTTTGTATTACTATGTTACACACCAGCTAAGGGGACTCTTTCTCCCTGTTTTTTAGTAATCTAACAAAGCATTTTTGTGTCTCAGCTTCTAACATTTAATTTGTTAAATGTCACCAAAGAAAAATAAAATAAAAAAGACATCAGTTAATAATGTACTCTTTAATGTTTCATCATCCCATGACTCTGTTTCGCCATGTTGACCTAATTTGCCATGACAGGAACATGGTCTTTGTTTCAGAATATTGCAAGTGTAGAAATGACTAAATCTTAGTGAGAATTGTATGCTACCTTAGCAAATAGAGCTAGCTTTACTGACATTATTTTCACTGTTCATAGTAAAGATATGTCATTAAGAAGACACAACTGTACTAAGTGGAACATGATTTATTTACATGCTTAATATTTTAATTGCCCCAGTTAGGGGCTGATCCTTCCTCATTTGGCACTCTGACATTCTTCTTACATCAGACCTCAATGTAGTTATTTAGTATCTTGCCAGATTAGGCAAAATTGAGCTGTAAATCCAAATTTTGTTATGACTGTCTGACACTCTAAATGAATCTCACAGTATGAAACCTTCAACTGGAATAGGACAAGTAGGCTTGGATGTTAAAACAATAATACTCCTTCCATTTATTGGTCATGTATTTAAATCCATCCATATCTGTTATGAATGAAAATCCTTATGTGTTGACAGCAGTGGCTACTGCAGGAGTTTCAGCCATGGTGGACAGAAGTCCACATCACAAAACTGTTAAGTACAAGTGGTCTAATACTGTAGTACTTAAAGATCTTAAGTGAGAAGATAAGAACTGAAAGGCTGATAAAATTAAGCTTCTCTTTCACCTTCAGGACAACCATCCCAAAATAAGATTGAGGCATTCTGGCACTATTGTGAGTAAGATTTTATTTCCATATTTAATTATCCTGTGAATACAAAAGGGCCTACAGCAGTCATTACTATTAGGCACCAACTCAGAAATGCAAGAATTCAAAAAACTGGAGCAGAAGGATGAACATAGTGGTGAAGATTTAGGTTAGATGTCAGATTGGAACATTCTGCTGAAATTATTGCAAAATACTTGCTGGCAGAGAGAATAGTAAATCTGGCCAACCACATTTATTAAAAGTATTCTCTATGCATTATTTATTTACAAATAATCACCTTCCAGATATTTAAGTATTAGAGAGACTCTGTTTTTCCCTAGAAACTTAATTAATTTACCTATCCCAGCATAACCCATTTATCCAATTTATCTTCTTTTTTATTCTACAAGCTACCCGTAATTTGAGCTGTCACATTAATATATAGTTATTCCAGTGCACTTAATCAGGACAACTCTAAAATGAAAAAATGGAAGGAAATGAATAAACATGTACAAGGTCATCTGCCAGCATATCATTTCATGAGTGAAAGTATCCTATGAGGCACACTTGAACCTTAAAAGGCAAGGTCAACATAAGTATACTTTTTTTTGTTTATTCCTAGATGCATAGGTTTCATATGTACTACTCAGTGTCTACCATTCCTCTGTGATAATTATATTGAAAATTAATAGCTCCAAATGCAGCACCACAGAAAGAGTAAACTCAGATAAACATTTGATCTTTCATGTTTGCAACCAGTTTCACACATTCCTCCCTTATGATCCCAAATTAGTTTTGGCAACTCCCCTGATTACCATGTACTCTCAAACATTTTATATTGATTCAGAAGAATGGATTCATTCCCATTAGTTGTGTTCTCAGAAGCTTGGAAATTACTTCAGATACACTTTGTGCAGTGCTCCTTTTTCTTCTGGTGCACACCTATAATGGGACATGGGAGGAATTAGAGCTGGGGATGTTCCCTGATCTGCTGATGTTCCAGAAACCTTTCATGGCAAAGAACATTTCCTGAGGGGACATAAAAAATTTTGACCTAGCAGAGGAAACGTAGGCTTTATTTGAACCAAAGCAACTTTGAAAAAAATGAACAGACGATTTCAAGAAGTTTGTTTAAAAGTATCACATGCAGTTAGGAATACATTTCTAAATGTAAGGAAAAAAAAATCCTTTCTTCTAACAGAGACCAGAGATGAGAAAACAGATAGCCAAAGTAGAGGAAAAATCCATGACAATTTATGAATATTTCTCCTCAACTGGGGTTCCTGCCTGTGACGCTATGACCCAAACATATCATTAAGATGTAGCCTGCAGTCCAGTTACCTGTCTGTTCTAGATAAGGGACAGGAGGAAAGTGTGGGGCAGTGAAGTAGGTGATTTTTGTCACTGCCCTCTCAGTGTCAAACAAGCTAGTATCACCCCACTCAAAGAAACTGTAGACTAGATTCCAGTTATAGACAGTGGAGGGTACCAGGCACTTCTAGGATGCAATTACTTATTTTAAATGTCTATTTTGGGTGTGCTCAATCACATCTTGAAAATACATAGCACTCAACAGTGTATAGGGACATCTAGACAATTAATTCACATGTGGAATATTTGTACATATTTGGTCAAAGTCCATGCTATGTCTCAGACTACTTTGGCACATTTCTTTCATTTGGGAAAGTCAATAAGGAGCCTTATGAACGACTAACTCCACTGATACCTGTATTCCACAAGTCGCTCAATCAGTTTGATGATTTATAATGCCAGATATTATGTTATCCAACTATTCTTATTAGATCCTTAGTTCCTTATTAGATAAACTTCAGGCAACGTTGTGTCCTTCTGGCCACTTGCCTTTCCTGCTGAAACATTAGGTAAGACCTCTCTTTGCTGAGGGATGTGTGAGGACAGCACTGAAGCCCCTGTGCACTGAGCATGCATGCAGTTAGACTATCACTTGCACCGGTTTCCTTCATTCAATGCCAACATAAGGAACCACCAGGAAAGCTCATGCCATGGCATATACAAGATATTGACAACATGCAGCTCTCTATTCTCATTTTTTTTCATTTACAAGTCCAGATAAACAATGAGCAGTACAATGTGTGCATTGATGGCTGCATGGAAAAGAGGTGACAGAAATTAAGAGCAATATTAAAGAAAGTAAAAGTAAGAAAGAACTAATCACCTATCGCCACTCCTTGTAGAGATGAAGATTTTCAACACAAGACATGTCATTAGATTCCCAGCTACTTCAAGGATTATTACTCAACATTTTCACTTAAGATGTTCACACCTTAGTTCTTTAGAACTAATACCTTCCTGTAGTAACCCAGGGCTTTGTCACTTCCGGGTTAAATCATTGTAGATGGCACTACTCAGAACTACCCAAAAAGGCAGAATTTGGTGGGCCTACTTATCAGGTTACATATCTGAAAGAACACATGAATCTTGGCTGCACTAGCTAGAAAATGACCAGAACAAAGTTTGCTGTGGTCACTTGGAACCATAAAACTGCAAATAGACACGTTTCTGACTGTGTGAGATCCCTTGTCCCTCACTCATTGGTATCACCATGGCAAATGCAACCTCAAGTGTTTGCACCTACACTGCTGTGCCATTAACAACAGCAACAGTTTCTCATGGGAGTTCATCTGTATTTGATTTTTTAAAACTGCTACTATGTTATTAGCTAACATTTCTAATTAATAAAATATTTGTAAAACAGACTTTTGTTCCTCGGCCTATTCAGTGCTAGGCTACAGATCAGACTTGAGCATGGTAAGGAACAAACTTCTTTTCTAGGAAAAGTTTACAATTACTTTAATTAAAAGTGTAAATGCAGATATACCTCAAGATCTACTTTGCTCTGGGAATTTCTTTCTTTCTTGATTAGACTAGGTCTTGTTATCTTCAACCATCTATTCTTCTAGGCATTTTTAAACAGACTGCTCATGGAGCTGTGAGGGTTTAGCAGGAAGTAACTAAAAGACTTTTTTTGACATTAAAAGGGTTCACAGGAGTTCCCACCTTCAATGTTTTTATATATATTTCTGTAAGATATAATTTTAAAATTATGTGTTGCACTTGGAGAATGAATGTTTATGTGGAAAACTCTTTAACATGCAAATAAATAAATAAATAAGTTTAGCTTGTGAAAGCTAAGTAATTCTATATCTTGATATACTAGTTTCATGCTGTGGATGCAGTCCAGCTAGTGAACCATTTGTAGTGTAATAATGTAATTACTATAATTCTCAATTACCTTTTTTGACTAAGGTGTTTTTAAAAACCCATTTACAGTTATAAATCAAACATTGATATTTACCATGAAGTCTATTCATGTTACATTTCATCCCATCTTGTCCTGTCAGTCAATGGTTAATGTAGTGTTAGTCTAATTATATACATACAATGTAATTATACTGTAAGTAGAAATTCTCCTATCAAATATAACAATGCTTAAACATGTGGAGTTTAAAGAAACAATGCTCTACAGAGTTGTGCACAATGATTCTTATCTAAACAAAGAGCTCAAATGTCATATGAAGATGGAGCACAATAAAAGTGATGGATATGTCATTTTTTGTACTAGTTAAGATATCATATGCTATCTGACTACTTTACAATGCACTCTAAATAAAAAAAAAATTGTGTCATAACGTTGGTTGAAGATATATATTTCTGTTGTTGATTTAACCTGTTAAAAAGACACTATTGTTTTCAAGGAAAGCTTATAATGCTTCTTAGATGAGTGACATGTTTTCTTTTAGCTTTAGTACTTTACTTTACAAAAGAAAAGATGAAACAGAGAGAGCATCAAATCTAGGAAGCATGTGCATCAGCTATTATCAGTCACCTAACTCATACTTGTCTCATTAATGTGGTTTCAGAAGAAGGTCAGACCTGCAGCAGATGTATTACTCAGGTGACAACAGGAACATCAGCACTGATGCGTATCACTCACAGAAGTAAAACCTCTCTGCTTGGGCCATTGCTGCCCAGTCAGGATTCCATTACAATGAATAAATTGTTACACTTGTCTCATAAGTATATAAAAAAGAACTGCCATCAGTGTGCTTCCTTCAGATGTACAGAATAGGTCTCCTCAGACGCAGACAAAGGAAGAATTTTGGAGAGAGGGAGGGAAATATTCTTGAAGTGGGTTATACCATGTGGGAAGAAAGCTACAAGGCTGGTGCATTTCCAAAACATGAAGTAGACAACAAACATGGTGGATCAACATCCCCAAGAGGTATTCAGTGCAGGCTGCAAAACCTAATCCAAGTATCTAAATGTCAGTGCCTATATGTAAACTAAGTTTTAAATTCTGACCATTACTGTCGGGTGAATGTTAGTCAGTACCGGCAAGTGGGCTGTGCATCTGACTAAATGACATTAGCTACTTCGGGGTGATTTTAAGAGCTCTCCAGAATCTATTAATTATATTGACTAGATGGAAGCTTAGATACCTAAATCACATGTAGGTACTTGTTGGTGCATTTAGGAACCTAAATTTAGATTTTTAGAATCCAAAGCTGAGCATCAGCCCTGGGCTGTGTTTCTGACTCTGGGAACTCGTGATAATCCTGTGATAACAGGAATCAGAAATATAAAGAAGCATTCCTGCTTGTTAGCTGTTCAGAATAAACTCAGTATAAAAATGAAAACAAAGAGATTTAAAAACCTGTAGCCACGAACAGACTTGCGCACAATCAGTTATGGGATTTTTAGGGATCTCTTTCTTCTGAGAATCCCATGGTCTGGCCCTTCTAATACTACTATTTTACTGAGTTACCACACAGCAGCAACTCTAATGTGTCTGTCAGTACTCTAGGTCTTGCCCCCTGACATATGCAAAGTAGTTTTTTCTTCTTTAGAGAGAAAATAATCTCAAAATGTCATATGTGCTGAGGCAACAAATGACCTGTACACAAACCATGACCATGAAGCAAGTTGGCCAGTGTGACTTGCTCCTGTGTGTGGTAGTAGCTCACTGCACCCAGACATGTTCTCCTGTACCCTCTGAGGAAACTGAGTCTAAACAAGGTCTAGTGCTGTTGTGTGAGAGTGCAAGACAGACCACAAAAACTCAGAGGGCAAGAAAAGGAGGTTGCGGAGGTGGGAGTACGTAATACCAATTTCACTTGTGAAGGCTAGGAAGTCTTCTACAGCTGAAAGACAAGTTAAGTGTTTTTTTAATTTTTTAAAAACCATTTAGGGCTATCTCTCTAAGTCTCTCTTGAGACTAGTCTAAGGCTAGCTGTCTGCAGCAGAGGCCAAAGTCAAAATAATTCTGAGTTTGGAAAATACTAAATTTGATTCAATTTATTATCACTTTTAAAACATTTATCTTTCTATTACATACTTTTCCCAAAATATTTGAAATGGTCTTCAACTTACCTGTGAATTTTCAAGTTTTCTTTTTTTTTTTTGTTTACTTGAATCAAATTTATCAAACATTTATTTGAATACTTGGGGTGCTCTTGTCAGATATCTTCATATCTATGTTATATCTGACATACAAGGAGAGTCTGAGAGAGGTGGGACTGTTCAGTCTGAAGAAGAGAAGACTCAGGGGAGATCAACGTGTATGATAAATACCTAATGAGGGTGAGTAAAGAAGATGGAGCCAGACTCTTCCAAGTGGTATCCAGTGAAAGGACAAGAGGTAAGGGGCATGAACTGGACTGTAGGAAATTCCACTTAAGCATAAAAAAGACCTTTTTTATTGTGAGGGAGGTCAAACACTGGAGCAGGTTGCCTAGAGAGGCTGTGGAGTCTCCATTGTTGGAGATACTGAAAAGCTGACTGGACACAGCCCTGAGCAACCTGCTCCCGCTGACCCTGCCATGAGCAGGGTGCTAGACTTGATGATCTCCAGAGACACCTTCTAACCTCAGCTGTTCTGTGATCTTGTGATTTCTTAGCTCCGTATTCCTCATCAGCAGAAGATTATGAAGTAAGAAGAGATTTTGAATAACTCTTTCAATCTTCTGAAAACTTTGGCATCGTTATTGTTACCACATGCTAGACAAAACTATTTAGAAATTTGTATTGCATCAAAAGTTTAGCACAAGCACAGCAGCTTTTAACCTTGATAACCACAAACAGAAGTTTAAAGCACTGGTGACTTTAATATTCATTGTCCCTTTTTGTATATCTCTTCAAGCTTTAATTTCGTAATTTTTTTATATATCTTTGTTATTAAATTTCAAAGTGCTTTTCAAGATGAGAAACTGAATACCTCTGTATATGTCGTGGTTGCCAGCTGGTAGTCATTGACTAGTGAATAGAGATAATCCATTAGCAAAGTACCTTTCACCTACACATTCAATGGACTTCACCCACCTACAAAGCACTCTCAGAAAGCTGTGATCCCTTATAACCCAGTCACGCACACCTCTGAGCATCAGCTGAGCTTCAGTCCCTGCCCTCCACTCTCATTTATATCCCCAACTCTCTGCCTCCTTTGAGGGTATGCAGCACCGCTTGGAGGTGCACCTTGGTGTACCCTGATGCAAGTCCCCAGGCAGTAGTTTTATCCCATTGAGTCATAACTGATTGTCCCCCTTTCAGCTGCACAAAACGTGGCTTACGTTGAAGTCACTCACTGAATATATTGAAGGACTGCTTGGAAAACTTATGCCTGTATTTTGAAGTGAGGTGAATTTCCATGTACAGCCGAAGCAAGATTTAGAGGAGATCAATGAAGCCTCTCAGCTGATAAAAAAAAAAGGGTTGGGTAGACTTTAGAATAATCAAAGAGTTAATCTAGTTTCATTTCTACATGACTAAAACTTGGTAGTCTTTTATTATGTTAATTTTCCAAACTTGCAAAGCAAAATACTCAGTAAACTGAAAGTAACCAAAGGGGTTGTTTGGTAGAGACAGAAATGAACTGTTTCTTTTGAAGTGTTCCAGAGAAAATGTGTTCAGAATATTTAAGTCTCAAGTGAGTTACCAAAGGTTATTCATTCACAAGTGAGATAAATTCATACCTGTCAAATTGTCTGGATACTCTGTGTGATCACTAGGGCCTCAAATAATTTATTTTTTTCCCCAGTGAAAGTTCAATATTTTCACGTATCCAAATTTAGTAGCATTTCCTGTGTCTGAAAGTAAATTAATTCATTTTCCTTTCATCTCACTTTCCACTTTTACCAGACTAGTGTAGAGAAAAAAATATAAATCCAGGTTGGCTGACATAAATTGTTTTTAAATACAATTTCACAGTGCAAACAGCCTGGAACCTCCTTACAACAGATGCTATATTTGTAAACAGTCTTTTTAGTAAAATCCTATGGCTGTCATTGATTTAAAATGGGTGTGTAAAATATCATTTCAAACTAATTCAATGCCTGCTTAGCCTTGGAACAGTTTTCCGCTGCTTAAGCTCTCTTATGTGCAAAAGAAGGGTATATGAACCCCCAAACTTTCCATCTTTTCCACTTTGATGCTTGATCCAAAAGGAATTATTATCTGCAACCTAAACCTGCCTTATTGTAATAATACAAATAACTGTTTCCATCATGCAAAGTGTGGACTGAATTTGATACCAACACTGTGGATTGATGAAAATTCAATGGAGCAGAGTTAAAAAGGAGCTGAAGAGTCAGTGAGAGTAGCAGAAACCTTACATTTTGAAAAAAAAAGGAAGATAGTCAGGGCAGACAACAGAGAAACAGTTTGCTCATGAAGCTAGAACAACAAAAATGGTGGACAGAAACACATCCCAGGAGTCATGTTACCAAGAGTCACAAAAAGAGACAGAGACTGATACTGTGGACTTTTCCTGTATTTTCCTAACTGCTCTTTTTAATAACTGCACATAATAACAATTTAGTTTGTAAGTGGGTTCAAGGTAACAGTCACTGCATAGCCAAGTTTTTGTAAAAGAATATTTATTTTTTGCATTCCTGAATGCTTAATTTTATTTACTTTCACAAAGAAAAAAAAAGAAGGAAACAAGTCCCATATATCTTTCACATACTTTATGCTAATTAACTTGACATTAAAAAAACAGAATATATTTTCTCAAATAATAATTCTTTTTATAGTTTTGTATTCTGTACTTTTTACTTTCTCTGGTTTTGTTGGTGAAGTGCTGCTGTATTTTGCAGCATTTATGTGCTACCTTTTGCTGCATTTGGCATCTCAGTGCAATGAAATAAGATGGAGTTTTGAATAAGGCAGTGGGAACAAATTTGGAAAACCTCTGTATACTTTCTCCTGCCTAGATAAGCAATTTCAGAGTTCTTACATGGTATCTACTGTTTTGATGATGTCTGATTCATGAGAGGGAATCACTACTGGAGGAGAGTTAAAACAATCAAACATTCAATCAAAGCAAAAATTAAATATTCAGTCTCCTAAGAAATAAAGACTGAAGTGGTCAATGCTTATACCTTGAATAAGACTATATTGCTCCTTTGACTGTATTTACATATGTAGGTTAAAATATGTGTACAAGAGTAACTATTATTATTATTATTACATAAGAATTTCTTTATCTGACCTTATATTATAACAGAAAGTTCTGGCAAAACCAACAAAAATTTAATGTTTAATTTCTGGGGTTCTGAGAATACTGATAATATTAATAGTGTACTATTTACACTATTGTAATTCACAACTGCAAAATTTACAGACCTGACATACTCTGATCCTGCTAAGTGGAGAATCTGGCCCAATGGGGTCAGAGAAGAGTGTAGCAGCACATGTATATCGTATAAATACAAATAAAATAGATCACAAGGTACTCAGAAAATGACAGCTACTTTAATTCTTAAAGGACTTAGACTTCCAACCCCTTTAGAAATTATGAAATGAAGAATAACAAAAAAACAACCCCCCGTTATTATCCAAGCACAAGTGGTATAAGATCATTTATCTTGATGGATGTCACCTTAGAGCACATATTATCCCTATCTCTCAAAGTGTTTTTTCCCCCTTATTTCATCTCTGACATTCATTGTAAATTTAATGATCCACATACGATTTGCTGGTGTCTCAGTCTGGTGTTTTGAATCATGAAACTAGTGCTAAATTTATGGCACTGCAGTACCACTTAGTGAATCATTAAGCAGTACAGTGATTTTAATGATTTGGATCATACTGGACCTCATCACTGTATAATGAGCTTCCATTTAGTGTAAATTTTATGTAAAAATTCAATTTGCAAACCAACAACATGAAACTACAACATTTTTACTAACTTGACATTGTATTTATTTATTGTGATTTCCATCAGTGTTTCACATGGGGAAAGAAAATGTTACCTCATTACAAAAATAATTTTTATAGTTCTCGCACCACTGAAAAATATATACTTTCAGATTGGTATTTTTGTAGAAATCTATTCTTAAACATAAACCTCTAGAAGGCTCAGATATGGTTATTAAAGTATGCTGAATTAGATTGTGATATTACTGATCTGGCTAAGCACTCAGAGAAGTGATTTTTCAAAGGGCTCCTAGACCCTTCTCTGCTGCCTGAGAGGATCCACCAGCACAGAGGGGAACATTCATTACTGCCGAACAGCATTGGGTCACCCTGTGCTGTTTCCGTTGTTAACTCTGTTTTTCAAACTGAAGGCTTACCACGCTGAATGTTTATAACTCGCTTCTCCAAAATACACCGAAGGAAGTGATTAGTTGTATGCTACCAACCCAAATACAGATTCCCCATTTCGAGTAGTTTTACACTGTGGAAAGTGTAATGGGCATAATGGAGCTGATGTATTGTTGGAATAACTAGTAGTTCATAGAAAAAGGTTTTCACTGGCAAACTAGTAATTTTAGACAATTTTTTCTGCAAATATTGTTTCTCGAGTTGATATTCATCAAACAGAAGCAATCTAAAATATTCACAGATAATACTTGGATCATTCTCTAACTCCATTTCACCTAACTTCTTGGAAATATTGACTAATATGGCTGGACCAGAGTCCTAGAACAAAAGAACCTTAATGGGAAGGAAGAACAGGTCTTGAAAAGATTGATGACCTTTCAGTTCTTCTGGTCCAGATGACATGCATCTGAGGAGCTTCAGATTTAGTTAATTAAGTCATTGAAGCACTAGATTATTTTTGAGGTGTTGTAAAGAAATGGGCATATGCTAAAAATCCTTAAATGAATCAATCTGTTAGTTCAACAGCACACGGCAGCTCAGACTATGTACTTTGCAGATGTCAAAGGTAAAAAAGAAGTGAATAGGATGAGGGAGGGTTTTTTCCTCCAAAGGAAAAATTGAAACAATGAGTAATAGTCACGCAGTAAATCAAATGCGTATAACTGGCAAATAAACAAAGTAACACAATGACCTTAACAGTCTCCAAGAAATGGTCATGTCACCATCCCAGAATGGTACCGCCACTTTACTTCTTGCCTACCCAACTCAGATGCCCAGTGCCAGATGTAAAATGGAGAAACTTTCTGTTAAACAGCATCTGTGGCTAAGAAACATGATACTACTCACCTGTGCATTTTCAAAATTAAGAGGAATAAAATAGAGGTAGAAGCTCCTCTCAGCCTTTTAGCTTTCTTTCCCATGGTGCAGTTGTAGGCACAAAGGTAACATATTTTACAGAACCAGGAACATTCAGTAACCTGACTTGTGAGACAGCAAACTTCCTATGTAAAGTTGCGTAGTTGCTGTGGAGTTCAAAAGAATAGTAGAGGAAATGCAACTTAAGGAGATCCTTAGCAAACTATTTGAAATACATATTTTTAAAAAATTTACAATTCAATCCACATTTACTTGTAACAATGTTGTAGCCACAGAACTGCTAGCTGTGCAAAGCAAAACCTGTCTTTAGTCATATATGCAGTATCCAGTGCATTTTTGCTACTACAGGTTTCGGAAATAACAAGGCTTTCATCGAGCTGAAGGGATATGTACATGCACAGCTCACATATAACAGATTCAATTATACTTTCATACATGATTTTGCAAGTACCACATCTAAACAAGCCCAGTTTCCTATGGATTTGTGTGTCACATCTGATACCCTCTCCTGTTACAGGTGCTATGTTTCCAGTGAACATTTCCTTCTCACAGAAAGCACAGCTGTTTTGTGTGGATTCTCTGATGGTTGAGAAGTGGTTGCAATATTTTCTTCAACTGGATCACTAACAGGGTCTCTCTCTTTAACTTTTCAATCTATGTTACACATTTCCACAGATTTGTGATCCATGAAATCTATAGTCTGCCATGAAATTTGGTCAAAACTAACTAAAAGGTATTAAGAGAGGAGGGGTTGAAGGAAATAGTCAAACAGACCTAGACCAGGATAGTATAAATGCAGAAGATCTTTTTCCTTTGTAATCAAATTAAAAATAGAAAGTTGGATTAACAGCTTTCTTAAAGGCTGTATTTTGTCTAAATTAGGTGGAACATTTTAATTTGCTCTTGCAATGATCTCAAAATTTCACAACAACAAGATTTTTTTAACTTGTTGTATGAACCCAGCTCAGTCAGAGCACTCAAATGAAA
This sequence comes from Phaethon aethereus, assembly GCF_964289735.1. NCBI lineage: Eukaryota > Metazoa > Chordata > Aves > Phaethontiformes > Phaethontidae > Phaethon > Phaethon aethereus. The sequence goes on along the minus strand of NC_138575.1, from coordinate 176,651,868 downwards.
AGGTCTACAATTTTTCTTTAAAGTGAGTGTAGCAAAACCAAAAAAAGGCTTTGGAATCTCTAAAGGATGCTTTCATTGTAGGACGTGTGAGAATGAAAAAACTTTTTGAAGAGAAAACTGTCTGGTCTACCAGGTGAGACAAAGTAAACTACAAGGGTTGGCAAAGATACCCCAACAAGCACCTCTGCCTGTCAAACTCTGCAATTCCCAGCTGCTTGTGCTGGCTTCCTAATGAAAAAAAGGGTTTTCTGGATGAATAAAGGTCTATTTGTTTATCAGTCCTAGTCAGCTCCTGGCTATTGACTAAGCTCTGGCCAATTTTAGCCAAGCTTGATAGAGTAATAAAGCCAAAGATAATTAGTTGGAATAACTCTTTCAAGAATCAGTAGGTGGCCTATGAATGACCTAACTAGTAGATGCAGATGGCCTGCCGATGCATGTGCAGCCTGGAGTCAGTGAGTCCTTTGTGGCCACTTGTCCAGGCAGAAGTTCAAGTGTATGGGAGCTGACTGTGGGCACTATAGTGAAGGGAAACTTACAGGACGCGTGAAAGAGAATTGAAAGTGGTGCAGTAGAAAATGGAATTATTTAGTGTGTTTAGAAGATGTAAGATTCACATCCACAGGTGACTAAAAATCTCCACAACTCAAAGAAAACTTATTTCCTCTTATTCTGATGTCTTGTCAAATTAGCTTTACATTGTTAGTAGACAAGCAATAGCTTATACTTTGGAAAGCTGGAAATACAGGGTAGCAGCAGCACCAGTTATTAGTAACCTTATTTCAAGGACTTTCTCAGGTCACTCAGATTCCCCAAGGCGCCTGAACCATACAAGCATTGTGACCCATACAAGCAGTGTTCATAACAAATAATACTTTGAGTGATTCTGCAGCAAAGGTTAGCTAACTGACAGATTAGCATGACAGCTTTTTGTTGGCTTCCTGAGCAGCTTTGTTCCACCTCATACAGAGCACACAGTTCATCCAACACAGAGATTAGATATCTAAACAGATACTAAATAAAGCTTCAAAGCAGTTAACATGACACTATTCAGAAAAAAGTATTGTTGTAGTGTTTAGGCAGTGAGAAGATAATGGTGTTCAGAAAAAAAACCCTATCACTATTGTTAAAGGTGACTTGTGATTCTGGCCAACAGTTTAAAACATCTCAAAGGTTAATGTATGTTTCAGAATATTTCATATACAACTGGCACTTTAACGGCAAATTGAATTATCCAGCTCATAAATCAGGATTTTCTTTAAAATGTTGGCTGGAATCTCTCTGAAGCTCGAGTTATTCTCTTACGAAATATACATCCATCATGTATAGTCTTTATTTTATGGGTAAGATCAAAGTTTAAAAGTTTTAAAAATGCAGTTTCTAAATGTGAAAATATCATTTTGTGAATTGAAAAAAAAAAAAAGGACACAAGCAAACCCTGAAAACAAAAAAAATGACAAGGCACTCCTCCCTACACACACACAAATCTAAGGTTTGTCACAGACGAGCTGGAGGATGAATAACATTTGAATACTTGAAAGTCTGTGTGCTCTTTGATATCAGACAGCTTTGTTTTGCCAACTGCATTTTCAAGCAGCCAAGGACAAAAAAATAGACACAGTAAACTTGTTTTTGGCATCTTACCCACAATATGACTAGATAAACTTCCTCAGTTTTTATTCAGTTATTTGTTGAAATAACAAGCAATTCTTCTGCTTAAAATGTAAGTTGTATGTTGCTGATTTTTTAAAACACTGTGTAATGTCTTGCAGCATAGTTATCTGAGACTATCTATGTACCAGGACATTGTCATCTGCAACATCAACTTGGTATGTTTTATTCAAGATCATAATGTACTTGTCATGATCTGATTTTTTTTTAATTTGACATTTTAATTTAATTGTGTAATAAAAATCTATATCATTAAAAAAAGGAAAATTTTCCCATGGGAAGAATTTCTATCTCTTTTGTCACTTGCATTTTTTCAGGCTACTTCTCTCTTCTACACACAACAGCACCAGCCACTTTACCTACAGTGCTACCTCTTCTTATATGATCTTAATTTTATGGTTTAGTAGCAACTAACCATATGAAAATCAATAAAAAGCAGAAATTTGTTTGACAATGGCATGACTAATGACAATAAAGCCTGAATGAAAATGAAAACCTCAATTCTGCTAAAGGATGTCACCATCAGCATAGCAATCCAGGGAGGTACTTGGATAAAGTAAGATAATCATAGAATTTTTGGATTGGAAGGGACTTTTAAAGGTCATCTAATCCAACCCCCCCTGCAGTGAGCAGGGACATCTTCAACTAGATCAGGTTGCTCAGAGCCCTGTCCAACCTGACCTGGAATGTTGCCAGGGATGGGGTATCTACCATCTCTCTGGGCGATCTGTGCCAGTGGCTCCCCAGCGTCATTGGGAAAAATTTCTTCCTGAGATCTAGTCGACATCTGCCCTCTTTTAGTTTAAAACCATTACCCCTTGTCCTATTGCTACAGGCCCTGCTAAAAAGTCTGTCCCCATCTTTCTTATAAGCCCCCTTGAAGAACTGGAAGGCTGCAATTAGGTCTTCCCTTTGTCTTCTCTTCTCCAAGCTGAAAAACCCCAACTCTCTCAGCCTTTCCTCGTAGGAGAGGTGTTCCATCCCTCTGATCATTTTTGTGGCCCTCCTCTGGACCTGCTCCAACAGGTCCATGTCCTTCTGTCCTGGTTTCAGTCAGGGTAGAGTTAATTTTCTTCACAGAAGCTAGCGTGAGGCTATGTTTTGGATTTGGGATGAGAAAATGTTGATAATGTGCTGATGTTTTGAGTCATTGCTAAGTACTCAAGGACAGTCCAGCTTCTCATGCTGGCCTGCAGCGAGCAGGCTGGGGGTGCACGGGAAGCTGGGAGGGGACACAGCTGGGACAGCTGACCCAGGCTGGCCAAAGAGGTATTCCATACCATATAACGTCATGCTCAGTATATAAAGCTGGGACAAAGAAGAAGGAAGGGGTGGAGGGACGTTCGGAGTTATGGCGTCTGTATTCCCAAGAAACCATTACGCGTGATGGAGCCCTGCTTCCCTGGGGATGGCTGAACACCTGCCTGCCCATGGGGAGTGGTGAACAAATTCCTTGTTTTGCTTTGCTTGTGTGCGCGGCTTTTGCTTTACTTATTAAACTGTCTTTATCTCAAACCATGAGTTTCCTCACTTTTACTCTTCCGATTCTCTCCCCCGTCCCACTGTGGGGGAGTGAGCAAGTGGCTGCGTGGGGCTTAGCTGCCAGCTGGGGCTAAACCACGACACCTTCTTACGTCAGGCACTCCAGAGCGGGATGCAGGACTGCAGGTGGGGTCGCAGCAGACCGGAGTAGAAGGGCAGAATCACCTCCCTCAACCTGCTGGCCACGCTGGTTTGGATGCAGCCCAGCATACGGTTGGCCTTCTGGGCTATGAGTGAACACTGCCGGCTCATGTCCAGCTTTTCATCCACCAGTACCCCAAGTCCTTCTTGGTAGGGCTGTTCTCAATCCCTTCATCCCCCAGCCTGGACTGATACTGGGGGTTGCCCTGACTGAGGTGCAGGACCCTGCACTTGGCCTCGTTGAACCTCATGATGTTCACATGGGCCTGTTTCTTGAGCTTGTCCAGGTCCCTCTGGGTGGCATCCCGTCCCTCAGACATGTCAAGCCTACCACTCAGCTTGGTGTCATCTTCAAAGTTGCTGAGGTTGCACTCAATCCCACTGCCTATGTCACTGTGGAAGATATTAAGGAGTACCGGTCCCAATACTGATCCCTAAGGGACACCATTTGTCACCGATCTCTGTCTGGATATTGAGCCATTGACCACTATCCTCTGGATGCAACCATCCTACCAATTCCTCATCCACCCGACAGTCCACCCATCAAATCCATCTCTCTCCAATTCAGAGAGGAGGATGTTGTAGGGGACCATGTCCAAGGTCTTACAGAAGTGCAGATAGACAACATGTGTAGCTCTTCCCTTGTCCACTGATGTGGTCACTCCATCACAGAAGGCCACTAAGTTAGTCAGGCAGGACTTGCCCTTGGTGAAGCCATGCTGGCTGTCTCAGATGGAGGTGATTCATGACCTCCATGTGCCTTAGCATAGCTTCTAGGAGGATCTGTTCCATGATCTTCCCAGGCACAGAGGTGAGGCTGACAGGTCAGTAGTTAGAATCACAGAATCACAGAATCACAGAATCACTAGGTTGGAAAGGACCTTTAAGATCATCAAGTCCAACCATTAATCCAGAACCACCATGTCCCCTAAACCATGTCCTGAAGCGCCACATCCACACGTTTTTTGAACACTTCCAGGGACGGCGACTCCACCACCTCCCTGGGCAGCCTGTTCCAATGCCTGACCACCCGCTCAGTGAAGAAATTTTTCCTAATATCCAATCTAAACCGCCCCTGGCGCAACTTGAGGCCATTTCCTCTTGTCCTATCACTAGTTACTTGGGAGAAGAGACCAACACCCTCGTCGCCACAACCCCCTTTCAGGTAGTTGTAGAGAGCGATAAGGTCTCCCCTCAGCCTCCTCTTCTCCAGACTAAACAACCCCAGTTCCCTCAGCCGCTCCTCATAAGACTTGTGCTCCAGACCCCTCACCAGCTTCGTTGCCCTTCTCTGGACACGGTCCAGCACCTCAACATCCTTCTTGTAGTGAGGGGCCCAAAACTGAACACAGTATTCAAGGTGCGGCCTCACCAGTGCCGAGTACAGGGGCACAATCACCTCCCTACTCCTGCTGGCCACACTATTCCTGATACAGGCCAGGACGCTGTTGGCCTTCTTGGCCACCTGGGCACACTGCCGGCTCATATTCAGCTGGCTGTCAACCAGCACCCCCAGGTCCCTTTCCGCCGGACTGCTCTCCAGCCACTCCTCCCCAAGCCTGTAGCATTGCATGGGGTTGTTGTGGCCAAAGTGCAGGACCCGGCACTTGGCCTTATTAAACCTCATACAGTTGGCCTCTGCCCATTGATCCAGCCTGTCCAGATCCCTCTGCAGAGCCCTCCTACCCTCCAGCAGATCAACACTCCCACTCAGCTTGGTGTCATCTGCAAACTTACTGAGGGAGCACTCAATTCCCTCATCCAGATCATCTATAAAGATATTGAACAAGACTGGTCCCAGAACCGAGCCCTGGGGAACACCACTCGTGACCGGCCGCCAGCCGGATTTAACGCCATTCACCACAACTCTCTGGGCTCGGCCATCCAGCCAGTTCCTCACCCAGCGAAGAGTAAACCCGTCTAAGCCACGAGCCGCCAGTTTCTCCAGGAGAATGCTGTGGGAGACGCTGTCAAAGGCTTTACTAAAGTCCAGGTAGACAACATCCACAGCCTTTCCCTCATCCACTAGGCGGATCACCTGGTCATAGAAGGAGATCAGGTTGGTCAAGCAGGACCTGCCTTTCATGAACCCATGCTGGCTGGGCCTGATCCTTTGGCTGTTCTGCAGATGCCCTGTGAGCACTCTCAAAACCAACCGCTCCATAATCTTCCCTGGAACAGAGGTCAGGCTGACAGGCCTGTAGTTCCCAGGATCCTCCTTCCGGCCTTTCTTGTAGACGGGTGTCACATTGGCAAGCCTCCAGTCTTCTGGGACCTCCCCTGTTAACCAGGACTGCTGATAAACAATGGAGAGTGGCTTGGCAAGCTCCTTTGCCAGCTCTCTCAGTACTCTCGGGTGGATCCCATCAGGCCCCATAGACTTGTGGGTGTCCAGGTGGCTTAGCATGTCCTTGACTGCTTCCTCCTGGATTATGAGGAGTACATTGTGCTCTCCATCCCCGTCTTCCAGCTCAGGGGGCTGAATATCCTGTGGATACCTGGAGTGGCTATTAAAGACTGAGGCGAAGAAGGCATTAAGTACCTCAGCCTTGTCCTCGTCCTTGGAGACAATGTTCCCTGCCATATCCAGTAGGGGATGGAGATTCTCCTTGCCTCTCTTTTTGTTGTTAATATATTTGTAAAAACATTTTTTATTATCCTTTACGACTGTGGCCAGACTGAGCTCTAGCTGGGCTTTTGCCTTTCTAATTTTGTCCCTGCTTGACCTAACGAGATCCTTGTACTCTTCATGAGTTGCCTTCCCCTTCTTCCAGAGGTGATAAACTCTCCTCTTTTCCCTGAGTCCCAGCAAAATCTCCCTGTTCAGCCAGGCCGGTCGCCTTCCCCGCCAGCTCTTCTTACGGCACATGGGGACCGCCTGCTCCTGCGCCTTTAAGATTTCCTTCTTGAAGACTGTCCAGCCTTCCTGGACCCCTTTGTCCTTCAGGACTGTCTCCCAAGGGACTCTCTCAACCAGTGACCTGAACAGGCCAAAGTCTGCCCTCCGGAAGTCCATGATAGCAGTTTTGCTGACCTCTCTCCTTACTTCACTCACAACTGAGAATTCTATCATGTCATGGTCGCTAAGCCCAAGACGGCCTCCGACCACCACATCTCTCACCAGTCCTTCTCTGTTTGTAAACAGCAGGTCCAGTAAGGCACCTCCCCTGGTGGGCTCACTCACGAGCTGTGTCAGGTAGTTATCCTCCACACACTCCAGGAACCTCCTAGACTGTTTCCTCTCTGCCGTGTTATACTTCCAGCAGATGTCCGGTAGGTTGAAGTCCCCCACAAGAACAAGGGCCAGCGAATGCGAGACCTCCGCCAGTCGCTTATAGAATGTCTCATCTGTCTCTTCATCCTGGTTGGGTGGCCTGTAACAGACTCCCAGCAGGATATCTGCCTCATTGGCCTTCCCCCTCATCCTTACCCACAAGCACTCTACTTGGTCTTCACAATCTTCGATTTCTATGCAATCAAAACACTCCCTAACATACAGAGCCACCCCACCGCCTCTCCTTCCCATTCTATCCCTTTGGAAGAGCTTATAGCCATCCATTGCAGCACTCCAGTCATGAGAAGCATCCCACCATGTTTCTGTGATGGCAACTACGTCATAGCTGTCGCGCTGCACAATGGCTTCCAGCTCCTCCTGTTTGGTGCCCATGCTGCGTGCATTGGTGTAGATGCACCTGAGCTGGGCTATCGATTTCAACTCTGGCACGTTGAACCTACCCCTAGGTTCAACTCTAGTGAGCCCCGTTTTATCCCCTCCCCCCTCCAATTCTAGTTTAAAGCCCTCTCAATGAGGCCTGCCAGCTCATGAGCAAGAATCCTTTTGCCCCTCAGCGTCAGTTGCACTCCAAGGGGAGTTCCACTCCAAGTTCCCAGGCTCCTCCTTGCTACTGTTTTTTGAAGATGGGTGCAATGTTTCCCTTTTTCCAGCCTCCAAGGACTTCACCTGACTGCCACGACTTTTCAAATACCATGGAGGGTGGCTTGGCAACTACATCAGCCAATTCCCTCAGGACTCTCTGATGTATCTCATCTGGTCCCATAGACTTGTGCATGTTCAGGTTCCTCAGATCATCTCAAACCTGATCTTCTCTTACAGCGGGAGGGACTTTGCTCCTCTAGTCCACCTCTTGCAGTCCATCCCCTCGAGAGGTGTGGGAAGAAGACTTGAGGCAAAGTAGTTGTTGAGTACCTCAGCCTTCTCCTCATCTGTTGTTAGCAGTCTGCCAGACTTGCTCATCAAGCGGGGGTATGCTTTGTTTGACCTTCCTTTTCTGGCTGATATACCTGTAGAAGCCCTTCTTATTCTTTGCATCCCTTGCCAAGTTCAGCTCCAGCTGCACCTTGGCCTTCCTGACCCCTTCCCTACACAACTGGGCAGCATCGCTGTCCCAACATCCTGGGAAGACCAGGATACCTGTCCCTGCTTCCAGTGACTGTGCATTTCCTTCCTCCTTGCCCTTTAGTTTTGACCAACAGGTCTCCACTCAGCCATGCTGGTCTTTTGCCTTCCTTTCCTGATTCCTTACACCTAGGGACCAAGAGCTCTCATGCTCTATGGAAAACATCCCGAAGGATCTGCCAGCTCTGTTCTGCTCCCTCGTCCCTGAGGACAGTTTCCCAGGGAGTCCTATTGACTAACTCCCTGAAGGGTTGGTTTGCTTTCCTAAGATTCAGGGTCTTGACTTTACTCTTTGACTGCCCCATATCCCTCAGGACTGCGAACTCCACCAGTGCATTATCACTGCACGTTAAGTTGCCTCCAATCTTGACATCACCACTTGTGTTGGTGACAAACAGGTCCAGTATGGCAACCTCTCTGGTAGGGCTGTCTATTACCTGGCATAGGAAGTTATCCTCCATGCACTCCAGGAGTCTCCTGGATTGCCTACAGCCTACATTTTCCAGCAGATGTCAGGGTGGTTGAAGTCCCCCAGCAGGACAAGGACCTGCGAGCATGATGCCTTCTGTAGATGGAGTGAGAAGTCTTCATCAACAGACATCCCTTGATTGGGCAGCCTGTGGTAGACACAAACCACAAGGTTTCCTTTGTTGCCTTGGTCCCTGATACTTACCCAACTTTCAACCTGCTCATGGATATTCTTCAGGAGGTTATAAATGGAGATTCTATTTATAAGAACACATGGACCGCAAAAGAAATGCAATCTATATTAATTGTGAGACTGCAAATGAATTTCCTGTACTTAAAAACCTCATATTTTTCTATTCACAGACATTTGCTTTTCATAATGCTTTCAGTGAGGGCACTGTTGCTCCCTGTTTTCTCTGTGCATCCTCTGTGATATTAATGAAAAGTAACAATACAGACATTTATAGTGTAAATGTTGTTGGTACACATGTACTTGCGCATGCATTTAGTATATTATGTTGAAACAATGGTAATGGTGGAAAGCTTTTGGAGATTGTCCAGTTTTTATGAAAACCTCAAGGAGCCTTAATTTAATGGGCACAGTAATGTAGTTAAATAAATTGTTTCCTATATTGTTGAAAGTTATTTACTTTGGTATCGAGTTTTAATTTTTTTTTTAATGTTAGAAACCTGGGATACAACATGTTTTATTCCAAACCGCTGAAATTTGTTGGTAGCCCATTGTTGATCTTATCGTTCAGATTTTAAAATATCTGATCAGAGATTTTTTCTGCTCCAGCAGTTTTAATTTTGCAAGCCACTGGACCTTAATGTGAGCTAATCTCTTTGCCTATTTTGTATGTGTGTATGGGAAATCTAAGAAGGCTTTTTTGTTTAAAATAACGAGTTTACGTGCATGAACAGCAATTACTGACATTTCATAAAGTTCATATTGCTGTTCTGTATATCTCAAATGTCTATCAGGGCACCAAAGAGGAAAAAAAACCACTTTGAAAACAGACCCCGAATGAGACGCTAGGTTAATACAGGAGTGAGTCCATTTTAATAGCACAGTTTTTACTTTATTGCATTGTACTTCAAAGAGACTTGAACATAATTGGTATCCATTTTCCTCTTTTTTTCCACTAATAAAATCTGTGCTAAGGAAATTCTGCTATGGAAAGTAAATATATCCTTTCTTGTACCATGTACAGAAACTATAGGAAGAGTTGCATTAGGAGCAATGAGTGATGTATGGCCAGGAAATCCTTAAAATAAGAAAAAGAAAAGTGGATTCATGTGTAAAAAGATGTTTAGAAACAGAGAAATGTGAAAGTAACAAGTGTAGAAGTATCACAAAAACCTATGGTGGTGTTATTATATAGATACCAGGTATCAGACTGTGTCTAGAGTTTCTGCTTAGCTCTGACTTCTACATAGCTATCCCGTAAGTTTCTGAGAGTTGTGCTTGAGCCTTGTCCGGTGTCAGCTACAGTACTACCTAGATTAGTTGAAATTCTTACACTTTGGATCGTAAAGGACTGTATCGGTTTCTGTGTTTTTTTTAACACTGACTACTGAGTCAGCACTTAATGAAGAACCAAGATCTACCTAGTAGGCATCAAGTGAGAATTTTGCAACTGAGAAAGAAGAACAAATTTAAAATATAAGAAAAGTGCTGTAAAATAACAATAATAATAGCGACAGTAATAATAGGAAACAATTCAAGCCTGGATTTTAAGTTGCTACCCTCTTTCAAGGGATCTGCAGAATTTGAAATCACATTTTGAAATGCTATCTTACACTACTTCTGATATATTCTAACTATGTAACTGTTTGAATGGGCAAAGTTCAGCTATGTATAAACTTAACTAGCCAACTTGCACTTTACCCACCTTCACGATTTTGTGAATCTCAGATGTATTATTCTCAGTCCGTATCCTGGGCTGCATCCAAAGCAGCGTGGCCAGCAGGTCGAGGGAGGTGGTTCTGCCCCTCTATTCCGCTCTGCTGAGACCCCACCTGGAGTCCTGCGTCCAGTTCTGGAGCCCTCAGCACAGGAAAGACATGGACCTGTTGGAGCGGGTCTAGAGGAGGGCCACAAAAATGATCAGAGGGATGGAACACCTCTCCTACGAGGAAAGGCTGAGAGAGTTGGGATTGTTCAGCTTGGAGGAGAGAAGGCACCGGGAAGACCTTATTGCAGCCTTCAGTACTTCAAGGGGGCTTATAAGAAAGATGGGGACAGACTTCTTAGCAGGGCTTGTTGCAATAGGACAAGGGGTAATGGTTTTAAACTAAAGAGGGCAGATGTCGACTAGATCTCGGGAAGAAATTTTTCCCAGTGACACTGGTGAGCCACACTGGCACAGGTTGCCCAGAGAGGTGGTAGATGTCCCATCCCTGGCAACATTCCAGGTCAGGTTGGATGGGGCTCTGAGCAACCTGATCTAGATGAAGATGTCCCTGCTCACTGCGGGGGGGTTGGACTAGATGGCCTTTAAAGTTCCCTTACAACCCAAAGATCCTATGATTTTATGATTCTCCTCTACAACTAGAAGAACAAAAGCCTTTCGAGTCTCTCCTCATAAATCAGTTACTCTGTCTCCTAATTCTCTATAGCCTCCTAAAATCCATTATGTCCTTCTACGAAAAGGCCAGAACTACCCCCAGTACTCAAGATGTTGAGACAGCAAGCCTTACACAGTAGGAAAATGAGAGTTTCTGTTTTGTTCTTCCTTCCTTCTTTGGAGATGACCAACATTTTGAGGGCCTTTTTTTGGACTTCCCCTGGCTGGCAAGCTGTTGATTTCAAGGGCTGTCTAACTTTCCCATATCTGTGACTTCCAGGTCTGTGTTCAGCATCATAAACACATAGTTTAGAATTTTTTTTCCCTAGATGCTTTATATTTATCTGCATTGAACTTCATTTGCCATATGTTTGCCCACTGGCTCAGATTTTTTAGGTTGTTCCAGCGTTCCTCATCAGTGGTGTAACATTTTACTTAAAAGGGTATGATCTACAAACTTAGAGGTTGCTTGGCCTAGTCCCTTCTCTGGATCATTGATGGACTGATAAAACTGGTCCAACCAAGTATCCATGTAGTATCTCCGTGTGGACTTATCTCTGTTCTGAAACAGCGCTAGTATGGCCTGTCCCTTGTTTGCTATCCTTTAACCAACGTTGACACTGCAACCTTATTTCCCATCCTGTGTCAACTCAGTTCCTTTAAACTGTGAAAAATCTTGTCAGAAATGTTTGAATATAGAAAACTTTCCAGACCTCTGCAAGAAAGTTAATGCATATTTAATGTAAATAGCTATTGCAAATTCCAGAGGTTTGAGGGGCGTTTTAATATATTTATCAAAAGTTATAACCTTGGCAATTTTCCTAGAAGATCAAAATAGCAACAAATTTTCCTATGTTAAAAACAGTTGCCACAAATAAAAGAAATGCATGAAATTTCATACTTTTACTTGAAACGCACCATATGTCTTCTAATACCTATGCACAATAGGGTGCAAGTTTAATGACTTGCTTTTTGTGCCCCTGTTGTAATTAGGTATTAGAGGACATATGGCATGGTGCAGCCCTAGCAGTGTATTTTCTTGTTTTGGTGATTTTCTGCTACAGCTGTAACATTACTTCTGAGATGATATTGTTGAGACAATTCATTCATGTGTTGATTTCTAGCTTTGAAATCTGAAATTCCTTTCAGATCATACAGATTTATGGAACCTAAAAACCAAATATGTAAATAGTATCAACAGGTGAATTGTCAATAAAAAAAGAGCATAACCAGTTCAAAGAGCATAATTTTAGACACCATAGTGAATGCTGCATTTATCATGCTTGGAATTGTAGTCAGAGTTCAGCCTTCATTGTTGGATGAGTGGCTACCTCTTTCCCTTTCAAAAACTTCCCCTTTTACATGCATGCATGCTCCCCAAGTGAGCACCCAGCCTAACATCTTTCTTTCCCTGATGTGTAATCCTCTCTTTTCCCTTTCTTACTCAAGTCCCTGACTTATGTCACCTTGTGTATCTGCTCTCTTTATTCAGTGTGTCTGAGTGAGCTGAGACATTTTTCATTTATTATTATACAAATCTGTGGTTAGTCATTGGTTGGTACAGAGATGATACAATCCTTTTAAAAAATGTTTATTTTGCAGATTTTAACAAAATATGTATGGATAAGCTATTAAAAACATGAAAAAAACAAAACTCAAGATTATTTAAATACAAAAAAATGATTTGAATGAGTAAATTCAGACTGTTGTATACACATTCTTTACTGTTGTAATGCAATTCTTAACTAGTATATCAAATTTATTGCTAAAGATGATACGTAAGAATATAGTCTGTTGGTTTTGGTTTTTTTTTTTTAATGCCCAGTATCAGACCACACAACCAAGGGTTTTTTAGTTGCTGTTCTTCAAGCAAGATGAATTTGCCATGTGTTTCAGAGGACATATGGTATCTCAGCAATTCATACTGCACCAACCTCCTAAACAGATTAAAACATTTCTTCTTGCATGACAAAAGCTGACACACTGTTTCCCCGGCTGGAAGTCTAGGGGACATTACTAACATGCAACAGTAGAAAACTGTATCAACACGTCATATTTCACCAGTACACACAACAGGCACCAGTTTTGCCAAGAGTCATGTTTTTATCATGAACTTGTAACAGTTAATTTTTTACCTGAAGTACTCGTTCTTGAACAGTGTAAATAAATTGGAATCTTGGTTTGTGTGTATTTTATGAATATGTCACTGTCTTTTCCAGGGGCACTGAAAACATGAACCTAATGCCCCTGAAAAGCTCAACATGCAGAGAGGAAAGAAGAACCACTGAATTTTTATTTCTATTTTATCTCATGTCATTTACTACAGTTTAATATCTGTGGAGGGAATGATTCAAAATCTTTTAATTTGGGGATTGGCATCACTGTGATGAATCACCGCACTACAAATCAATAGCATCTTAAAATTAAAAAGAAAGCATTAAATTACTTCAAAATGATCATAATCTACCAAAAATATCATGGGAAACGTCAAGAGAGAGCAAACATTGAAATCTGTAAAGTATCGTCACTGCTTCTTTTGATTGATGACACAGTTTCAAGAGTGGCATTAATGTTTGTACCCATCCTTTCAATTATTCTTTCAGAGGGAATTCTGCAAATAACTAACCTAAGGGGTATAGAAGTGTTAGAAAATTTACATTATAAATTCTCTACAAGTGTCCTACATTTGACATTGAATCTGTCAGGTAGAAGTTGTGGAATTGTTAGGTCAGCACTACATTTTTTGACAAAGAGGTTATCTCGTTGCACAGAACTTCTTCAAGTCCCCATTCTTAGAAGTACTTGTGGTTGCTTGCCCGTGTCCCAGTGAGCGCTGGGAGTAGATCACAGTGTAGCAAGCCTCCAAATGAGGCATGAAGATTGATAAAATACATTCTCAAGGAGCTGCTGGCACCTCCCTGTCAAGCTTACTAATGAGTGCTGTGCTACTGCTAGAGTCAACTGTCACATTATCTCCAGGCAAATAAACGGATCCAGTGACAAACAATACACAAACAAAAAGGAGCTGATAGAGGATCTTTCCTTTTAATTCCATCTCCTCATGTCCCTAGGACATAATGAAATTGTTGGCAGGGATGATTTTCATGTTCTGGAAGGAAGTTTTTCATTGTTTGCTGGTTTATGTGTTTATTTTAGTTATGAGCAATAGAAACCAGATCAGTAAAAATATTGTGGTTCTTTGTTTAAAAGTTAAATCCAGTGACTATGTAATATTTGAGAAAGTCAACTATTTCCAATATCAATTTTCATGCTGCTCACTATTTCCTGGTTAAAGTGATGACTGGAAAGAGGTATGCCAAATCTCAGGACAGAAATGTTAGCTGAGGTATTCCCTGCACTAGACAGAACAGCAGAAAGGATAATTACCTACAAAAAGTGGGTCACAGAAAAATTAGTTCCTGAAGATTCGTGTAAGATTTAAGGAATGGCAAGATACCTGTGTAACCTTAATTCAGCACCCTTGCTGAGGGTCATTAAAACAGTTCGAACATTGGCGATTCCCAAAGTTGTTCTCCTCCTGATGCCACTTACCAATCAATGGATTTCTGTAACATAAAATATTAGAGGAAAGCAAATTTCTAAGCAGCTGTTAATGTCACTTGCAAATCCTACATCTCTGGAACTCAAGAGTGTTAATTTTGGAAGTTACTATATCTGAGAAAACTGTACCATATGTTTCTTTGTGCACCAAATTTATCATAGCCTAAGTATACCATTTCCCAAATAAACAACAAATAAAACAATAAAAATAGGAAGAAAAAGGAAGAACAAAGCCAGAAAACATATCACAAAAAACATGAAGACTGAAAACAAATTCTTCTTCCTTGTGAACTAGACTGCAGTGGGCGTGAGATGCCTGTTTTGTCAGTTGTGCAGCCATTTCCCGCACAGCTGAGGGATGTTGCAACTCAGCTACTCTGTTCCAGGCTCTGGAGAGAAGCAGCCTTCAGTGCTTACAGGCTTCCCTTGCCCATACACCATGATGTCCACCCACAGCTTGTCTCCTGCTTTGCCCATGCCAGTCCTTTCTCTCTTTATTCCTATCAAACTCTCCTTCCTGTGTCCACCTCTGCACATGTTCCCTCCAGCCTGCCCTTCTCCAGTTCTCATTCCCTCCCTTCTGCATTGATTCAGACCACTTTTGACATTTGAAAATGTTGGTGTATTTGTTAAGGAACCCATATGACCTTCCATAAGGATAACTTCAGATGTTAAATGCAAGTTAAAGAGACAAGAACTTTTTGTTACATGTACCAGGAGTGGTCCCACATTCAATTAAGCACTATAAGTAATGAGGCTTGCTTTATCCCAGTAAACACCAATTCCTTTCCTACAGATGTATTTAGAAATATTTCTTTTGGGTACATATCACATGCAATGCTGAATTGTCTGAAGACATCTCAGAATTCACACTGAGCAAGAAATAGATGAATGTTGGTTTCTTTAGGGTTTTTTTCCATTGTCATTTGAGACTTTCTGTAATGATTATTTTAGGAAATTAAGTTCTGATATTTAGTTGCAATTATCACAGATGATTTTTAGGTAGAGTTTTATCCTGTTTAAGATCACTTGGACATTTTATACAACAAAGAAGAGGAATTTGAACAATAAAGGAGTTCACAGAAGGTACCAAACGTGTAAAAGATTTTTTGTTACTGGCATCCCTTTACATTTATCACAGGTTAATATAGATGAATAAACCAAATTCTTATGTCATAAAGTATCTGCAGAAAACTTTATTAGTTAGTCCTTGAATTCATATCTTACTAATCTGGACAGAAATACAAAATACAATTTAAACTTACAACACATTATGTTGTGTAAGTGACACTTCACAAGCAACACTATTACCAGAGATGCTTTAATACATGCAAATCAAGTCATGAACACTCAAGTGTACCTACAAGTGACTCCCTCTCAAATCCAGGTGCTCTTCTCTGTAAGAAGCTTAGTGAACTGTATTCTAAAACTAAAATGGAATAATGAACAGAATAATGTGGTATCTGAGTCATGCATGTAACAGCATTGCACATATCCCCATGTACTTGTACACAGTACAGCAGGGGAAATCTCTTACAGAAGGGCAGAGCTTTACTCTTACAGTTTCTGCATTTCTTAAGGCACACTATTCCTTTAATACTTCTCCAAGTGTCTTGTACTTTGTGTTATAATCACAAATACCAGCGATGAAATACAAAAAATGGCACTGCTTATGCTGTCATATGCTTGTTCACGCTGGTTACAGTAGAGACAAAATTCTTACAGTAGAGATAAGGGAATGTTATTCTATGTAGTAATTAATGCAATTTTGTATTTCTGCATCATTAGATGATGGAAATTCAGGCTGTTTTTATAGGTTACCTATAGATTTATGGATTTAAATAAATTTGTCTAAGCTTACTTACATTTCATCAGAGGTATAAATCAGTAGATGACTATCATACACCTCTGTCTGCAAGTCACCACTACACATCTATTCCCAAGCAGTAACTCTTGAAATAAAATTCTTCTCATACAGCTCTCAGATATCTGTGTAAACTACTAGATCTCAATCCATCTCCTACAAACCATGTGAGAAAATGCTGTCACCATGGTTCATTTTAGAATCTTTGCTGGAAGTTTCAGGATGATAAAACTTGGAAAAGAAAAAGTCATCATTTTCTTCTCCAAAAAACATTGACCAAAACTGTAGTCAGGCACATTTTGCAGCACAGTGGGAAACAGTACCATTGTTCTAGAAACGATCCCAGCACTTCAATTTTCAGCAATTTTATGTTTTTCAAAAAGAACACACGCGCTACAGTAAATAAATAGATATCTACATAAATATACGTGAACAACAAATCAGAACTTTGTACTTTATCTCTCTGGAGAGCTTGCTTTTGTTTTATAAAAAGCACACATGAAAGCCAGGCTGCTTCTGTAACTATGATGCCACAACAAATAGTACTGCTGGCTATCTCTGCTTTGTTTTTATGTCCTGCAGAGAGTGACATCTGTGTGCAAATTAACAACAGATTTGTGTAAGCTAGCTGTGAATGCAATATTTGGGGAAATAAAAAAAAAGAAACTTAACTATAAAATAATGAATGTAATAATTAAGAAATTTAATTCAATTTCAAAACACTCTTTTTACCTTCCAGGTAATCAAAGTATTAATTACTAACTTCAAGTTTTATACTTGGGGTTTTAATGGCTAAAGACACCCTTGTTTTGCCCTGTACACAATGTCTTTAGAGCAAAATGGTTGGTACTAAGGACCTGACGTACACAGAAATGTTTGTGGGGGATTTTACTTTCGACTAATCTATTCCACAAGATGAACATAAGTTGGCAGCTGGAGCTCATTACGTGGCTCCTAGATCACATCCTTTGTGCTAGTTTTATCTGAAAGGGAATCCAGTTCATGCAATCTAAAACTGCTCTGCAATAGCAACCACAACACGGAAAGTGGGAACAATTTGGATACTGACTTTAAGTGTATTCCTGACCTGAATTAAAACATTAATGCAGTCACATCCACTAAAGTCAGCCAACTCAAAGCATTGTCTGTCCCCAGACCCACAAAAAAAAAGTCTTCAAGAAATAAGACTGTGAATACATTCTTCAAAACAACACTAATAATATTTGTATTTGCTTTTTAAAAACTCCTTAAGAGGCTAGAAATCTAGATTATTTCCATAAGGGTGTCTAATCCTACTTGATATGAACACGATATCAACTTATATTAAATGCATAAATGGTCTGTGGAGCAGGAGCTGGGAAGTAGTCCCACCCAATTGATCAGTTAATGCCCTGCCCATGACGTCAGGGGATTCTGTTCCCTTTTCTGCTCAGCAACAAATATAATCATTTAGGTAATGCAGACGTTCTTCTGGAGGACTTGTATCACCTCTGCAAAGCCCATCATCTCACTTAACCTGGAACAACTAAAAGCTAGGAATCTTAACTGGGATTCAGCTGCCGAAACACTGGTGCCCATTGCCGTTTGAAGTGTCTGAGGATCCAAGGCACACAGGACCAGCAGGAGTAGCATAAGAATCACAGAAGACCTGCACCCTTATGGAACAGTAGACAGAGATCTGCATAGGACACCTCTAGCTACCTAAAGTGATGCTAAATACCTGGGAATTATTTTAACGTGGCATGCATTGCCTTCACAGTCTTTCTACTGTCTCACTTGGCCATAGGCAGAACGAGGGAGCGAAATCAGGAGAGAGATGCAACACCTGGATGGCTGAAGTTTGGGGAAGAAATGTTCTCCACAGCTTGACAGAGAGGATACCCTGCTGGGAGGGGGCATTTCTTGCATTCTTTGTGGCAGACACACAATTGCACTTTAAATTCCCATTGTCTAGTTGAGTGCTTTAACCCCTGAGCTATTAAAACAGTAGCACTGGCTACATTTTCACAAGAGCATGGGGCAGCAGCTATTGCTGTGTTCTTAGTAAAGACTGACCTTTGCCTGTTAAAAATTGTCCCCTGATGCATGCCCTTGGAGAAGATGGAGAGAGAAAAATTCAATTTAGTGATCCCAACAAAACTTAAATATGAAACAGATACAAGACAGTCCATCCTGCCAGAAGTGAGGCAGCCAGAACCAGAACTGGAACCGCTAGCAGGCCTCTCCTACCAAAGTCTGAGGCACTACAGTACTTCTCCAAAACTCTTAGAGCTAGGCAGCAGGCAGGTGTGAGCAGGACCAAGGTTTCTGGCTGAGCTCACTAACTTTCTCGTACTACCCTTTTTAGGTTTCCAAGCTTAAATTGCTCCTCATCTACTTCCCATAACACCGGAGGTGTATACAGGAATGTGCTAGATACCCATCAGGAAAACATGGCTCCCAAATCCCATCTTTACTGAGCCTCTTACCTCTGGTATTTTAGCTTTATACATCATCTTGAATTTTACTTACTGACCTCTTCTGTTATGTTTCTTACCTACCTGCTCTTGCTATTTTCCCCTTCATGATTAGCTGTGAAGTAACAACATAGACGGGAGTTCTTTTTGAAAGCGCACCTTCCATTTAAAATATCTGAGCTTTTGATAATTATTAATGCACACACAGCAGCAGAGGGATGCTTTATTCACGATGTCATGGTACAGCTATTAATGATACTCAGAGGACTGAAAATTACCATTTCGGATGTGTCCAGAGCAGTAAACTGGTAAACAAGCCTGCAGTTAGTGCTATGGATGATTTGAATCAACAAGGGTGAAAAGATTTGGTTACTCTGTGTATTAGTGTTAATAGGAATAGATTATAGAGGAATATTTGTGATGTGACCTTCTGTGCACTAATTGAAATAGTATTCAGAGTCAGCAGTGGAGTAATCAAGTTAAACACTGAATCATAAATCATCATGAAAAGTGCTGTCACAACTTAGCTATTAATGCCCTGTATTGCTGGGCAGCCTTACGAAAATATCTGCTATGCCGATCTTTAGGTTAATAGGAACAGAAATGGCATTTAAAGACTATTTGGATCAAATCTGCTCTGAGGTTGAAAGTGTTACTCTGTTAATTTACTGGTAATTTGAAGTGATGTAGTTGGGGTTAGAAGCAACACAGCTGAGCCCCATATAACTAAAAAAAGGTGGTAGGAATTTGACTAGTATGTATTTAATTGCTATAAAATGCAATACTGACACAACTTTAATATATGTGTACCTTCCCTTTGTCCATTATTTAGCATTTGGTATGGGGGTCAAAATTAAAACACATATTTAGCTTCATAATATGGTTATTTTGCTAATGCAGTTCAAGAAGAGACTTCTATGTATTTTATACATAGATGGTAAAATCTGATCTCACTGTTATTATGAAAGCTGAGGGCCTTTTACCAAATGTTTTGTATATAACAAAGTACTTTGCATTATGTTTTAAATGTAGAGTTCTTTTAATCTTGTATTTGCAAAAAAAAAAGAAACAAAGCTTACCCCCCTGAAGCAGAGATAGATGGAGTTTCCAAAGGCAGTAAATTTCTTTAGAGTAATTGTGTGATTCAGATTTGATCAAAATAATAAGCATAAGAAATATCACAGCTGGAATGATGTATACTTTTTCTAATAAAGACCTATGTCTCAACACTGGCAAAGCTTGTGCTAATTTGATTCGTTACTCATCAGATTACTTAGACAACTAGATGCATAATGTTTGGGGGGGCATCTATTTATCATGATTTGCTTCAAATATTGTTAATTAACATTAACATAAATTATACCAGACATCTGGTACAAAGAAACTCTTTTTAAACAGCGAGTAAAGCCAGTTCTTCAAAAAAATTTCATAGATTCTTACTTCAAGGAACCATCAAAATGTACATTCATATAAATACGTGCCAAATGCAGCTATGATGTATTAAAATCTGGAAGCAACAATATTTTATACACATCTATTTTTCATAAAAAATGAACAGGTATGGTTTTCTATAAAATTTATCTATTCATGAACAACGAAGTATGGGGGGGAAAAATTGACTCTAATAACACATTGTAAAATGAAATGTTTGGCTAACTCCAGTTCACTTTCTTGCACTTATTTTTTATTCGCATGTGCATTAGAAGTTCTCCACATTATCGAGATTAAATTCTGTTCTCTAGTTTACTGTTGTAAATTAGATTAATGTTATCCCAGAATTTCCCTAAGTAAACTGACAGCAATATTTAGCCATAAAGTCCTAGGAGTTTGTCTTTTTAGTGCTAAGTGACAGAGAAAAGAAATTAATAAGAGAGCTACAAATGAATAAAGACATACAATGTATTTCTAAACACAAAATGACTGGCAAAAAGCTGCTAACTAGTACTGCCATAAAATCTATCTGAGTTTGCAAGGAGCTGACATTTTTTTGTGCACAGCTCAAGGAGATGTCCGTAACTGATTTATTCTGAAGCGTGGAACAGTGTTGGAATTAGGTGTATTTTCAACATTTGCTGGTGAATTTTCGTTCTTTTCAAGTTCAGATGCCAGGTACAGTACAATAACAGATAGATATGGCTAAGATATGGTGTGGGGTTTACCTCATGCAACTTTAACTAACTGACAGGGATCTAAGCTAAGCTCTGAAGTCAATGATGAGAAACAGTCACTGCAAGGAAAAGATTCATTCACTTACCTTAGGATGGACCTAGCTGCCCTACAAAAGTGCCGAAATCTACTACAGATGGTCACATAGGTGCTAAATTTTTCATCCAGGACAGCTAGAGTGGGATTGGGTTGCTTTAGCACAGAAACCTAATACCATTTGAGGGAGGATCCCTCAGAGGTCTGCATCTGCCTGGGCAACAGTTGTGGTACAGATGCAAAGATCTGCAGGAACAGCAGCTTGAGGTGGAGGATATACCACAGGGCATCTTGACAATTATACTACTCTGAGTAAGCAACTAAATCATGCCTCTACTTGGGTGTGATGAATTCCACCCATGAATTTGAAAAAGGTTTCATGCAAACAGGTGTGACTGCATACTACTTGGAGTATATTTTATATACTACATTAACTTAAAATTTGTAGGAGAGTAAAGCAATGAAACTCAGACAAACTAGGTTATTAACAGGTTCACAAGTCAAGGAACAATCTTAAATTGCCCAAATTATATGTGAAGATAAATTAGATTGTATTATTTCAACACGCTTTTCTTCGCGTTGCTCTATCCATTCAAAGGTAACTTTTAACACGTCTTAGCATCTTTTTTAGCACCTGGCCATGTGATACAGAAAAGGAATGCTCATGTTTTACTTCATTTAATATGAAATCTTCCAGAATTTGCCTCACAAGTGTGTATGAAATTTTCCAGGGCATTGCCTAAAAAGCCAAACAGCTGTTCCCAATTCGTATACATTGTAAACCTACATAAAATTACCAGAAAGAGCTTCTTCCCTCACAGAAAATAAATTTCAAAGCACTACCTGGATCTGAATATCTTCTTCATATTTCCAACATGTATTCATTTAGTAGCATAAGACTTTATTTCAATACTAAATCTTGACCACACAAAAGAAATTAAAAGCTCACTAAAATCTGTTCCTTAGTATAACCTTGCTGCAGAGAAGTACTATACCTGCTTTATGATAATAGCTCTGGCAGACAATAAGAAATCAATGTTTGGAACAATTTTGCAGGTCTCGGCAACAGAAGCACACCCCTTCATCCTGAAAGTCAGCTCAACTGGCAAGTGAAACAAAACACACTTACCACAACATAAACTTCAAGGTAAACTATCCTCCATGGTCTTGACTGATCTTAAGGTTATTCTGCAAGAATATTTTTG
Organism: Phaethon aethereus; assembly: GCF_964289735.1. Classification (NCBI taxonomy): domain Eukaryota; kingdom Metazoa; phylum Chordata; class Aves; order Phaethontiformes; family Phaethontidae; genus Phaethon; species Phaethon aethereus. Next base: position 176,629,771 of record NC_138575.1, on the reverse strand, counting down.
TTTCAGGATATGATCCCTCCCACCCAGAAAGCAATTTCTGGGCCCCTTACCTTCTGTGTGATACTAACAAACTATACCTGATACAGTACAGTATAATTTTTTTAGAACTTTAAGTAATAGGAGATTCCAAGCAATTTATTTCACATAGTTTTATGAGAAATTGCAATTTATTACCTTTTCTGGATATGTTCATTTTTAGCTGTTATTGCCGAATTCAGCCTCAGTATAAAAGGGTATAATTCTATTGAATTCAGTGGTGGTATATCAGTGCTGTATATTCCCTAGCTGGACAATGAAGCTGTAAATAACCAAATACATCAAATATAAAAATTGATTACTCTATTTTATAGTCTCTTAGAGTGAATAAGTTTGTGATTTAAAACCATGTCATAATAAAACCATGCCGGGAGGAAATCAGAGAGAGAATGCAACATAATGGGCCAAATCTAGTTTTCAGCCAGAACAATTACATTAACTTCCACAGAATTGTGCCCATTTGAGAGTTTATTTTGTTTTTAAAACAAGGGGAAAATATATTACTGGTTTGCTTTCTTGTTTGCCTGTGCAATGGTATTCTATATATTCAATGATATTCTGTATATTCATTCTTAAACTTCATTCTTAATCAAAATTGATTAATAAAAAGAACAATTTATAACAATAAACAACATATTTTGCACATTTTGAGTGCTTCTAATAATCAGTAGATTAGAAGCTCAGAATTGCTCTAGGAACACTTTAAAAGAATTAGACATGCTGGCCAAAGAAGAGCCATGGACAGAAAAAGCAAGTTGCATTTCCAGACTAACTGGCAGGTCTTCAGAGATACAGAAGGTGGAGAGCTGCCATCTACTAATGGCATTTGTGATCCCTAAGTGCCTGTGGTGGCTTTTTATTGTTTAATTGTGATACTTGATGGATATTATTTTTACTACTGTTCTCTTAGTCTGACTGTGTAATCTTTCATTTATTCATTTTTGCCTTTATTGCAAAACTGAAATTATTGCAATTAATAATTTTCACATTGTTTGTGTTTGCCTAGCACTCCATTATCTGTATGGCCTGTACCATGAGGTAGGTTTGGTAGAACAAGAGCCAATGCCTGGCCTCCAAGACTTTGAAAATTGCTCTAAATTATTCACATTTCTAACTGGAAATCATTCTTACATATTTATGCATACTCACAAGTGTGTGTGTTTCTGTATATAAATAAAGACAAAATAAATAAAAAGTCAATGCAATATAGATTACACAGTATAGCTCAATGTTCTACTTTGCTATAATCTTATATAAATCCAGCTCGCACAAATTTAGCAGGTGCTTTTAAATTTATATATATGAATGTAAATCATGTATTATTATGCACACACAAATTACATTTTCATACAGTGTGCAGTTTACCTCATTTGATGCTGAAAAATATGCCATTTTATTCTGGGTAATGATAAAGTAAAGGAAGGAAAAGACATATATGTTCATTTAAACTGTTAAAGCTGATTTCTTTTTTAGGTCTGAATTAAAAATCTACTGTAGCGACCCTGTCTTGCACAGTATAATTCCCTACAACTTCTAAGTCACTCAATGATAAGAGGCTGATCTAAATGCTTCCACTGCATTAATCAAATACCAGGTCTAATTAAAAGAGCCATGCTCAAAGCTTTTTCAAAATGTTGCTCAGGTATTGCAATAATTTCTGATCACCCAAGCCTGGAAGACAAATAATTAGAGCTGCCAGAGCATTCTGATGAGTGATGTCAGCATCTCCAAGTGACCTTCCCTCCACTAATTAATTTTCATCTTAAGAAAAGAGACCCTGTTGTTGCACATTATTAATTGAGTTCACTAAAAGATGCGCCTGATTAATTTTTGTTGATAATACTTGTCATTCTATGCAGCCGCTGTAATCATTCTATTGGGCTTTATTTTTTTAAGTTGATCTAGGTCTTTTACAATGTGACTGATACAGTATCTTCCATACAGAATACTGTGCATAAGGGCATAGTCTATAATGTGAGTACACAACTTTCATTGTTGCTGAGAGTTTAGGTCAAGTAGAACTTCAATGTCTACTTTGTTATACTTATTTTCAGTTGAGCTGATAGAAATTTTTCCCTGCTACCTCCTATGACTTCCTTCAGTTTCCCAGTTTAAGGGATTCCCACCTTATTTCTGCATACTTCCCATCTCTCACAGGTCTTTGATGATCCTGCCAGCCGAAGAGTACTGTGTGGTTGGCTTGAAGAGAATACCCCAGGAACCCAAAAGCTGGTAGGAGGTCCAGGACAAAAGCTATGGTCAGAAGGATGACAGCTAACGGAGCCACAGCGCATGGCTGAGCCTTGTCCGCAACGAGTGATCAAAATCATGAGTTTGATCTATCCCAAGCAGAGTTCTTCCAAGTCTGTTTTGTGGGAGAGCAGGGCCACAGACTCCAGTACAAACACAGTCACTGTGGGGGTTTTGGTATGGGATGGGAAGAGGGGAGATGTGTATTGCCACATGGATGGGAATCATGATGCAACATCAAGGCCAGTTTCATTTGTTAATTTAGATGTGGCTACAGAAGCAGCAATGGATAGATTCTCCCAAAATAACTGAATAACAAAGCTACAGATACATAACTGGGTCTTCCATTTCCTCATCTCGATGGCATTGGCTATGCCAAAATTTAGATCTCAAACTCTACCCTGAAACTCATCTGTTTTGCATAGTTAAGTGTTTGTAGGACCTGGGAGAGATGAACACAAAGACAACCTGCAATTAACAAGTTTCTTCTACTGCCTTAGGTCATACTTCATAGGTTCATATAATTTTGCACAGCCCAGTCCTATGCAGATTGTACACGAAGAGAACCATGGTCTTGAACATGTTGGGGGTCTTGAGTGCTCATGAATCCCATGACTATAATGAACACATATAAGCATAATGATGTGTAATAATATACAATACATTACCAAGGATTTTTCAGGAGGTGAAACTGATTTCCTGTTAAATGATCTTAAAATGTATAGGCAATATAAGCCATGAAAATATACATATTTTTCCCCATTTTGAGGAGTATTTTAATCATGTTTTAATCAAGATAACCATGATTACCAATTTATCAAATATCAATTTAACAACAAGGATTATGGAAATTTTCCCCAAGCCAGCGAACAAAATATGATTAAAAGAGTTCCTCAGAGCACTGTGATGAAAACATGCATAACTCTATTCTTCAGCTATGTTCTAGCACATGAAGGGATCAACATATTGTAAAAGCAGTAGGCTATCTAGATAGAAAGGCAAAAGAAAAAGGAGAGGGAGTTATAAATTGCAGTAAAAATAATTATTTTACAACATATTTGAAGGTCTTTTTTCATATACATTCAAGCTTGAATTGTATTTTCTGCACCTCAGTCTGTGGTGAAAGCAACATTATACTTTTATTTATCTTTGCAAACATTCTTTACTGAGCAGTCTGATTCCAAAGTTTGATTGATAGGTAGGTAATAGAATTATTTGAATATGGAGAAAAGTTTGTTACCTTGAAAATTTTGAAGTCCCCAACTGTGTGCTTAAAAAATAGCACTAAATTTTAAATCTGTGATTGTTCTTCCTAAAACCTTCTCCAAAAAGAAATGCTGGTTTCTTCACTGTTCCTACAGCTGCAATACCAGATTTGATTTTTCATTAAAGAAGATATTGATGCATAAGTGAAGGCATTAGCAGAGAGCTATTGGCTTCATCTAATTTCCTTTTAAAATATTTCCTTATTTTAAAATATTTGCCTTCATAATATACATATCTGATTGCATGATCACTAGGAGGAAGTAGTGGGTTCAAGCATCCCAAGATTCATCCTGAAGTGAACACACACACTCTAGCTTACTTAACAACCTATGGAAAAATAGGTGCTTTTTTGAGCATCTCTAAGAGGTAGTGCTTCCCTGATAAACACTGAGTGTGTATGAAACAAAGAATGAATTGGGGAAAATATAACTACAAATAAGCCACACATTTATCTAGGTGTTACAAGTTATTTTCCCCCTGTCCCAATTCCCTTAAGCCAATGATAACATTACAGTTAAGCCCCAAAAAGTCCAAGGTCCTGCAGGAAAGCCTGCAGTTTCCTCCTCCTTCTTTTTCTTCCCCTAGATAAACAAGTGGCTGTAGGGTGAGTCCATTCACTGCATGGTGATCCAGTGGAAAAAGACAAAGTTTTAAAAAATGTATTCTTCTGTCCTCTCAGCCTGCTGAACCAATTCACCCTGCATCTGATTCACTTAAATTAAAAAGGAGAAGCCCATGGCACAGTCAGGGCCAGGGGACAAGGACTGCCCCTTTCAGAGGCAGCTCATTGCATTAGCTTACTTGCAACAAGACATCACATCCTCAGTTTTACAGCTTGCCCATGTAAATATCAGCAATGTTTCTTTGACAACCAAATTATGCTCCCTTTCCCCCTTGGACTCCCAAGGAAATTTGCAACCCTGCTCCTAGCTCTAAGAAAACCGCTTGCCTGGTTTTTTGTAAAGACATATCAGGGGTGGAAATCAGCTTCCAGCTGTAGCCACCTGAATTAGGTATCCACACACGAACTAGGTGTTGAGGTGTCCTCCTAGTGGAGGACAAGGATTTATATATTTCCTTAAACAAAGGTGCTTGGGGACACCGTACAAAGCTCAAGACAAATGCTTGGGATTGGCAGATGTAGCATAGGTCCTATGGGAGATACACACGCTTATGTATGAGAGAGACAGCCAAGTACTGGTGAAGTATCTTGAGGTGTCTCAAAAGGCATTCGATACCTCTGTAGAGGCCACTGACAGTAGTGATAATTTGGCTGGCTATAACAGAAGCTCAGACACCTCACTCCTGTTTGCCTACATTTAGCTATCAAGTTGTGAGCTGAAATTCAACCCCCCGCTGCCAGGTCCAAGCTGGCAACTTTCTCCAAACCCCTTTTTTCTCCGCACTCACTTTCTATGCCACCTCCTCCAATCAAAATGCAAGGTTAGCATAATGTAAGCAAGTTATATAATGCTGACGCCATCTAGCTCAATTTTTATATTTTACACCTTGGGAACTGCTGGGCACAAACTTCTTATGGGTGACTACTATTTCTGCTTTGCTGTTTCTCACCATCTTTAGCTACAGTACTACCTCTGGCTTCTGTCATCAAACCAGCTTTTAGTTATTCCTGTCTCTTACAACTGTTGGCCAGTCAAGAGAATTTCAGCAGTTGTTATTCAGCTCAGGTTATTTCATTTTAATAACGAGAAAACCTGCCACTGTGAAGAGCCAAAGTAACCTATAAGAAACTTACCTGATTCCCTCACAACCAGGTAGCCCAATACACTGATCTTCCCTCCCTGTTCCTCTGCCTTCACCTAATTCCCCCAGAATTAAAGCTGGAGGGTAAATACCAGCAATCTGCCTTCAAGGGCTTAAAGAAACTGCAACCTCGTCAGCTTGCAGACACCATTTATCAGATGAGATGTACACTTCCTTACTCACGTGCAAAGTGACACAAGTTCATTGAAACTGCTGCACTTCACCTTTACTTCCAGATGAGAGGAACCCAGAGTCCCTCTATGCAATTCCACTTGAATTAAATGACAGAAGAAAAATCTTTACAGATGACAGAAGGGCCTGACAAAATCAAGAGAAGTTCAATCTCTCCTACTGTGCCCTGCCAGTATACTTCCAGTCTTGTGAAATGGGAAGTTTTTATTTCAATATCCAAAGGAAGACTGGTCTATCTAATCTGCATATCAGTGTGAGTACTTGCTACCCAGACCCCTAGATGTTTGGAGCCACGGGCAGTTTCAGTCAAATTTGATCTGACAAGTTCTAAAGACACTAACCTCCTAGAGTTTACATTCAGGTGGGAAACAATCAGTGTTAGTGCTTCATTAAGGACGAGTTTAAAGGGGCACTTATCCTCCTTAAACACTAGCACTCCACATTGGAGACAGCTGCAAGGACTGCCCACCCACAAGAAATGCAGCTCCCAAGTTGCTGCATGTCAGAGAAGCGGACAGGAGCCGTAGGTCTGTAGAAGCCTGGCTTGGTGGGGTTTGCCCTGACTCCAGCGACAGGGACTCTTAATACCACACCTCAGCTGCCTGAGGTGTGCAGTCCCTCTGACTGTGGTGAGACTGTTCACGTCTTCAGAGGGGTGAGGCCAGCAGGGTTTGGCTTACTGGGATGTGTTTTGGTTTGTGTGACCGAAACGACAACATCAGGTCATCATATGCTGACTACCACAGATATGCGTCAAGCGACAACTTTTGTCTGCAGCTGACCTAGACTGATTGAAACTATGAGTTATGGATGAGAGACTGTTCTGTCTATTACAGATCCCCTGAGCCTTCCAGTCCTTCAAATAGTCTCCAACATTAGTACTAAGCCAATGACACACAATAACAAAGTTTTATTGCTATTGTAGACTTTTCCAATTAGAGTATTCTCAGAGACATCTTCTTATGTAACTTTATGCTAGCTGTGCCTGTACGCACAGTATATGTGTAATTGTTTTGGATGATATAAGCTTCCATCAGAAAGAAGATAAGCTGAAATTACCAAATGTGTTTTCATCAATGACCTGCTATCAGGCTCAAGAGTCACTGGGTTAAATGTCAGTGATCGGATACCTACCCTGTAGCTAAGCAATCTCTTTATTCACAGAATATCTACTGTTATACCAAGTACAAATCTGAGCAACTGTTTTCCCATTTATGAGATTTATACAGCCATTTAAAGAAATTTTTCCTGTGAATCTACTGATAACATCATCTCAATAGTGAAGTGAATGGTTTGAATCAAATTTCCTCCAAGCTAGGCACAAGATTTTGCATCAGCAGGAACTTTCAGAACATGCTGGCTTATAGAAATAAAGATAGATATAGGCATATTAAACCTGTCTTTTTCCAAAACATGATTCAAATCTCCTATCAAGATTTTAGGTTACCTTGGAGGAGGGAGAAAGGAAAAATAACACACCACCACATACACATGAAAACAAATAAACAAAAAAACCCCAAAACCTAATACACAAAAAAGCAAGCTAAAACATTCCCAGCAGAACTGAAGAGGGACTTTGTAACCCCACTTTCCAGTTACCTTTTTTTCAGAACTAATCTTACAAGGTCCTGAAGATGAAAGAGGAGGCCAGACGTCCCAGCAGACTGTAAAATAGCTTGACTGGCCAGCTGATGATTCCCATTCCATCCAGAGCTGGTTCCCTTCCTCCTGCTGATCACTGCCCCACAGCTATGAGACTCCTGCTGCTCATCACTTCTACCCTCCTATTTAGAAATAGAAAAACGTGCCCTGCCAGTGGCCTTTTGCACTTCTGCCTTTGCCTGCCTTCTAGCTGTGGTGTGTGCAGTGGTCTCTCGTGACCCCTACTCTTTTTTTGTTTTCCTTCACCTCTCTCTCAAAGATGTTATGAGAAACAGAGAGCACAACATGTGTCTGACATCCCAAACTGCCTCTGCTCCTCTACCTTTAAGGATCACATTGTCAAGCCAACAATGGCTCTGCTGGCCTCTCTTTTGCTCCCTGGGATACAGCCCCATTTGAATTTCTTGTATTCATGAGATTCCCATTACTTGCTCTCCAAAGTTCATCATATACAAAACTCTTCCTATTCTCACTCTGGGAGATATTAATCTTGTCTTCCAGAGTAAGAGAGTTCAGCTATTACCATATAACATAGTTCCTCTCCTGGGCACAATAGATAAATATTCCCAACATTTCTTTTAAAGCTAACAATGAAAATATGTTAGAGCAGAGTCAACTAACACTCAACAGCAGTCTCATTACAGTGTCAGAGTGGAGTTGGAAGAGGAGGGTATGGAGAAAGAATGTTAGAAAAAACCCTGGATATTAATAATTAAAGGTTCCAGACAAGTCCCTCGTGCAATATAATGCTTTGTCACTCATTATGTTGTAATCATAGGCGTGAGGAACAAGCTCGTCTACACAAACTGGGATTACAGCCATGAGAAGACAAGGACTTTAATTAGTTGCAGTTCTAACTTTTAACTATTGCCCTTATGATAATAGAAGGATTCTACCTACCTGATGTAAAAACGTATCTCCTCCTCCACCCCTTCCACTTCTGCACGGCACCCTGGGTGCTCACAGTGTTGGGGTTTTTTTTCCAGTTTCATTTTCCAATTGATTTCCATTTGTTTCATTTTCTCTTGACACATCAGAAATCATCAATCACATAATTAAAAAGGAGCTGCAAAATCATGATTAATTACTATCCAGAGCAAAGGAATGTGAAATCTCCACAACAATTGAGTATGTTCTGCGAAGGGTTGAATACCTCTCCAAGAAACAAACGTAACTGGTTACAGCAGCTTCACCAATTTGGGAGGCAGTGTTTACAGGGCTATTTTTCTTAAGATAAATTTTACTTCAGATTTGCAAAGAGAATTCACCAAAAGTCAGGAAATGAATCCTAAAAAAAATTTCTTTGACATCTTTATTTTAAAGAGTCTTTTATTATACAATTGCACAATGTATATCCATAGGAAAAATTGCTGCATTTGGTCTACCAGGTGAACAATGCTCCATGAGTGAGACAGCTGTTCTGTGTTTCCTGTTAGCCTCATATTTCAGAATACAGTCCCATGCCTTATTTACCAAGCAACATCCAAGACCCACCTCAAAAATACCTATCTTTTTCCTTGATAGGATTTGCTTTTATGACACATCTAAAAAATTTCAGAAAACCTCACAAACGTTAATGGATGTATGCATGTTTACAACACTTTGGGGGACAGGAATTCAATCTGCATTTTTCAATTGATTGCTTTATTTCAAATGGTCCTTTTGATGGCAGGTGCAAGGAAAAGCCTGCCTTCACAATGTTGTAGCTGCATTCTTCACATCTGCACATTTTCAGTAGTCAAAGATATAGCAGAATTTACAGACTTCCACAGATAGCACACGTGTTTACTCTTACTAACGTAGCATTTTTATTAAATGAGAGAGCTACAGTAAAAATTCAGTGCATAAACAAGAAACACGTTTTGAAGATCCTAAAAAGCCACAAAATGTGATTTATTCCTTTCCAGATGTCAACTCCTATTAATCACTGACTGACATAACACATCAGTTCACAGAAAGTGTAAGATTGTATCTCAGGTAAAGTATTAAAGTATTATACTAAAGTATAAATAAAAAATCACTGGGTTTTTAAAGATATCTCAACTTTTTCTGCTCTGACATCCCAGACAAACTCACTCTTGAGAAAATTCAAGTCTGGTATAATAACTGAAAATTTTAACTTAGAATTGGACAAAGATGAAATGTGGAAACAATAGGATCTGCTAGAGTGAAGCATGGATTTAAGGATGCCCATAAATACCAACTTGGTCCACGGAAAATTAGAGGCTTCTGTAAGGCATTTAATCTCCACAGAAGTATGTGAAAATGTTTGCTGAACAGACTATTCAACAAAGTTCATCCAAATACATAGGTCCAGTTATATTAAAATACAAAATCTCCAGAACTGAACTAAGTGGCAGAGGCAGGATATAATGAATCTTGCCTCATCCCACAGTCCACGATGAGACATTAATTAGCATTTTCAGTCCACTGCCCATGGCTATGCTGTTAATTTTACAGGCTTTTCAGTAACTCCTCTGCATCAGTTGTGGATGGTAATGTATCTTCTTGGAGAGACACAGAGTTAAAAATGCTTTTGTAACCCAGAGTTTGCAGGACAACCTAATGCTCCCAGCTCAGAAGACAAGTTATCTTTTTCTTTTACAAATACTGGATATCAAAATAACAAAATTAAAAATACTGCATCTGTGTCAAAGCAAACACCGATATTTAGATCTGTGTTGAAGACACTTTGCAGCTCAGAGAAGCAAAAGGAACACCTATTCCAGACATGTAAAAGGTAGTAAATGCACTGAACTTCTAAGAGGATTAAAGAGATGGTGATGAGAAAGGGGAACCAGTGAAAGAATGTTTGACCAGCATGCTAAAAAGCTTTGCTGTGGTTCCAGATATCCAATTCCATAATGTAATGTTGATTTCTATATTGCCCCATTAACAGACAAGTACAAAATATGTAACTGAATTCACTTCCTCAGTTAACTGCAGTCACTGAAACCACTCTTTTAAAATCAACTTACGTTTAGTATATAAAACATTGCCCTTAAACACCCCCTAAGTAACACAACTTTAAATCTATTAATACTACCCGAGTAGTGGTGTTCAAAATCACAAAATGATCTGCACATCAACTATCACACAATCACCTATAGCTGGTTGTCGTACAGAGTAGTTTTATCAGTTCTGAAGTCACCAACTCGGAAATGTCATTTCACATAGTCATCATCATCTGCTTCAGACAATCTCATTAAGCTACAAGAGTTTGCCATACTGGATCCATCTTATATTTGGATGGTATCTATAGTACAAAAGCCATTTTTGTACATTTTTTGTTTGCAAACAGAAAATGGCAACATTTCTCATTGTTTGAGTTGTTCATCCTTTGAACAACTCAAAAAAACCCTAAACCAACCAAACAAAAAACTTCAACCCAAGTAACTAAATAACTTCCTGAAAACATGGTATGTTAGTTTTCTTACTTGTACTATAGATTTGAATAATAGAAGAGGTCCATATCAAATAATGTTTTTTTAAAGTTTCATTATGTTTTCAATCTAATTTTTATATTTGTATGAATTTTTAAAGTAATACTGAAAATCAAATGCCAGGGACCTAATTTGAAGGTTTTAAAGTTATCCTTAAAGATCAGTGTAAATTTTAATGTCTTCTCTACATTTCTAATTGTGACCTAAATGAATGATTGTATAACTAAAATTTTTTCATTTCATGTATCTAATGATGTCTACTGTTTGTTACTGTTATGAATTTACAGTTATACTGTGGGATATTGTATTAACCTACTAATATAATTTTTTTTTTTTTTTTTACCTTTGTCGGCTGTATTAAAATTTGCCTGTAAAGGGTAGGGTGTGATTACGGTTATAGTGTTGTAAATTTGGGGCAATCATTTGAGTGACAGTGAATTTTAACTGTTTAACTGAGGAGCCAATATGGTTGTAAAAAAAAAAAAAAAGCCCAATTACAATAATAAGGAATACAATATAAGTAAAATGTGGCAAGAGTTGAGACAAGCCCAGCTGCTTAAAGCTCATTTCTCTTCTTCTCGTGCAAGCAGATCATTAGGAAAATCAGAGAGTCAGTGCCATTTTATCTCTCACATCAGCTCTCTGATTAAAACATACATATGGGCTTTGGCATCTGAGTCAAATAAGGCTATTCTTGCACTCTCATAGGGGGAATGCAGGCACCATGGGGGTGAATATACAAGAGAGAATGGGAAATGACATGATCCATCAATACAGGGGAACGGGGCAAGGGTGTATAGACTAAAATAAAAGGGTCACAGTAACTCCAGAAGTCCTGTGTGGATCTATGTGATGAGAGACATCCTATATGCCATTTACTAGGGCAGCATTTGAAAGAAACCACTGCACAGGGTTCCTCATTATTCATTAGGGCTGAATCCCCATTCATTCTCCTTTATATGCCATCCTGAATCTGCCCTACAGAGTCTTTTACAGGAAAATAACAATAAACTCTCTTATCAACAGCTTGTTGTAGCAGATACAATACATGGGGTACTGAGATCAAAAAGAGCATGAAAAGCATTTCTGCCAACATCGTACAAAATATTGAACATCTGCTATATCTGGGATCCTGGGAGTTGTAATTATAATTTTTGAAATCTGCACACAAGAGTTATAAATATTAGAACTGTAGCCTGTGAAAGCCATGAAATATTTAAGTTGTTTGGCAGGCTTAAGAAAAACTCATAAACTTAATTTAAGCAGCCAAACACTGTATTTTTACAGATTTTAGATCTTTCATGTCATTAGTCATATAAATTAAAGCAACCACGGAGCAGCACAGAAGTTGCAACAACAAGTCCTGTGGGTAAAAAAAAAGGTCAGCTTGAGATTTAAGACTTTCACCAACACTTCACCTTTCCACTTACTCTGTATTTCAATTCTTGTATTGAATTTGTCATAAGTATTTTTAATGCATCCATTATCTTATTGTCTGTTCAGTTACAATAGGATGCTTGATGCTGTACACATGTATAAAGATAGTGGGCCAGATTCACCAGGTTAGTTGGCATGAGTCTAGCAACACATAGTCCTTAACTCACCCTGTTTAGCCTGTTCCATGAGGTCAATGGCTCCTCTGAGCTATTGGTGAGAAACTCAAGAGTCTTGCCCACCTTTCCTGCTCTAAAGACACAGGAAACAAGGCAAGTGTATTGCACCCAAATGGTGATCTACCCTTAAGGCAAGGCAGGTAGCTTACACAGATCAGTGATGAAAGGCATTGAGGAAGGAGCCTGGATAGCTTGGCAGGAGACATGAAAAAGGTACTGCCACACCTAAAAGGGTGTCATGAACCAAAACAACATAATAACAGAGGTGGGGGAGTAGTAAGAGGAGTGAAAAACATAACGTTGTGCATGGGGGCTTTTCAGTTTGTTATGATCTTTTAAACTTGTTCAGACGCATCAGAAATGTGCTGGATGAAGATGAGTAAAAAAAATAACCAAGTTTAGAGTAGTAAATGCAACAGCCAAATTCACAGAAGCTGAAGTATGAAAAGGCCCAAAGGCAAATTCTCATTTGTACAGTGTCTGCTCCACCTGTTAGATAGCCATATGCTACGAGTGAAAATGTAGCTCTGCAAAAGGATTCGGGGATCGCCAACTGTGCCACCAAAAGTGAAGCAAGAAGTTAACTTGAAAAGAAATAAAGCAAAGAATGTAAGGATGAGAGACCAAATTTTGCTCTCCAGAAATCCAGTCTTCAGCAGAGAAGACCACCCTCTGGACAAGAAACTCATCTGACATCAGAGATGCTACAGTGGATTAGCGTAGGGGAAACAAAGGAGAATGTGCCTCAGGGGGCACAAATATATACAACATATTCACAGAAATTCTCCTTTGAACTGCTGAACTATGAGTAAACAGACAAACACATCCCCACCCTTGACTTATCTAATAAAACATGTATCTAAGTGCCAGATGCCATGGGACTATGAGATGTAGGGTAGCTATTAGTTAATTTAATGAACCTAATTATGATCTCACTTATACATATTTTACACTAGCATAATACCATTGCATTCAGTAAAGCCATTAATGAGCTGCACCTTTGTGTTGCACTGCCAGCAGATTCTCTTTGCAAAAATGCTGTATCCAGACTGAGGTAGATATACCACAATTAGAGAGGGATCACTATGATTTAGAGCCTCTCATGTAAACCCTTTTCCTAGTTGCCATTTTAGGATCAGAGGAAAAAGGTGTGCCTTGAATGTCCCCTGTGCTACAAAGATGCATGCCTCTTCTTTTGGATAGACAAGGTCTGAGAAGGTTTCTCATGTTATATAGGAGCGTAGCTACTTTTTTAGCCAAAGAAGATAGAGGTGCCGACAGAAGGGTTTGAAAGGCTCTCTGGAGTGCCTACGTCCTTCATTGATTAATAGGGAATCTGTTCTCTGAATAAGGTTTGGAATTTAGTGCAACTTTGCGAATTACTTTTGCCCCAAAGAGCAATGCCCATTCACACAGTGTGGCTGTGAATCTGAACTCATAATTCTCTTCCCAAGAAATTCACACAATGTGCAGCAACTAATTCCATAAATATTCCATAGACAAAGTATTTTACAAGAATTTTATTAAAAACAAATAGTTCAAATAGTTCAAAACACATAACTTCAGCAAATGTCACTACCTGTCCCACTTTTTCATACACACACTAACAATAATATTTATGTTAGAGAATACAGCACAAGAAGGTTTCAGTGTCCTCATTTTCACGTGCAACACTGAAAAGTGATTTCCTGTTATTCTCAGCACAGGCGATTTTAAATATAATCATATGCCTGGTATACAAGTGTTTTAGGGGAACAAACACATCCCATTCCCCTGACAGATACATCAGTTGGGAGTCATCCACACCAGTGTTACCATCCTCGTTCTCTCTTCTTAAGTCCTTCCTCCAATAACTGGGTTTTTTTTTTCCCTTTCTCATAGGTGTGCTCTTACACATGAGCTGAGAGAACACTTACGAGGAGTTTGTGTTCGGTTCTTTCCTACTCCTTTCCTCAATTTTGTTGGCATCTACAGAAAAAAGGAATGAAAACCCAGGAAAGAGGGTGCTTCTCAGAAAAGAAAACCTACAGAAGACCCTAAAAGACCCTAAGAGACCTGGAGACAATGACAGGGTCTCTGCAGTTCCCTGCCTCTCTGAATTTCTTAAACTGCATGCTTATCTTAGGCCAAGCTCTCTGGCAAGTCTGTGGGAAAGAGACAAAGCCAGTGTTCAGGTTCAATAAGCACGCCATGTGGATTAAGTCTGGCTGAGATGGAGTTAATTTTCCCCATAGCAGCCCTCATAGTGCTGTGCTCTGTATTGGTAGCTAGAGCAGTGTTGACAACACAACAGTGCTTTGGCCACTGCTGGGCAGTGCTCGCACAGCATCAGGGCTGGCTCTCCAACATTCCCTCCCCCCCTCACCAGTAGGCTGGGGGTGGGCAAGATCTTGGGAGCAGACACAGCCAGGACAGCTGACCCAAACTGGCCAAAGGGGTATTTCATACCATACGATGTCAGCTCAGCAATAAAAGCTAAGAGAAAGGAGGAGGAGTGGGGGGCATTTGTTTTCCGATGCTCATCTTCCAGAGCAACCATTACGTGTGCTGAAGCCCTGCTTCCCAGAAAAGTGTGTCTAAACATCGCCTGCTGATGGGGAGTACAGAGTAAATCTTTTGTTTTCTTTTGCTTCCACGTATGGCCTTTGCTTTCTGGTTATTAAACTGCCTTTATCTTGATGCACGTGTTTGGCTATTTTCTTTTTCCATTCTAATTTCTCCCCCCTGTTCTGCTGAGGAGGGGAGTGATAGAGCAGCTTCGTGGCACCTGGTGTCCAGCCAAGGTCAATCCACCATACCATGTTATTGCATCTCTATAATCATAGGTCAGTACTGAATTCCCACCTCAGCTTTTATGCTGAAAAATTTCTTCAACAATGTTTTGAAAAAAAGTTAAGGTCAAATTAAAATAAAAACCATATCTTCATAAGATAAGCAGTAACATATTTCTAACATATTTTGAAGACAAGGAATAGAATATGATTCAAAATAACAATGAGTCCTTCCATTTTTCTGTCTAAAAGTTCACAAGAAGTTGTAACCATCAGTATGATGCTTTTCAGACAGCATTACAGTGTTTTATTTCAAATGGTGGAGGGCTGTATTTCTAGAAAATTAATTTCTCAGTTTCACCACAGAAATTAGCAAGCTGATAGCTATGATGTCTGTGTCAGTCATGTCTGAATCTTACTGACTTCTACTTTCACCTACATTTCTACAGCATTGCCACAAGATAACTGTGTAATATTAGGTGTTTGCAAATACTAATAATAAAGATTTTAGGATGAGCTAGCTATACCTCTAGGAGTTCAGGCACAACTCTATTCACCTTAACTGGACCCCAAGTTCTAGTAAGAAATAAATAAACAAGGGTACCCTTTTGACAGCTAATAAATGTATTTTAAAAACTGGAAACTAAAAAGAAGTTATTCATGGTCACTTTAATATGGCATTGTTACTTGGCTCCAAAATTAACCAAAACTGCACTGAATATAATATGAGGCCCAAGTGGACTTGGAATTCATCACTGGCCACACCTGCCGCATTTTAGGTGGTTGATATTTCAGCATTACTATCTATTCAAAAATGAAATATAAAATACTCGAAGGATACATTACTCTCTATTAATTGCAATACTGTGGGCTGGACTGTCAAGTGGGTTGAAAATTGGCTGTACTGCCATGCCAGAAGGGTAGTGATCAATGGTTCAACATATGGCTGGTATCCAGTAACAAGCAAAGTACCCCAGAGGTCAATACTGTGGCCTGTAGTTTTCAACATCTTCGCTAACATGGTCAATGACACAGATTGCACCCTCAGCAAAACCGCAGACAACACTAAATTTAGAGAGGATGGCTGACACAATTAATGGCTGAGCTTTGGTCCAGAGGCACTTGAAGAAACTTGAGAACTGGGCCAACAAAATTGTCATGAAGGTCATCAAGGAAAACTGCAAGGTTCTGTGCCTGGGTGAATAACCCATGCATCAGTGCAAGCGGAGATGTGACTGCCCAACGGACAGCCCTGCAGATATCTAATGCTGAGTTAGTTTACAGTAGACACCCCTAATAAGAGCCAACAGCACGGTTCACCACAACTAAGGTGCATGAGGAGGAATGTGCTCTGCAGTATGTGTCTCTGTGCAGTGTGGGTGAGGCTGCACCCAGAGAGCAGTGTCCAATGTGTGCCCCTCAGCTCAGGAGGGATGTACAGAAGCTGAAGAAGGATCCCGAGGTGAGAGCAGAGAGCTCTGAAGATGATCAGGGACCTACAGATCACAGTTTATGAGGAGAGAATGAGGAGGTGGGCTTGTTTAGTCTGGTGAAGAGGAGACTAAGCTGTGATCAAACAGCAACCCACAACTACCTGAAGAATAGTTATGAAGATGAGGGAGCCAAAGTCTTCTGTCAGTGGCAGACAATAACAAAGGCCAAGCGTTACAGGTTGTGGCTTGCAAATTTCCAGATGGGTATTAAGGAAAAAACTTTGTTTAGAGAGAACAGGTTGGCCAGAGTGGTTGTGGCATCTCCATCCCCAGAGGTCTTCAACACTCAATGATACACAGCCCTGGCTGATGTGCTCTAGCATTGGTGATAGCCACACATAGAGCAGGAGTCTGCATTAGATGACCACCAGATCTCCCTTCCAACCAACATGTCTGTGACTCTCACAGTTGTTTCTGTGACTGCTGAAAGTGTGCATCAGCTGGGAAGACTGCAGACGCCTTTGTAAGAACTCAGTGACAGCAATGTTTTAATCTATGTTTAACTGTTAAACGTAGGAATGTCAGTTAAAATGGAGGGAGACAGGAATAAGAGCAGAAAGTATTTGCTTGCACTGGCATGTCATAGAATCATAGAATCAAAGAATTATAGAATCATAGAATGGTTTGGGTTGGAAGGAACCTTTAAAGGTCATCTAGTCCAACCCATCAGGGACATCTTCAACTAGATCAGGTTGCTCAGAGCCCCGTCCAACATGACCTGGAATGCTGCCAGGGATGGGGCATCTACCACCTCTCTGGGCAACCTGGGCAAGTGGTTCACCACACTCAGTGTGCAAAATTTCTTCCTTAGGTCTAGTCTAAATCTGCCCTCTTTTAGTCTAAAACCATCACCCCTTGTCCTATAGCTACAGGCCCTGCTAAAAAGTCTGCCCCCATCTTTCTTATAAGCCCCCTTGAAGTACTGGAAGGCTGCAAGGAGGTCTTACCCAGGCTGAAAAACCCCAAGTCTCTCAGCCTGTCCTCACAGGAGAGGTGTTCCATCCCTCTGATCGTTTCTGTGGCCCTCCTCTGGACCTGCTCCAGCAGGTCCGTATCTTTCCTGTGCTGAGGGTTCCTTCTGTAGTCTCTGTATCTGGGTTGTGTGCAGGTACCGTGAACACACAGTATGCATGCACAGCATATAGACACATCTAAGGAGGTCTCATGAAATATTCTTAGTCACAACAAAGCCATAGGAGTTCAAAATTAATAACTCAGCTAGGACATTGAGGACAGAGGCAGCAAGCTGACAAGGAGAAAAGGGGGAAAACCCTTTACACACCCCAAGGTTTACAAAAAGACACATTTGTAGCTCTTAGGAAGCAGGCAAACACAGACACATGCACACACAAATCCCCGTCTGAGCAGGTCAGATTGAACAAGGGTAATCATTTTAAGTGCCCAAATTGCCTGACTCCACATGGTGCCATCAAAAGCATTCTCATTTTTATCCAAATCAATGTCACCGTTTTTCTGTAAAAATCGATGTGGAAAATAGAAGCAAGGGTAGAGGAAGATGTAGTTACCGAGCCCTGTGGAAGCCATCACGAAGCAGGATGGCTGTAGGAACTCCAGACAGTTGGCTTTAGCATCTAAGACATGTCCAACAACTTGCAGATGAGAGGCACTAAAAACAGTTATAGAGAAATTTTGGTTTTGCACATAGATTAAAATAACTGCTGTTTCATTATTTTTTTTTCAATTATAATCTCTCTTTTCCCCAGTCTTGTGCCTAAAAGCATAATGTTCAGTCTTGTTGAATATACCTTTTCTTCATTGTCCTCTAACTTGTATTAGACAACAAAGTGACTCTAAGCAAAAACTTAGTGAGTGTCTGTCTTACAACGCGAGTAAGGAACAGGCAAACTGGGGTACACTTGTTGCCAGCCTGCAAAGAGTTACTGTGAGAGCACATGCAGTGAAATTTTGGGGAAGAAGTACCCTTCAGCCTAGCACCTTTCCTGTTGAAAGCAGAAAGCTGAGGCACACTCTGCAGACCCATAATGTGGCTGATGTAAACTCTGAAAATCCATTTAAAAATTCCCTTTCCAAAGACTTTTGTTGTAAACCTGGCCTTCTGATATTTACAGCAAAAATATTTGTCTAGAATCTCCATATTCTCCATATTGGTTTTCTTAGAAAATAATTTTAGTGCTTCTCTTTTTGGAGAAGACAAATGTATGAGCTTCCCTTTACTGAGGACTTAATTTCTGATTTCCAGAAGGAGCTCTGAGTAGGACAAACACAGGTCGACTTCTCCCAGAAACACCAGGCAATGCAGCTTGCATCCCCAGATCACACCACACAGTCACAGCTATCCAGCTGCATGATAGCTGTAACTAAA
Source organism: Phaethon aethereus (assembly GCF_964289735.1). Lineage (NCBI taxonomy): Eukaryota > Metazoa > Chordata > Aves > Phaethontiformes > Phaethontidae > Phaethon > Phaethon aethereus. The sequence continues at coordinate 176,610,937 of NC_138575.1, read as the reverse complement.
TGGGGGCTGTTATCAATCCTTTAGGAAAAACACTTTGACTTAATCGAAAGCCAAATTATTATTCCCCTCAGCAGTATATCCTTGTGGTATTTTTGACATTTTTCAAAGAAAAACTGACATTGAATATACAGCAAAATATTCAAATCATAAGAAATTTTCCTGTCACAACCCAGTGATTCTGAATTGGAAATACCTACATGTTTTTGGGTTGAAATACCTGGGAACAAGTGCAAACAACACTTCACCATCACTGGCTTGAAGATAGTTCAGAAAATCCTGCTGCAGTTTGCCTAATGTCAGGCTTCTCAGACAAAAAATCTAAATTCTCTAGATAACTTCCCCATTAGAGGATTGGTGTTGCAAATCTATGTAACTGAATAAGGCTATTCAAGAAGCACCACGTTTTGATAACAAAATCTTTTGTGATGATTACCTAATAGCCAGCATTTGTTCAAACACTTTTAATAGACTCTTTTTATCACATACAAAAAGAATTTCAGTGCTAGCTCAGTCTCCTGTTTCATTCTGTCATGAATCACTTTGTAGAGACATTTAGAAGTCAATAATCCACTGTAGCTTTGATGACAGGTGATTAATTTCTACATTTTAGAGACATAATAAGATTTAGCAATAAAAAGGCCTTGAAGTAACCTACCAAACAGCTTTAATCTCAGCCTTGGGACTGTTGCTAAATATGAATGCTTGTACACAAATGTGGATGATTTAAGTTAGTAGGTTTTATTGCAGACTTCTTGCCTTTTCATATTAATCTTGCTTTACAATCAGGCTATCTATTCAATAAGTTTATGCTGAATATTGTTTCTAACACAGTACTTGGGGGAAGAGAGTTAAATTATTTACCCACAAGGGGCTATATTCTACTGAAAACCAGTTTTACATGTTTTCCATTATGTGGCTTACCAACACTCTCTGGGTGGCAAGGTTAGATGGGTAAAAAAAATAAACTAGCAAACACACACAACTAGTCAGTACCTGACTGCGCAACCACGCAGAGCCCTCGGGGCTCAATCCATCACACAGTGAAACTGGTGGGAGCATTTTGCTAACTTCAGTTGGCAGATCACTGTAACAGACATACTTCAATAAAAGAGATTCCAAGCTCTCCAACCATGTTCCAGTTGTAGCTATAGATATGCTTACATATAGATATACCTATGTAGTTCCTAATCTGGCTTTTCTGATCTTTTCTGGAGCTCCATGGGCTTTTCTCTCCCAAATGTTGTCTGGGTTCTTTTCTTTGAAAGATGGGTTTATATTGAAAACAGTATCTGTGAAAACTGAAAAAATTATTATTTTAAAACCTCAGTCTCTTGTGTTTTCTTTATACATGTTCAGGAATGCTTCATTTTTCTACTCAAAGTACTTCAGTCTGAAACCTTTGTATCTATAAACCACTAAATCTTCACTGAAATTCCCTTAGCCAGGAATCTCAAGATAAATCACACAATGTTTCTATAGGCTGTTTCCCTCAGGGAGAAGAAAAGCAACTGCTGCAGCAACTGCCTTAGAAAACCCATTTTCTAATGCTGAACTGTGAAGACTTTCCTAAAGTAAACGGGGGTCTAAGGTGCCTAGCCTAAGTTACTATTTGCTGGTGATCATATGCTTTCCTGTGTAAAAATACACTAACAAAAAGCACAATCGGCTCTGGTAGCTGGGCAGACAAAGCAAGTCAGAGATCTCCCTTGTCCTTCTTGCAGTGTGGTAGCTTTGAGCAGATTGGTCCCTGGGAGAAAAGCTGGTAGAAGAACTGAATTTCTCACATCTGAGGGCAGCATTAAAACGCTCAAGAATATTACCAGTACATGCTGCTCTTGCTCTGTATTTTGTGAAGGGAAAGTATTAGCAAAGAAGTAATGGGTTCTACCTCTCTCAGTCTCTCAACACCTTTGGGGGTGGATGAAGTAGAGAGGCAGAACTTGCACCCTTGAAGATTTACCACCCTCAGACACCATCTGAACAAGCCCTAAAGGTGGGAAAATAATAAGGAAAAAAAAAACAATAACAAAACACATGTGGCAGAAGACATGTGTTCACAGAAGGACAAGTCTCCTTCCTGTCAGCAGACTTTGGGGAGGAGAAACAGGCCTTAACAATAATGACGAATGGTGTTTTATCAAAGACAAATGGTAGCAATATTGCGTTTCACTAGCATCTATTAAGAAGCCATTTGAATTTTAAACTCATGCAAAGTAAAGGAGATTTCAATGTCAGGAGATGTGGGTAAAAAAGTTTACGACAAGTGCTAGGTGTGGGGATAACTGGAAGGTTGGAAGGGATGGATGACAGGACTGGTAGTGGTGGTGAGGAGGACAGCAAGAAATCTATGTGAGGGTATAGGTGGTACTTTTTGGCTAAGTATAAAGTGGGATCGGGGAGCAACTCCATGTCCTAGCCATATTCCAAACCTTTATGAAGGCAAGACATGAGCGCACATGTTTTATTTCTTTTTTTCCCAGTGGACCTTTGTTTCTGCTGGTACCACCTTCTGCTGGAAGGCACCTTTGATGGTAGGAATTGCAGTATGCTCTGAGTAGGTCCCCAGTCTAGATGATCAGGAGCAAGGACACGTTAATCTAAATGTACCTCTTGACTTGCTTTATAGACTCCAGATTTACACATTCTTTAAGTTGCAATTTTCAGTTTTATTCTGCATTCTTAAGTGCTGAAAATTTAGTCTTTTGTTTCCTTCATTTTTCTTGTTAAGTAACAGGAATGAAAATCAAGATCTGCTCATAAGAGTTTGAATATAAGAACCTGACACTTAAGAAAAGCACTGATTACCACAAAAGTTGTGCTAAAAACACAATTAACATTTGTCAGACCTGTAAAGGAAGTAATATTTGTAACCGCTAAGGTGGGTTATGAGGGAAACAGAAGGAAAACAAGCAGATACAAGTTAAATCTGAAGGCAAGGAAAAGTCAATCCATGACTAAAGCCAGTTTTGAGCCATGATGTAAAGGTGGAGGGGAAAATGAGAATTACAGAGCTATCCAAACAGGATGCAAGGAACAGAACCCTTCTATGCATTTATGATGTGTAAAACCCTAACAGTTCTCACAAGCAAAGTACAGCATATACCGATTAATTTCACTATTTCAGAATATAATTTTAACACTTGACATTTTCCGGTATTTATATCTCAGCAGGTGAAAGAGCTGCTCCTCTATGTAAACTCCCAAAAGTGTGTGAGGACAAGCACATATTAAGGAAATTAATCATAACAAGAGACTGGACAGTTGAGGCATATTAGGCATATCAGACAGCAAATGGCAGGGTGAGGTACTGCAGTGGAGCTGCCTCTGCTGCAGAGCACAGGAAGAGTTATGACATTTATGCATTTTCATTTCTACAGGTGGGGACCTCAAATCATTCCATAGGTTAGGCTCTTAGTATCTCTAATCTGGTCCTGTTGAGGCACACAGCTGATATACTTCTGACTTGTCAAAAAAAGGCACAAGACACACTTAAATCTCTTCATGGTCCTAGCATAAGATATTAAGTTTGAGCTACTTGTGAATCCAACAGTTATTTCAGGATGTTACGTTCCAAGCAACACATTGCATTTTCAGTTTCCAAAATTAATTTCTCTTTATAAGCTATGCTTTTTAATTCTTTTATACATTTCTTATGTAGACCTCCAATATGAAATAGATTATTTGAATTACTGTGCAAGGGCATTTCTTATCGATTACTCTGCTCAATCAGGTGATTCATGATACAAATTGCCCAAGCATTCATTTTTTTTAGATCTAAGCGATTAAATCCTGCCTCTGCTCAGGTAACAGAAGAGAGAAAATGGGGGTTTTCAGCTTCTAAAAATTCAATATATCCCATACCATTGTAGGATCTCTCCTTTATCTCAAAGAAAAAGACTAACCATAGAAAATAACCCAGCAGCCTGGTGGCTAAGGAAATTTCCTAAGAAATATAATAGCTTCTGAAATTCTAACCTACCCTTCATTCAGGGACTTCTATCTTAAAGGAACATCCTGCCTACGCTGCTCACTTTCATGAACTAGGAGTCTCTCTCACAAAAGTTTTGTGACTCTTGCATAGTCAGTTCTGCAGGTTCCGTTTCTAGGGGCAGAGTAAAGCACTTAAAAAACCCAGTACTGGCCTAAGCCCTTTCAGAAAAAATAAGCAGTCAGGAAATACGTTTCAGAGGGTTCTATAACCTTGTTAAATACCTATGCCATTTAAAATAGTCATTTCCCCTGCATATTATCAGTACAGGCTGCTCGTGCTTGCTGAGCTCAACACAACTGCTCTGGACTGCTTCTGCTACTGGCTGCTAGACCACCTCAAAGACTTAGTACCTGTAGTATGAGAATGAAGAATAAGTGTGTCTTTGCCACAAACAAGTACTAATGGACTCCTTCCCTTTTTCTTTAACAGAAGGAAAATGCAAAAATAAATGTTTACTCAGTTCTTCTTCAGGCCAAGGATGTAATGATATCTGTTAATAAATGTTCTGTTCATGACAGGCAAACCTAGCTTGCTCATGTTTCCTCCAACATGAGTGTAAATTCCACTGTGTTTCTATGTTCATAGTCTAATTGTTTTTAATAGAATACATTGCCAAATATATTAAGAAATATGGGGAAATAAAGCTTATTTAGGTCTCTCCATTTCACCCTCCTAGTTGGATCTACCCAGGAGAAGAATATGACAGCTCATTCCTCTTCCTACCATCCTACCAGACCTACGTCCCTGTTAAGTTTTCAGGGAAAACCAATTTCAGTTTTTTTCATCCTCACACTTGAAGCAATTCAGATTGTATTTTAAAATGTCCTGCCTAGCTAAGGAGAAGACATTTGTCCACTATATCTCAAAAAAGATGTCTTTCCATTCTCTTGTTTTCACAGCAGATTTTACTCCTAGGAAATAGTTTTGCCATAAAAAACATTTGGTCACTGTAAGAACTTCTGCCCATGAGTGACTAAAAACTTTCCACCAAAAAAAAAAAGAAGGAAAATTTCCAGACCTCTGTATTCATGGATGCAATTTCTGCCTTGAGAATCCTACAAGTAAGTGCACCTTTGATGTTGTACTTCTTTGATGGCACCATCCATGGGAGAGCTGGATGTTGTACAGAAAGTTCATTGATCACGCAGAGTAATCTCCAACATGTTTATATATTTGCTAAAAAACAGAGTGGTATGACAAACAGTCCGGCAGTACGCTGTGAGTCTATCTCAGCAGGGAAACAAGGCACAGCTGTGAAGGGATGGGCTTCAAGGAAAGAGTTTCAAGGACACCTTGAAGACATAGTGCACTGAGCACGCCTTTCCAACTTTTTGAATGTTCGGGTCAGAAAGCAGCAGAACAGCCCATGAGGGAAACCACATGCTTCTGTGAATCGAAACTGTAAGTCCTCCATCAGGAAAAGCACACAAGGTGGACTAACAGCAGACTGGTGTCTACTTCAAAAGGCACTGAAAAAGTTGTGATAGGAAGTACTGATCACATAAAAGCTGCTGTTCTCAGCATATCCAAACTAACTGCAGTGTCACCCTTGACCACAAAAAATAGCACACACAGATAAGTGCATTGTTCAAAGAGGTGTCTGAAACAGGATCTAAAGTGCAATGAGGTACCAATTATAGAATATGTTATTTTGGATTGTATTCTTTACAATCATACTTAGTTTACTGCTATCCACCATTCCTTGGTCTCCTTACTACTTGCCAGGGGCTAAGTATTGGCTGAGTCGATTAAATGGCAAAGCTCCCACAGAATTCAGCATTCTCGGGTTTTTATCCAACTTGTTTTCTCATCAATGCATTTTAGAGTTTTTATTTTATCTTTCAAATTAATCCTTACAAGATTAATTTAATTTTAGTTTGTGCTGATACTTGGACCACTGTAAGGTTCTTTGTCTTCTGTACATACTGATATTCATATGCCATCTGAATTTTGTATTGTCTGTGAAATCTATGTATTTTCACACCTTCAGGAGCACCAGAAATCAAAGGTAAAAGACATTATTGTAAGGGCTACAACATATCATGTGTGCATATCATTAGTAAATTGCAAAGGAACAACTATGCTTGTTAAAAGCTGGACTTCTAGAATGAAGTAGTAAAATAATTTTCAGTTAGATATAACAGCAGGCTGAGTTTGTCACTGGATCAAGCAGGATAATAGAATTTTGTATGCTGAAAAATTGCTGTATGAAGAGACTTGATACATACATCTGCTGCTGAAGCAAATGACAGAAGCTTCTCTGCAGGCCAAGTCTAGAAAAGCTAATGTTAGCAAGATGTGCAAGACTAAATAACAGGCATCAGGGTCACACATCTTATTAAAATCAGTATTTTAAAAACTGCTTGCTTTAAACATTTACCTTGACATTGTAGATTATCCATAATACCAAGCCAACTCTTACTCAGTTGACCTCTATTTGAAGCAGCTAAATCCCAGATATATGATTGATTTTTGGTCTTCTTTATTCAAAGGAAAATATGAAGCAAAAATAAAGCTTCAATATATTTAAAATTTATGCTTGCAGAGACAGACTATGGTGAAATTCAGACAGCTTCATTTTGTGCTGAACTAGACCAGCAGATAGGGAAAGATATATTTTGAGGGGACCTTCACCAACAGATAACCTAGATGGTTATAATTAGCAGTTTGCCCCCATTTCAACTGTGTTTAGTACAATTCACAGTCTTAGGGTTCTTCCTGACTTGGTGGCACTATTTAAACCACTACTGTTCTCTGCACTACCTCCTCCTCCTACTACTATGACTACCTTCTTTGTAATTGTTATCAAAATTAACATGGAAAGAGAAACCTAGGATTCTTGCAGAAATCTGTTGATTTAGTGATGAGAATTAGTGATGTAAAGATACCTTAATTTCAAATTATTAATTATCAAGTACTGTAACATTTTCCTGCATCCAGAATCTGAACACACTGGAAACCTAAAAGAAAAACACAAAAATTATGTACCCATTATAAAAGAGTAGTTGTCTAAAACTTGAAGTTTCTTCAGGTATCAGGTAAAAGTACAACAAAATGCTTACTCAAACATAACCCACTCACAACAAAAAAAACTGTCAGCCATGACTGGTAACTGAAAGGTCAAATATCTTCCCTTTCCAGTCAGTTCAAGTGATTGAAGAAAAAAAAATTCCATGAGAACAAAAGAAAAGTGAGCAATCTAAAAATCTCAGCATAATATTTTAACAAAGTTTGCTTTTTTTCTCTCTTGGTTACTATTGAGCTCTTGATGCTCACTAATAAAACTTCAGTAATATCAGCACTAAAGTTTTGTTTTACCTGTCAGCAGATAAGTAACAGTTTAGTAATGCTTCAGGGTGATTGATGGCAAAGTAGCAAAAAAATAGCTAGTACTATAAACCCTATTTACAACATCTAAGAAGAACCTTGAAAAGGTAATACTATGGATTACCTTTGTGTTATTTTCTATACTCGTTATAAAATTTGTCACGGGATCTTTAATTGTCTCATTTTCCATTTTTTATGGTCTTTGTCATGACAATAAGTTTTCACGTAATTCAGCACTTGCTAGATTGCTTCAAACTATGAGGCAGAAGTCTGAATGCGTTAGAGATGCTGTAGCATGATTATCCAGCTCTTCAACCCTTGTTCTCCTAGTGATAAAATTCAGTAAAGAAGAGCGATAGACATTTTATGCCCTCCAAATGAGCAGCCATTCCCTACTTGTTATTTTCACAACTTTCTTCCTTCTCTTTCCCTGGGCTGTCCACTCAAGGACTAGCTAATTAGACTGCCGAAGATTCGGACCTGTGCGGGCCCCTTAGTGGTGCCAGTGAGCCCCACATTTTTCACTCCAGACTCCAGCACTCTGGGGTTTTCTCATGAACCCAGAGTATTAGTTGGAGAGGGCACAGAGGAGGGTGTCCTGATCCAATGTCGGGGGAGGTTTCGATACGATCCCAAGAGCGAGACTGAAACACAAACGAGGTCAAATGCCATATATCCAAGACAGCTTTTATTATCAAAAGTAAAGAATTAGTAGCGATAGGACAGAATGGAATAAAAAGACATAAATCAAGCAAGCATTCGAGATAGAGTTGCAAGGATAGTCACCACCATGGATCTGCAGCATCCCGGGGTCCAAGTCTCTTGATGTTTTCGGTGGTGGGTGATTGTGCTTGGAGGCGGACGGCACGCACACACGGGCTTGTCTTGGCAGTCCCTTTTTCTCTCATTCAAGGCCTTTCAATTTAACATATCTTCACATTCCTGCATATGCACATACGCGTCATGGTGGGTGACTCCAGCCCCACTCCTCACATGTAGCCGTTGTCTTGGCAGGATGTTTTTCATCAACTGGAGATCTCTGTGGCCATGTAGCCATCCTTATCTTGGATAAACAATCTTTGAGACAAATGTTTTACCATTCAGTCTCTCACAGAGGGCCACAAAAATTATCAGAGGGATGGAACACGTCTCCTGTGAGGACAGGCTGAGAGAGTTGGGGCTGTTCAGTCTGGAGAAGAGAAGGCTCTGGGGAGACCTTATTGCAGCCTTCCAGTACTTCAAGGGGGCTTATAAGAAAGGTGGGGACAGGCTTTTTAGCAGGGACAAGGAGTAATGGTTTTAAACTAAGACCCTTAAAGAAAGCTCAGACAACCTAGAGGCTCAGTAAGATGTATTAAACCCATTTCTTTTAGGCAAGTTTCAAGATGTTTTGGGGTCTAAGTCATGATTTTTTTAATGCACATGGTTGGCAGTGTAGGTGGTGATTGAAAAGGGTTGGTGTAAGATACTCAAAATCTTCCAGCAAAGACATTTATGGCTCCTGGTGAAGCCTCAGGGAAGCTTCCTTAAAGCCTATCTGGCAAAGCGCATGAAGAATGCTTTCTTCCCTCTCCAGCTGGCTCAGTGACTCCATTTCATCCTAGAAAATTGTGCCTTGGCCTCAATTGCTCACAGTTGTCACATTTTGCCTACAGTACAGCAATGTGATACTTGGGTATAAAGACTTCAGCGCCAAATCCAAAAGATATGTAACAACATCTAATACATATTACTTATATTATACTAATCACTGCAAATACATTTTACGTATTTGGGCATACTAGAATATCATGTAAAGCAAAATGATGAAGACAGTATTCCTCTTTGGCACAGTCAAAATTCCTTCATTTTTCAGAAGTCTTCAGGCAGTTCCAGAACTGTAAAACAGCATCCACAGACACAGATTTCACCTTCTTTCAGTCAAGCCTGAGTTTATCTCCAATGATATGCCTTTTCTGACCAAAACATAAACTAATATACTTAAGAATACATGAATACTATTAAGAAATACTTTAAAACATTTTTTTTCCCATTTCTTTTAGTTCTCTTTCTGGAAGATTATGACAAAAGCAACGTATGACAGTTGTTAGTACCACTTTCTGTGCTGAATGCACTCATGAGGAATCTGGACTAAGAACCTACACAGGACAGATTTGCTAATCAATGACATAGAAGCTCATTAAAATAGTGGCTGGAATGATATGTAGGATTATTTCCTAGTAAACCCAGCTGCTGAGCAGAGATTTTCGCTGGGTGTTAGGCTTTAGGATTCTGGCAGGTAGACAGTAGAAACAACATAGTAAAAAGAATAAACTCAGGAAAAGTCTCTTTTTCTTACCATTCTGTGTGTCTTCTCCTTTATCTTTGGATTCAAAGTAAATGATGGAAATAGATATAGCTGTAGTGCAAACCCCACCTCTTTGTCATCACAGTCACAGACGTACCACAGGCTCTACATCAGTTTCAGAAATCTTGCACAGAAGCCAACCTGTGCAAACACAGCAATGGTGGTATGTAATCATTCTTTTGGGAAAGGCAAGAGACGCTGACCAAAAACATAGGTTACACCAGCAGGACAAAATGCCTTACCGTCTGTGGCCAATGCACTGGTTGGACTAGCTGACCTTTAAGGGTCCCTTCCAACCCACAGATTCTATGATTCTATGGTTAGCTCTTAAGATAATTTCAGTTCCACAATTTCCACTAGGAAATATAAGATAATAACATAAAAGCAACATTTGTATCTTCAGCAAGCAAGCTCATTAGTGCTCAGTGCACTAATAAAAGCTTCATTAGGTAGAATACTGGTAATAAATATAATAATAATACTCATAAAAAGAACAGATTACAAATGAGTACCTGACGCGGTACATATTCACACAGGAAAAGAAGGAGCCAGGTGTCATCCCTTCCTCTTCTGTGTTGGCTAGTAGTATGATAAGCAGTTAGGCCAGTGACAAGCAGGGAGGTGAGGTGCATGCAGATGGAGTGGATGGAAATTAGATATTTAACAGCAAGTATTATCACAGAATCATTAAGATTGGAAAAGACCTTTAAGATCATCAAGTCCAACTATCAAACCAACACCACCATGCCCCCTAAACCATGTCCCAAAGTGCCGTATCTACACGTTTTTTGACTACTGCCAGTGATGGTGACTCCACCACCTCCCTGGGCAGCCTGTTCCAATGTTTGATCACTCTCTCAGTGAAGAAATTTTTCCTAATATCTAGTCTAAACCTCCCCTGGTGCAACTTGAGGCCATTTCCTCTCATCCTATCTCTAGTTACTTGGGAGAAGAGATCAACATCCACCTCGCCACAACCCCCTTTCAGGTACTTGTAGAGAGCGATAAGGTCTCCCCTCAGCCTCCTCTTCTCCAGACTGAACAACCCCAGTTCCTTCAGCCGCTCCTCATAAGACTAGATCCTTCACAAGCTTTGTTGCCCTTCTCTGGACATGCTCCAGCACCTCAACGTCCTTCTTGTAGTGAGGGGCCCAAAACTGAACACAGTATTCGAGGTGTGGCCTCACCAGTGCCGAGTACAGGGGCACAATCACTTCCCTACTCCTGCTGGCCACAGGATACAGGCCAGGACGCTGTTGGCCTTCTTGGCCACCTGGGCACACTGCCGGCTCATGTTCAGCCGGCTGTCAGCCAGCACCCCCAGGTCCCTTTCTGCTGGGCAGCTCTCCAGCCACTCTTCCCCAAGCATCCCATTCTCATTACCCGTAATTTTTATCAATGTAGGGCCAGCTTTTAAGGCACTTATAGAAGAACAGAATGACATATAAGCAAAAGAGCCTATGTTTTAAATTACGATAAAAAGTGAGCTTTCATAAAAGCCATGGTTACTGAGCAAATAGGCCTTCATGGTATACATGCATCAGTTATGTCAATGAGAAACAGGAATGTTTAGCCCTTTGAACAATGAAATCCTCCTAATTAATACTTTAGACTTTATTTTGACCACTTGTTCTTCACTCCACAATTTCTATTGAATGGGCTTTCTCAATTTCCCCTCCTTAATGCATATGAAGAAGCAAATACAGTGTCTGTAACTTCTATTATGAAGGGATGAAGCAGATGAGAAAACATGTTATGAGCCTTGCTGGCATGATGCTGTCTGTTGTACTTCAGGAGTATGTGCTACAGTATAAGATGTGCAGTCTGATGCACAAACCTGACTGACAGCTTCTGCGAATGCCTGCCTGGACCTAAGAGGTTGGGTAGTGTTTTGAGGAGGTGTTACTATGCAGATGCTAAAAAGGAGAAAAATCTGTGAGTACAGTTTATTAGATTTAAAATAAGCCAAGAATCCACATACTTGGCCATCTGCTTATTTATTCTGGTGCAAAGAAGCAGAAAGACAGACGGGTATTAATCCAATGTATAAGTGAGACTGAATTCTACAGGTGTTGATTTACTGGGGTGGGACAGAGAGGCATCCCTGGCTATCTCCCTGTGCCCAGTGCCCAGCACCTGGAGTGTGCCTTGTGCTCAGCAGCGCGATCAAGTTGCACAGCTTGTGGCTCTGTTTATGTCTAGTCTAAATCTACACTCTTTTAGTTTAAAACCATTACCTCTTGTGCTGTTGCGACAGGCCCTGCTAAAAAGTCTGTCCCCATCTTTCTCATAAGCCCCCTTGAAGTACTGGAAGGCTGCAATAAGGTCTCCTTGGAGCCTTCTCTTCTCCAGGCTGCACAATCCCAGCTCTCTCAGCCTGTTCTCACAGGAAAGGTGTTCCAGCCCTCTGATCATTTGTGTGGCCTCCTCTGGACCCACTCCAACAGGTCCATGTCCTGTAACAATTTTACAGCAGTGAAGTGGCCTACCAGGGAACATCTGCAGTTGGGTTTCTTTGCCTGAATAAAGCAGAAATGTCATGATCTTAAATCACCCTCTGCTAACACATAATTCTGCAAAGGAATTTGCCTGGTGGAATGGCAAAGGGAAAGAACGTGAACAATATTTGAGTGCTAAGAGAAGATCAGGGAATTCCTTCAAAAGGAAGAAGGAAAGGAAGGCTCCTCAGCTTTTATTCTTACCCTGTGACTCTCAATATTTGCACGCTACACTTGGATGTTACAAAGGACACAGAAATCCTTAGCATGACAAGCAGTAAAGTACATAAATTCGATCTCCTGACTTTGATGAAACGTTGCCACATCTATTTCTCATCTATTATCATTGTAGAAAATGTACTCAGTGTTCCCAGATAAAAAGAAGCAATCCAGGCCCACTAACAAAACAACAACAACAACAAAAAAGAAAAAACATAGATAATAAAGTATACATACATGTGTACCATTCTTGAGAATTTGAAAGCAAATTGAAAATAAAAAATACATGGCTTTTGTTGTAATTTACGTTTAGCATTGTTAGATTTTCTTTGACAATGCGTATTCAGCAGTAGTTTATCAAGCCAGCTATTCAACAAGCAAATCTCTTATCTTGAACACTGCCTCAACTTCTTAGTTCATGATTTTGTTCCCAGAAATAAGGTGGGAGTTTTAGTTCATTATACATTTCACATTAGCAGGCTTTTACCATACAGTAATAGGTCTGTTTAGTGCTGAATGTTTAACAAGGGGGGAAAAAACGAAGGAAAATGTATTTAAAAAGATACAATGAAGCATTGTTCCCTTAGTGTCATTGAACATGGGCCAACTATACCATTCAAGAGGTAAATGCAGAGCTCTGGCATTTAACTCTGATATTGCAGAATGAGGTTTTCAGAGTGTCACATGTTCAGTAACTGTATCACATTTACAGTTGTCTTTGAAGTTTTAATCTCAGTTCATGCTACTAAATCACCATGAAGGTTTATTTTTAACTTGTTATATAAAATGTTTTTTTAAAAATTCAAGGAAACATCTCCAAGTATGAAATATGTCAAACTGAAAGCTACTAATTGTATAGCTTCAGTATAGTGATTTTTTAAAATTGGCTTTTTGAATTTTTATGCAAGACAAAAAGCGTTTCTTGTTTTTTTGCAGTTTTCAGAATTTATTTTTAAGTTGTTCTAAGAAATTTTAAGTGTATCTATTGTGAAATATAAGTAAGACTAGAATAGATGATCCCACTAAGCCTAATTTTCTCAATAAAGCTCTGAAAAAAAATTATAGCAAAACTATGAAGAGGAAGGATAATACACTATTGAATTGCTAGCACATTCCAACATTTCAGCACTTGGTTTAGAAAACCTGTTTTCCTTAACAGCATATACATCTCGGACAAATTGGGATTTCCTTGGGATCAGGGTCTGAACAGAGAAAAGCCAGTTGCAACCTACTGTGACAAGAATTACTGTGTGTTGCTACCCAAACATGACCATATCTAATGCTTCCATTGAACTCCCGTAATGTATTTCACCAGTGCTGAAACTTCTCAGATCTTATGCCTCTCATTCATCTCTGTCTGGCATTGCTCTTCATCTCTAACCTCACCAAACATAGATTTACAGTCACCATTAAGAATTGTCTTCCAAATCGATGTTAGATCTCTAAAATTGCCCTCTGTTGAAAATCCTTTCCCCATGGCCTCTGTTTCCTCACTGGCAAAGTTCAGACTCAATTTTTGTTTACTCCTCAAACCTCTTCAAATCGCGTCTTCCCTTGATCATCCAGACATTTTGCTGTCCTTGTCCTCTTAGTTCTTTAGTTGCCTTTTCAGCCTGTTTTGTTTTTTGTTTGTTTGTTTGTTTGTTTTTTTTACAGTCTCTTATTCAGCCTTTAACTTTGGGGATGGAGAAGGATTATCAAGGTATATGGGCCCCTGCTACCCTAGCTTTAAGAAAATCTCATTCACAAATGGAAATTCAGTGATGAGGTTGTATGCATTTATGTCACAACAAACATGTCCTGCCAGCAAAACTGATTTTTCTCTTTCCAGCACCACTTTCTAAATGCAAATGCCTTTCTGTCATCTCAGTTCAATAGGGCTAAAACATTCTTATTCTTTCTCTGCTATTGCTTTTCAGCTTCTCTGGGCAATACTTTAGTCTATACCCCAAATATCATGCTTATCACTCAGATGAAAGTTATACTTAAATTTTGCAGATATTCTATGCAAATCTTCTTTAAGACACAGTCTTTCTTATATATTCACACAATTAGAAATTTTTGCCCAGGGTTTCATCCTTCCAGTCTTTGATTATGGCAACATTTCATGACAAATGCAAGCCTTCTATTTTTCTAGGCTGTTGTTTTGACCATATCACCTCTTTTTATAAATCCCTCCTCTAACTACACCTTTTACTAACTAGGTCCTTCATGGTCTAGCCCCCATGCTATTTTTTCCTCTCTGTTTCAGAGTGTCAGCTCCCACCACCAGCCAGTGAACAATGCTTATGCCCATCATTCATTTGTTGCATCCTCAAACACTTTCTTTTGTGCTACCCTTCATGCTTGGGAGCTCTCCATAAACATCCACCTTCAAATCCATTTGATACAAGGCCTATGAAAGACTCGAGAGTAGTTAGGTTGGTACTGCTGGCAACACTTCTCATCACACTGACTTATTGTTTCCTTCTACTCCCTCATCTGCCTATATCAACCTGTTGTGGTTTTTTAGTTTTGATTCAGAACTTGTTATATCCGTCAACAACTTTTTGTTCTGATTTTGTCCAGCACCTGGCATAACTGGGGCATGGTTCATGGCAGTGGTTTATAGTAACTCAAATAATAGGGACAGAACACAGCTTTTTCATGTCCATGAGAATAAGTTTGAGTTTTATTTCATACATTGTTTATGAGATTATAAGCATCCTATTTTCAAATTACAGAACACACACACTAACATCTCCAGGGATGGAAAAGAGATTAAAACTTATGCCTCTCAATCCAACTTTGTACCTTGGTAAGGCATCCTACTTGTTAAATTTGTAGGACTGTTAATGAAAGTTGTAAGGTACCAAATGGTACTGAGATGAACATGGAGATCTGTGACCAAGGAATGGGCTCAAATATCTCCATGTAAGCAGAATTATCAAGTAGCATTGTGTTATATGATATGTACTGTTGAGCAGCAGCTTTCAGTTAGTTTGGTGATAAAACAAACTCTACAGAAGCAGATTACTCTGAAATAAGCTGTGTTCAAGAGCACCACCTAAAGTGGAATTATCAGATTTATTTCACAGTTGATTAGATCACATTCTCTCGATGGAAATGAGCATCTGCAGGTCATAATGAAAGTACAAGTTTTTAAGTCTCAAAGATGATAATAGGAGTGTTCCTTCTCAGGTAGAGCATATGCAGGCCTCAGGTAGCAACTGGCCTCACACAGCGGGTAGTATAAACGCTGGAAAGATGAACACAGTTATCACATTAAAAAGTGACTCAGTTCAGGGGAGAGCAATCAGTTTGGGTCGAGAAATTTGCTGAAGGTCTCAAAAGGAAGAAGCAGGGTAAAACTGGAGGTAAATGTAGGGCATTTCTATAGGTCCAGAAAAAACAACCAAACAAAGGACTGACTTGTCCATTCCCCATCGGATTTTATGTTTATTTTAACCTAGATTGGTCTGTTGTCCTTTTACCATTTTGAAACACAAAATCACATGAAGATATGGGCAGCCCTAGGTATTATACATCAGAGAGAAAAAAGCAGCAAATAGAGTACAACGCTTACTTGTAGCAAGTGCATCAGGCGGAGATCCAACAAGATTAATGTTAACTGCAGTTTTGCAAACACTTTGATCCAAGCTGCAGCATTAACTTAAAGTTTTCCTCATTTTTGCCTAAAAATGAACAGTAATTCACTATTAAAGGATGTACGTGAGCAAAACTAATTGTATTCCTAAGTCATATTAACATGTAGTTTACGCTGAAATTTGAGGATGTGAACCCTTAGTTTTACTGTTTAAGAATATGGTGTATATGAAGTAAAATGGTACATTTGTGATGAAAGGCATTTTCAGTTTGAATTTTACATATAAAAAAATACAATCTTGTCAGGCAAGGAAATGGTTAAAAAAAGTATCCTTACCACAGTATTTTCATTCAGGAGTTTATATCTCTTACAAAGGTAGACCTAAATAGCTGTAAATCTGACAAAGAAGTTAATTATGAGGGAAAAGGGCCAAAAAGTGAGGAGGAGGAGAAGAAATATCATTGGTTTGACAACGATGGCTGCCAGAAACAGCTTGCAAATCATGGAACTATGCAGGGACGAAAAGTTGACTCTAAATTATGGTGAGACTGGGTCTCTAAATCACTGGAGAGCAAAATGATTTCAGTAGACCTTTAATTTTCAGTTATTGAAAGTCAACATCGTGGCAAGTAGCTGCAATGTTTTACAGCAGACCATCATGAAAGTATTTTATTTTTCATTTCCCAAAAATGTATGAAATTTTCAAACACAGGTGAAAATCATGTCACCAATCATACGAAAAGCAGCTCCATTCCCAAGCGAGGTATGGATTCGCAGGATAATGAAGGAGACACACAAAGTCATTTGCTCAGAATATCTTGCACTTGTACTGCCTTTATCCAGGCACTCCCAAATGCTGGACCGGTCATCGGCCAGGTTACTTTAGCAAAGTCAGCAGCGGAACAATAAGAAAGGAACATCCGTTAAAACAAGCAACCCCTTTCAGGCCCCAGCTCCCCCCCATCCCCAATGTCACTTTCTGAACACAGGATCTCACTCTCGATCAGGTAACTGGAGACTTTTGCACTAAAACAACCAATAGCCACCTGATGAAGTTTTTGCAGTACCATATAGGACAAAATTCCTTCTGCTTTCTACCTTCTCTCTCTGGACATCTAGAAACCTACCTAGAACTAGGTCTCTAATCCTCTAAACAGTAAGTAAATAAAAGTATTAGTAAATACTAAGCACAAGTGTAAGACTTAAGTTCTGTTTTTTCTGAGAGCTTAAGTAAATATCTCAGGGCTGTGAGCATTTGCAGTTTGGAGCCCAAAATCCTTCCCTGAGAATAGGCCCTTTTGCAAGATTTTCCTTGCGTATCCAACCAGCAAAAAAGCTGAAGACAGCAATACTACCCAGCTTCAGGATTCAGCTTTGTCCTGGAGATAGTGGATATCTCTCTGCTAGTGAACAAAATGGGTCCAACAAAAAAAGCTTAAAATTTTTCCCATGATTTTCCATACTGTCTGTTACCATATACCCTGGCTCTTTACAGACTCTGACAAGGATTGGTCTCCAGGATAACACATAGGAACAGCATTCACAAAGAAGCATTTCCAGTATTATTTGGGAGGCAGAGAAGAAAGAACACGGCAAATGACTTTAGCCTTTTGGGGTGTTTTAAACGCTACTAGCACTAGAAGTTGGAATTAAGTGCTGAATCTTGCATGTCTTATTCATGTTAACCTGCTGAAATGTCCCTGGCTTGCTCTAGAGCAACCTCTCAAGCCAAGCTGAAAGCTAAGCGTTTGTATTTGCATAGTCCTTGACCAGATTGATTGACCAGATTGGCATGGCGATGCCAACAGAGCGTATTGCTGTCATGTATACTGTCCAGATTGGAAAAATGTGACCTTCAGATGCCTTTGATCAACTTTCATGTAAAAACAGTTCCTAGTTACTATGAGACTGGACTCATTTTTGGCTTGTAACTAGAGCTGTGCAAATTGTTTTGGCTCAATTGGTTCAGGCATCAATTTTTTATTCTTTTAACTCTCTTTCTTTTAACTTCCTTCTTTAAAATTTTTTAAAATAAAACCAAATTCTTATTCCAAAGATCTGAAATGTAAAAATGAGAGATTAAAAAAAAATAGTAAATTTTTTTTTACTTTTTTTTTTTCCTTGCAATTTCATTCACCAAATTCAGAAACAGTTTTTGGCTTTTTCAGAGGATTTATTATTGCCAAAAATTTTTGTCCTTTGCATATTTCCAAACATAATGTCCCCATCTTTCCCTGAATTCTACATTATTTTCAGAACAGGGTATTTGTTGTAGTAATGAAGATGACACACTGAAAATAGAAGGTCTGCTGGCAATTCTCAGGCACTGTCAATGCCATGAGCATGATTTCTTTATGTTACTAATCTCACTTACACTATTTGTGGGTTATACATAAACATATATAAATGTAAAAAGAAGAAGACAATACAGATTTTTTAAGATAGTAAAATAGAGAAGGAAAAATTAAATACTTGTTTTTCAGAAGAGTAAGCCTGTGTGCAAAAACGCAAGATAGACTGGCAGAGATCTGCCTCAGAATTTGGTATCTGAACATAGAAATGACCATTCTTCTTCAAAATGTATACATTGGAACTTCAAGTCAGGAGAACTCCTTTTCACAATCTATAGTATATATTTTTTTCCTAGCAACCAAATCAGGATGGTAATGTACATTAAAAGGCACAGGATAATCTTTTGTCCTATTTTAACTCAAACTATTAAGATCTAAAGCTGCTTTTTTTTTTTTTAAATGAAAGCCCAAGAAAATGCACAAAAGGAATTTGGTGAACAAAAAGAAGATGAAAAATGACTAAGATATCTAAAAGCAAAGTAATATGGCAATGCTGGCAAAACTTACTGTGATCTACTAATTCCCTTCCATTAACTGAAACTTTACAGTGCTTTAATTCCCTCCCTACTTTACATAAAAATATGAAGAGGGATGGCTTTTACTAGATCACATTCTTTGAGACTCTAAATCCCTCCACCGGATGTGAGGACTTTTCAGAGAGGATAACCCTAATGCAAAATGAGGTTATTCTGGATCCCGTTCAAGGGAATGAGCCAAGCGTGATTAGCACCATAAGGTTGCATCTACAGAACATCTTGTACAAACAGTATTAGAAATATTAAGTTAGGAAGACACAATGTGTACAAGAAAATACAAGCACAGTGATTTTAGGGAGGCTGACATTGATGGGAATTAAGTACTACAGACCATATTGATTAAAATTTCATGACAGTGCTACAGATATGCGTAAGAAAATTCCATAGGTTAAATCTATTTCCCCAGATTTGGAAATACCTACAAAAGCAACAAAAAAAACCCATAACAAAAGCCAGGTAATATACATTTTTTCCCATAATCCACTATCAGATTTTAATTTATTATTATTATTAAATTAAATAATGCACTTGGTGCCTGGATGCTGAAGTGATGAGTATGCTATAAATGTAAAGCTGTAAAACTTTGCATGGGGTCTTGATAGGATTTAGCATAAATATTACCATTTGCAAGAAGCCATGGTAGAAGAGCTTGTCATTTGTTCTAGTTCACTGTGATGTTCGTCAAAAATAAAAGAACATATTTCTAAGTAGATGACAAACTTATCTAGTAGGAAACAGACCTTTTAACTAAAATTATTTCTAAAATACTAGAGAATTAAAAATTTTCATTACTGCTAAGCAGTGCTTACACAGAGTCAAGACCTTTTCTGCTTCTCAACCCAGCTCACCAGCGAGTAGGCTTGGAGTATGCAAGAAATTGAGAAGAGACACAGCTGGGACAGCTGACCCCAACTGACCAAAGGAATATTCCACAGCAAATGACATCACACTCAGCATATAAAGCTGAGGAAAGAAGAAGGAAGCAGGGGGACGCTGGGAGTTATACCATTTTCTCTTCCCAAGCAGCCACTACATGTGATGGACCCCTGCTTTCCTGGAGATGGCTGAACACCTGCCTGCCCATGAATTCCTTGTTTTGCTTTGCTTGCGTGTGGAGGCATTGCTTTCCCTATTAAACTGTCTTATCTCAAGCCATGAGTTTTCTCACTTTTACTCTTCTGATTGTCTCCCCCATCCCACTGCAGGTGGAGTGAGCAGCTGCATGGTGCTCAGTTGCTGGCTGGGGTTAAACCACAACACTAGTCAATAGAGCTGACCTGACAGGAATGCGTGGCTGACATACCCCTCAAAAGCAACTAGGTAGGAATGCACTTCTGCATCAGCAAGAGCCACCAACTCATCTAACATGTCTTCAGGAAGGATACTTCTCAGCTAGCTTCAGCAGTTGGATATGTAGGCTCAATCCATAATCAGTATCAGGTGAGAAATAGCTCCAGGCAACAATTCATCTTCTGCTCAGACACCTACATGTGGATTGACATTCCCCCAGGAAGTTTTCTCCATAGACTGTGGAGGGAGTCAACATCACTAGCTCTAATTTATTACGTATATGCCTTCTACTGGCTAGAAATGTTACCCACATACAGCTTACAGACATGCTTAATTTTCTTACTATCTACCACTTCTGGCCTTTACCGGTAACTGCTGTAACGTATGCAAATGACAATCTTTATACAGAAGCTGCCAGAACTGGCACTTTCATGTATCTTCCTCCACATTTTACAAAATGTTGCTATGTCAACATATGTGTTTCCATGAAGTAAACCTATTAAAAATTAACATTGTTTTACCTATTGAATGCAAATATTTCTTACATTAAATGTTTAAATAGCCAGAGAAATTAAGTTCAACATTTATCCTAAAATGTTTTTAAAGCTTCAAACACAAACAGTCACAACAAAAAAATTTTCTTGTTTATTTTACAAAATAAGTACATTTGATTTTAATTATCTGGATAATGACCAAGAAAGTACATCAGGCACATCCCTTCCAAGAGATAATGAAAGGCACAGAGGACTAAACAATATCCCTGAGAACAGACCAACACATTCTGACTCTCAAGATGACTCCAGTAATGAAAATCTGTCTTTTGCAAATGACTCATCTTCTAAGGACTGCACTGAAGATGTTGAAAATCAGGACGATGCATGTGAAAATAAAATTATCAATATGAATATGAGGAACAGTAGTCTATCACTGAAGGGCTGTTTGATAATAATGAAATTGAGGAAACAGCTAGTGGTACAGAAACAAATGAAAGCAGAGGAAATGTCAATGATTATAGCGAATCAGTAACTATTTCTTTAAATGCAAGAGGAAGAGATAGCAGACAGTGAGGAAATACACTAGACAATGATGTTCCTGACTCAGTAATGAACTGAAAGGACTAAAAAAGTTAGATTAGAAAGAAGAAAAAAAAAAAAAGAAATAAACTTTGCTGATGAACTAAGACTGTTAATAGACTGCATTCAGATCTAAGTAGCAATTTAGTGGCATTAGTATACCCAGATCCTGAGAGGGGCTGAAAAGGATGAATCAATGGGAGGTGTAGGTGCTTAGGCCCTCTTGGGATTTGGCTCTTCGTCTTCCCTGAAATTGAGACTCATATTAACTATACAAGGAAATAATCTTCTGTTTATCTTAATCTTCACATTAGCTGATAACACTAGCAGCAGTACTGATGAAAATGTACCTGATGTAACACCACCACAGGAAACTAATGATCATAATGAATCCACTTGCCGATGAAGTACAAGGATGCAAGCACGTACATCTCTAAAAACAAAAACAAACAAACAAAACCTAAAAGCAGATGATACTTTAACCCAAACAAGTGTTTCCATTATCAGCGTCTTTCTGCTTGATACATTTCCTTGTAGCTCTTTTTTTCCCCACTTTTTAAATACATTTTTTATAAATAATCTTTAAAAAATTCAGCTGTTTCTACCCCTCATTGTCATACCTCCACAGAGATTTCAAAAGACTATCAGTTTCTACTAGCTCTAATTGTCATTGTGTGATGGCTGATTAATATCTTTCTTTCCATCTAAAGATGATCAGTGGTTAACTGGTATATAATATCAGTTTCTGAAACAGTTAATGCTCTGTCAGACCTATTTTTAGAAGTTTGTAACTTGACCATAAATTGTCACCTTCAACTGATTTTTAACTGGAATTATTATTTACAATATTCTCTTAAAGAATTTTAAGAACCAAAATAACACAAAAATGTTACTGAACTTTCGACCAAAAGTGCCCTTCGTACTTTCATAACAACTGTTGTGTTTTCTGTCTAGGCTTAATCACAGTGTTGGTGTGTTGGGCCTTTTTTTAATTTTTAGACAACAGGACAAAAAACAAACCAAAAAGGAAGTATTCTTTCACAAAACACAACTAAATTGTGCAACTTATATTCGACGTTGCAAAAGTCACATCAAAACAAAGCCACATTTAAATGAAATAGTTTTAAAACAATTACATAAAATCATGGAAGAAAAGTGTTTTAACACTATTAGACATTAATGTTGCAGATAGATACAACCACCAACTCAAGACATAACACATGCATGGAAGACTGTGCCAATGGTTATCTAATGCCACGCACTGAAACTGTGTAGATATCAAAGAGAATTTGCTCTTGTAAAGCAAGAATTTTATCTCTAGGTAGAAAGAGGTAGATCAGCATTATTTTTCTGAGAGGAAAGGGAAGAGCCTTAGGCTTCAATAATTTTTAAATACAAAAGTCAAGGATATGTCTCAGTACATGCAGGTAATGAACTAACAGTTAAGAGGGTCAAGAAAGGCCAGAGCGCTGAAGTTGCAACTGAGGATGTGTCCAACAGTGATTGAAGCAGCAAAGACATCTAGGAGTATGGAATCAATTTAGAAGCTAAACCTATGGAGATGATCAAAAAAAGTGGAGATGATCAAAGGTTACAGCTGTAGGTACAAACAATCTCGCTGGATGAAAGAGATATAATGTGAGTGGAGGAATGAAGAATCACACAGCAACTGCAAATGTGTATTCCACAGGTTTAGATATGGAGAAAGAAGGTAGCAGTTTGCTGAGAGAGGTGTACAGGCAATTGATTTCAGAAACTGTGCCTTTTCTCTAGTAGGATGAGGATAATTGAAAATAATGGAAATGGATAGTAGATGCCACATGCATATTTCAAGAAGATGCTGAGCATCTAAGAATGGTGACAAGTCCATAAGGCCAAGACCAAACATAATATAAATGGAGAATATGAATAGGTCATACAATAACACAGAGAAAAGATAAGAAACATTGCTAGAAGAAAAAGAGAAAAACTAAAATGAAGAGAGATCCTGGCAGGTAACACTGAATTTCTTTTTTGTAGGCTACTGTAGAAACAGATTGGTGTGGCACCAAAAGTCCAGGGAGGAAAGCCATTCCCACGTCCCAAATAATTAAAACATTTATAAGGTAACTATCAACTTCTTTAATCTGTTGTCTGAAATTCTAAACAAGGAAAACAATATATGACAAATTACTTTTTCCCTTTGCCTTAAAAGTATCAAGGAGCAAAAAGAGTCAGGAAGAAACTCGCAGTTAAAATTCTCAAAACCTGTATGCATCACATGAGAATGTAACAATAAGAGATTCACTGTTCCCAGAGAAGCAAAGAATTAGAGGCAAAAAAAAAGACAGAGACTTGTACACTCATGTATAGCAAAAACAGTGATGTAAACTGATGTTTCCTGGTTACTGTGTTGTGAAATATATTATATTTCAGAGTATTATCTCTATTTTAATTCAGGTCAAAGAACATATTTAAGGTATCTTCTATGATTCTTGGGCAAATTTAGATGAATAAAGAATGAGCTGAGTAGTTTTTGATAGTACAGGTGTTTAAAAAAAAAAAATCAAAGGAGAAGAACTTCCATTCACTCCTTTGAGCTTTCAGAATGCCTCTAGGTCTTTCCATTAGAATACAGAAGTCCCTTAGAAGGTTCAGAAAACAATATTCCATTGGGAGCAATCTGATATCTGTAACAGAGTTGCTGTTTAAAAAAAAACCAAAAACCCCAAAACTTTACTGATGAACAAAATTAATGTAAAAATGCTTAGAAAAAAGAGTTAAAGTTAAGAAGGAAAAGTTAAAAAGAGCATTTTAGATCTCTCAGCTTTGCAAAGTCAAGCACACAAGAAGTAGGTTTTATTTGAAATTTTGCAAATTATCTTACTTTATCTAACCATCTTGGCTACGTAACCAAGCACTCCAAGGGCTTGTCTGACTATTAAAGTAGTAAGAAAGAACACAAGAATTACTAGTGCTACTCCACAATTTTACACAATACAAGCAGGCAAAAAATATTCAGAACATTGCTGAACACTGCTGTTTAAACTGAGTCCTCTTTCATGCACAGAAGACTCATGCAACAACTGCAAAGCAATCCACACTTAGCATGTGTTTAAACATAACCAATATGCGTATCAGGAAAGAGGCATCAGTTCAGTAGTATTAATGCAGCCATCAGTTTTTAGGAACAGGGGACTAGAAGGGACTAGATCATCACGGCTAGGTGCCTACAGCTGTGGGCAGCAGAAGCTGGGTTCAAGGAGGTCTGCTGAGCACCTGCTCCGAAACCACCACACCCAGCAGGCCACAGAACAGTTTCTCTTGTGATAAATTGTAAATCTGAAGTGCAACCAAAGCTGTAACATGTCTGAGAAAGAGGATGAGATCTGTCAGAGTTCTAGGTCTCTCCAAACAGCAGGGACATTAGCCAATATAACTGCCTATATGCTCCTAGAAAATTGTCCATGAAACTTGCTACAGAGAGGTAGGAAAAAACCCATCTCTCCCTGAAATATTGTTCTTGAGAGAAAAAAAAAAAAAATCGATTGTTGTTCTTAAATCCAGTGTTTGGTTTAGCCCTAAATATTTAAACAAGGCTCACAGTCCAAGTACAGAAGATACTTTAAAGACCCTGTAAGAACAAGTGCACTCTGCTCTATAGCCATGGTAGAATTTTAGAATGCATTAAAAATTTAAATTTTAAAGTTTTAAAAAGTTTCCCTGTAGTAAAACACTGTTATTGCTTAACACCTGCTTCACAGGTACCCAAGATGACGACTGTCTTCAGGAAAAAGAAGACTTTACTGAGGTTCCTCAGCAGACACATAACACTATTACTACTTTCTTATTCTCTGCTTTACTTTCCTTCCTTTCCTCCACAGCAGTGGGTTAGTTTTTCTGTTCCGAGATGTAAGAAGCAACCTTCTGAAGGCACTTTGCTGAGAACATCTGATTCAACAGTAGAGCTTTGCCTCTCTAGGCCTGGTACTGTTAAAGGGATTTCTCTCAGCTAACTTCAGCTATCTAAAAATTAAATTTCTCATCTGAGGTGGCTATCCAGCATCTTCTTATTAACTATAAGGAGGAAAAGCACATTCAGACAGTAAGTCACCCTAAAATGAATGTATAGGACAGGTAGAGAAGAGGACACATTGAAGGCAATCTTTATGCAGACCAAATTTTTGGCCATCTGCTGAGTAGCATTGGATGCCAAGGTCTTGCAGGTCATTTCCAAATTTGAAGGGTGAAAGGGAACAGGGGGGAGAGGGGAGTGATCTAGTGTCTCCTTCTGTCATATATGTGACTTGTTTTATTCACACACATACATACACACATGTAGATATAAACACAGAGGGTACCCAACTGCACTCAGTAAATACAAGACTGCAAACAACTTCGGCCACAATTTTTCAGCAAATAAGTTACTGGGGGGAGATAAGGAGAATTGCTGTAACTGAATTTAATTGGAATTAACATCTGACTCTAGAATACCTATGAAACTCTGTCTGGCCCTCTGAAAGTCAATGAGACACCATTTACCATGACAAGTCACCTTTCTCTTCTAAAGCAGCGCTGCCTCTCCTCTCATGGCCTGATACCAGTGGCTACTTTCAATGTCGTTAGAAAAACAGATCTTGACAAATATGGCTAACCTCAGCATTCCCAGCTCCAGCGCTGAGTGTTGGATGGGCACAGGGAGCATGGGTGGGTGCTGTTCTGGGACAAGCACAAGTAACGAGCCAGTATAAACATCTTGCTCTTCCCTCCAGTTCTTTTCTTTTCTTTCTCCCCACAGTTCCCATTTGAAGCTTGGCATCAAATGGCCAAGAAGTTGAATCTGAAAACCTTAGTGCAGCTCCTAAATTTAACTGCTGCATTCAAGCCCGCTGAAGTAGGATAGGAAGGGAAACAGGAATTTCCCCTTCGAAGCCTTGCTTTAGTGATCCTGCCACGGCAACACTTCAAAGAGAAGCTGTTCCTTCCCCTCCCAAGCCAGCTTCCACCCTCAGCAGCTCTACAGAGCAGCTGGGCTCATTAAAGCCCTAACAGCACAGGAAACATCGTAAAGAACTAAATGAAGTTAAGCGCTTCATTTATTTATTTTGATGTATGAATTAAACAACATTGTCATAAATCTGGTAGCAAATCCTGGCCACATCAGAAAAAGAAGCCAGCAAACATTTCCGAGGGAAAACTGAAATTCCTTTTAGTTCTCTAGATAACAATTCTTCTTTGTCAAACCTCATCCAAAAATCTGCTTTACAATAGGCTGATTTAGATCAAGGCAAAATTACAAAGAGGAAAATCCCTATGGAGAAGAGCCCAGATCCTTTTTAAAACAATTGGGTTGCAAAGTTGGACAATAGGTTAACAAAAGGATGCTACCTCTTTAAATAGGAGTTTTACCTCATCTTCTCTAATTATTCATGTAAATTAAATTCTACAAGTGAAGAAAAATTCATAAAAGTCGTACTTATTCATCTCAGAGGGAGATCTGGCATATGAATAGTGCCCATAACCTCAGAAGGTGAAATGTAGAAAATATCACAGGCAACTCCCACCTCAAGTTAACTGAACCAAAAAAGGGAGAATCCTGATGTGAAGGAGACTTGAAGGAGATCCTCCCTAATCGCTTCTTAATAGACTCACAGCCCTGACACTGGAAACAAATCAGGAATTCTGAGGACATGTAATTGTTAATCACTCGCATTGACTATCAAGTTCAGTAAGAACTTAGAAGCACAGACAATGAACTTTATCACACTGAAAAATAAGGCTTATTGCTAAGCGTATTCACAGGTTTCTGTAACATCTAAAACAAAAGCTCCAAGCCATGACAATTCCATTGTACTTCCATAGTTATTTATTTGCCTCCAGTTGAAGAGAGAGAGCGAAAAATCATTATCAGTTGTAATCAATATATTTCATAAGCAATTTTTTCTGTAGGATTTAGCAATACTAGATTTATAGTTCTAACCTGTTCAAAATACTTATTAGACTTTCAAAAGATGAAACAGACTGAGCTTCTCTGGGAAAAGAAAAAAAGACCAGGAGAAAGAAATAGAATTATTAACTCTTACCACACCACCAACACTCTGTATTAATGAACATTGTGTCAGAATGACATTGCAACTTGAAAAACTGAAATTTAATTTTTTTTTGTATTTGTTCTGCTAGAAAGGAACAATGGGGTTTACAAACAGGGTAGTAAAAAACAGCTAGAATGTCGGTAGAATAAACCACATAATCTGACACAAAAACAGTTAAAAAAATGAGGAAAACTATATTAAGGTTAGTTAGGTAGGTGTTTATTCAGTGCCAAACCAACAGACCGATACTTACCTCCTTTTCATTAAACCCTCCCGTCCAGAGGCATGAAAGAATACCGCACTGGAGTTTTCTCTGCCCAGAAAAGCTACACTAACAGAAATGGTGCTGCACTAACAGAAAAACAAACCTAGTGAGGTCTCCAGATAATGTATAGTTTGTTGTTTTATTCCACTAAGCCTTTCCAGTATAAATAGAGCTTATGCTGACAAAAGGATGCTTTACTTAGTAAAACTTATTAAGCCAGCTCTTCAAACAGGAGCTCTACTAGTGAAAGCAGGTTTTTTTCCTTTGCTGTTGTCACTGCCTCTACACTTCACCTTCTTGTCAAAATGGAAATACTGTGAAAAGTAAAATCACGTTCTCTCCAGCACAAAATACAAGCCAGAGTTTCTAGTATATCCGCCACCTTGTGTGGATGCCATCAGAATAGGTACCTCTGTGCATGTGTATACCAGCACTACTTCGCTCATTACAGAGTGAAAAGAGATTGCCCTGATACAGAACTTCTTATATATATATAAATATATATATTCTGTACACATGTGCATATAAACACACACATTTACCATATGTGTAATATACATATAACTGCATCCATAGTTAAGTTGCATCAATGTAAGTACATTAACACAAGATAAAGATGACCCCTCCACCAGGTAACAGGGCAACACAGATTTCGAGTGGAAGCGGAGCCTTGTACAATACCAGAACTGCAATGTTAGGCTGAGATGAAAGTTCCCAGAAACAGCTTTACCCTGTAATTGGGCAAGTTACTGGTTCCTCTTCAGTGAGTTTCCTGACAGGAGCCCCTATGCTCAAAAGGTTTGCTGCCCACAATTGCCTACTTCAGCCTCTCCCTGCATCTCGTTGCCGTCTTTCTTATGCTGCAGATGGAAAGGCTGATTGCCAGGTGTGAGGGATGAGAAGGATTTTTCTCATACCAACAAACTGCTCTGTGTATTTTGGTTTTTTTATTCTGCCTTCTACTCAGGGTCCAGCAGGTCTGTTTTTGTTGGTACTTAAATGAGCATTCCTTGCAACCTCGGGCAGCTTTGCTGGGTGAGGAGGTTGGAAAGGGCCCAAAGGGCTCTGCAACCTGGTAGGACACCAGTAGGTGAATCCTGAGCATGCATATATATATACATATACACATATATATATACATCAGGACAGGGAATGTTTCTGCAGCTTAAATGGTCCATGTCTCGCTGTGTCTCCCCTGTCCCAGCAGAGTCCCTTGTGACAGATCAGAGGAAGTATGGCTGTTACTATATACTACATTAGAAGTTATTATTCTCAGGTGAGATCCAACTTTGCCAGCAACATTAGCTGGTTTTACTCCAGGGAGATTAGCAGCTGTTAAATACCACTACAGCATCCTCATTTAGCCAAGTGGCATGTGTCTTACCGGGTACGTACTCAGGTCTGGCTCTACTCACACAGCTGTGCCTTAATAACACTTTTCTCCTGGAATTTCAGGGGATACTGAAGGTTTCTCTTTGACACTGCCATTCTGAACTAATTTGCAGAAGGTTTATTTAGCTTATCTGTTCCACAGGGCTGTGAGGTATAACTCCACACAAAGACAGAGGAGGTCGTGCAGGAGAATAACCCACCCTGTAGAGTCTGGGTGCTTGCTATTCTTTGGAGTCTAGCAGAAACTTGTACAAAATCCTCAAAAAATTACTAGTGAAATGCCAAAATTCCCCTCCCTATGACTGATATATTTAACAGGATCTCCCAAACTTATTCAGAATCAGGCTAAACATAGCCAGTAGTACCAACATTAACAAGACATACTTTCCCAGCACAGAAATAAGCAATATTTCTGAGAGGTCAACAAAGAAAAGAATTTCCTAACAGTAAAATATTGAATTATGTCCGGTGCAACCTACAGTTAAGCATAAAACTTCACAAACTTTTCTCCAACTGTACCATACATCTAAAGTTTCTATTGCATGGATTTATTCTAGTATAGTTAGGAGATCAAAACTGGCCTTACAGCTCAAAGTTAGTTACAAACTTAACTATGAAGAGACTAGTGTCTCTCCATAATTAGCCCATCAAACAGGGAATGTACTTGTCAAGCACTGAATGCATATACAATTATTCAGCAATGTTTAAAGGAGTAAAGGAATAAACATGATCAAAGAGCATCCAAGAATTAGGGATATATCATTTTAATCTCTGAAAATTGCACTACACATCAAATGCATGACAAATAGAATAAATAACAGGCAAATGTGATTTATAAAGTTTGAATACCACCTAGGGGTGATGGTGACATCATGCAGCAAAAAAGAACCAGAATTTAAGATTAAATTTCACCTTCAAAATCCACCAATTTTTATTTTCTATACCATTGAAAAGTACATTGAATTAGACCTCAAAACCATGTCTTTCACAAACAGCTTTCACAGCTCTTGTCTGTGTTTTTCATTAACTGTTCAAATCCCACAGACTGGCTTTCTAAGCTGTTGAAGGAAACCATAACGTATCCTTGTAATTACAACTGTCTCCACACTCCTTCATGCGTATTTTTGGTTGATCTTAAAACTACAGCTACTTTTTCTTGTCACTGAAACTTAGCTACAGCTAACAGAGTTCCTTCCAGACTTTGTAGGTGCATGTAAAACACGGTAAAAGTGTGAGTGATTTCTGTTCTGTGTTTGATCATACAGGGTAAGGCGTTCTCAAACCTCCCCGTCATCATCTGCTCCAAGTGCTCATAGCTCTGCGCAGGTGAGATAAGCCGGAGCAGTCTCCGTGAGCCCCTTTCCTTACAGCTGCGCTGGCTCCCGGCTCACGCCACACACTATCAGCCTCTAACATCTACATGGATATGAAAGACTCCCACAGCAATTCTCCTTGCTATCAAGTGTTTGGATCTTGAGTTATTCGGTTGCGTTAGATCAACCGTGGTGCATTTACAGCAGCCGCATACCGAGGTGGTTGGTATTTTTTTGAGTCACGGAAATCCAAAAAGAACAAAGAGAGAAATCCTCGATGCAATCCAGTTCAGAAGCAAAAACACTGGCAGACTCTTTATGTTTGTTGTTATTTAAGTTAAAGCAAAACCACCAAAGAGCAAGTCTCAGCTCTGCCTCGTTTTTCTATTTCAAGCTGAGGTTAAGTCGTGACTGTCACACATCCCTACTCACACTTCATGCAGGCTGAACCAGCTCAAAACCTGGTTTGTATGGCACCTCTCGAGGTGGCAGAATGAATACGTCGCTGTCTTTGGGAAAGGAGGTCCATGCAGCAACGAAGGACAATGCAGGTGGGACAATAGGATGGGGCAGTGCAGCTTCTGCAGGGTGACATTGAGTTTTACACACAAGGCTATTTATGGACGCAAAAACCTGTCCTTGCATATTCTGTGTGAGGCTACTGTGCAGCAAGACTGCACATAAACAGTCATAAATAAAAGTCTGCCATTAAAACAAAAGGTGCTGACAAATTGTCATGTAAAGGGTGTTTGCCCCTCCTCACCAATACAGCCTTGCAATGGGACCCTAAGTCAGCCAGATCCTTTCAGGTGAATCTTCGTAAGCCCATTTCTTCCATCACAAAAAAAAAAAAAAGAGGGTTTTAAATTCCAAACTCAAGCTTTATTGGCTTTTTTTGTAATGAAAACACTGGAAATGACACAGAATAGAAACGGAAAGGTTGATCAACTGCTATTCTCCTTGCCCACAGGCAGGATGCATTATTTTCTTTAGGCTTGTACTTTGTCCAACAGCTTTTCTATTGCAGCAAGCCCTGAGTGTCTTCCCAGGTCCGTGGGCGAAGTCTGGGGGGAGGGTTCCCCCCTTCAGGGCTCTGGCTGCATGTCGGCTTCCCGCTTTTCACGGGCGCTTGCCCTCCCCAGCGCGTCGCAGGCTCCCTCCGCGCCATGCCTCTCGCTCCCTGCCTGCCCACGGCGGCACCCGGCAGGGTTTTCCCACCAAGCTCTCCCCTCTCTTCATGCAGCTTCCCACAAGTCCCATGCACCCACCAAAATAAAGGAAAGCCTTTTTTTTGTCTGCCTTCCTTGGCTGCCTCTTTAAAGCAAGATGACATACATCGATGAAAAGCCAGCGAGCAAACGCATAAACCAGATGCCATCTATCACAGGTCTCCCGGTCCTCAAGGAACTGACAACTCAGCTTTATTCCCCCTTCTGCCCAGTAGCTCACAGTGTGCCTCAAAGCTCACTGAAAGCAGGTATTGATCCGAGACGCCGCAAGGATAGAGCCTTTTGAGCAGCTCTGTGCCATCATTTTTCCTGAGGATCTGAAAAATACACAAAGGCTGGGTCAGCTCAGAGGGAGCCTGGGCTTGACCTGGGCAGGCGCAGGAGTGCCAGTGTCTGCCCGAACTGCACACACCCAGGACACACGCTCTCTGCAGGCTCACTGCCATGAAACATTTGCTCTCTGCAAAGGTATATTTTTTTATTGCTCAGCCACCCTCAACTAGATTAAGTTTTTTTTATTACCTTCATCAACTTAGTATCTGTCACTTTCAATTATACTGACTCATATTTAAGAATAATGCTAATTATTTTCATGTGTTTGCTGTAAATCTAGCTTATGCTAACAGCTATAATGCAAATCGTTTGTGACCTGAATCTTGAATTGTAATTTAACAACTGCTTTGGATTGTTCATATTGCCATAGCGTTCAAAAACCAATGAGGACTGGGGCGTGACTGTGGAAGAATTACATCAGACACATAAGAAGAATGGCTTCCTGTCTCAAATATTTCCCAAATAAAAAAAGATTAAATAATGGATTGAAACAATGACAGGTCATGTATTGTTGTTTCAGACGACTCTTCTCTCAGATATGCACCATTAAACTGAAAGGAAAAGGGAAAACCATCAAGAAGAAACAGTTAATATAGATAATTTAAGTAGAAGCTTGTTTTGTTCCAAGTTAATATATAATGTAAAAATAACAAGTCTTAGCATCGACTCGGTCTGAGGTGCAGGGGCACAGGCAGCAGGGATTTCACAAACATTTCAGAAAATAAAAAGCTCTTGAATTTAGAAAAAAAAATCAGTTTTCTTCAAATTTCCCAAGTATTTTAATCTAGGCTTTCATTTTTCGGCTTGCAAGTTTTAAATATAAAATATTACTCCCTGGGTTAAAAAGACATAAAAGGACTAAAATCTTCCTTCTAAAGAAAAAGATACCACAGCCAATTCATAGGAAGATTAATAGTTTGTGCAGTTACACCAGATTTTCAGAATAAGGCAAACTGAGAACTAAACGTATATCAGTCACTTCCAAGCTGGAAGACACCACAAGTAAGAATGAGATACCAATGACACCAAATCACAAAACAGCCATAAGACTAGGATGTTTCTATGACATTTTAAGGACTGGCTTACAGAAGAGAACAGTAAGAAAATATTTTGATATGATGATAAACCCTCAGTAGAAAATAGTTAAAAAGAAATAGGTGGCTATGGGTAGGATTTTGCCATCTGCTGAGAAATTAAAAACAAAAAGCAGGTAGCAGAGGAGTGCTGCTTTGCCTACTCACGGCTTCATCCAGCTGAGGACCTCCTACCTATGGCTTGGTCCAGAACCTGGGCTCTCCTTCTTGCTGTTGTCACTTCGTTCACATGTTTTGATTTAAAAACTCGTTTCCAGTGATGCGCAGGGAATCATAGCCAGAGCCTTCCCTCCAAGGCTGTCTAAAGTCTATCAGTCTGTACAGAATACAGAGACTTGTTGCCTTGCTACAAGCCAGATGAATATTATATTATTTGCTGCAAACTTCAACTGTCAGGCAGTAGATAATTATAGCCTCACTTATAGCATAAATGTTGAAGCGGAGTGGTTATACATGGCCAAAAGCTAACAGAAGGTGCCGGCTTCATCTTCTAAAGCTTACGAAGGCACAGGACCTGAAATTACCTGAGCAAATGTGCCAGCAAGCACCTGCTATTAACTAACCAAGAGGCAACCTGACTTATTGTCTTGCCCTAAGCTTAAATGATAAATGAAATAAAAAACAAGACCCTGATCCTCAATCTTTATGCCAGGAAAATAGAAAATAAGTAGCACTTTGATATGTAAAGCAATAAAACAGTGTTTCTCTATTTGTCAGAATTACCAAGGGACACACTTTTGGGTAGGGCATGCTTCTCTGTGGCTGTATTATCATTCCCAAGCATGTGTGATCCATTGTGATGGGTTCAATATTACAGGTAATCTCTTTTTTTGCTGTTCTTAGAAAAGTCTAAAAAATGTTATTCTGTACAGAGACAGACAGACAGACACAGTCATCTAAGTGAAAGGAGTGGTACACTACCTACAGATGTGCATCTCATGAAGCCCATATCCCAAGATTTTTATTGTCTGTAAAAGTTCTCATCCACTAATTATTCAAAAGTCATGTTACTTTTGGCAAAATGCTTACTGAAAACATTTCAAACTTCTTTCAAAATTACAGCATATGGCTTACCTTTCCATCCTGCACTTATAGCCCTAAACCTGGAAGACAATGCCTACCTTGCTTATAAGTATCTTGGGTAAAGAAATATCAAGCGAACACTTGTGATGGAGTGCCTAAGCAACTCACTTGACCCAGAACTGCAGACACTGGGACCTGACGGGCAAGATCTCTGCCTGTAGAGTGAAGGGGAAGAATAGGCAGAATATCCTGTAGAAATAAGATGGAAAGGCTTTTGGGTATTTGGTGCCAGATTTATTATATTGGTGTGGCTCAAGGTGTCTTCATGCCAGGCTGGCAGCGATGCCAATATTCACTTTCACGGTGACTGCTGGCAACTCCTATTTGAACTGAAGGTTGACATTAAATATTGTCTTGTCATCCTGATCAAGATGGGGGACACCTGAGATGATACAGACCTTAATGTCCCCAAATGCATGCTACCTAGCACATTAGTTTCCCCTATAAAGCCTTACCCATGGGAGAAGGCTTTTGGAAAATGTACCCTTAGCAAGTTTGTTATTCCTTGTGGCTAGAAACTGTAGTGACCTCAGCAAATTTGCCATCTTGTCCAACTGATCTAACCCTGTAGAACAGTTGATGTCAGTCACTGTGTCTTTGATTTAGCCTTAGAAGAGATGAAGCGATAACCTCCCCCCTAAGCCTCCTGAGGGTACTTGTCCACGTACCTGCAAAGCAGTCTGCTCAACTAGGTATCTCCCAAACACACACCATGCAGGAGGCAAAAACCAGGGAAGGTGCTGAAATGTGTTCTGGATAGCTTGCTTGGTACCTCACTGTGATCATTTTCCATAGTCAGATGAATGTAAAAGAGAAAATTCAGGTTTTAATCACATAAATACGTGGCATTTTTACATATCTCCATTCATTTTGCAAACTGGTTTAAAGCATTTGTCATGGTTTTACACTCCAGGATAATATTTTTTGAATTCTTTTAACAGATTCCTTGAACCTGCCTTACAGGACTTCTCTCTTCCTTCTTTTCTTCCTCCTCTATTCTTTTTTCTGGTTTCACTAACTCGTGAGTACTAGGATGTACCTGGTTTGTTACATCCACTGTAAAGCAGAGCCTCCTTTTGTTTCTTTACCCCAGAGTCAACCAGCCCGTGAAACTAATTCTGCTCCTAGACCAACACAAAATTACTGGAGTAATTAATCTTGTTTCAAATTCTGTCCATCTGTACAGAATCTCAAAAGACAGGTGCTTAAAATTGTCTTTGAGAATACCTGCGGAAAAATACTGATCATCCAGCTATTTGCATACTTACTATATTAAACACAACGAGGGGGAGCTTTGAAAATTCTGGCAGAGGTTTCAATGCTTTCTGCAATGATCTTAGATAAAATGCATTGTGTGTGTGCTTCAAAACTCCAAACACTTGTGCCAGAGAAATGCTGCCATTTTAATTCTGAGCAAACAGTAGATCACCTGCTGAGTCCAATGTTAGGTTTAAAGTTTTCTGTTGTTTAAAAGCAGTCTTCTGACTTAAATATAAAATCAGTGGCTTACAAAGTGAATCATTATAAATCTCTCACAAGCTTTTAAATCAATCAGTCAAGCTTAGAAAGCAGTGATTTGGAGAATCATAGCTCTGAGGCTTTGGGGCCTTTTTGTGCAAAGGTAATAAAAGTAAATTATTTTGTAGCTTTTAGGAACAGTGGTCAGTTTGCTTTTTTACTTCCCAAGGAGTACCCAGGTTTGACTAAGTAGTTTTACCACAACATTTGAAAAAATCCATTACTTAGTATTATTTTCAAACTCCAAAAGAGAGAATAACACAAAAAAGTGCATTTAATCTGCTTAATCATAAAACTCAGTCTAAAATGATACTTTACCCAGAAGATAAATTATTTTCTGTCTAATAATGAAGACCAAAAATTGTAAATGCTTTTCAGTGCAAGGGTAGCTACAGAACTGCTGCACTGGTGTCAAAAGTAGTGCCATCTAGAATTAAAGACGCTTAGCATTTACCATAAATACAACACTCTTTTCAGTTGGTCATAACTTTGTCAGAGCTGAATCATGAAGCTGTAATTTTCTATGCCTCTGCTTGGTTATAGCTTGTTTGTTGGAGAAGAAGCAGCAATTCAGCAAAGGACTTTGGAATTTTGTCAGAAGAAAATTAGACAAAAAATTTTATTCATGAAAACTGTACTGGACTCTATGCATCTTCCACAAATTTCCCCATTTGTGTAGGGACCGTTTGCCATCAATTGTGATTTTTAGTTACACTCATAACCCCTAGTGTTGGAGGAAAAATGCATCTTTGTGAGAAGTGGTGTAGTGTTTGATTTGCTCTGTCTCTGCTTACTTTTGTGTGTGTTTATACGTGTATATATATGTACATGCATACGTTATTTACATATGTGTGTATGTATATGTATACGTGCATACATATACACAGTATATGTATGTATATGTGTATTTTTTTTTCTTTTTCTTTTTTTCTGTTACAGAAGGTGTGCCTAAGCAGCAGAAAGGAAGGCTGTTCATTTTTTTCTGGCACCTCCACTCTGGCATCTCCACTCTGGCACACATGAAACTTCTAGAAAGAGAGAGCTGCACCTTTCCTGAGAATGAGATTTCTTTCCCGGGAGATGAAAGAGACGAAGATGGGAAGACGCAGGTACACGCAGTGTGGGCTTGGAGGCTCCTGGAGGAGCAAAGAGACTGGGCGCAGCAGGGAGGGCGAGGGAAGCCACAGCCGAGCCTTAGCGGTGACAGAGAGCCGGAGATTTTTACTTGTGACCAGAGGGATTTGCATGGAGTTTGTGTCGCTTTCTGAGGAAATAAATCTTGCCAGTCTGGAAAGCCAGGATGGGGGGAAAAAATGTGGATCAACCCAAAAAGACACAATGTGGAAAGAGAAATTTATTTTCAGATCTTTTACTTTAAGCAGAGCCACGGAATATACTCTCTAAGGGCAGAAGATTTTTTTTTTCTTCAGGTTATTACTATATATTTTAACTGAACTGAGCTTTACTGACTGGAAGCTCAGAGGAGCATCTTGGCACGCTCGCTACACTGCTGCCCCACCGCGAGGATCTGGCTGAACCGGGGTCCTGCTGCCTTCCATGTCCAAGGGCTTGAGTCCTTGCTCTGGTCTGGGATCTGCATCTGTCCCTCAGCTGCTGGCAGAGCTACCCGGCTCTGCTGCAGTCCCCTCCAGCGAGGTGCCCAGCTGGCTCTCTGAAATACAAAAGAAGGAAGAAAGAGACTTTAGGGATCTGTGAGTCATTTTCCTCCTCTCAGCAACACAAAGCGCCTTTGGCTGGGGACCTGAAGGAACTATGCTCTGTGCCACGTTCCTAGCTCGCCGCTGTGTTTCAAGAGGGAAAGAGGCACCGAGAACAAGAAATGTCAGATAATTGCTTCACATTCGCTGTGATTTTTCCTGTGTGGAAAAGCCACATGTAATCAGCACAGTATTCCATCTGTTTGAGTCATCTGCCTTTGATAGCATCTACTGCTGGTTAAGTCAAGACATAAACTCACTAACGGACAGTTACAAAATTTCCTCTGGAAAGCAAGGATTTCTGTCATCTCTGATGACCTGTACTTTAAACAATAAAATGGATAGGGACAGACACTCTAAAATTATTTTATCAAACACAACAGTGCACACAGTCATGTCGTGCAACTGCGCTTTTAATTTATATTCTTGAAAAGAATACCAGGCTCTTGGCCCCCATCGTCTATGACGATAATGAGTTTCACATATTAATTATGCATTGTGTAAAAGAACATTTCCTTTGATCCATTTTAAATGTTGCTCTTCGACTGCGTGAAGAGCTCCTTCGTCCTTCCACAGTGAGGGGGTGGGTAGCAGCCAGCCCCTCACCTGCACTTCTTTTGGCTTCAGTAGGACTGGGAAGTGTTCAGCCCCCCTGAAAAAAAAAGGATAATTTTGTGACTTCTGGTGGATTTAGGAGCCCAAACTTACATATTCTATGTTAAAACAATTCTGGAATTAAGCATAACGAATGATTTTCTTTTGCAATGACTGGGCCCTGCATGCTTGCACATCACAGTCAGAGGCTATTCTTACTGTTATTACTATATTGCTTAATTTATGCATGAAATTCATCATGTAAGTGATATAAAACCTACTTTTTACACAATGGGCCTAAGACAAACCCTGTGTAGTCAATAAAAAGAACAACTCTACATTTGGTCATCTTCAGATCGGGCCTAAGGTTCATTTTGTTCCTAAAATACACTTTGCTCCAGCAAATTTTGCTTGCAATTCCCTGAGCTTTGTGCCTTTCTGTCTATGGTACCACATTAACATACTTTTATTGAATTATATTTCTCATTCATGTTAAACCGAAAAAAATTAAGAGCTTGCAGCAAACTAAATTCAGGTAGATATAACATCATAGGAGCAGTGTTTGAATAGAAACATGAATCAGGTAATAAATAGCTCTCTTTGATCATTGTTTTTAAAATCTCTTGAACCATACTTTGATTAGTTCTATTTAATATTTAACATCTGGTTAGTCAATTTCAATCTGCAGCGAGCGCTGCTGGAAAAATTCTATGCTGACTAAATACATTTATAATACTACAAAGCTGACATGTAATTGATTTTAGTTCCCATAAAAGGATTATGTTAACTTTTCTTAATCCATATATTAGGGTTTCGTGAAGTCCAGTGAATTCACACCAGGGATACTAAGTGTTTATTCCTTATCAATATTTTATGTAAAAATGATAGGATTATATTTTAGGCTAAGTACTGCTTGCTAGTTTTTCCAGTGGAAAACAGCTACAATGCAGAAAATATTACAGTGCTGCTGTAGCATTGGTACAGTGAAGGAGTATTTGGTGTTTTCTGGTTTTAGATTAGCCAAATAAAATCATACTGCACTGAAATTTGGCATGGCTGTAAACTATCAAAGATTGTTTTTTTCCTTCTGCTAAAAGGGTATGTTGTATATTTCTTAATTTTCATAACTGAACAAAAAGTATCACATTATAACCTAGTTAAAAGCTTGCTTTAGCAGGCAGAGTATTTCAGACCAATGTGAGTTTAGGAAGTAATGAAAATTGCCAGTAGCCATTGATGCTGGCAGTAGCCAGTTGCCCAAGGTTAACTCAAGAAATTTGGCAATCCTGTTATCGCCAGCCTGACAGAATAAGTTCCATATTAATATTAAAATTAATGCCTTTGTGTGTCTTAAACAAATGCAGAATTAATAAAAGACAAAAAAAGAAGATCTTTGCCTATTTGGGGAGAGTTTATTTTATGAAAATTTCCCTTATTTGATCAAGACCACGTGCAGCACTGGACGCAACTATAGACAGGAGGGGTATGAAATTGGGCAGTGCTACTTGTCAAGGTAAGTAGCCACAGTAAACCCATACCTAATCTAGAAGAGTAAATCAAGAAGGGGTTTGATCCAAACATTAGCCAAAAAGTGAGGAATGAAACAGTACCCATACCACTACATAATACTGTGTCAGGAACCAATGCTTTGCTCCAAGGCCAAGTGCCATGGACCACTTAGACCACACCCCTCCACATGAAATTATCTTAGAGAGAGGTAGTTGATGTGGTCTAACCTAGAGTGAGGGGCAACAGTATGTATATCGCAGTAGTATGCATATGATTTTCAGAACTGATACTAATTTCACATTCTGTTACATGAAGTTCACATTATTCTTGCTTCTATTGTAATATTAATCACAACAGCTTCAACATACCTGATCAAAATTATAAACACTTCTGCCATTTCCAGGAAGAAATTGAACTGCCTACAGTCTTTTTTTCTCCTTACAATAGCTGGGCTGCAGTGAGGTTGGAGTTCCATTGCTCATAAAGTATCCCATTATATTATCCTAGCTATTCCTTTAGATTAAGACTAGCTCAAAGAAGTGATCTACACTGTAAGGGATTTGAAGAAGACCAACCTGGGAATGTTAACGATGAACCCTTCAGTTATGATCCAGGCTCTCAGTTCAGGCAAGGTGGTAGCACCTTTGACTCTTCAGAGGCAAGGGTGCCTAGGTGACTTTATTGATATGTGCTTAGGTACACATGGACTTTCAAGCACTAGACAGTGGTCTTTGTGCCTCCTTTTCTTGGATTTAGGTGCATACTTTCCACTAGAGCCCTTCAAAAGGCACTTGTTTTTTTTTTTTTTTTGCATTTTGCCCTCTATGTTCCTCACAGGGAAAAACCAGACCGCTGCTTGCAATCAAGAAATGAATTTCTGAGGCAGAAAATTATTAAGTAATAAGGACAATCCAAAAATTAATGTCTCCAACAATCATATATCCTATTTTATGTTTCCATAAATCATTTTGCTCTGTTTTTATCTTCACTAGAATGCAGATTTATAGCATAATAGTAACATTTACATGAACTAGCAGGCAACTGCACTTCAAACCACTTGTTGATAGAAGTCCTCCCCCCTCAAACTACTCACACTAATAAAAAAGGAAAGTCTTTCACTTTGATTTGTCCAGACCATCCAGAAGATCCCTCTGCTTAACACATAAGCAACGATTTACTTGTTTGAGTCACACACAAATGAGTGCTTTACAGGGAAAAGACCCAAAGGTCAATTCCATTATGCCAACTATGACACACAAAATTTACATTATTTGCAGTATTAAAATCACATGAGAAACATTGAGGCTTTTGTTTTGGAACCAGGAACCTGCAGCCCTGAAAACAGTGGATAATAACAGAAAGTTTATTCGTTAGCAGCAATGCTACATTGTTAGCTCTGAACACTTCTTTCTCAAAGTTAACATGTGGCATATAAATGATACATGACTTTGGGGCGTATTTCCATGAAAAACCTATTCCAGCCTCTGTTCTGCCTACGGAAGATCCTCCCGTTACATGTTTCGACAATTGAAATATAAATATATGATTACATGTCCCTGAACATCATTCACCTACTAATATTATCCACCTCACAAGGCTGTAGTATAAGGTAGGGACAAATTTCTGTTGGTTTTACAGAATTACTCCAAATAGCCAGTCTGAACAGACCCGATGTTGTTGCTGTGTAAGGTCAGAAATAGTAGCCAAGCTCACCACAAAAAAGTCCTTCACCCGCTACTGTGCAAAAATGGACCCTGAACTGACAGAAAAACCCGAGGTGGGATATTTAAATCTTAAGTAAGTGGTCAGTTAAGTGCCTGCAGAAGCAAAAGGACAGATAGCATATTTGGTATGCGAATAGAAACCTATTTACTGGAGGAAGTGACAAAAACATCAATCAAATCAGAAAGGGCTATTAAGAACTGTTAACTCCCTTTCAGATGAGCAATGATTTCCATTGGGAAGTAAATAAATATTCATGACAGGGAGCAGTGACAGAAATTTCACCAAAATTACACTCTGGCAAGGCTTCTGCACCAGACAAATCTTTAGGAGCGGCAGTTGGCCTGCATTCTGGAAGGGAATTGAATGTTTAGAGAACTCTACACAAGGTCCTATTTCTGTATTCTCTTTTCCTTCCTTGAAAATGTGCTGTAGATGTTGTATTTCAATGTTGTCCAGTAAGTTATCCAAAACGGAGTTTTTTAAGGATTTGAAGATCACTTTGATATCATTAGAAGCCCCTGCCCCCTCATACTTGTTTTGGTATCTTCTCAAAAACACATTTTTATTTTTGCCAACATAAAAAATCTTATAAAAATTAATAGCGGATCCTGATATCCCATACAGGTGATCATATAATTTGAAAACAAGGTTTGAGCTTTTTTATATGAACAGGAAATTCTACCTACAGAGCTCTAAATTTATTGATAATACAAAGTAAAAAGGGTCATTATGGATTTACAATGTCCCAGGATCAGACTGGAAAACAAATGCTTGCTGTTTTTTCCTTTATTTCTGTATAAAAGAAACAAATCTTTACCTCCTGTTTCTTACGTTTAGACTGACACACAGGAAGGCAAATTCTAGCTTCATTTATCCCCTTTCCACTTGTTCAGGAAAAGAATATTTTTGCCCTTTTTTCAGGGGAAAAAAAAAAAGAATGCAGGTTAATAAATATAAGAACTCACAATGCATTAGTGTATTAGTGATTCAACCCAAAATTAAATAACCTACTTACAAATATGGCAGCCTTCCATGCCAAGTTTCAGCCTAGAGCAAATTTTTATGGTTAAGTTATGAACCTCTAAAATACTGACATGTCCTTAACACACTATCTTAAATGTCTCCGTCTTCACCATTTGCTTCTTTTTGATACCAATTAAAGGATATTTTTCAGATATCTTTGCAGATTGGTTACTTGCATGGAGTTAGTCGATAAGAATAAATGTTTATGCCTTATCTCAGTGCATGGAAGAAGAGATTTTTGCATAGAGAAGCAGAATATCTTGCCTGATATCTCCAGTGAAAAGAGGAAAAAGATACCCTGGCTCATTTCCTTAAAAGCCTTCTCCTTTATCAAGATTGCATGTCAAAATCACATAAGGAAGAGATTTCTCCATCACTCTCTGCTGAGCAGGTTATCAGTTTGAGGAATAAGGAATTATTTCTTTCCTGTGAAGATTCACTGATCTTGTTAAGGGTTTGGGGGATATTTTGTTTTGTATTTTTCCCATCCTAGATGCATCATAGTGGTCCAGATGTATATCACTAAGACTAGGACCTAAATGGTGAAAATATCTGTAAAATTTCATTTCAACTTGTTGCTGGTGTATAGTGAGGGTCAGGGACTTGAAAAGGACAAATGATTAAGGAAAAAGCTGGTGATTTTTATAGACTGGAGGAAAAAAAGGTCAACACCAAGGGTTCAACACCATTCAGTCATTCACGTTAGGCACCAAGAGTCACCTGAGATGCCCCGAGGTATCTAAGAAAGCTTACAGGGCTGACAGGTATGACACACAATTTATGGGACGCTCAGGCTGAATTGGCAGCTGGAGACTAAGCAGAAAACCTGGGTTACCTCAAGTGACAGCAGTCTTACCCTCAGGCAGCTAAATTCTGCTTGTAGAGTGGGATTCAGTTTGAAATCGGATCTTCTATAGGTCAGTGTCTATGTGTAGATACCTCCACCTAAGCTAGGAGCTCGATTCAGCTCAATCTAAATGTCAATGTCCGCTGCCATTTGAACTGTCTCTGGGTTGGAAGAACCAGCTGCTCTTCCAGAGGTGCTCAGGTCTCCCATGGGTCATATGACACTTCTGACAACCCTGTGTGCATGTCGAGGGTGTCTCAAATGGCACGAGACACCTCTTTTCAGACAACTGGCTCCTGTCCTAGGTGTCTGAGCTCTCTTTACAGTGAGTACAGGTGTAGTCTATAGAAATTAGAGAGCTATTTGGCTTACTCTAAAATAGACGTGCTAGGTGAAATTCAGTTGCCTAAAGAAAGGCACCTGTGGCCATTTCAGAGGTCCTCATGAATCTGAGACATCCTCACAGGGCTGGTAGATATGACACAGAACTTTTGGGACACCTGTACCTTCCTGGGGCAAAAACTGGAACTAGATGAAATGCCTCACGGTACATAAAATGGCAGAATAAACCTATTTTTGGGCATTAATCTCACCACAAACCTTCTTTGAATACAGTGGTAGCCTAGACACCACACCGTGTGGACACCATAGGCATGGCTCAGCTGCTCACTCATAGGCATCCAGTACCTTTTGAGGTGTCCTGGGTATGTTGAACATCCTCATGGGGCGGACAGAAATGACACAGGACCTATGGGAAACCCAGATCCTTCTGGCACAGCTGTTAGAGTCCAAATTCTCAGGTAAGTGCTGGGATATCTCAGATAAATGCACACCTGTGTGCAGGCAGCTGAGCCTGGTCCTAAATATCTGCAGACTGTTAAGCACTTCTGTCTTTTTTTTTTTTCTTCTTTTTTTTTAACGTGTGCAAGAATAAAAGCAAGGTAAGAGGAGGGGAACTGAATCTTAGAGACAAGAATCACCCTGAATACTGATTATATGGTAGGCAGGCTATGTAATGGGAGTTCAAGAAAATCTCTGCCTCTCAGATGTGGAGGTGAAGAGGTATTAACTGCAGTGGTTTCAGTGAAGTTGAAAATTACTGTAAGTGCACCTACCCATTTTAAAACTTCAACCTCAAGTGTGTGCTTTATTTTTTGTGTGCATCCTAGCCAGCAACTGGTATATGCATGGGGATATGTATTCAAGCTCAGCTGTGGCAACTGCACAAAACATTGCGAATCTAACCTGGATGACAGCCTAACCCAAATTTTGCTGTAGTTCAGACAAAGCATCATCACACCTTAGTGAAAAACTGCACCATGCATGCAAATCCTTAAAGGCATGAACCAAAGCACATGCATTTGCATACAGTGGTACGATCAGCTCTGCCCCTAAAACTGTCATTCTTTCCATATTGACCCTCAATTTGGTCATTAGCAACATTACAGTCTCAGTATGG
This sequence comes from Phaethon aethereus, assembly GCF_964289735.1. Lineage (NCBI taxonomy): Eukaryota > Metazoa > Chordata > Aves > Phaethontiformes > Phaethontidae > Phaethon > Phaethon aethereus. Next base: position 176,566,546 of record NC_138575.1, on the reverse strand, counting down.
TTACCAAATACATAATGTATCTGTATGTAATTACATTACTGCAGTTCATCTTATCATAATGGACAAACAGGCAGATTCAAGTACTACCATCCGACCTCCTTTGCATCCATTTCTGTTCTGTAATAGTACGTTGTATCAAACACTGTAACTGCTAAATCATTACTTGGAGGAAGGCACCTAGTCTCATGTCTGTTTATTGTCCTTATCGATGTTCACTTTCAGGCAAGGGGTAGAGTTACTTGATGTCAGCCAAACATCAATACCCTGTCACAAAACAGTGTTTCTAATTGTGGTGCTGCATTAGACTAGTATAGAAAGTTCCATGCATTTCTTTGAACAATATGTCATGAAAGCTCTCAAAAATAAAATGTTTTTTTATGAGATCACCAGTCATCTACAATTTCTTCACTCTAAAACCAGTAATATGTGGGCTTCAGGGAATGAGAGCCGGCGTTGCTGCGTGACTCTGAAGGTTATGTCTAATGATTGTGGTTGCTAAGTATCTCTGTTCTTTCCACACTTAGAGTCTACATCAAGACAAGAGTTGACTCACTGGTCAAAGGCAGTCACATTTGCCCTTTGACCACTCTACAGTTCATCAGTCTTTTTTGTTATGGAAGCTGTGAGATGTGATTAGAATAGTTGCTTCTCATAACATAAATAAAAAATGTACAGCTATCAAAACTCTTCATCTTCATTCAAAGGTCTGAAAAGTATTATAGTTAGTGTCTACATTTAATAATGTAGATTTCCGGACCTTTTCTTTGCAAATATATACTATTGAAAATATAAAGAAATGTAGACCAACCTATCAGGGTTCAAGTTTATCTCAGTTTTTACAGACGTGACAATAGACATGAATTGTAGGTGCTTTTAAAGATAATTTTTTTTCAGGACTCTCGGAAATAAAAGAAAAGGAAGTACCTGGAGTAAAACTGTAACAAGCAACTGTCAGAGCTGAAGATATAAAATTAAATCGACAGTCTTGTAAAAGGATCAAGAGGGACCAGCCTGGTCAGGAAACATAACAACAAAAATTCAGTAATACTCACCTATCTGATCATATTCAAATATAGCTAAAAAATTAGTGTGGAGAGATTCACTTGCACAGGTGAATCAGTAAGTACTTCTTGCATCCCTGAGTGCTGCCTGACAATACTATCCATGTAAAGGTCACCCAGGTACCCACCAGGTGTGGATTTGTGACCAGATTATATGGCTGGAATCTACTTGGTCTTACAACCAGGGGCATTATTCCCTATCTGGATTCAGCCCAATCCAGGATAAATCCAATCTTTTTAATGGTTTGGTTATCAGAAATTATATCCCCAATAGAGCTTCAAATGCCACTTCAAAATCTTCCTTGGTGTTGATTTAGGGAAACATTTTCTATGCAAGTGTCAACTCACCAATTTTAATAACTGAAAAATTATTCATGTATTAGTCAAAACACAAGGTGAATATAATTTCTGTAAATTCTGTGTACCTAGCTGTCCATACTGTAGTGACTATAGCACCTTTATGAGCTTCTTTAGGAACCTAGTAGTATGTTTTGGTGGCTTGGATCAATGGGTGCAGTTGTAGTCACTCTTGTCCCCTCTGAGCTGCAGGGCAGGAATGTGTGGGCACCACTGGAGCTCAGCTTTCCCACCCGGCTCAACACCTCTGCCCATGCTACAAGATAAATCCAGGCTGGAAAAGAACTGAAATATCCTACAGGAGGGACTGGGTGACCTTCAGTGCTGGAATACAAGAAATGGGCTGAGATGGATTTCAGTAAAAAATGGAAGGTCACACAACTGAGGACTAGTAACAAGAATTTGGATTATGAGCTGGGAGCTTATAAATTGGAAATGAGAGAGGATAAAGAATGCGCTGTGTCAGTCAATCACAGAATACTTACATGTGTTTTAGCTGCAAAAAGCCAGTTCCTAGAGCATATCAGGGAAGATACATCCAGCAGAGATAGGAAAATATTCATGTCATCACACACAATTCACATTTCACCTGGAATACTGTGTGCAGTTCTGTTTATTAAGAAAAGATGAATTCAGGTGGAAAAAGTTCTAGAGAAAGGCTAATAAAATAGTCAGGGGAATGAGGAGGAGAGAGCAGAAAGGAGAGAGGAGACTAAAGCTGTGGTCGCACGCCCACATATCACTTCTGCCAGCAGGACCCCCAGACCTGCCAGCTTCACTCCTTGGGAATTTACCCAGGGAAAAGAACAGAGTTAGGAAGACTAACGTGGATGTAAGCTGTACGTGATTTAATTCAGGAGAGAAATTGAAAGATCTCTCCTATCCTTCTGAGTACTGAGCTTTTGGAGCTGCCTTCTTATAGGATTAGTGAGGGAAAAACTTTTTACTGGTTTCCAAGGACAGTGTGGTAGGTTAACAACTAATATTACATGGCCCAGCACCCTTAAAAACAGAGAGATGAACAGAGGACTGCCAGTATGCCTTCCGGTCCCATGTTCTTTTACCAATACTGTACTTGTTTCTATGTATATGAAAGACTTCAGAGATCTATGTCATTTTTTATCTTTACTGCATTAAAAAAAAAAGTAATAGCACAGATCTGGAAGAGAAATATTCCTCCAAAGGAAGAAGAATGGATTCATAAAGCTTGGCAAATTACAGGCATTGACAAATTAACTCTCTCTCTAAGAGATCAATATCAAGATTGTGCTGCAACTTGGGCTCCATTCCATGTGTCCCACAAAAGGGTAAAAACCCTGCTAAACCATTCCTTTTTATCATAATTTTAAATAAATGAACAACAATTTTATCATTCAGAGGACCTACGAGTGGCTAATTGATATTTAGGTCTCTCCTTTTGCATCTCACACTGAACACATAAATGTGTGCACGCGTGTGTGTGAATAAACACGTATAAAGTTGAATTAGTATTTATTATTTTAATGAGAATAATCCCCATGATGCACAATTGCTGTTCTACTGAAAAGGCAACTGCTGTGTACTGGTTTATTTAAGACATTTCAGTGACCATATTTATGAAGGCAATGTAGAAAAAAAATCAACATTTCAAGGAAAAAGTAGAAAGAGATTGAATAACGGTGCATCGAACTTACCAGTGTGCCTCCGTTGGTTTTTCAGGCCAATCCCAGGTTGCCAGAAGATGCCACATTCCTGTCCATATCAGAATTTCAGGCTAGTTAACCTTTAGAAGTTACCTAGCATATATACAGGGTAGTCATGTTTGCACCAATGTCATTCCTGTATTTCACTTTACCAAAATATTCTGCCATGTCACCATTAAACAAGTAAAATTCCCCACAGATCTCCGCTCCCTCTCCCCAAAATCAGTAGTCATCATATTAGTAAATGAATAGAAAAAGAAGAGCCATATTTGACAGTGGACTTCAGATGCTTTGGATGGCTGGTATTTTAAGCCAGTCATAAACTCAGCCTCACTGGCCTGTTAAAGAGGGATATGGCTGCTTTGCAACACCAAAGCGGTGCAAAATGGATAGAGCACATCAGTGAAAATGGTCCCAGATGTCTTAAATAATAAAATAATACACTAAATGCTTTGCAGTGCTAATGTGCCTTGTGCACACAGATCTCAAGGCACCTTACAGACATTAATGAATTAAGCCCTGTAAAGTGGGTAAGTATTATCCATATTATGCCCAAGGGGAAACTGAGAAACAAAGATGTAAGATGATGGTCCAGGAAGTCTGTGACAGACGTGGGAATAGAACCCAGGTCTCCTGGTCCCCACTCCAGGGCTGGAGCAACAAAATGCTCTCTGAATTCATCTGTCAGTTATTTTTTAAAGTAAATTTAGTCCTTATGAAATCGACAGCCCCAAAGACGGAAGTGCTCTATTAAACCACGGGACAGGTACATCACCAGCACTGGCTGAGCGCATTTTTCCCACGCTGTCTTGATATTAAGCATCAGATGCACTTGTTTGGAGACTGTGGGCTGCTCTTTTTGCATCCTGCCCATTCAGCTTCCAGATTTCTTAGTAGAGGTTATTGAATTTACGTACAAGCTGGAGATTGCTCTAATGTGAGCAGGTAATAATAATTGGTGACAAATAATATTTGTTACTCAAACTACCATCCAAGAATGATTTGTTTTCACTTTGGTACACTGTCCAGCCCACATTTACCAGGGTAGATTATTGCTCAGAACTACAAAATCATATGTCAAATGCTTCAAAACTCACTAATATTCCTAAGAAACTTATTTCTTAAGAAACTTAAGAAACTGGACCATGGGGTTTAATTCTATCTTCAAAGCTTTGAACTCTATCACTGACAATTCAAGTAATGCCAGCTTTCCTGGCACTATCACAGAACCATTCAGGCATGAAGGGACCTCAGGATGTCTCTGGTCCAACCTCCTACTCTCAGAGCAGAGCAAGCTCAGAGGTCAGCCTGGGTTGCTCAGGGCTTTATCCAGTCAAGTCTCAAAAAGCTCCAAGGGTGGAGACTACACAGCTTCTCAGGGCAACCTGCTCAAATGCTTGGCTCTCTTCAGAGTGCAATTCCTTTCCTCACACCTAGCTGGAACTTCCTCTGCTTCAGTTTATGCCCTTTTCTCACCATACCCCTCTGTGGCAGGGTCTGGCTCTGTCCCCTCCAGAACCTCCCCATAGGCACTGGTGGGCTGTTAGGTGCCCCTGCAGGTGCCTCTTATCAAGGCTGAACAAGCCTTAGTCCATCAGTCTCTGTTTCACAAGGCCAAACAATCTTGGTGGCCTTCCACTGAACTCACCTCATCTTATCAATGTCTTTCCTGTACTGGGGGCCCAAACCTGGCTGCAGCGCTCCAGGTGCAGGTTAGTGATTGCTGAAAAATCAGGGAATAATCATTTCCCTTAATCCCTTGATCCCCTGTCTACACTCCTGCTGCTACAGCCCAGGATGTTGTTAGCCTCCATCACTGCGAGGGTACAACGTTGACTCAAGTCTAGACCCCTTGTTCACCAGGAGCCCCAGCAGTGGGGTAGGCGGTGGTAGAGGCTCTACTTGTTGCTGTTGATGCCTTTTGCCAGTTTCAAATCCACAGCGTTTCTGCACAATATTTCCATGTTCTTATTTGCACCCTATCCTCACTAACACTGCCTGTTATACTGCCTTTTTGCTCTCTAATTTCACAGAATTTCCTATCGCTGGTTACTTGGGAGAAGAGACCAACACCCTCGTCGCCACAATCCCCTTTCAGGTAGTTGTAGGGAGCAATAAGGTCTCCCCTCAGCCTTCTCTTCACCAGACTGAACAACCCCAGCTCCCTCAGCCGCTCCTCACAAGACTTGTGCTCCAGACCCCTCACCAGCTTCATTGCCCGTCTTTGGATATGCTCAAGCACCTCAACATCCTTCTTGTAGTGAGGAGCCCAAAACTGAATACAGGATTCAAGGTGTGGCCTCACCAGTGCCGAGCCATGAGGCCATAATTCAGCCATGAGTTCCATGTTCAGCCAAGCCAGCCTCCTGATACGTCTGCCAGCTTCCCTGAGCATCAGGGTGGACTATTCTTGAGCTTGGAGGTGGTTTCCCTTAAAGACTTGTGGCTTTCCTGAGCTCATTTGCCCTTTAAATCAGAGGATCTGTGGTGCCCCACGAGATTCCACCTATCACTTCCCTGAGCAAGCCAAGTCTGGTCACCTTAAGCCCATGATCTGTATTCTGTTACTTGCTGTCCTTACTCCCTTTAGGATGTTGAAATGCATTGCTTATGGGTAGCTACACCCAGGACTACCACTGATTGTCACATTCCCAACTGGTTCTTCCAGCAGGGCATCACCTTACTTAGCATCTGTGTTGTCTCCAATGCTCTCCAGAAATGTCCTGGATTGCCTGTTTCCTACTTGTAAGTTTCTACAGGTTAAGTGATTTGGGTTCCTGATACAGAGTTTTCCAGTAGGCGTTTTACAGACACATTGGAGATGAGGCAGCTAGAGTCCCAACCTAACAGCACAGACCAAAGTCAGGAGGTGAGCCTGTGATTTGGGACTTAGAACACTCCTTCTCACAACCCATTCTAATTACAGATAAGGTATTTCTAAAAATGAGATTAATTAACTAATGGCACCATTTCTTCAGCGATGTTGCTGACACACTGTGACTTGAAAGCTTTACATTTAAATTAGATACTTTCTGAAAAAATCATTAGCTATCCAAAAGTTATAGGTTTGACACAGAAGCCACTTGGAAAAATTTTAAAGCATCTGTTATGCAAGGCAAGAATGCTTCAGATTAGTTTATAAGTATGTTCCAGTCTCACTATCTGGAAAACCCACTCAACTTACACAGAAGCCACAAGGCATTCATAAGAAAAATTAGTCTTCGCTGAGCTGGGTTGGATTAAAATCAGTGACCTATAGGTAGAAATCTTTGTATCTCATTAGTGATTCCCTAGGGCAGCCTGGTAAGCACTGATGTTATGCCTTCTAGAATGAAGCTTGTTTTCTGGAAAGATAAGCTTATTAATTCAATATTCAACCTTTATTGAGCATTCAGGCAAGGTTGTCCACCCCCTAGACACAAAGGTAATATCTCCTGCATACATTGCTCTCAATCCCAGACACATTCTACAATAAAATATTTCAACCTCTTCCTAAAGGATCCGCTCCCATTGAGTAGTAAACAAACATTGCAAAAAATACAGCCTAGATTGCTTCCTAAGTGTGTACTGAAAGTTAAAAGTTCAGCAAATTTTGCAAGCACTTTATATTAACTTCTAAATTTTTTTCCACACAGGCACACCAAAACATTTTTGTAGTCGTAGAAGATTTTCCATTTTCAACCTTGAGAGGCACTCAACTGCATGGACAGCTAGGAAGGAGAGCACCAGTCTGTACTATCTCAGGAACTGTCACTGCCTAGAAATATTCCCAGACTCTGGATCTTGGTTCTTCATGTTGCTGAACCATCAGAACAGATTTTGCTGTGCTTAGGCCCAGGCCAAACAACTTTCTCCCAGACATTTCCAGGCATAATTTAGGAGCTAGCAAGCATCAAGGACCATGATTAAGTGGTAGCAATTTACATGTGGCTACCCTGTTTTGGAAGGTAAGGATTTTAACAGCACAGACACCAGCCATTCTATGTCAATCAGCCTTGGTGCCAGAGAGCAGTCCTAAAAACATTTAAAATTTACCATTTTAGATCTGGTCTTGGAAAGACATGACACAGATTTCTCTTTTAAGATTGCAAGAGTATTTAAAAGGCAGCAGAATGAATATGGGACGTTTTTGTTTTCTTTTGGAAGGAAATTGAGGTCTAAGGATTGCAGACATCATAGGCAAGCTTGACCTTCTGTAAGGATAAAAACTGGAGATTTGGATTTAAAACCATAAATGCTCACGGTGCTTTTTTGCTAGGCACCATGATCCACTTTGTTAACAAAAAAATATGCAAACAGTATGGGCTACATAAGCATATAATTTGGTTTATTCCTTTTGATATTAATTTCAGTACAGTAACTGGCATTTTGGTCTGCTATACTACAAGACACATTCTGTTTATAGGTTTAACTCAGTGACGTTGTCAAGCTTGTACTTTTTCTTATTTGGCAAATGGGTGAGCAATAGTTACCTAGAGAGATACTTAATAATAAAGATTATGGAGGACATAGAATTGAGTAAAAAATCTCTTGGCTTGGAGCTCAGTGCAAGTCTTAACCTTGGGTGCAAGTTAAGGGATGAGAAAGAGTAATTTTCATCCAGAATCAATTATCACAAATGGTCCTACAGTCATGGCCAAAATCACATTACTTGTAATAAATTAACAATACCTGGCAATTCTTTTTAAGTGCCTATAGTTTTAGATTTAGAAAAAAAAGGAAGAGTTAAAGTTCATTACAAGGAAGGAAGATTCCATCTTACTACGTCCTCTGCCTTGCCCTACTCTCTTTTGGTCAGAGCCTCAATCTCCTGTATCCATGCTCCATGTCCCATAGCACCTTCCATGCCCATTTTGGTGCCTCTGCTCCTTACATCTTTCCTTCACTCTTCAGCACTCTTGTGTTCCTTTGCCGTTTCTCTGTGTGCTATCTTTTCCATTATTCCTCCTCATACTTAAATCCAAGATTCAGTAACAAACAGTTCTTCACCCACTTCCTTCTTTTGCGTTGAAACAACATATGTTGATTTATACAAGCTAAGAAACTAGCCTCAGGACTTCAAAATTGTTCCTGTAATTTTTTTTCTCTGAAATTATGTATAACATACTGCATGTGAAATTCCAGGGAGACTGGCAGGTGCTGATCAAGATGAGGTGTAGGCAGTGAAACTGGTCTTGGACAGCAGGATAATTTCTGACATAGTTACTCATACTGACTGCAGTTTCATAGTACGTAGCTGGCTCCAGAAGCAAATGTCAGAAAAATAATTCTGTGACTATTTGCAAAATTATATATAGCATGAATTTACTTCATATAGACACATACTTCTTATATGTTCATGGAAAGTAAACATGAATGAACAAGACTAATGCAGGTTTGCCTGTGTTAGGTGCTTGAGGAAAAAGAGGTTTAAGCTAATACTAAGGATGCAAACATCCAAAGTACACAGATTATTCTCTACAGTTGTTATGTGTCAGGAGCCATAGACTGGTAAATGCAGAATTTGTAAACTGGTAAATGGAATACATTGATTGCTTTTACATAACATAATACAACTTAAAACAAATGAACAGTGTCCCCATAAATCTTTACTAGTGCTTTTCCACAATGACAATTAAATAATATAACAGCACCCTTCACTGCTACGAGCATGCATTCACGAGCAATGGCTTTGTGACGAAAGAACATCACATTTTAATTCTTCACACAGACACTAATTTTTAGTGGTCTACTTACTTGTGAGAATGACACTTTGAGCAAGATAGTAGCAAGACCAAAAATGGAAAGTTTTCTGAAGTGTTTAATCTTGCATAGTTGATGACAGATTCAAAATCCTAACTTTTTTTTAAAGCCATCCTTTTGTTTCTAGGACACAGCAGCTAACAGAGGCAAATAATGCCATGTGAACTACTCGGCCAGTCTGTGCCATAAAACACAATTTATTTTTTAAGCATAAACTCATCAAAAACCTTTCCTAATTTATTCACTAACAAATAGCCAAGAATATTAAGCAAGTTGAAAAAAGTATCTTTAAAGAAACTGCAATGTAAATATTCCACAAGAAGAAAATGAGGCAATTTCCACAAATAAAATGAGTTGCTGAAAATCATTTGCTTAATTCTACTTAAGACTGTTTCTGTTAGTTCATATACAACTGAGTAGGTAAGGGATTATATTGTTGCAGACAAGATTCCCGTTTTCAGTAAGAAAGTGTTCCTGTACCTTACCTCTTGCTTAGCTAAAAATAAGAGAGACCTTCTTTTATTCAGAACTTGTTATTTCTCTATCACAAGTACACTGGAATACAGAAAGTTGCTTTTACCATAGCACTGAGGCAGAAAAAATGGGAAAATGTAAGGCAACCGTTCTCTGATCTTCGTGTACATCAATTACATGCAATAAATACCCTGCTGTTTGAGCACAGACCGAATCTCAAATGCACATATACTTTGGCTATTAGAAAGTATAAACCAAATAGTGATAAACAGTGACTATTTGTTGTTTAGATTTATTTTCTGAGTAATATAACTGGGTGAAAAAAAACCCCAACCTAGTATTGAAGGATGTATCATTTTTAATCTCAGTGCTTTGGCTTCTGCCAACTTCAGATAGAGTGTCATATTGCAATAATTCAAAGATCTCTCTATTGGTTTCTCTAAGCCTGTAAAGTAAATGAAGCTGTTACAACAGGAAATGTTAGGCACATTCTCTAATTCTCCTTAGGTCTGGGACTTAAATTTATTTTAAGGAGAAATTCAAGGTAAACTGTATTTTACTTAAATGCATTAATCTTTTTAATGATTATTGTTTGATACACTATCCAGGTTTTTTTTTTTTCTTTTCAACGCATGAAATAAAAATTGCTGTCACTCCCTTTTGCAGTTCAAATGTATTAGCAGCAGCACATTAAGGCTACGAGCTACTACCTAACATCACCAACTTTGGGAAGTCATATTCTCTAGCTGCTCACATCCAGAAGTTAAATATGCACCATACTCAGAAAGGGTTAACTGTCTGAATCTGCTGGAACAGTGTTTCCTAAAGAACAATAGAAAAATCATTAGTGTGTTAACTGAAACAATACCATAGTTTTCTCTCTATTGTTTAACCTTTTGTCCAGATTACAAATATCTCGGTGTAGTTCTTATCTTTGACCTTGAGGGACTGTAGCTTTATCAGTGCTTCCTTTTAGATCACAGATGACCTTCAGCTGATATCATTGAGCCCTGACCTGCCTCAGTGATCTGCTCGCGCAGAATACATATGCTGAACAGTGCTGGTGTGTGCAGTAGGGGTAAGTGAATTATTTACAAAAATTTGAGTTGACACCTTTTATCAAATGTGGAAAGATGAAGACAAAACAGCTGCTATTGCTGTCGTAAGCAATCTGCTGGTGATTGAATAAAAGTGTCAAGAAAATGGCTGCTTGATGGCCTTTTGTTCTCTCTCATCCAGCTTGATGTTAGTTTGAGCTGTCAGTTAGGAATCACGGCACAGTGATTTATCAATAGGCTGAGTGACCTTCTCGTTCAGCCGGCGCTAGCGTGAGAAGACAGCACCCTCTACTGAGGGCAGACCAGCCACGACTCCCAGCACCCCGTTAGCTCTCTCCAGCAGGAAGAGGAATCTAAAATAATATTCGCTTTTTTTTTTTTTTTAAATCTGCCTTTGTTTTATTTTTATCAAGTCTCGAACTCTTAGCTGGGAACACTGAGGAGGGGGGAGCTACAGACTGCAACACGGCCATGCAAAAGAGAAAATAATAAGTGAATCAATCACCGGTACTCGCTCAAAACAAACTTGTTGTAATTAGACAATGGGACGTGGAAACACAGCGGCTGCGAGACAAGGCCAATTTGTGACGCGGGTTTGAAACGCGGTGGTTATCTCGCACCAGATAATTCCTGCATTATTGGCGTTTATTCTATAGCTCCCATTTTTTACAGCTGTATTTTCTCTCAAATATTCTCACGCAGTAAAGTACTGACTCCCATGAAGTCATATTGCTTTGTTGAACTTCTGGGACTAAACAAGCACTCGGGGCGTTTTGTGCACTGCACTTGTCTCCTGCGAGAAGCTGGTCCTCTCTCCACCCAGCACACCACCCTCGAGCACCGCTCTCCTCTCCACGCTCACCGACGTCCCAGCGGCAGCTGACCCCAGCAGAGATTTTGAACTTTGAGCAGGCCAGCCTACGCTGGCTCTTCCCCCGCGTGTAATCTCTCTCTGCCCCCCACCTCCCCATGGCCGCCTCGCACCCAGCGGAGCGGAGGGCAGCCTCGGCGGCCGTGCGCTTCAGCAGCGTGCGCTGCTTCTGCTGACAGACCCCGAGATTCCTATAGCCAGAACATGCTTTATGCCTCACTATTAGCAGCTTTCAAAGACATTTTCAGAAAAAATTGCTTTCTGGAACAATTCTGTCTCCTCCAGCTTCTTTTCACAGGTTTCTGTTAAATTTGAATTTTACTCAGTTTTTGTTTTCTCTCTAATAGACTTTTTTCCTTATAGTTTGTGGGACTGATACTCCTGTACTGTGTAGGACAGTGCAAGTCCCTTCTTTTCATTTCTGGAGAAGAGATCTTTACTACAATTATCAGCTGGAGCAGTAATTGTTGATGCTTTTAAACTTTTATTTTTGGTAAGGCTAAAGTAGTGGGTGATTGTTTTTCTTGAGGACTCCATTTTTCACATGCGCATGCACGCACACACAACACAAAAATTGTCTTTGTTTTTTCCGAGTAGTAGAGAAAAAAAGGATCCTGTGGATTAGAAGGGATAGTATTATTTTCTTTGTACACGCAGAGTTTTAAAGTAATTCCGTGAAAGAAACTTTCCTCAAAAACTGCTGTGGTAAAACAATGCTTAAAAATCCCAGCAGCTGCCACTGCTGAGAAATAACCTTTAAATTTTTCTCTTTTTTTGTTGATTTTGCCCAGCAGGGCCCTTTTTGTGTATTTATTTAATAATTTCCTTTTAGGATCCACAAGTTAAACCTGTTCATAGCCAAGGAGTCTGGTTCAACACTTAGCTGAAGTTTACGGAAGCTTTGTGAGTTTTGTGCATATTCATCCAGGCCATACCCTGTGGTTAGATCCATGCAGCAAGAGACTTTCTCTGACATAAAGACCCAGATTCCAGGGCCAGCACCAAAGAAATGTCGTTCGGTCAAAGAGAGAGATCCTCTTAGTGGAGATCGCAGGTGAGCAGCTGGTTGATGAGGAGAATCCAGATCAAAGGATATCCTCAGAAATCCATGAAGTACCCCAAGCTGATAGGGCACCAGAATGACAAAAAATACTTTATTTACAAAAGGACATGAATTTCTAGGTCTCCGTCCTAGGCAGGTGTAGTCAGCAGCTGAATAAGGGGTTCACATTCATGTAATTTCATCACCCCTTTTCTCAAAAAGTAAACCTTTTTTCCATTCATTTTTTATAGCAGGTTCCTTCATTTTCCCTGCCTTAGTTTCACGGGCATGATTTTCCTTTATGTTTCTGTCCAGTCTCTAGAAATATACTCTGAAACAGTACAGTTACGCTGGTGCTAATGTGACAGAAGTGAAATCAGAATAATGGTCAACATTTTCTAGGGAGACAAAGAGTCTTGGCTGCTCACAACATGGCTACAAGCTCAGCGCCGAGAAACACCTTGCTGGCTCAGGTGAAGGTTACTGAATTGCAAGTTGCGTGTAGGTCTTAAAAGCAAAGTTCTTTAGATCATGAGAGTCTGTAATAGGACATAAATGGACATTTCATCTATAAAATGCCTGCTCATACACTGTCCTTACACCACAGCTAATGCATCAAAACCTGAAATGGGTTCTGTGTGACAATTTATTCCCCTGGTTACAGAAAATAATGTCTTGTATTATCAGTAGATTTTCTATAGTACTTACATGTCCTACTAAAATGTCTTGCAAACATCTACTGTGAGCTTTATTATCAGTTTATGTTATTTAAATAAAAACTATTATAATATTTTGTATTTTCTTGTGTTTAAATGGCCATTCATTTAATTTCCTTGCTGTTTAGGTGCTGACTTTATTTCCCTCAAACTTAAAAAAAACTATAATGGCTGGGGAAAAAAAGTGTGTTGAATGCTCTAGTTGCAAAAGTATAGAGGACACGTCTGTTTGCGATCATTTTCATAGGGTTAGCGTTCATATTTTTATGTTGGTTATTTGCATAAAACATACTTAGCATCTTTCATTGAAGGAGCTGAAATAATTTTAAAAGTATTGAACAATCACAACTCCCTGAGGAGATGAGAACTTTTTAGGTGGCATGGCAGTACTATCTGTTAAGAAGGCTACCCAGAACTTCTCCATTCAAGACAATGTTTTGCCTGTAAGAACAAAATTAATTTTTTAGGGTGAACATTTTGGTGTCAAGTGTCTTCTTCTCACCCTTGCTGCGCTTTATCCCTCCCCTTTCAGCTCACATCCTCTACATGCAGAAGCACAACTCGGGGGGCTGTGGTGAAACTCTCCCATTGTCTTTGGCATACACCAAAGATGTTCTTAAAGAATGTCAGAAATTCATTTCTGCACTGGGTGGGGGAACTGTGTGGGGCTCTTCTTGTTGTCCATTGCAGGCTGAGGCTGTTGTTTAGGACTGTAAGACAAAGCCTGCAGGGACATGGTACAGCAGTTTTGCAGCAAGGTGGAGGGAGGACTGTTTCAAGCACAATCCCAATCAGACATTTCTCGGGGCATTTACAGAGTAATTAAACTCCAGTTTACCATTGGAGCAGGGACTTCCACCCCTAGTAAACCTACCTCAAATTTGAGTGAATTTCAACTCTCTGAAACTATGCAAAAAATGGTTATAAGATTTGTCAGATTAATTCCTGAGAGATTCTATCCATGCCAGACATGAGCCATCACAACTGAAAAGGGCTTTACTTGCAGCTGGAACTGGAATTCAGATTATCTAAATGTAGGTGTCTACACTGCAGCTGTATCTGTGTAAGGTAGTCCGTTGGAAGGAAACACGGAGACAGATGGGATAAGGACTATGTAAAAAGATATTGGGAGGGGGACTGAGTGGAGCTGGAGATAGGGACACTGGGGCAGGCAGTTTGGGAAAAGAGTTTGTCCAAGAAGCTGGATGGTGGGAAAATGGGATGCACTCGATCTGTTGTTGAAAAGCCTGAGGGGAAGAGAGGGAGAGTAATTTGTTGAGCAAATGGGGAGCTGGATGTGGAGTAGGTGTTAAAATTATGTAGAAAAGTGCAGCTTGGAGGAAGAGGGTAACGTAAGTCCAGACCAGGGGTGAACACATGCACAGTTTGTGCCCAGAAGTACACTCCTAGAGAGTGGAAGGAAACCCAATGCTCCTAGCTCTGCTGAGAGCCAATATCTGAGAAATACACCACATTGCCCCCACAAGACATCTGAATTGTGAAACTATCTTTATTAGTATGCCCCATCTAACTGTTACATATGAATACATAACTGTTGATGTATTCAGTGAAGAGGATGAACCTGCTGAGCTAACAAGACAAACACAGTAATCTAGTATTCCTATCCATTAACTCAAGTGGCTAATGTTTTTGTGATTGATGTCCACCATCCAGAAATCATTACTGATGGCTCTTCATATGACATAGAATGACATTTCTGGGTGGGACTTTTTTTCCATTTATTGTCTCAGAAATAAACCAAAATGTGGTGAAAGAATTTTACAGAAGTCTGCCACTCAAAGACTGTGAAACATCAAAATTAAGGCTACCTCTGAGAACTCTAAATTAGCACCTGTGCTTGTATTTTAAGAAGTCTTTAAATTGGCATCATCACACTCTATGTTTTTCCCCTCCTTCATTCAATTCATGTTAGGGCTAATGCTCAGTTAACAAATGGTATTTGATATTGTTGCCTCCACACTGTTCAGTGTATGGCCCAAGGTCTTGCTGAACACCATGCAAATCCTGCTCTGAATACAAAATTACTAATTTCCCCAAGGGCTTCTTTGTAAAACTTTCCTAAATATTTCCTAGACAGTAGTGAGTTCGCTTTCCTAACACCTCTGGGAGATGAGTGTCATTATTCGCTTTTTACAGTTGGGAATAATGGCACCAAGAATGTGGGGCCCTAAGTATTCACTAGTTTGGGATATTCAGTTTAAGAACAACAGGACCAAGAATTTATGAGCATGTAGCATTCTACAATAAAATTACAATTTAGTTCAATTTCAGTTGTGAGTGCTTACTGCTTCTGTAAATCAGACTCCAGACACCCATAACACAAGAAACACACAATTATTGACCACCTGTTCAGTGACTTGCTAAGCGTCCCACAGGAATTCCCTGACAGATGCACAGATAGAGTAAAATCCCTACGGTTGCATTCAGCTCCCTTAACCATGACACCTTCTTTACTTTTTTTGCAGTGTCTTATTTTGGCCACTATGCATGGGATTATTTCATCAAACTTGAACCACCTAGAAGTGAGCCCTGAGCTGGTCGTCATGCCTCTCTGTTGACAATAGGGAGATTGGCTGAATCACTAAACCTCTGTAAGGATAAATGGGATGGGAGAGTAGGTGCCCATCTTTTCCCATTGGCTACAGAGAGATCACAGACTAGCTTAGAATAAACACACATGATTTAGAAGGTTAATTTACAGTAAAATATATCCTTCCCAGTATAACTTTCTTTTCTGTAAGAAAATAGACACCAGCATCCTTCCAAAAAATCTGATAAACACCCAGTGCCTACGTTCACTCTCTTAACTAAATACAGCAAAAGTTACGTATGTGGAACATATAAATAAAAATAATCTCATCATGCATATGTCCAGCAGGGGTAAATGAAGCTATAATCCCAGCCCTATATCAGTCCATATAGCTTCTGAAAATGGTTTAGTCACAGTCTTTCAACACTGGATTTGCAGGTAAAATCCTGCTTAACTCAGGCAGGGCATGCCCTTGTCTCAGTCCTCCTTGTCATCTCTTATGCATATTACTGCCTGTATTATCACATTTTGTGATAACAGTAAAGGAATCCATGTTCCATATCACAGAATCACAGAATCACAGAATCATTACAGTTGGAAAACACCTTCAAGATGATCAAGTCCAACCATCAACCCAACACCACCATGCCCCCTAAACCATGTCCTGAAGTGCCACTTCCAAATGTTTTTTGAATACTTCCAGAGACGGTGACTCCACCACCTCCCTGGGCAGCCTGCTCCAACGTTTGACCACTCTCTCAGTAAAGAAATTTTTCCTAATATCTAGTCTAAACCTCCCCTGGTGCAACTTGAGGCCATTTCCTCTCATCCTATCGCTGGTTACTTGGGAGAAGAGGCCAACACCCTCATCGCCACAACCTCCTTTCAGGTAGTTGTAGAGAGCGATAAGGTCTCCCCTGAGCCTCCTCTTCTCCAGACCAAATAACCCCAGTTCCCTCAGCTGCTCCTCATAAGACTTGTGCTCCAGACCCCTCACCAGCTTCGTTGCCCTTCTTTGGACACGCTCCAGCAACTCAACATCTTCTTGTAGTGAGGGGCCCAAAACTGAACACAGTATTTGAGGTGTGGCCTCACCAGTGCCGAGTACAGGGGCACAATCACTTCCCTACTCCTGCTGGCCACACTATTTCTGATACAGGCCAGGACGCTGTTGGCCTTCTTGGCCACCTGGGCACACTGCCGGCTCATGTTCAGCCGGCTGTCAACCAGCACCCCCAGGTCCCTTTCTGCCAGGCAGCTCTCCAGCCACTCCTCCCCAAGCCTGTAGCGTTGCATGGGGTTGTTGTGACCAACAACAACCCCATATTGTAACAGAGGGTCGAATTTTCAATCCACAGAGAATCAGTTCAAATTCAAAGCCCAGGTCCAACTCTTTGCTAAAGGTTATGTGATCAGTAACCCTTAGATAGGACAGTCCACAACATGGCTGAGTCACTGAGATTGAATCTGAATTTTGGGAGATCTAGTAAATAATTTCTGTCATAAATGCCTATGTTCTCTGTCTAAATAATGGAGAGAAATAAATGGGTTTAAAGACCTCCAGAAAGCAACTCTTCCTATCTAAATCTAGGCATCTGGATCTTACTCCACACCTGGAGTCTGACCCTTAGAATAACAAAAAGCAAAGTTCTTGACCCGGTCTTCTCCAAATGAAAATCATGTTGAGCGTAGGATCTTGACACAACACTGAAATCTGTCAGTAAACTATGGTGCTTTGGAAAAGGCTGTCTCAAGATGCCACAAGTGCCAACAAAGTCACAAAAAGCAGTAGAGAAGCCAGCACAGGCTTGAAAAGAGATTGCACCTGAGTGTTTGGAACGAAAGAGCTATCTAATTCAAACAAAAGTAAATGTGTACTGCTGGTTTGTCACCACCACTCCTCTACATGGATTTTGCAGCTTGGACAATTTACAGTTGCTATATCAAATGTCTTAGCCAACTCCATATGATGTCTTTGTGCTTTTACTGGTATAAAATGATAGGGTGCTCTCCAACAGCAAGATCTTAGAGCACTGGCACAGCTGTAGCATAAAAGCAAGCTCAGTTATGCTGGTCTGAACAGCTGGTGCATCTCCAGATATCCACAACTGACTGCACAACAACCAGGTGCACAATATCAGCTACCCACCTGCAGTGTATCAGCTATAGAAAGTGGTAGCTTGCAGCTGCTGCTATCTTCTGTGGCAAAGAATGTGTGTTCATACCACCGAAATCAGAATAATAGAGCAGAGCGCAAAAGGTAGGAATGCTGGTATAGTGTTCAGAGTGGGTTCCAGGTGAGTATGTGCAAACACAATGCACAGAAAAACTTATCAATTTCTCACTGACGAAATACCCCAGGCTGACTCTTCATATATCAGATCAGTGGAAAACTTCATCAAATGCAGGAACAGAGACAAGTATGTCTTGTCAGGATTTACAAAAGACACAGGAATACAGCTCATACCCAATCCAGCATTGCCTCTGTGTGCCCCATTTATTTTTCCGAAGACTTTGTACAAAGAGATGCAGCCAGAGTAATCCATTTCATGGGTTAAAAAAGTGTATCTTTACCAATCTACATTTTTTTATTTCACATTGTCTTCAATCTCTATGCCTTCAATGTGCAGGGATAGTTGTCTGCCTTAAATCTCATGTACGTATGCATCATGACTTCTTCATAAAAGGACTGTAGAATGTTGAATAATATGTAAATTTTATGTTGTAATGAATTGGGTCCTAAGATCTTTAAAGGTCAGACACCTGATATAATACATCATGTTCTTTAATATCAACTACAAAATAACCGTAATAAATTTTGCTACTACCATATCCTCACACACTGTTACCCACAAAGAAGCACCAAAAGAAATGTGTCATTTGTCAAAACATGTAGGGAAGCTGACGTGTGTACAAGTAATTTTGAAAGTATTGCTAAGGTTAGGCATAGTTCTACAAGTTACAAGGTTGACTTTTGAAGGAAGTAACACATTGTCAACGAGTTTGTTGCTTAAATTCCCTAGAAGATTCATAAAGCCACAAGGCTATTTCTTTTAAAGTCAACTCACATCTAATGAAATGCCTGTGAATTAAAACTAGCTAGAAGAAGCTAGACACATGGCAAATTGAAATTACTGCTATTGATGTGGACTAAACAAAACAAGCTGTAATGAGCAAAACAGTTCATTTAGGCACAAATTCAGTAAAGCCTTCAAGTGCACTCTTTAGGCCCAAAAGTTAAACATGTGTTTAAGTATCTCATTGAACAGGAAAGTCATAGACATATGTTTCAATTTAAGCACATGCTTAAATGTTTAATATAAGAGGTACTGAGCAGTTAGGTTCAATAGGTATTTCCGTAGCAGAAATAACTCCTAGCAATATTAATGTTAGCAGCAGGAGAGGTGGACAAAAATGTGAAATATACACTAGAATTCACATGTTGTGATGGATGAGACTTCTTGGCCACACCGCAGCATCAAAAAGGATAGGACAAGCACAAAAAAGTAGGTGGCTCCCTGGCACATTTTGACAAAGATAATATGTGAGCTAATAGGCTGCTTCTTCACAGGTAGACAGCAAAGCCAAGGACAAGCTGTACACATACTCATTGCTTTCTTCTCTCGACCAATTTGTGCCTACGATTCCTGTCTTCGAAATGTGAAGGCAGTGAACCAGTTACAAGCTATGTGAGTGGCAAAATCACCAAACTGTACTTTAGAAATAATAAAAAATAGGAAGTGTCCCTGACCTTCTCAAAGATAGCAAATGAAAACTCAGGAATGGGGCAGATCATGTCAGGACCAACCATAGGTAACACCACCAATAAGGTTTTGACACTTAGCTAAAGGGAACCTCTTATTAAGTCAATTAATGTTTTGTTGTTGTACTATGGTCACCATCACACAATGCTAACAAATATGGCACATGTTCCTGGTCTTCTGATATGCTCCTCTTGTACGGCTGACCTTTCTCCCGCTGACACAGGGTACGATTGAGTAGGATTTTGCTTCATATTCACTACCGTAAATTTAGCCACATCCAGTGTAGGTATCTACTTGAGAGCTAGGTGTCCAAGTTCCAAATACAGTCAACAGAAAGATCTGGGGATTGATTCAATTGCATATGTGGCAGCTTCTAGTGCCACCTGAGTCACTCTGGAGCATCCTGGCGAATCTCATGCTGCTGCTTCAGAAGGTCTCACATGAAATGGAGCTGTGAATGTATGCATGGGGCATGAATGGGTCATCTGACTATACTGTGAGCTTAAACACCTAGCTCATGTATGGATGTCTGCAACGTAGGCATATACATTTACATAACAAAGTCTCAAGGTGACTCCCACACTTTCTATTTATTTGGTAAGACTTAGTTGACCAAGACCAAACTGTCAATCACTTATAAATAATGGCCTCCAAATAGACTGTCTGCTGCAGGGAACATCCAGAACTCCACACCCCAGGCAGGAACGGTGAATGAACAGGCTCAATTTCAGCCCTAATCAACAACTGCTTCCGCATTAACCACAAATGAAGCCCCGATGACTAGCTCTTGAACAGATAAAGCTAGGAAGAACAAATGTGATACTTAATTTTTTGCACTTCTTTGTTGTCACTTATAATGCATTGTTATCGTTTATATTACTGGTCTAGTTCTATGGAGTTATAGTCATGGTCAATGGCAGAAAAATAGTCCCAGAAGAGAAAGCCCCTCTGAACAGAAAGCATAGAAGGGAGGTCCCCCTTGGGGACCTTGGTCCTTGCAGCAGGAACAGATAGGCCTGAACGTAAACAGCATGAGAAACAGGGAAAAACAACGAGGTTTCACAGTCTCTATATTGGGCAGATTATACTTAGCTACTTTGCAAAAGTGTTTGGAAAATTACTGTTTAAGCCTGTGCAGCATTTACAGGGGATGAAATGTGCAAATTGTTGCTTTTATACATATTTCCTATGATATCTTCTTCCTTTGATACCAGCATATAACCATCATGTATTAAAGAAAGAAGAGATATCCCATTAGTGTAAAACAGATGTATAATACAAGGTTAGCATGTGAAGAATATAATTTTAATTTTGCCATTTCATAAAGAAGCCTTAATTCATAAATGTTAATGACACTGGGGAGTAACAGTCTTTTCCCTGGAGAAAGATTAGACCTTATATCATACTATATATTCTTGGACATAGTTTCAACCTGCTTTTTATTATCATGTACATTTCATGATTTTTTTAGAGTTGATTCTATTCTACTTATGGAAAACATTTTCATTTACATGAAAACTTGTGATTTTAATATACATGACATAAACATAATTTTTTAACTACTAACATTTCTGTTATTTTAAATCATCGCAGTTCACTGTCAGAGTACGTGTATACAACAAATTTTTTTACTCACTAGTGTTGTTTACCACAATGTGTGATGCACAGTTTTCTAAAACAGTTTCCAACATTTTAAATTAATTCTAATATAGGTTTATCAGTTCCTTGTTATGGTGCAGAACTTATATTAAATTCTGTGATCCATAAAACCTTTTTTTGAATGACACATAGTTTAGTTTTTCATTTAGAGGCCATAAAAGTGTTCACAAAAGTTATGTTGGAAAAAAAATGATTGAAAGTGCTAAAACATTGTACAGAATATAAAATCCTTTCATAGACTTTTTATGACACATGAAACATGAGTCTTAAAGGTTTAATGTTACTGACTTTTATACAAGGCTTTTTAATTCTTGATTCCAGTTATGGTTCTGCAAATGAACTGTGACATTAAAAAGAATCAGGCTGGAACTGCCTTAGCTCTCTCTCTAGATGAGTTTCTCCTGGCCATGAAGGGTTCAGATAATCTGCCCCACCCTGCCCACGTCTGGTTAGCACTAACTTGCTTTAGCAGCAGCCAAGTGTAAATCCTGCACTGCATTAAATCTGCCTAACACATCGCATCCTACTCAAAGTCGTCATTAAGGTTAGGTGGGCTTATAAATTAAGAAGGGTGAAGCGTTACTTAATTTCCCTTTCTCTTAATATTTAACAGTGTGCTACAACAATTGGGCATGTGATTTAATTGGCTGAATACAGAACCAGCACTGATACATATTCCAAATAAAGAGAGACGAAACCAGTTATTCTATTATTTACATAGAGTGAAGAAGCTTATGCTATTGGGACTGCTGGAGGGAGGGAACAGGTTCTTACACTTTATAACAGCTGAAGGAAGCCAGGTGTTCACACATGGACCACTCTCCCAGCTCAGCAGATTTTCTGGACTCTCCAAAGGAGTAGTGTCACATTTTCTGGGCCCTTCTGTGGGTGGATCTGTTGATAGATGACAGTTGTATGCGATATGCTCCCAGTCAAATGCAGACATGACCAAGTTGGAGGTGGGTCCCCAGCACACCAAGTGACCTGAGGTACATACACCACATTAGGGACTACTAATGGGGGAAGGAACTGCAGTCTTAGCCTCCTTGAAACCATCTCTGCACAGGTACTTTGGGTAATCACATTTTGCCTGAAAAGCAGTTCAGTTCCATTGGCCCAAGGACTTGGACAGGCATGAGAGTGACTGAACCTAGGTCTCGTTTGACCTGGACATTTGCAGCTCCCTGCTTCAACAGCGGTATCTGAGCAAGTTGTCTATACAACCAACAGACAGAAAAAGGGTGTGACTAAACCCATCCTGAAGTAAGTATCTTTCTTACACCATTACAAATGCCTATTTCTCTCCATTGAGTACAAAAGCAGTTAGGACAACTAGGTCAGGTGTAGATGTATACATCGGTACGTAAGAGGGATGTTGGCTTTTCAGCCATTTCAACGTGATCGAGAGATCAGTGCAGTAGCAGACTGTGCCTATGCAAGAGCTTTGTCTTGCAGTTATTCCCTTTCCGCTATCAGCTGTCAAGAGAAACACCCGTGATTGCATACATAAAAGTAAATAACATAGGATAGGACCAATTACTTGGCCCTGTAGGCAAGAGGCATGCTGCTGTTTGCATCTATACAGCTAAAATCCCTTTGCCTCCAAATAAAAAGAGCCTTGTCTCTACTTCTTACTGAGAAGAGCTCTTGGCTCATGCAGAACTCTGCCCAGCTATCATTAGAGACAGAGAGCTAGTTGGTATGGTTCCTTGTTTGCACAAATGGACAAGATGGGTGATTCTGGACTATGCAGAAGCCCAGGCCCCAAACCTGTTTCCTGTTTAGTTTACTTGTGCAGATACAGTCAAAGGTTGCAAGTGGAGATGGGAATACTCTAGGTTCTAGCTTCATTAATGGGTATTTAATTCTCAATACAATTCCACACACACAGAAGATTGATTAAGATTGAATTTTTAAGGACAGGGACATCTTTTAACTGGTGCAATTTATTAAGTAATGCTGCATATCTGGAAAACAGGCCATCGCTAAATTGTTATGGTTTCGATTACTACAATACATAGAAATTCTGTTCATAGCCCATATAGGTTATGTACTAGGCTAATTACAAAAAACAATAAAAAAGGGAGACTTTGATTCAGATGAAGCACTCTTACACAATACCTTTTACAAAATTGCATTTCAAATCCTGTTGTTTGGTTGCTAAGACTTAGAAAACACAAAAATGGTACCAGTTTTCATTTTTTCATAGAAGTAAACCTTGACTGCTCTTATCCAGTAGGAAACCTGGATTAAAATACAGGTACCTCTGGAATTTTAACCTAATACCACAGCCCCTACTCTGTACTGCTTTTACCACACTTTACAAACCTAGTCAAAAAGCAAGAGTAGGAGAATGTCACAAATATTTCACTGAAATATTCCTCTTTTTTGTCTAAGATGCCTTTTTATGTGTGCGCCTATTTCTGCTATCCATGATTGTACAGTATAAACTCTTTCAATGTGTTCTGCAAAAATCAATTGGGAAACAGATTGATACAATAACATTATTGGTTTCTATTAAATATATATATGTCATGCTAGCTATCTCACAATAGAACAAAATGTATACACGTCCAAGTGCAGAAATTACCAACATCTTGCTGGACCTTTGCCATGTACTGTGCCTTTAGCTTGCTAGTTTGTGCAATTGTAATATTATCAGTAGATGGCTGGGACTCAGTACCAATTTACTTTGGGGCATGATGGAATCAAAATATCTGTTGTAGATTCTTATGCTTGCTTTATATCTCATTACAAAATTATTATAGCTGTAGCTATGCACACTTAACCAATTTCAGTGTATGCCATACTATAAATTAGTGGAAGGGAATCTCACTATTCTTCAAAGGGTGCAAAAAGCTCAATAAATGTTTGCCAGCTTTTTTTTAAATCCAATTACCAAGTGGCAAAAACACATTTACAGCAAAAGGTAATAGTGCATGATAGTGAAGCTGCGAACTAGTTCATGAGCACTGTGTCCAGAAAACGATATGGGCAATGTGATTCAGCTGCTGATGAAGAAAAATCCACTGCTTTTACCACAGTACATTGATCTATTCTGAACTAATTTTGTGATTCTTAAGTTTGCATTGGTTGTTCTTGAAGATTTGGCAAGCCCATTAAGGACAGGTAGAAACAATTCGTACATTGTAAGTCAACATTAGCAACCAAACTTTATTTTCATTTTGCTTTTTAATGTTTTTAATTTAGCTTTTGTCTAGAGAATGTGCTTGAGTTGTGTTTGTAGGAAGAAATATTATTTTTACAGTGGGAAGGAGAAGAAAAGAAAAATAAAGCTGTAAAGTGCCATGAAAAGCTGTCTGCTACAAGGGCAATATTTCTCTCCTGACAGAAAAGCTCCATGTTCTTTTTCCAAACCCCCTCACTAAACTCAGAAACATTGATCCAGACATTTCTATTGCTTCCTTGCTCCACAGGTTGATTACATACTTCTCGAAAACTCAGAGCTGTTGTAAATTTTCAAACAAGAGAAAGCACACCGCTTATCCACACTGCAGCAGAACGGCATTTCAGCTTGTCTTATAGCTTTCCCACCCACCATTTCCATTCACAATCTCAGGACAGATTAAAATATTAAGTAATGTCAAGCTTTAAAGTAATGTAAATGTCTGTAAAAAAACCCTATTATTTTAGTCGTTAGAAGAATTCTTTTTCATAAGTGCCACAGAAACTGATAAAAATGTGCTGAAGGAACCAAGGTCAAAATCTGGGTTTTTTGTTGTCAGTGCTTGAATATCAGTTCCCTTTAGAAAGCATCAGACTAGGTGTAGTCTCTGGTGTAACTCTTGCACCTCATCTTTTTCAACTACTCAGCCTGTGCCCAGTTTGAAGTGCAGGTATACTGGGGAGGGGGTTATCTTACAGCAGGTCACCTCACTCTCTCAGGCCTCCCCTTTCTCCTTGCTCTTTCTCCAGGACTTTCCCACTTCAGCACAGCCTTTTGGAGCTTCTTTCTATAAACCGTTCATTTATCCAGAACAAACCCCAGCTGAAAGCTGCCTTCCTCTTTTTCTTTATTTTTAACGCTGTTTTGAGAGATGGCTGCTCAGATGAGAAAATTATATTTTCTCAAGCATTTGGTTAAGGGAAGGTTAGAAATGAAAGTAGCATTTAGATGGCATCATCTTCTGAGCAAATATATTTTATGAAAGAGGCAAGGGATTCTTTGATCCAAAAATCAAAAATACCAGAATCAAAATAGTTGTTAACTACAGTAATAATATAGAAACCAATTGTAACCAATGGGACTACATGAGAGAGACTGAAGTGGGACAAAAGAAAAGGACATTTTCTTAAGCTGTTGAATTAAGGTAGTGGCAAAGGATAGGAGGAAGAATGAAAAGATGCAGAAATACAAGATAGCAAAGAAACTATTTTGGGTTGAAAGAAGAAAGTTAACTCCTTGCCAAAATTCAGTAGAGGTACTTAACCTGGATGAACATTGAAAATAAACAACACAGAAAGAGTGCCACGGAGATGTAAAGCAGTACAGGAGAGAAGCAGCGTTCGAGAAAAGCAGGAATAACAGCACTAGTAAGGGAAACAACTAGAAGGAATGCCATGAGCTGTTAAGTCCAGCTTTCTGCTATCCCAGGTGTAGGTACTTGCTACTGGGAATATGGCTCCTATGTTTTTAGAATTTACTTTCGTTCTGTGCTTCTTTCCTTGAAAATTTCTTTTACCTCTCACTTATATTTTCAGCTTGTCCCTAAAATTCTTTTCAAGATATCTAATCTTTCCTGTCAGGTTGAGATATTTTCCTACATATCTCCTCATGTTCTTTGCATACAAAGGCCAATTTCTGTATTTTTAGCCAAAGGAAATTCCAAGTCTCCTGTAGATTTGACTGCCTGAATCCACATGTAGCTAACTTCATTATTTTACCCAAAATTATTCAAGTTTATCTTTTTTTAAATTAAGATATCCAGCTACAGATATACTTCAGCTTTTCCTTCCATTTAATTAAATTCAAATCAAATTGAGATTGCTTGACCAAAGACCAGCTCTTCTATGATGTTTTTATTTTTCACTAAAAGAAAGTTTAAACTAGCACCATCTCTTAGTTCAGGAACAGTTGGTGGAAAAAAAATCTGTTAGTATAGCAGTAAGTATCTAAATCCAATATTACAGATATGAAAACATCATCTCATGCTCAGAGGAAAATATGTTAGATGTTACTAATAGCACTGTTGTGGTCATGATCTGGTTCTGTACATAGAGGTAGTAAAATTATTAGTCTAAATAGTACAGCATAGTACATCCCAAATAGTACATGTAGCTCTGGAACCCAGTGTCAAAAAGGATACAGTAGCACTTAAAAAAAAAAAGAAGAATGACAGTGAGAAGAAGGTATAGAACGACTCCCATGCAAAGAACAGCTAAATAAACTAGTATCCTTCAGCACTGAAAAGATATGCAACAGGGTCTATAAATCCAGAGTGGCGTGGAGAAATGAAGCAGTTCCACATTGTTCTTAATAAAAGACGGAAAGAGCCTTACAGAAAATTAGCAGATCACACTGTCAAACAAAGGACGTTCTTTTCTCATAATTCATAGTTAAACTGCAAAACACATAACCACAAGAATTTTGTGGATGCTTAATGTAATTCAAAAAGCAAATGGACGAACTAATGAAGAAAAAATCAAAGTCTAGCAAGTACAAAAATATGACCATTATGTCCAAAAGTCCCTGAGTTGCAAATCACTGAAACGTGTGCTGAGCGTGTATCGCTGCGTGTACTTCTGTAGGCACTTGCTGTTGGCTGTGTTGGAACTGGGCTTATGGGGTTTCTGCTGGAGCATGATACAGCCGTTCTTATACTGCTATTAGCACCACTCAATTTTAGTACAACTTGGCTTTATGTATGTTGGGAAACAAAAGTAACTCGATAATTTGAACTTTTAATAATAGAACAATAAAATAGAACATTTAATAGTTTCCTTCTCTCTTACTGCAAGAGAGGGTTGCACACAATTCAAAATGGAAGGAAGTTGGTGTTCATAGCCAACTCCTAGCCTTATACCAGAACTCCCCTTACCTTTCTTTTTTATGATTCCAGGTAAGATGCTCTCTTTTCCTTGGAAGCCCTCTCTCCAGGGATCTGTGAAGACGTAAGCTTCATGTGGGAGGCTGAACCAGAAGGGTCACAGCTATAGGAGTCAGCTAATAGAAGCAAAGAATTTCCTTCCCTGGACTCTGCACCATTTACTACGCCTCCTCAATATTAATCTTTTTCTAGAGGGTATTTTAACCTACATGTATAATTATAAATGTTGAAAAAAACCCCACAAAAATGTTATTAAATATGGGGCCTGTGAAAAGGTGCTATTGACTAGCAGGATTTGAATCTTGTCCATGGTGTCCTGCCTGCAAAGGGAATTAAATTAATGTCAAAGTCTCCTGGCCAAAACATATCTACATCCACAAAATGGAAAGCGTCTTGATTCTTTCAATAGTGGCACTGAGCTGACTAAAATAATATCCTTTTCACTGCCATTATACTAACACAATATAATTGGGGAATTGCTAGAGTCCCTATATTTAATTTTAGTGCCTCGGCAAATGATCCTAATAGCCTAATGGCTAGATGCTGCTGTTGCTAATGCTGTTCAATTGACTAGGTTTCAAAGTGTATCAATGAGTCTTTTAAGCATCCACTAGAGCTGTAAGGTTTCAGATTACAGCTCTTAAACTATATGGGAACTCTAATGAAAAAAGGGGGAAAAAAGGGAATTGATAAAGCAAGCTAAGGCAGCAAAGTCAGCAAAAATTGCGCAAGGCGATCTAACTTCACTCTATAACCGGGTGAGCACATAAATCACATTTGGTCAGTAAATAATACACCTGGGAAAGTATGCAACAATGCAAGTAATAATCCATTTTTTAATAATTAAATCTTAGCTAGGTCCTCATTTGGTCACAATGATAATTTTTTATAGAACTATAAGTATAATCATGAGATTTGTAAAAAAAAATGCCTTGTAGCTTTTTATGAAAATTAATGCATATCCAGTATTGAACCTGATTTGTGTGTGTTAAAACAAGTCTCCTCGGGTAAAATATTCTTAAAGTCAATAATATGCTGTAATCTCATGTGACACTAATAAAATAACACAAATGACAATTCATTTTTGTTTACTTGTCTCCTCTTTAATGGATTGATAAATTTTGTTTAAAAAAAAGAAAACTAGATCTTGGTGCATAGTAGGCATATTTCTAAAACAGTTCTGATTGATTTTTCGAGTAATTTTTGAAGAAACAATCAATCTCTAGAATTCTTTCCTGAAACATATGTTAATAGCTGTTGATGTATGTTGTGCATATCACAAACACCCAAAACGCAGCGCTGGAGGTCTTAATCCAGCAAACAATTTACACTTGCTTCCCCCAAGCATTTGATTCCTCCAAACATACAAGTAGCTCCAGCGAGGCGCAGCTGATTTCACAGATTTTAAGTTAAGCATATGTGTTTGCAGAGTCTCGCCTAAAAGAAGCTGAGATATTACAGAAAACAATTCTATCATAATCAGAGCTTATCTGTGTGCAATGCCAGCTGTATTTGTTTCAGATTGCCCCAAATTAAGATTGCAACTATTACCCTTCCTGAAGTAGCTGTATTTTGCAACGTCTTGGAAAGAGAATGAGAAATGGTGAAAGTGCTGTCACGACAGTGTTAAGAACTACATGTATTTACTGAGACAAACAGAACAACCTTGAAACTGCTCTTCTGCCAAAGACAATATTGCATCTCCTCAGTTATGGGAGAGGGAGAGAGAAAAATAAGTTAATTTACTCCCCCTGTACAAACTGCTAAGAGAAAGTAGGGTTTCAAGGTGTTGAGATGCTGTTGAATTTTGTTGGTTAGGTCAAGTATTTTGACAAGAGAAATCTCAGTGGTCTCAGCTGATATTTTGCTGTTCAGATAATTGAGCTAAGATCTCAGTAAATGGTAGTAAAAATAAAGTCTGAATGGGGAAATGGTACCAACCTACCTTTTCAGAGCAGAGGTGGATTTGGAATAGTATTCACCAGCTGTGAAAGAGTTCTGCAAGCCACAGAACCAAAATTCTGTATTTGGGCTAAAAGGTAGCGCTCCCATGGCAGCAGTCTGATTTCTAATAGGGAGAAGTCCACACTGAAACTGAAAAGCTCAGCTTCCCGCAGTGGGAACACGCTCTTCCTCATCTGGATTTAAATGTTCCTTGAACAGGGGACAAACAGTGTCCATACTTAACCATGATGACACAATGCTGGGTTTTTTAGAGAAAAAGGACTAAAAAAGCATTTACTGGATCAGATTGTAAAGCACCGTTGAGTTCAGTAGAAATGTTCACCGACCTGATCTAGGGATAAACTTGTACTTTTGTACTGACTTTTGTCCAGACACTCAGTTTCCTACAACCTTGTATTTGGGCTGTCCTTATCCCACAGTTCCCAAGATTTAGAATTGACCAAGTAGTACTAAAAGGAAAACATGCAAAATAAAGCAAAGCTATTTTCTCTTCTAAACAGAGTTTCCTCTTTTTTTTTTTCTTTAAACATTTAATTTCTAAGAAAAATCCCTGCCTTCACTGGTTTTCTGCAGCAGAAAGAATACGTCAATGCCTGGCAATTTTTTAATAAAAAGTAGTAATTGTTGTAAATAAACAAATTCATAACAAATTCATAGTGCTGCCATTTTTGCAGTTTACTGCTTCCGAAATTATTTGATAAGATAATAATGATAAGAAATTATTTTTAAGTAAAAACAGCAAAGAAAAAATGTTTTATATGTAAACTACATGAATTTAACAAATTAGCCTCAAAATTCCAGTTTAAACCAGTTAAATTATCTGGCTAAACAAGTTTTCAGTGTTGCTTCTTTGTTGTGAAAAGATCTATTCCAGAGACAGATTATCTTTAATACACTTTGTGATGTCTGTAAGTATTGGTATTGGGTGGAATACCTTCTTACCTCTTCCCGATTCAATTTAAGGAAACAGATTACTTGAATTAACGTTACCTGGTAAGTTCTTTGCTTCGTTTTTGCCTTAAAGAGCCCTGCTTCTAGTCCCAAGCTCCTAGAAATTCCATCCGGCCCTCCTCCATTCATTAAAAGAAACACTGCCTATTTTATTATTTGCAGTCCTGCCATCTCTCCACGGAAACAAAAGGGTAGATTGTCTGCTGCAGGAGACACCTGGAAGGTGCACCAAGTACAAAGGCCAGAATTCAAAGGAGTTCCCAGTGTATTCAACAAGCAATTACTTCTGCTTGTGATGGGAGGCTGTCAGCTTCAAACACGAGGCATTCTTTGGAAAGATTAGTCCAAATTACATTTTATTACATTGGCCTGCTTGGACGGCCTAAACTTCGTCTCGTTCTTATTCTAATGGAATTCAATCAAGGGTATTAATATATTGTTTATGACATGTTTGGAGTTCTTGTGTTATCAGCATGCATTCATGAGAGGAGCTTCAAACAGTATCAGATAACAGTGAGCTGGATGTTGGATGTTGTACAGCACAGGGGATTTTATCATCTTGTTGAACCAGTGGCAGTGATTAAATTAAACTGTCTGAACAAAGCTTTTGCATGTCAGGCTGTTGAATGGCAAAATGAAAGAGTGACACACTTCAAAGATCAAGGAGAGAGAGAGCTGGAAAACCATACTTATGTAACTCCTTATTTAATATATTGAATAATTGAACCATTGGCTGCTCAGGCTTTTACTAGCAAATAATCAGAACAAAACATTTTATGCATTCTAGCATTAATTCACTACATGTGAATGCCAAGGTGCATACGAAGTTCTCATACCATTGTTGCTTCTTTCATGTCAGTGAGCACCACACTGAACTTAGGAGTTTTACCCTACCACATTTTTGAAAAACCTTATACTGATTTCCCCTACAGCTTAGTTTTCACATTTGTGAGGTCCAAAGGAACAATTCTTACATCTTTTCTAAAATGAGCAATACCAACATTCATAATTTCATAGATACCAGTAGGCCTGTTTGTCAGAACAAAAAGTGTTCATAAAAGTAAGAGCTAAAATATCCAGAACCCAAGCTATTGACATGCAAGGTGGCTAATAACATATTACCTTTTAATACCAAATTAAAAAGAAAAAAATAAAAAAGTGCTAATATGGAAAGACTAGTTGAAAGAAAAGAAAATAAAAAACAAATTAGTGACCTACATGCTATCCTCCCAGAGGGTCTAGTTTCTGAAAATAACTTTAGACAAACTTCTAAGTGAGAGCTTTTAATGTGTACAGCATGATTTACAGTATAGCATACAACCTGCTAATATTTTCGGTATGAACTCAGACATCTTCCTTCTACCAAGTCTTACGTAAACTAAATCTGCTACCATTTTGTCTGCTACACTGCAATCTCCATAAAAAATGACTTTCTTCTAAAATCCCAAATAAGAGGGTCCTTGATTTAAAATAAATAGGCTGAACCAAAAAGTAATTTCTGTTACAAGGTTTAGCTGAATCTTCACTGAGGATGGATTATTGGCCAGGTATTAATTTTTTTTATATTTGTTACTATCATAAATAATATTTTAAGAAACACCAGAATGATTTTCTTTCATTCTATGCAGAACCCAGAATAGGTCTTGACCTTGTTAACATAATACGAATTATCATTCTTATCAATAATAATTTCATCCCATTGCTTTACTTTGCACATTTAAACAAGCTTTAGCATGCTTTCTGCATAAATAAATAAATTTCCTTTATTTATACAGCAAGATTAATTTGTTTTCATGTGCAAAAATGAAAGCATCCTTATTTTTATCAGAACTGTAACTTAAAAACCATCTTCTTCAAAACTTGTAGTGTTTTTATTTGATAGTAATATTCTTCCTTCTTGTAGAGCCATAGTGCAATGACATCCATTAACATTCAAAACCAGAGAACCCTTTCAAATTCAAATCCACTTGAAATGGTACAGTAGCAGAAATGGAGCCTCAGGGAAAGAATTTTGAGAATAAACAGAGAACCAACCCATTAGAATATTCCACTGTGTATATCAGTTTTTATAATTGGTGGTACATATGTGTGCATACATGTTTGTATTTCATTGCAGCTCTATGAATAAATCAAGATTTAATATTTATGGCAAACAGGCTAAATATTAGATGTCTCAGTGCACTACCATCTTTATGCAGTAGTACAAAGACATCTAATTATCTGGTGTATATTTAAGCATGTATATGCATGTGTGCGCTTATTTAAGAAAAAATACAAAATAACTTTCCAGAGATACTTGATTATGTTAGACATTTCAGGATTTTCAACCTATGGTTTACTATATTTATAATTATCCCTTTTTTTTATCTTCCTCTGTTTTCATCATTAAATATCACTGTATATAAGAAAACTTAATAGTCAACTAACATGAAATGTACTTGCTTAGAAAACATAATTGCTTAATTCTCTTTGCAAAAAGTAAATATTACATATTCACTACTTATGAGGCATGGGCAATCTAAGCAAATTAATGCAGTCATTTTACAAAATAACAAGTCTATTTTACTATTTTTCCAAGCTATATTTCAATTTAATTTTCCAAATAACTATACCTAAAATAAGTATAAAAATGCTGGTTTCAATATCATGCAAGTTTCTAAAGTTTGCTGAGATGAACAGCATTACAGTGGAAGGAATTCAAGAAGCTCTTCTCTTTAATTTTAGTTCTGCTACTAGAAAAGGCCAAAAAATGGATCTCATTATTCATGTACATATTCATGTAAGACAAGGAGAATGTGACCCAGGTTGTATACCAAGTTACTACATCCCTCTGTGTTGCAGTTTTTTCAATCTATAGACTAGAATAAAAAATGCATAGTACTATGTACACAGGTAACACGTACTTTTATTGTGTACAACCATCTGTATATACGCACTGTGCTGTGGGGCTTTATTCTTCTGCTTGCCTAATATAGGTGTAATTCACTAGTAAGCAGGGTGAAAGCATTGAATAGCCATCAGATTATAATAATAGCTGAGAATTTCCTCTGGTGTCTTTTACTTTCTGTGTGATTTACTGACACTTTCCAAATCAGATAACTTCCAGATATTTGTAGTATAAGGTCCTCAGACTGTGGAACATTTATATATATGACTGGTTCCACTGCACTCAGCAAAAATACGACATGAATAATGGTAGTTGTGTCTCTGAGAATGGAATTCATCTGATCAATACTAAAAGGCTGTGTCTAATTTAATCTAGATAATTAGCAGATTAATAGAATTTGATTTATCCATAACAGTAGTCTAAAACAAGTCAGACTGTGCCCCAAAATTGCATTTCTCCACCAACAAATAAACATGCCTAAGGCAACTAGGTCAGTAGTAGACTCATTATGGCAAATGTGGAGTTAGGCAAAGTGAACCTCCAAACTAAATATCTGCAAAGTCAGGTTCTAGCATGAGGGAAACAGGCCTCTATCCCAAGACATGCAAGTGCATGGGAATACTTCTGTAACTCTTACGGGAAAAACAAATATATTCAAGACAGGATTGTAATCCAAAGCAGGAACAAGATGAACGCTTTCATGGGCTATATAGGTATGAAAGAATCCACTAACACTCTTTGAGCCATTTGTTCCTTATCATCAATCTTTTTTAAATAGGTTCACTTCAAATAATAGTAGTTTGTTAATTATATTATTATCAGAGAAATTCACATTGTTTTCCTGTAGGTATAAAATAGAAACAGTGTTGTGCTTCAGTGGTATTATTCACCATGGAAATGTCTCAGTTTCAGGAAAAATGACATTTGGGCTTCATTCCCTAGGTTGCTAAAGACTTCCAAACCCTGGATAGAGTCTGGGGAAAGCTGCTTGCGAATCCCTTTCCTTACCTTGCTATTTCCTTACCTTGGATATTAGGAAAAATTTCTTCACCGAGAGGGTGGTCAGGCATTGGAACAGGCTGCCCAGGGAGGTGGTGGAGTCGCCATCTCTGGAAGCGTTCAAAAAACATGTGGATGTGGCGCTTCAGGGCATGGTTTAGGGAACATGGTGGCGCTGGATTAATGGTTGGACTTGATGATCTTGAAGGTCCTTTCCAACCTTAGTGATTCTGTGATTCTGTGTGATTCATATGAAGTCATGCAGACACAGGCTTAAATAGTTCCATATTCCATATTGAAAGTGGGAACAACAAACAGCAGGGTCTGTTTGTGTAGTAAAAGCCTCGTTTAGAAGAGCACTTTACCATACGACTTTCTGCAGCTAGAGGACACATTACTTCAGCTAGAGCGCCCGAGGAGTCCGCTTCCCATTTCTAATATCTAGGAATGTATTAATTATTCTTAAACATGGCTATTAGAAGTGTTAGCACATCAATATAAGCCAAAGAAAAAGGCGATTTAAAGTGTGCAAAAGGAGCAAGGCAATATTTTACTGTCTAAACTATATGCTTGTGTTAATGCTTGTGGTCAGAATCCATCATCATGCATCAATGCATGCCAGGTCGTATAGGAAGGAAGCACTACTCTGGCAGCCATAGCATGGATCAAAAGACCAGAGTGATATGCTAATTTAGTTTAAGATGAATAAGCATGTCAGCTGCAGCATTTTATGTAAAACAGAACTTGTGAAGTTTTACAGTCAGGTAGACACCAGAAAGGAATTACAATAATCCACCTTGGAGGTGACAGAAGTATTATATGGATTAGCATTTCAGCTGTGGCCTGAGAAAATATTATCCTCAACCCAGCAACAGCAAGCACAAAAATGAGTAAAATGTGTAGGATTGCATGTAAACGACCACTAAAGAACACAAAGAGTAAGACGACTATGATTATTTCTGGCAAGGGATACAGGGAAAAACGCAGCTACAAACACGAGGAATCCACTGAAGTACTTATATGTGGCTTTTATCTCCATAGTATCTGAAACACCTTTGTACCTTTATCTGAAGGCCCTTATTCGTCAATGCATTTAAACTGGCAATTTGAGATACATCCAGAGCTAGAAAACTCTAGCCGGTGCCAAGTAAGAGAGAAGGTAACTCCTACTATTCACAACCACAGGGCTACACAAGGTGTTAGCTCCCAAAATGCTCCTGAATGCCTAGGTTGTTGCTGTGGCCCCAAAAGGAGTTATTCCCCTTTTACCTTTGTAAGGTAATAATGAGGGATTTTTCTTTTTCATATACTCATATTCGACACTGTGTCCTAATAACAGTTCTTACTTCTTTGCATAAAGATTACCATCTACGAAAGAAGATGTCGGAAAATCACTGGTGTATAACCAGGCTGCCTACTTAAAAATGGAAAGTCACACTGAGGGCATAGTAAGCCAGTGAACTCGGATTTGATGTGGCTATGAATAAGCTTACAGAAGCAATTAAAATATTTGTTTAACATTCCATCTTAAACATTTGCACTCTAGGAAACACTTGTACAAGTCTGGCAGTGTTGGTTAGGCCTCCATCTTCTAGTGCGAGAAACGGTACTCCATGCTGCTTACAGGGCAATTATTCTGGACATGACTTTAAAAGCTGAAGCTTATGTTAAATGTATATACTAATGTTCCCGTGCTTCATTTTGTATGAACAAGGATTTGCCGAGTGAAGATATACCAAATAATATTTCCTCAGGGAATTATTCTGGACATGGTATGACTCTAATTTAAACCATAAGAATATGTTATAGGAATATAACATATAAAATACAAAGATTATGCATTTTGATAAATATGGATGTAATTTCTTTTTGCTTCACTGGGATAGGTTACACCTGGGCAGGTGTTTTATGGGGACATTCCCCATGAAACTGATTATCCTTATTCTATTGAATGCCAACAGGCATTTTAATTGAGAAAATATTATCGCACATTCAGTGTCAAGTAGTTTAATGGTGTTTAACCAGGTGCTAAATAAGTGTCAAATACTGAGCTCCGCACTTCTAATATGTATGTTGCAAAATAAATATTAAGCAGGTATATTTCACATGTACATAACCAGGCATAATTCTTGTACTAAGTAGAGAATAGATAAATAAATAAGCCGTAAGGGTACAGGATCTAAACAAATGGAGCTAGATTCACAGCTTTACTAACACATGAAAATAATTTTATAGGAAATATGCAATGCAGATCCCAGCAAAGTAGTATGTATAGTTCCAATGGTATTCCATATATTCCTGCAAATTTTATGCTTTGTATTAATTTACAACAATGAGCAGTTTGATAAGTAAATCAGTGTAAGAGCTGTACAAGCTTCATTACACAGCCATGTACTTTTACTGTCACTGTCTCTGTCAGTCCTCTGTCTTGCTCCTCTTCGTGGTGTGTCAGATTTGAAACTGGCTTGTGAACTTTATCAGAACTTCATCAGAAGTTGCATTATATTAAAATAAAGTTATCACTCCCTCTTTTCCTTCTCGATTCAGATAATGGAACATTATAAATGTCCCTACATTTCTGTCTGACTCAGAGCAGCAAATAACAGAATGTTTTCCCTCATATTTTTGTGGTTCAGGATGCTTTAAATGTTGCTAGTCTGTGTAGGAGCTGCTTAAACTTCTCACCCTCCAACGAGTGACTCTTACTTTCCAAAACATTCTGGACAATTGAAGAATGTCATAGTCCTGGCCA
Organism: Phaethon aethereus; assembly: GCF_964289735.1. NCBI lineage: Eukaryota > Metazoa > Chordata > Aves > Phaethontiformes > Phaethontidae > Phaethon > Phaethon aethereus. Next base: position 176,529,947 of record NC_138575.1, on the reverse strand, counting down.
CCACTTGGGCTGCCCAGTTCTTGTGAGGTTTGTAGCCTGAGCGTGTGCTTAGCTTGTTCACTGGCAAAGCCTTTGGACTGCTACAATGCCCGTGAGAAAATGTTTAGCTTGCAATAGATTTGGGCTATACTACCGTAAGGGAAAAATAAACAAATAACAACTAAGTATATCTTTCAAGGCCTATTTTTATATAGTCTGCTCTAGACAAAAGAATCAACAAGACGCTTGCAACAGTGCCATCTGGTGACTCCTATACAGTCAGCCCTAATAACAGGATTAATTTTCAACAGTTACAAGTCTGTAGCACAAAAGATACCCAGAATAATTAGGAATGTCTTAATACTCACTTTAACCAGTAAGAAACAAATTAATTTCCATACTTGGATACTGCCTAGAGTCAGAGAAGTGGTCTGATTACTCTCTATGTTTATAAACAGTAGTCAAAAGAGTAAGACATAAAAAATTATAGAAAATAAAAATATTAAAATACTACATCATATGTTAATATACACATACTTGGAACTACAAAGGAGCTAGTATGATTAAGGAAAATAGTGGGATGAAGGAAAACTTAAGCAAAAGGTCTTTAGTCTGGTGTTATATATTTAAAAAAAAAAAGAGAAATAAGATAAATCTTGATTTAGCACTAATCTTGTACCATTCTTTTGAAAGGGCAACTGTGATAACCCAGGTAACTTAAGGCCAGTAAGCATCACAAAAAAAACCAGGGAAAATTAATGGAAAAGCTAATAAGCTGGTGGGGGATTCAAGTAATACAAAATTAAAGAAATGAATGTAATTAATGATGGTCAACAAGGTTTTGTAGAAAATAGGTCTTCTTTGATGGGATTATTAATTTGGTTTGTAATCAAGTCACCACTCTATTTGTAACTGCTTACTTTTGGACTTTTGTAGGGAGTTTTGATTTTAGAAAGCCTGACAGCGTTTTCTTTTTTTAATGACCTAAACAATCTCAGTAAAAACTCATTCCACAGGATTCAGAAATGGCTAAATCTTCCAAAATTCAGTTTCCAAAAGCAAAGACACTGTTGAGATTTGATTTAAATACGGACAGGATATATACATAAGCACACGCTATGTCCATATTATACAAGGCAAGAGCACAATCAAGAGCACCCATCCTGGTTTTAGCAGGGTGCTGCAAAGTTCAGTAGCTGAGCTGATACTTTGTCATTGACAACCTGTAACTAAATGAAAAAATTGTTGCTCATAGGGTTTCTAGATTACACAAAAGCTGTCAGAGTGGTAAATGTAAAGACAAGACAGACAGAGAGAGGGATTTTGAACTGTTCAGCAAGGTGGACAAATTCAGATGAAAACGATTTCAGTGCAGGCACATGAAAAGCTAAACAACCGGCAACAAGTTGGGCCATACTTGAAAAGTGAAGGACCATGTTCTGCAAAAGAGTAACTCCAAAAAGGACTTAAGGGATCACTGAGGAAGCATAATTCAAAGGGAACCATGAGTGTGATACTGGAGCAAAACAGTGAATAGGGTAGTGAATAGGGTAGACCGATCTTGCCCCCACACACAGCACAGGTGAGAAGAGAAGGCAAAAAAACCACAGGCTGCAGAGAAGACTGGAATGAGCACTGGAAAGAAGAAAAATGCTTTATAGAAAGGAAAATCCTTTCAGCTTATCAAAAAGAAGATAGAGTGGTGATTTGATTATAATAGCTCCCTCAGGAGAAAATCCCACAGACTAAAGGGTTCTTTAGTTAAGAAGGAAAAAGCGTAACAAGCAGCTGTGTACTGAGCTCAAGCCAGATAAATTAAAACAATAAGGTACACAAAGTTTAATAGTGGAGATGATTAACTATGGAACAAACCAACAAAGGAAGCAGTGGGTACACTATCTCTATTAATGTCTTCAACTCAAGAATAAATGTCTTTTTGGATATGTTTTATCTAAACACATGTTTTTGAACTCAATAGAGAGGCTGTTGGGTGAAATTCAAAGGCTTGTGAAATACAGGAAGTCAGAGTAGATGATCTAATGGGAATATTTGCAAAGACTAATCTTAGCCTCAGGATACTAGTCTCCTTGGGTTACCTCTTCAGTCAATAGTTTCCTTTAGAGGGCAACTCAGAGATGAAGAATAACTTTAGTGCTCCGATTTGCCCCTCTCCACCAACTGCAGAGAAAAACAGAGCTTTAAGGGTGGTTGAAATCATCTGGGTTTTTCCCTAAAATACTACCACCCAATGTATAAAATTACAATATTATTGGTTATTTGGGGAAGGGCTTAGTGGGTGAACTGCAGGGATGATGGGAAGGGAATTGTGACAGCACTCTTTTCACTAATTAACCCTTGATAGCCTAATATGACTATGCTGATAGTTTGTCCCTGAGAGATTTATGACCTATGTTGAGAGTCTGAAGATTAACATAACACTTCTTTCCCAGCCTGTTAAATATCCTACTTTAGGAAATCTCCATCCTTCCTCCATTCATCTCTCATTTTGGAGACCACAGACAAGCAACAGGTCCAGAAACACATTTGGTGGGCAGAAATGAGCTCCTGGCCAGAGGGCAGATGGGAGAATTCATCCTGCCTCTACTTTCTTTTTTCACTACTGGAAATCATAACAGTTGTCTTAATTCTTACCTGATCTACCACATCTAACAAATGTGGCTATTTATTTGGTATTTAATTTAAACTGTGATGCTACTATAGTATTGGTACATCCCTTGGTATATCTGTAGCAGCAAGGCATATGTTATCATAGAATGATAGAGCGGTTTGGGTTGGAAGAGACCTTAAATATCATTCAGTTCCAACACCCCTGCCATGGGCAGGGACATTGTCCACTAGACCAAGTTGCTCAAAGCCCCATTCAGCCTGGCCTTGAACACTTCCAGGGATGGGACATCCACAGCTTCTTCAGGCAACCTGTTCCAGTGCCTCACCACCCTCATAGTGAAAAATTTCTTCCTTCTATCTAATCTGAATTTACCCTCCTTCGATTTAAAGCCAGTGCCCCTTGTTCTGTCACTACATGTCCTTGTAAAAAGTCCCTCTCTAGCTTCTTGTTGGTCTCCTTCAGGTACTGGAAGGCAGCTATAAGGTCTCCCTGGAGCCTTCTCTTCTCCAGGCTGAACAACCCCAAGTCTCTCAGCCTGTCCTCAGAGGACAGGTGTTCCATCCCTCTGATCATTTGTGTGGCCCTCCTCTGGACCCTCTCCAACAGGTCCACGCCCTTCTTATGTTGGCGGCCCCAGAGCTGGATGCAGGACTCCAGGTGGGTTCTCACGAGAGCAGAGTAGAGGGGCAGAATCACCTCCCTTGACCTGCTGGCCATGCTTCTTTGGATGCAGCACAGGATATGGTTGGCCTTCTGGGCTGCGAGTGCACATTGCCGGGTCATGTTGAGCTTCTCATTGACGAACACCCCCAAGTCCTTCTCCTCAGGGCTGCTCTCAATCCCTTCTCTGCCTAGCCTGTATCTGTGCTTGGGATTGCCCTGACCTATATGCAGCACCTTGCACTTGGCCTTGTTGAACTTCATGAGGTTCATACAGGCCCACCTCTCAAGACTCTCAGGGTCCCTCTGGATGGCATCCCTTCTCTCCAGCATGATGACTGCATCACACGGCTTGGTGTTGTCAGAAGACTTGCTGAGGGTGCACTCAATCCCACTGTCCATGTTGCCAACAAAGATGTTAAACAGCACTGGTCCCAATACTGACCCCTGAGGATCATCACTTGTCAGTGGTCTCCACTTGGACATCGAGCTGTTGATGGCAGCTCTTTGAGTGCAACCATTCAGCCAATTCTGTATCCACTGAGTGGTCCATCCATCAAATCCATGTCTCTCCAATTTAGAGACCAGGATGTTGTGCAGGACAGTGCCAAATTCTTTGCATATGTCCAGGTAAATTCCTGGACTTCCTACACTACAGTTAGTCTATGTGCCACCCTTATCTCAGTTGTGCCTTTTTGTCCTGAATGTTGTAGATTGCTGACTAACTGCCAGAAAGTATATAAACACCAAAAGGTAAAAGCTAAAGTGGTTATGAACTACAGAGCATTGCAGAACTTTCGTGTAGTTTCTAAGACAGTTTGTGTAAATTTTATTATTCTGATGAAAGGAAAAAGATGCCACCGCAGATTTGGTATGCTGAAAACTCTCTCTGTTGTGGCTACTTTACCACTGGTATATACCATTGGAGTAAAAGTGAAATGCATAAAATACAAAATGTTAAGTGCTTAAACCTCAGTTCTCTCTTTTGTGAGCCAAAGTCATGCAATCAATAGCATGTTTTTTTATTCTTTCTTCTAGTTTTAAAATGTTTTAAAAAATAAATCAAAATGTTAAATTGCACCAATCCTTCATTAAACTGGAAATTGATCCTAAAACACTATTTATTAGTATCCATGCAAAATTAACAGAGGGGTATTTCACAAAGCTGCAGCAGTGATTGCAAATGTTTGTCTGCCATCTAGTGGAATATGCAACAGTTTTCCCTAAAATTTATATTTATCCTCCTGTTTTGTGTTGTGCAAACATTGGAAGTTCTTAAAAAAATAATTACTGAAGTAAGCATGGAAAAGGATGAACAGTACCCTCCTCATAAAATTCTTAAACAACAAACTTTGCAAACCTGCAAAGACAAAATAGTCACCTTTGTGGATGTGAATCTCTTTGGGTTGTGTCAGCTGATTATCACAGAAGCTGGGACAGAAAAAGATGAATATGTTGAAAACAGGGCAAAGCTTTGTTTTTTCTTCTGGCTGAGATTTTTTCCTTGAGATTTTTTCACCAAACCAAAATCTATAAACAGATGCCAAATGTGACTCTCATACCTAGTATTTGACATAGCACAGGACAGTAATAATAAAAAGCAAACAGAAGTTGTATTCTACTCTCTTCTGTCTTCAGAAGACTGAAGGATGTCTCTGATATTTATGTGCTATCTCTACACAGAAGGTTGTCAATGCATTGGATACGTACACTGCACACTGTAACACTCTAAAGGTATTTTAAGGATATATAAATACAGAATTTTGTGCACCAGGACACAGAGCAGATTTGGCCATGCAGAATATTGTGCAACTCCAGTCTCTCTGATAATTGTACCCATATTAGGACCAAGTGAAATAATTCTATCATTAAAATTGTTTCCAGGAGAATAACAAGTTGCCAAGAAAACTCTTTATTGAATAGTGCCTGATTATCTTGGGGAAATATTGTAGAAATGACTGCTGAAAAACTGGAAAACATTGAAGCCTGACCCCCTCCACTGAGAGAATTAAAATTCAAGGGAGAGGAAAGAGCAAAATGAGGAAAGCATGAGGAAAAATTTCTTTACTGTGAGGGTGACGGAGCACTGGAACAGGCTGCCCAGAGAGGTTGTGGAGTCTCCTTCTCTGGAGACCTTCAAAACCCGACTGGACGCGTTCCTGTGCAACCTGCCCAAGGTGATCCTGCCTTGGCAGGGGAGTTTGACCAGATGATCTTCAGAGTTCCCTTCCAAACCCTTACTATTCTGTGATACCATTCTGTGAAAATGGTGAATTGTGGCAGATGTAGTTGGCAGAAAATCCAGCTCACAGAAGAGAAATAGGAGCACAGGACATAGAATGACAAATTATGATAAAACTACACTGAATGAAGATCTTTGGATTTTTAGTAAAAGAATATTAATTTTTAATTTTAATTATTATTTTAAAGTATTTTTATGAAGGAAAACGACCTATTTTAACTAGAGTGCCCTCCCATGGGAAAGCTAAAGGATCTGTAAAAAAAAAATCATGTCTTTATGTCACAGTTAAGATATACAATGCCCATATCCACTGTTGGTTCATGTCCTATATTGCTATTTCATTAACTTCAGTAAAACTTCACAGGGTGCAAGTCAATGCTGAATTTGGCTCAACAGGTCTAAGAATGGAATGGCTGCTGCAAAGTCATCTAACCAGAGCAGGCTGACAGCCAGTGATTGACAAAGACAGAGCAGCTTTATTACTGATGTCATTCTTAACAGTGCAATGCATAGCCTGAGATACCATGCTAAAAATATAGGTCAGATTATCAGTCTGTGTATCTTATCTATCTGCACACACACACTTCGGTGTGAGTGCAATCGTCACAGCACGTAGGAATAAATAGCTGCGCATGTACCTTGCTGAGTTATTCCTATGCCTGAGATGATTGGTTTCACATGAACAACGGAGTTAAACAAAACATTCATTTTTTAAATAGAAAAGTGCTTGATTTGAAAAGAGCCTGAGTTTTACTTCAGCCTGTATCCCATATATACAATATCCTATACAATTCAGACTGTATCCCGAATTCTCCCTGAGAGAATAGCGAGGATTTTTTTGTGTCCTAGGAAATGTTTGTCCAGGTATTTTTTTTTGTATCTGTACTTCAAAATGTGTAAGACCAGTGTATGATTCTTCTTTAAATCCCTCATTAAATCTTATGTATGCCAGAGTACTGCATTTGCAAATGATTAATATTTTTTCTTAACATTGTTCTTGCAGCATTTACGTCTCATACAGTCCTGACCCTTACGTGTAAGGTGCATATTAATGTAACACCCTGGGTTTTTCACAGCTGTAAATCACAAACAGTAAATAACCACCTGCTGCTCACAATACACTTGGAGTTCAACACAAGTTTGCTGGTCACAGGAATGAGACTATTCCTCTGTCCTTGATTAGCTGCCCCCTCTCAAAATTATAATTCATCCTGTTCACAACCATCTGCTCCGATAAACTGGCCTGGGCACAAAGGCAGGAGGTGTACCAACCAGATCTCTGAGAAGGTGGGAAGAAAAGTCACGAGGAGCTTTTCTGGGAGCCTAGGGAAGTGGGGTGGAGCGATAGCTGACGAGTTGGCTCCTTCAAGTAGTGCCCTCACAAGCTGCGCCAACGGGCAGTGATGGCAGAGGGGGTCGGTGGCCTCGTCTCACCACTGCCAGCTTCGAGGCCAAAAAGACACTGGAACAGTCCAAAACATTTCAACATGGCCACCCCAGGCCCTCATCTGACCCAGGTTCCCTTCACTGGGCCTGGCCATGGGTCCCTGGCTGCGGTGGTGGGACAGGCCCAGGCTGCCAGGCCCTGCTCTGATGGACCTTGGGGGGCCCCCACCACCAGCAGGGACCCCAGCCTGGGCAGTACCCTGGCACAGCTTCAGCATTGCAGAGAGTGGTTAATAAGCGACCCCGCCTGATTCAAAGAAGTCTGTTGGTAAAGGGACTGAACCTGTGGATGGGGAGTAGAGCAATATATATGGCACCTCAGGGGTCCGTTATCAGGACCAGAAATCTTTAATACCTTCATCAATGACATAGATCGAGTGCACCCTCAGAAAGTTTGCAGATGACACCAAGCTGAGTGGTGCCTGATTGACATGCCTGAGGGACGGGATGCCATCCAGAAGGACCTGGACAAGCTTGAGAATGGGCCTGCGTGAACCTCATGAGGTTCAACAAGGCCAAGTGCAGGGTCCTGCACCTGGGTCAGAGCAATCCCCGGTATCAGTCCAGGCTGGGGGATGAAGGGATGGAGAGCAGCCCTGCCGAGAAGAACTTGGGGATACTAGTAGATTAAAAGCTGGACATGAGCTGGCAATGTGTGCTCGCAGCCCAGAAGGCCAGCTGTATGCTGGGCTGCATCCAAAGCAGCATGGTCAGCAGGTCGAGGGAGGTGGTTCTGCCCCTCTACTCCGCTCTGGTGAGACCCTACCTGGAGTCCTGCATCCAGCTCTGGAGCCCTCAGCACAGGAAAGACATGGACCTGTTGGAGTGAGTCCAGAGGAGGGACACACAAATGATCAGAGGGATGGAACACCTCTCCTGTGAGGACAGGCTGAAAGAGTTGGCATAGTTCAGCCTGGGGAAGAGAAAGCTTCAGGGAGACCTTACTTGCAGCCTTCCAGTACTTAAAAGGGGAGATGGGGACAGACTTTTTGGCAAGGCTTGTTGCAATAGTACAAGGGGTAATGGTTTTAAACTGAGAAATTAGATTCAGACCAGATCTAAGGAAGAAATTTTTCCCAATGAGGGTGGTGAAACCCTGTCACAGGTTGCCCAGAGAGGTGGTAGATGCCCCATCCCTGGCAACATTCCAGGTCAGGCTGGATAGAGCTCTGAGCAACCTGATCTAATTAAAGATGTCCCTGCTCATTGTAGGGGGGTTGGACTAGATGACCTTAAAAGGTCCCTTCCAACCCAAATTATTCTATGATTCTATGAATATGACCACCTATTCAAAGTTCTTTCAGACTTCATCAGGCTTGTTTTCTGGTCCTGAAATAGTTTTATGGCTTCCATTTAAATTATCCTTCTGTCTCTACAACTTTCTTGAAGTATAAAGAGTGAGCCTGGAAGCAGTAATCAGGCAGCACTATGGTTGTACTTCACTATTTCTACTTGATAAACCTACTTACTGTATCTAACAGGAACATTTCCTACAACTTCACGAAACCTTCACAGTGAAGTAGGTGTTTATGCTGCTTCAAAAATCCTCCTTAATTTACCATTACTGAGATTTTGGTTTTTTACCTTTTAAAAGGGTGTTTTTCCAAATCTCACTCCCAAGGTAACAAGACAGCAAAACAGGTAACACCACAGCACATTTGTGTTTTTAATGAATTACACCAATGGTATATGTTTTAAGTGAAAATTGCCCTGCATAATTTGAAGTATACTACATCAACATCTCACATGTAAAGCTATAATAAAAAAAGTTAGCCCACTAACATTTCCACCAAACAATGTTCAAATGGAATTCACTACATTTTTTTTGTCTTTCATTCTTTGCTGATAAAAACGCATGCTCCAGTACCAGTTCACTGTTTGCTAGTGCTGATGCTAGGTGAGTGATCTCCTCTGTTATCACCCTTGGTCTTTTAAAGGTTGAAATTACTTTGGCACATCTTTCTTTCTTTGGAATTCTCTTTTCCAAACTTTAATTAAAGTAATATTTGTGGTTCCAAGATTTGAATCTCCACTACTAAAAGCATGCCTAATTCCCTAGCTCAGATCATGCACAGTAATGTAAAGCCTCACTGTTCAGCGTTAGTCTTCTTTAAAGCAGGTTGTCTACAGCCACACTACATAGCGTTTTGTCAAGGGTCACTGCTGATTCTCAGGTTACCATAATTTTTTGTGCTTTTTCTTTTAATTCAAAGTATAGTCAAATAACAAGGGTTGTAGGGTTTATATAGCATGAAAATATAAGCATGCAAAAGTAGATGAGTATCTGAAACTGAAAAGTGTTGGGGAAGAATGGAAGGACTCAATCTGGTGCAGCCTGCTGGCAGCAGGCCCTGGAGTAAAGTGTGCCCACAACAGCATTCAAGTTTATCTCAGAGGGAACTAGCTGACTGACACAAAAAAAAGCAAGTCTAGGATTGAACCAGTATTTGTTCAGCTGGAGACCAGCAGGTGGGAAAAGAATATTAGCTAACAACTATACAGGCAGTCTTCACGAATGAAGTTCTACTTGGTCAAGTGTCTTGGCCTAATCATCATCCAGCATTTTTTTTTTCTTTAACAGACTTTTTGGTTAACGTACTGGTCTAAGAAACAAAAACTCCATAATGTTAACATGGAAACTTCAGGAGCATGTTTATCTTTTTGTTCTACTACTCTGTAATTTCCTGTAAAGTTATTTTCTTAAGTTTATATTTCTAAAATGTAATTATGTAACTACGAATGTCAGTGACCCTGAAAGTTATCTAGAATACCATGCTTTCTGCAGGACTGGATTCATGATTGTGCTTAATCTCTCACAGCTGTGCAGTATGTGACACTAAAGATACTCAGTGTAAGAATGAGAAACTGTAAGTGGTAGGTAGGACTGCATTTTATTCACAATCACTGAAAAGGAATGGAAATAAACAGTCAGTTCCTGCCATAGGTCACCAGTGGCCCTCTGCAGTCTTTGCTAGGTCATGCGCTGCTTGACCTGCTCAATTAACCTCAAAAAAGGGACAAAGCAACAAAATTTGCCAATTCTAAAGTTAGTGAGGGTAGAAAGACTACTGACAAACTGTGAAGAACTGCAGAAACACATGTAAGACTGATTAGGTAATAAAATGGCAGATGCAATTCAGCATAGATAAAATAAAAATGATAGACATGGAGATAAAGAACCATAGTTCCAAATATGAAACAATAACCTCTGAGCTTATTATTACCACTCAAGAGGGAGATCCTGTGGTTATGATAGATCATGCCATGAAAACAGCTCAGTGATCAGTTCAAATTAAAAAAGCAAGTCAAGTATTAGGAATTATTAGGAGAGGAATAAAGAACAATAAAGTAAACAAACAGGCCAATACTTAACTACATGGCTACTGCTGCCTGCCGTTTTGGTTCTCTTCTCAGAAAATAACATGAGACCCTGAAAAGTTTTAAAGCTCAATAAATACAGAAGCTATTCCATGCCTTCAGTCAGCCAAGGAACATGTTAACAAACGCATTTCAGATTAGAAAAGAGGAAATTTAAAGGTGAATATGTTATACATCTGCAGAATCATGACTGGCACAGGCACGATCGGCAAAGATTTACTGTGAAGGGAACATCAAATTAAGCTAGTAAAAATCAGGTTCAAAATAAACAAAAAGCAACAATTCTTTATGCAACAGACATGAATTATAAAGGCTGCTGTTATTCAGGAAGTTTCCCTATAGTCCAAGGGAAACTGGACAAGTACTGGAAAAAGCAGCATTTGGGATTACTGAATAGACAAACCATATGATGTTCAGGAAAGCCTGGAATAGATGACACTTGGAAGCTAGGAGAACACAGAAGGAAAAGAACCCAATGTGCTTGCATTGTTCTTATCCTTCCTCAGGCATCTGCTTTTGACTACAAGAAGCTATTGTGTTAGAAAAACCTTTAGTCAGGACCTGTATAGCTATTCCTATGTTTGTTTTTTCAAGAGCTCCAAGAGCGTGTAAAGAAGGAGCACAGAGGAAAAGCACATGCTGTTTGCTTGGCTTTTTACAGTTAAATGTAGAAGGTGCTTACAAATGCAGCTGAGGCTTCTCAGCCATCAATGCTAAGTCTGAGCACTCACATTCACATCATAGGGATGCTAACAAAATGATAGACTTATTTTACAGCACAGAAACATTTCTAGTATAAAACGTCCTACTAGAGGGATTTTCTTTTTCTTACCAAAAGAAAAAAAAATATTTGTATTTCTTCTGGATTGTACCCCAAAATCAAAAGCAATCAGGAGTTCCATTATACCAATTCCTAAGCACATTTGTTCTGCCCAGTATTTTGAAAGAAACTTTGCCAAATATGCTACGGAAAAGTATATAGACTTTCTAGGTAACCATAGATCTGCCAATTTTAAGAAACATTTTCCCTGCTTTCAGCCCAAATATGCTAAATATTCAACCTTTTAAGGTTTGCGTTTCAGTTTGCAAATATGAACTATTAAGTATAACCAATGGTACCATATAGTTCCATGCAATAATGAAAATTATGCATTTTTAGTTTTATATCCATCAAATTGGGTTTTTGCATGTCAAAAATATGCCCTGCTTCTATAACTCTGCATGACAAATGGTCTACCAGCAAACATCTAATTGCATAAAACCAGTAAGTTTATTTATGGTAAAACAGTAAGTGCTACTTACTGGACAGATCAAGAATTATATATAAGTTGTTCTCATATTGCATTGGCAAGCTGGTTTTATGCATTTCAAGGACACAGAACCAAAACTGAAATCAAGCTAGTAAGTTAGAAAAACCCCTGGAAACACATAAATGCAAAGTAATCAACAGAGTGACGTTCAAGGGAAGTCATCAGAATTCCTGTAATCGCCCAAAGATCTGGCAACGGAGAAAAAGAAAAAGCACCAGCAGAAACATGCACTTTAATAGTATTTCATAATTATTTTGGGCATATTTGCTATAGTTTAAAGAAAATTTTCAGAGTTTAAGTTTCACAAGTGAGAACTGGGACTTAGATGTGCCTCCGGAAAACAGCAAGAGTGCTTCCAAGCCTTTTCTCATGTTTTCAAAAAACATTACACCCAGTATTCAGAAGTTATAAATCTGAAGTTACAATACCAATTTACAAAGGATTAAGTGTTCATATGAGCAAGCAAACTGATACCACTTAGAAGTCTCCCAGCTTGGTTATTCAGCATTTCACAGTATCCTCCTGGAAGGATTTTTTGGCCAGGCTAACTAGAAATAATGGCAAGTGATTCAGTGTAATCTAAATATTTTTCTATTCTCTCTGCCAGTGATATGAAGTATTTAGCCTCCTTGATCACTTCTTGTAGAGTTATGACCTAAAATGCATATGATGTAAACTCTTAAAGTAGAAAGAACTTTTTTCCTCTATGCAAATACAAAGTCTAGCTTAACTAAGATTGCAGGTTAATTTCCAAATGTGCTCTACCTTATCAACCTTGGAGGCTACTGTAGGTCCCATTAACACTACACCCTGAAACCATGCAAACAAAAAATTGAAAAAGCTTAAACAGCAGATGAAGAATACACAAGAAACCATTTTCTTATGAAGCAGAATTCCTGGATGCAGGGATATTTACTGGAAAGTTACATGATAAACGGTTTACTGTACATACTATAAACACTTGTTTTGGCATCACTGAAGATTCCTAGTGCTGAATGAGAAGATATTCCTATACCAAATGATTTTTTAAGGCTCATTGATTCCCATCAACCAAATCCGATGCTTCTCATATATGCTATGACTAGGAAGTAACAACATAGTCTTAATATTTTTAGTTGTAATAGTCAGAACAAACTTAACATCTGAACTCCATAACATGTCCCTGTAATCTAGAATTTAAATTTACATACATTTCTGCATGGATAACTGAAGTTCCTTTGTTATCCAAGTTAAAAACAATTTTTCCAGCAATTTGAATCAAAAGGACAATTCATTACCTACATTACCAAAAGTGCTTTTTTTCTTATTTTCAGATTGAAACTTAAGTCACTACCCTTACTCTCATTAAAATAAAGTCAGGATGGACTTTGTTCCTATCTGGCCCATAACTCAAAACTAAAATTGTACATGTAATTTTTCAAAGCAAGAGATAAAAACTAGGATATATTAGCACTTCTAAAGGATACATTAACAAGCTATACTCATAACAACGCTCGTTGCTACACACTAGCAAGTTCAGCAAGTGTGCAGTAGCTGACATAGTTTAAAAAATACTGGATGCCGAAGAGCAATTGCACTATATTCACAAATACTTCACAAAATACCAAGTATTGTTGGTGAGATTGTTGGTGAACTTACATTATTGAAAAACTTCTCAAAGCTATTCTATACATCATCCTTTTCAAGAAGATTACAGAAATATTCCAAAACCTTCGCACACACACTTATTTCACTTTTTTTCTGAATATTAGCAATCTTCAAAGTCTCTGTTAGCTTTAACTTGGCATTCTTCTCACGCAGAAATCTTCCCCTATGTCAGCCTGTCATATTTTCAGCAGCCTAGAAAGAAAAAACATTTATTGCAAGGTACCAAAATTAGACACCATGTAGATTAAATTTAATCATTTCTTGTAACTATTTTAACTTACCTAGAGAACTTGAAAGTCTAAAAATAAGCTATTTAGGAGAATTATACGATGTGTAGTGTTGTTCTCTAATGAATACTTCTATTTTTTCAAAAATAGTGCTGTCAACTGCCATTAGCCTTTATTAACATAGCCATTACTGTTTGCTTGTGTTAAACTGTACATCCTGTATCCGAGCAGCATGTATCCTGTACATTTTACCCTAGTGCTTTCAAGAAGTGCTCAAATGCATGATTCTTTTTTTCCTCTGGAGTTTACTACTTTATACAATTTATAGTAATTATTACTCCCACACATACAGATAAACTATTGACACAAATCTTAGACAAATGACACTAATCATAACTGCATAAATCACACTGTCAATTATTTGGTCAAGGTCACCAGTAAGTATTTATTACTGAATAACTCAACCTAGCCAACAACGTACAGTTGTTGGAGACTGACACTGGTAAATTTTAAGCCAGTTATGGGACAAACAGGCAAAGGATAGCAACAGGAATGATAAACCAGTAAAAGCGAAGGAAGTAAACCAGCCCTCAATTACTTATACACACATAAACATACACAGATGCACACATTTAAGCATGTACACAAATATAAAACATGCATGAGCATAGAAAAATGTTAAGTTAAAAATTAAATAAAAAATTTGAAAACCAGTGAAAAATAGCCCTAACGAGCATTCATTTAGTAAAAAAAAAAAAGTTGAATTTTCTAAAAATCAGAATGCAGCCTTCCAGAACAGATAGGCAGGCTAGATATGTTTCCTCTCCACCTCCCCAGAAATAAACAAATCTAAGATACAGTGCAAAAGAAATCACGGTATTTAGGTAGGCAGTGAAGAATGAAAAACCTTTAAAAGGAAACTCAGGATTTTTTTTTTTTAAACCGTAGTCACCCCCTCTACTAGCTAAACAGGTCAATGCTAAATTATGAAAAGCCCTATACCTACATACAGACACCATGAAATCCCCTCGTTTGTCTTTGGAAAGATCCAAAGCACAGATTAATGTGGTAAAGGCAAGAAGACTGCATGTACCTGTTTACAAGGACTGCTGCATACCATTAGGCCCAAGGTTGTAGAAATGAGGTGATATGGGTTAAAGGATAAAGCAGTAATCTATTTGTGATATGATGCAGATAAGAGGCCAAACGGTGGCTACAAATGCTCGGAATAAAAGTCTGTGGGGTTTAGCTGTTGGCTTTGTTTCCTGTCAAAAGAGTTAATCTAATTATTTCTGAGAAGATTTTATTCATACCATTTCTTGCTTCATGTTCCATTCAGTTGTATTCATTGCCTTTTCTACAGAACAGTTCGTTTCCTTGATTTAAAAATGAGTCGTATCTTAAAGTACAATTTACAAATTGAAGTATAGCAAATAGAACATATATCTGACTCTTAGAAACAAATTTATTAACTTTAAGAAAAAGCATTACCTTTAGAGCTTCTGTAGCCTTACGAAGTTCTTTAATAACAGATGATAATGCTTCTGGATTTATGCCCTGTTCACAAAGCCGTACACAAATAGACAACGTCTCCATATCCAAGCCAGTGTTTAATATTCTTGAAATCTCAAAGAGAACTGCAACAGAAAAAAAATCAAAGCACTTTAGTCCCTACAGACTACGAAATTTCAATGATTTAAAGATGTTATTCATCAGCATTCAATTTCTACAGTAGTCTGTGAACATGGCAGTTGGGGAAAGCTCTTGCGGTCTGAACCTCAACTGCATTCATGTTCAGCTTTGCAGCACAAGCAAGAAGCCACAGCTTCTAACATAAATACCACACTTTTCTGGTTCACCAGACTTAATACTAGATAATAGGTTTTGAAAAATAAAAAAAGTGAAGAATTCAATAATTAACATGCTTGCCAATTATGTAAAAGGTAGGCTTTAAAAATAATCTGTGCTCTTGAACTCCAGATACTGATGAAGTCCTAATAAAAGGGGCTGGAAGCACATTCTTAAAGCTGTTACAGAGAATGTCAGGAGTTTTCTAGCCACCTCCTGCCATAAGTAAACCTGGCTTTAGGTCTAACATTAGCACTGGTTTAAGGATAAGCAATACTATTTGATTTTTACATGGCCCAAATCAAGAGCAGTGCCAACATGTCCATATGAAACTTTCTGTAGAAGAAGATTCCAGTCAGCTTTGTGCAGGAACAAAGATCTCTCTCCCTTTCCAAACCTTCCCTGGAAGGCCCCTTTTCTTTGATTCTCATAAACAGTTTGTTATATTTGTAACAGAACAACTCAGAGATTTTACTTCTGGTTGCTACAATAATCTCCAGCCTAAGGCTAAGCCTCTAGCAATACAGGTTGCTTTTGAACAGATGTTATTCACACTGTTTCTGTAATCAAACCTCCCCCAAACTAGGCGAAAGGGAAATAGAAGGACTATCTTACCATGTAAAGCCAGGATGGCAAGCGAACACTTGACAGCTATGAAAATACTCTACTTTGGTATACCAAAGACATACTGCAGCACACCTTCAGAGTCACACTTACCCTGGCCAAAACATAAAGGTCTAATGCATCCAGTCAGTTCCATTGAAGTTACAGGGAACTGTCAGATGCTATAAAAAACCCCACCCTCTAAGAGCGATAATACTCTTGAAGCCCACACAAGTAAGTTGCATTAAGAATATGCACAAATTCAAGACATGAAAGCAGTTTGTCACACCAAAGCCTTAGCTACAAGCTGAAAGGGGAGCTACGTTCTCCACAAGGCTTTCTGTTCCCACTGGCTTGAAAGCAAACCATTCCAAAACACATTACACATGCACATCCTGTCCACATGGAACCACCTTCAACAGCCAGATAAAGCAACAATAAATTGATGCATTTGCAATAAAATGCCATTAAAGACCAACAACATCCCAGAAATAAGCAGTTCTTACGTTCTTTAACCATTTAAAGTTTACCATAAATTTTACTAAGCATGTGATGTATTTGAAGGCAGAGCAGGAACTAACTAAAGATAAATTCCAATTTCCTGTGTCAGCAAGAGTTGTGGTCACTAGCTTCTAATAGAAAGTATCTTCAGGTGTTGAGGCAGCATCTTTGGCAGAGAGATGTAGCAGTTTCTCCACAAAAAAATCTGAGCTCTTAACAACAATTCTGCAGAGAACAGCTGCTATATATTTATATCTGACATTCTAGAGTAAGCACTTTACTTTCTAAACTACTAAAGATACAGAATAACTTTTTAATACCAACCCATTTACTTCCATTAGGTGCCTACTTCTTATGCAGTAAGTTAAGATACAAGTTTCATATTCTATTTAAAAACGTCTAAAAAAGTTACCCTACAAATACTTTTTCTACTCATTATAATGGGCCCTCATCAAGAAAAACCTAAGTGCATGGACACAACTATCATAGTGCTTTACATTTTCAGTTATTTCACCAAAGCACTTTAAATAAAATATTCTTACAATGGAAATTTCAAAAGACTAACATTATTTTGAAGAATGAAAAAAAAACCAAAACCAATTTACTTATTGAGTGCAGTAAAAGTTCAAACATGAGGGTATTTTTAAGACTTTAAGTACATCTTTAAAGATCAAGTATATTTTTAAGTTAATGGAAACTTGTTTTCCTCTAAAACCACCTGAGCTCCGGAAGAGATTAAATTCTGAATGTCTACCCTAAATAAAATATGCACATTGTTACACAGGAAGCCTAGTCCTGCTTTGCCTCCAGCAGAAGGTCAGAGTGGGCAGATCAGTAGCTGAAACACTAATTTTTACACCAGTTCAGCTCATGAAGGTCTTTACTAAGGAATCCTTATATAACAGTAGCCATAACTGCAAGACAAGGGAAGATAACAAACATAATACACCCCTGAACACTTCCCCTTATCCCTCACTAGGGTATTTCCACAGAAAGTCTTCATGTTTAATAACCCTCAGGGGATTTCCTGGCAGCTTTCCACTCTGCCTGAAGTCCATATGACCTTTTTTGCCATAGCCATTCCATGGAATTCCAGAGTTTCACAATACACATTGCTAAGAAACACCTCCTGAACCTGCCAGCTTTGATTCCTCATAGTCAGGCTGGAAGAGAAAGTGAACACCTGATCTTTATTCACCCTGCTCACATTTCTCATGGTTTACAAATCTCTGAAATACTTCCCACTACTCCCAGCCCCACTTCTCTCACATTCCCCATCCCACAACAACGCCAGGTCTTTTATATGAGAAACTATTCTAAATCTGGAACACTAACTGCCCTTCTCAAAACATTTTCACTATTTTTTTCTTTTTTGTAATTTATTTGGGTTTTCTGACACGAAGAGTCCACAGGAACAAGACACTGGGGTTCAGATCAGTTCAGGAGCTGCCCCTTAGAGCACGACAGGGTTGATCCTTCCCCCCAGTTTAAATCCAAGATGCACAGAGCCAGGTAACATAATTTACATTGACCATTCCAAATGCAAAAAAAAAAAAAGAGAAAGAATAGCAAATATGCATGTATGTATTGTATATACTTACAAATATTAAAAGATAATGTAAATTAAATGCTTGATCTCTAATAAAAAACAAGAAGAGTCACACGAGATCCAAAGATATAAAACAAAGATATTAATGAAGTGGTTTAGACATTTGTCTTAACATGAAGTAAAAAGAAATTGCCATGGACTAAATCCTCGAGCAACTGCAAACCGGAATCCTCTAAACCGGAGAGGGGCTTAGCGTTAACGAAAAGCCGGCTCCAGGCCCCGCAGCCTGCGGGGAAGGGGCGAGGGCAGGAGCGCTGGGGCAAGACCTGCTGGGAGAAGGCGAAGGCCGACCCGGGGCTGCCGACCCCAGCACGGATGCCCGCCCACCTCTTGCCACCCACCGTCCATCGTCTCCCGCACCGCGTTGAGGCTGGCGGCGTTGCTCGCCATTGCGACCCCGCACCGCCCCTCACCTCCCACCCGGAAGCGGAACTGAGAGCTAGACCCCCCCCCCCCCCCCCCCGTCGTTCACATACTCCCGCCCCACCCCCGTTCGCCCCACGTGACGCCCCAAACGGAACCCTCTCGCTCGACAGCAGGAAAGGAAAGGGTGGGATTTCTTTCGAATTTGTGTAGCGGCTCCCCTGGCGATTGGCCCGTTCGACGGAGGGGCAGCCCTGCCATTGGCCTGGCAGCGGGGACTGCGCTTCGTGATTGGGCAGAGCCCTATAGGGGGCGGGGCTAATTAAAGAGCCACCCGGCGCGGCGGGGGCGGGAGCTGTGATCTGGGGCGAGCATGAGCGGGCGCGGCAGCGTCCTGGTAACGGCGGCAGGTCGCTGCTGCGCGGGCCTCGGCCTCGCATCAGCCGCTGGGGGCTGAGGAGAGTGGCGCGGAGCGAGGCTCGGTGACACCGTCCTGGGGGGGAGGGGAAGAGGGAGAAGGGGCTGGCTTGCCCTTAGCGGTGGCTGAGCGGGGGCATCTCCCCGGGGCGCCCGTCCCCTTTGCCGCCTTAGGTGAGGGAGCCGCCGCGGCACGGTCTGACGGGGGCGGGGGGCAGCACTTCTCCCTCCTTCCGTTGCGGGAGGCAGCGGTGGCACTTCCTGGGGCCCGCGGCCCGCTGGAGCGGGGGTGCGGCTTTAGGGCCCGAGGGAAGCGGGACCTTTCTGAGAGCGTTATTGCCTCCGCGGCTCTCCCGCTCGTACGGGCAGCACCGGGCGTCTCCTCAGCGGCCGACACGGCTGCTTCCCGCCGCCCGGGGTTAGCTGCCCGCACCCAGAAGCGTCTGGGGGTGTCCGGTGTGGACGGCGGCGGGCTTGCCGGCAGCCCCGGCTTGCCGTGTGGCTGTGGCTCTCCATTTCCCGCTGTCCTTGCTTCCTAGCTTGTGGTAACGGGGGGCCGGCTGGCACTGAGCGCACCCGGGGAGATGTCCCTGTGCCACCCGCGCTCCTGTAATACGCGCTCTTTATTTCCGAAGCCCTTGAGTGCCAGCGTTTGGTATGAGCTGCCTTCCAGGAATATATTTGGCTTTGTCACCGTTTTGTTTCTTCTGGTTTTTGGTGTTGGTTTTTGGGTTTTTGTTTGTTTGTTTTTGTTGGGTGTTTTTGTTGTTGTTGTTGTTTTTGTTTAAATCGTATTTCCACCGTCCTTTCTTGTCTGTTTTTCATAGGTTCTATTTATTTTACTGGTTCTTCATATCAGCCCTATTTATCAGCTTCACATGTCAGTAGGTCCAAGCCAAAGCTAATTTCGTTTTTGTTAGTCTTTTAAATGTTTCTGGTTCCTTAAAAATGATTGATCATCTCATGCCAAAACCTTCACAATGACCCTAAAAAGTCAAAATTATAGCTTCGTTTTTTTTCTTAGCTTTTGCTCTCCCTCTATCTCTTCCAGGTATAGCTGACTGTTATGGGTGATACAAAAGAAACGAAAATGCAGATAACACCAGAAACTCCAGGACGAGTCACAGTCCTGAATCCTTTTGAAAGTCCCAGTGATTATTATACTCTTCAGGAACAGATTGTCTCCAGTCCTTCAGTCTTTAAATCAACAAAATCCTCATCTGTAAGATCTAGTTTTTAGTTGTGTACCTATACAGATGTAGTGGTAATAATTTGAAATGCATTAAAAAGTGTATTTTATTTATTGTACTTTGTATGTACTAAGCCAAAGAATTTTGTTGGCGTTTG
This sequence comes from Phaethon aethereus, assembly GCF_964289735.1. Taxonomy (NCBI): domain Eukaryota; kingdom Metazoa; phylum Chordata; class Aves; order Phaethontiformes; family Phaethontidae; genus Phaethon; species Phaethon aethereus. Next base: position 176,509,741 of record NC_138575.1, on the reverse strand, counting down.
GTGTTTCTTCTGATTACAGGAGTATGCTGCTTTTAATACTAATATTGTCACTTAGTCTTTCTACCTTGCTGATTTTCTTTTCTTTAGCTGTTAGGTGTATCAGTAGATTAGCATATACCTGCTAAGTGCCAAAACCAGTTGAAAGCAGATAAAGGACAGTTGTTGGATGTAGTGTTCTTGTTCCACTTAGTGGAAAAATCCAGTTCCTACTTGCATGCTAAGCAGGCTGGATGCAAGTAGAACTTGCACTTCTGAGCCGTTTGCATATTCACAGAATCAAGTTAATGATTTTGTGTATATAATAACATTTTTTAGTTGTGCATTATATTCTGGTTTGTAGTTGGAATTATTTTCTGATAAGCAGTAGAGATGATGCTGTGCTAATGAAACTAAAAAGACTCGCTTGGTAGATAATTTTTCAAACAGATACTTGAACAGTATTTTGTAATTAAGTGTTAAATAAAGGGGTGAAGCTGCTTTATTTCTGAATTGGGTTTTATTGTGTACTATGCATGGCATTATGAGTGAGACTTTGCAGGATGCGTATGGGGTTGCAGCTCCTAAATCATCTTGGAAATGTGAGGTGAAAGGAAGGCTGCTCTATTATTTGGATGACTTGGGTTTGGTAGACACTGGGTTTTCATGGAATCACAATTTTGATTGTGGCAGTCTAGAAGCAACTAAATTTTATCCCAAGTTCTGTATCTTTAGTAGATCTGTCCTCAGAAATTGATACCTCAGTTTGTAAATATTAGCTATCACCTTCCCCTTTATATTATCTTGTAAATCATTGTAATACCACTACCAGGATAAAGAAGCCTGATTGACTTCCTCTTTTTTTTAAAAGTAGATAATTTAAATAGAAACTCTTTTGATTGCCTTTGACAGAAACTATGTGGAAATTATGATTGCCTTGTTCCATTGAGATGTGTCCTGTGGTTTTATTTTTATCTCTTTAGACTATTAAGCATTAAGATGTGCATTTCTTTTTTTAGACACCAGGAAAATTTAGATGGTCTATTGATCAGCTTGCTCTAATAAATCCTGTGGAAATTGACTCGGAAGATGTTCGCCGCCAAGCAATGTATTTGAGTCATGCTAGGTAACTTACCATCTGTTTTCATACAGTTAACTTAGCTTGAATACTGGAACACTGTTCTGCTTTATTGACATTTCAACACAGCATTAAAGACTTTTTGTTCAGATCTTTTAACACAGATTTTTATGTGTCCCTGATGTGGATATAGTATTTAGATGAGCCTGCCTCTGTGTTGTTCTTTTTTAATGTTAAGAACTGCTGATCCACTCTGATTGCCCTTTGGAAGACAGCCAGATAAAAGCAGTCAATGGAAGCAAGAAAATGTCTTGCCAATGATTGTTACCAAGCTACCTCTTCTGTTCCTTGTCACAACACAGTTTATCTTGTCAGAGTGTTCCATACTGAGACCTATGAAGTGTAGGCTTCTTTGGTCTTTGGGGCTCCTGCAGAAGGGTAGAGCTGGGAAAGCTATCTAGGTAAGCCAGTACCCTTTTTGAAGGGTATAGATTGGACTTAATGTGAAGGAGGGAAGACCAATAAGCTTTCTCTCTTTGTGGAGAGGGAGAATGCTAGTTACATGAAATAATTTGGGGCTCTTGATTTCAACTTTTTCCTTTCTCTGAAAATAACTTCCATGGGGAAAACAGATGAATAAGTAAAACAGGCTTGGTATTCACAGCTCATCTTAAGGGATAGTCTTACGTGATAATAGTACAGAACATGCCAAGTGAAGGTAGTCAAGGGAAGTCCACAATGATGAATCTTGTAGACACTCCCATACATTTCTCAGATAGGAACTTGCACAAAGAATTCCACCTCATGGCCTGAAGCACCACAGTAATAGAATAATAAAACAATTGTCCATCCTGTTTATGCCTATAGGACTTTCAAGTCCTGTTACTGAAATGTAACACAGATAGAGGTCTGTTTGGGGCAAGAGTCCTCTGAATATTCATAGAATTGTAGAATGGTTTGCATTAGAAGAGATCTTTAAAGGTCATCTAGTCCAACCCCCTTGCAATGAGCAGGGACATCTTCACCTAGACCAGGTTTCTCTGAGCCCCATCCCACCTGACCTTGAATGTTTTCAGGGATGGGGCATCTACCACCTCCCTGGGCAACCTGTGACAGTGTTTTACCACCTTCATTGTAAAAGATACTGTGAATTAGACCTATTGTTCTTAGCGCCTGACTGAACCTATATCTCTCTTTTTGAACAGGAAGAGGTATAAGAAGGAATATGAATTTCTTGCTACGTTAGAGATGTAGAAAGAATATAACTGTCCTCAGCTGTATCTGTGTATCACCATGTCTTAATGTTGATATTACTTTTCTTAACACCTGTTTGTTTTCTGGCCTTCCTCCAGCAGCCAGTAGGTTTCGGACTCTAATGCTTGCTATATGCTATAAAGCCTTATGTTTTTAGGGAGTTGGTTACATTGTTTCTGGAAGCCTATTAGGACACACACAAACTTGCTTTAATTTAGATGGCTCCGGTGAGAATTCCAGTGATGATTAGTGGCATGGCCTATAGATATGAACGTGTGCTGTCTCAGTGGGTCTTTCAGTCTGTCCAACTGTTTTATGCCTTCTGTGATTTTTTTTTTTTAAAAGTCGTATGACGTGACTAGAAAGAGGCTAGTTTGTCTATATGTAGATTTGCTGTGTCCATGCGTACATGTTTCAGTGTAGTACAGACCGAGGTGGTTATTTCTGGTGGCGGCAAGCTGTACATGCTTAAATACATATATATGTGCATCTAAGATTTTGTATGGAAACTGATTTTAATTTACATTTCATAAATGCTGCTTTATGAAAACTGAAGTGTCATAAATACAGCTCTTGACATTAAAAGTTCCTGATAAAAGAACTGAGTTTTTGAAGCCTGTGAATAATGTTACACAAATTACATACTCCACTTCAGTAATGCTTGTTAACAAGTCATTTTCTCAATTAGCTGCGAAGAACCACAAGCATAAGAAGTTTGGTGTACAAATATTTCAAACTGTTAATTCTCCATTGTGTAGTGAAAACAGTTTGGGTAGCAGCACAATGTAAAAGCTCATGAGCACTTTGTAAAGTTTGTGTATCATGTGTAGACCTGATTTTTGTGCATTATTACTGTTTCCATAAACTGGGCATCACCTAAGTGCTGTGTTTATTGCACTGCTTATAAAATGATAAGGAGAACTTTTTTCTGGCAGACTGTGTTAGTGAAACATAGTCTGTCAGTAATTGAGCAGACGCAGTGACAGTCTTGTTCACAAACTTTGCTCTTCCTTTTTTTATTTCTACTGGTAGAAATTGAACATTTCTAAATTGGATGCTGTGCTATGATACCTTAAGTATTAAAAAAATCTGTACTGCATCTTGCATACTGTGTGTCACAGGTGTAAGTGCTCTGTCGCTTGAAGTTGCATACAAGACTGGCTTGTTTTTATTCTTGTTAAATACATATGATGTTTTCACTTTGTTATTTTCCTGGACTTACACACTAAAGAAAAAACATCCTCTTCAGCACTAACCAGCACTTTTAGTGGGAGCTGTTTTCCCAGTTCCCCTGTTTCTCGTTTGGAATCTGGCTTGCAAAGATGCTTGTTACTTGTGATCCACTGTGCATAAATGGACAATGATTGTATGCTAATTTTTTTGGTACAATAACTGAATTTTGTGCAAGAGTCTTCATAGAACTGTCACTGTAGCATGATCTAGGCAGACATAGTTGAAGATGGCATGTCCAAGTGTTGCAGATGTATTCAAAGTCTGATTAGCATCAAAGAAAGAGGGCTGTGAGGGAAGTTTATGTATGTATTAGGTACATCCACATGTATTTGTGGAGATAATAATGTCTGTTATCTGACTGATTTCTAAAACTATTTAAGTGTAATTCAGGTATACTAATTGTGTGTGAAAGTATTATGGGATTCAGCTAAGGTGATGGTGAATATTCATTGTAAAATTTTTTGAAGCTTATAAATAACATAGTAACTGAAAGTGAGACTCAAAGGTGACCATTAAAGGAAGTATAAATGTAGAATCTCACACGTAATTTGAAGATAGCGGCAGTAACTACAATTAAAAAAAAAGATAAAGTAGTTAAAAGCTGCACAAGGGAATGTGTTAATTGATCCAAGCTGAAATATGACGTTGTATCCTGAACTGAAGAAAATACGGCAGACTAGCTATTTGAAAGGGGGAACTCTGTGCTGGGAAAATGGGCTGTGTCAGGAATTTGAGTATACAAACATATGGTACAGATATTTTTCAAATGAACAGAAGTAACTTGAGAAGTGCATTTGTAGTTCTAAATTTATAGTATGAGATTATTGCACATAACTAATAACATCATAAGCTTTAGGGTTTAGTGCAATTTCATTTATAGTATTTCTCTTAAGCGTTGGTAAAAGATTACATGGTTGGACTTTTTTTCCCTCGATTATATGATGGTTTTGATAATTGTTGTTTTTCATTTCTTACTTAGAATTGATAAGGAGACAGAAGACAGAAGGCAAAAAGCCATTGAGGAGGTAATAAAACTTTCTATGCTACCAAGTATTGATTTGTTTTACCTACGTACCTACAAAAAAGGTCCACATCTATTACAGGATTTCAAAACTCAGAAGCCTGTTATATTTTACTGGTCTGTAAGAAAGTAATTTTGTGTCCTCATCCGTTGCGGTTGTAGTTGGAACCCACATTTTTCTTCCCATCTTTTTTCACACACCTGTAGGTCAAAACAGCAGATTTTGTTTCTTTCACGTTGCTTGGCTAGTAGGAATGTAGCTTTAAGATAACTCTTATAAACAGTAAATTTAAGGTTAAAAATAATGATTGAGTGTTTTGGGGTTTACAGTAATTGTTACTGTTAGGTATCTTAGTTTCTTTTACTGCATTTTTAAAAATATAGCACAACCTTGGTGATTTTTTTCTTTTTTCCAAAGGCTGCTTAGTTGGAGGCAAGACTTTCTTCTGGTAGCTTGTAATTCTTTCTGTCCGTATTTCATTTTAGTTTTTACTATCCATTTGTCTGTCAGAGAAGGAAAAGTAAAGTGTTTCAACTCTTCACTATAGGAATCTTCAATGTTATTTCAATATAAAAAAAAAAAATAAAGCTGTGATAGCCAACTCTTCCTTAGTGTTATTGACCTTTTCATATTGTATCATGCCGTTATCAGTTTCTGTCTCTATAAACAAGAAATATGTTTTATGAATCCATAAAGTTGCTATGCGGTTGACCTGCACGTAGCTAAAATACTGTGTTGTTTTAAATGTGCATTGAAAAGGGTATTTCTTCTTTGTGAGACATAAACTAATGGATTATGCAGCTGAGCAGCTTGAAACCATGTCTCTGATGAACAATATGCCTTTAATAGTTGGGTGTTTCAAGCTGAGTTTTCATTTGCTTTTGAGTCTTGCTTTTATTGTGAGAACAGGATTTGCCATGTATTTCTTGAAGCAGTGTAATGGTGTTCATCTCCTCAGCATCAGGGTCTTCTAGAGTTCAACTGTGACAGCAGGTATAGTTTCTGGTTTAAAGAAAAAGACTGAAGTGCCAGTACTCATAAATGTTTCACTGCTAACCAGTTTAGCCAAAGACACTAACAATATTGCCAAAAAGCCTTGGTCGTACTGTTACTGCAGTGTCTCTTTAGCACTTCTGTGAAATAGCTCAATTGTCAAAATACAACAATTTAACAAACTGAAAAATTAAAAAGAATTATGTTAAACTACTGTGCAATAAGTAGGATAGAATTCAAATTTTTAAATGAGTAATTAGTGTTAAATGAAACTTTTGTACAATTTTCACGCTGCAGACTTGAAAGATCTGAGGTGGTATGTGTTATAAAGAACATGGGGGGTCTTCTACAAATCAAATTGTTTTTTCTTTAACCTCTCTGGGCCTGAAATAATGAAATATATTTTGGGTATAAGGGATAACTGTAGCTTTTGGGGAAGGAAGAGTTAAAATTCTTAATAAAATATAGATCTGTCAGTAGCAAAAGGTATGACTTAATTTTTTCTTGTTAGGGTACTAATCTAAATTTAAGTTGCAAGTCTCCAATTTTTAAAAGTGCTAACATAGTTTGTTTCTATTCTACTCTAGTTTTTCACAAAAAGACTCATAGTTCCTTCTCCTTGGACTGAACATGAAGGCAAGCAAATTTCTCAGTTTAATTCAACTAAATGTAAGTTGTTCTTGTCTGTTCACCCAAAATTATCTACCTTTAGGGAAATTATCAAGCATAATTTTTTTCAACCTCAATTTAAATTTTAAGAACCAATGATAAAAGATGGCACAATTGATAGATTTTCAGTTGTTCTCTCCAAGTGCTTTCTTTGTTTAAAAATAATTTATTAATCCAGAATCTTACAAAAGTTTTCCTTTTTGTTATTTTTCATTCCTGTTCTTAAATCCTTTTCGTTTCATAACCTGTCTTCAACCAGTTTAATTTACACACACAACTTTGCTGTGTCAATACTGGTAACAGCCAAGTCTTCTGCTTTGCTCTTTTCTTCTGATATCTGTATGCTTGACTTATTCTGACTACTCACTTGCCAATATAAGTATATGGGGAAACTGAGTTCCATATTTTTCTACTCTTACTTGCTACATAAATTCCTGTTGTCTTCTTAGAGTCCTGCTAGCTCACTGTCACTGTACATGGGGTTGTGGGGTTTCTAAGTTTATTTCATTGACGTTATTATTAGATTTTATTATTAATGCTGCTGTTATTAAAGTTTGTAGATAACCAACGCAATACATAGTAAATGGATTACAAGATGGACAAATGTCAGTTATGAAGTATTGTTTGCATTCAATATTGTTTGGTAGGGAATTCTTAAATGAGTGTTTGGGGATTTTTGCGAGATTTGGAAGAGGCTAAACTGTTAAAATTTTTTATCAAGGAGATGCAGCTTGTGGATAGTTTGTCTTTAATTGTCAATTGATTGTCACTTCTTGGGCAGAGAACATAAACCACAATCCTAGACCTGGGAAAGTGAGTGGTGAAAGAAAATGGTCTCATGCGTTCCTTAGCTGTATAAAAAGGGTGGAGTGGTAGATTCTTCATCTTTGTCTTCAAGTCCAGACTGCACAATTTTCTGGAAACGTGCTTTACTTGAACACAGCATGTTTGGCTAAGCATAAGATGGGTTTGTTTTAAATCTGTAATGTGGAGAAGGCTGCATGAGACAAAGATTTGGGTAAAGTTGATGCTACTTCACTAAGCTTTTTTTGAATAGAAAGGTGCTGAAATTCTCTTGATCAGGTATAATGGTAGCCTTTTCAGCACTCCTTTCTAATATCTTCCAAACTTTGATGCCAAAATTTTGTTTAGTTGCATTAAATATTCTAACTTATTAAAAAATTCTATATGAAATGCATGCTTAAATTTAAGTTCTTATCTGTTTTACAGCCATAGATCTAAATAACATTTCTCCAATTGGAAGACAGCTAACATTGCAGGCTGGGAAAAGCAATGGTGGGTAAAAGGCAATGTCTGAAATGGCAGGTTTTCTCTGAAGCAAAGCAACCCATTTTTGAATGGCTATTTAATTTCAAAAGGGAATTATTTTTTTGTTAATATTGCTTTAGACATATTTTTTTCTTGAACCGTATGGTACTATTAATTTTAGTATCTATTTCTCATAGTAATTTAATTCTATTATACTCTTTCATATTTTTTCCAAAGTAAAAACTGAAGTCCTCTGTAGACTGCATTTTTTTCCAACTCAATGTATGCACTTTTTCTGAATTCAAAAGTGAATGTAAGCCTCAGGTTTATGAGTAAATTACAGTTTCAAGAAAACTTTAATGTGTTTGGATTGTTTTGGGTTAGAGAATCTTGATTATTTTCTCTGACAAATAAATAGCAGAAATCTTAAGATAGCTTTTAAACTATTTCATTTTAGATAAATAGTTGATGTTTTTCCCCAGGGTATTTTGATCTTTCTCCCATTTCCTTTTGAATCCTTGCTTTCTTCAGAGACCTCTCTCCTCAGTTAAGAATGCCTCTCTAGAGGCTTTTATGTTACAATTGTCATTTTTTAATCTCTAACCCTGAGTGTACTGCATATAGTCTTGTCAAATCATAATCCTACATTTAATTAACACTTGTCCTTACTGTAACTTTAACTTAAATAGCTCAATTGCAATGCAATTGGACGTGAATTTTTGTTTCTACAGTTTTAGTAAAATGATATTACAAGCTAATTTTTTTGGTTTTATTCATTGCAGCTGCTTGTCAGACAGTACTGTCTTTGCCAGTGGATTTTAATTTAGAGAAAATACTAGGTATGTCGTGTAACATCTAAATTTAATTATGAACGTTTAAATAGAAAACTTGTTTTTGTATTGTTTGCTGTTTTTTTTGTCTTATGAAATATTGAAAACCTAATGAATGAACGAAAGTTTTAAGTATGTGTTCTAAATAGACAGTTATTGTGTGTTGCATGGGACAAATGATATGATATGTGTGTCGATGTAAAGATAAAAGAGGAGGGATGTGAAGAACAATGGGAAATTGATGAACAATTCTGAATGCATAAAAGGTAGTTACTGGAAGACACCCCCATTTCTCCCCCATATAAAACAACTATTTAACTTAGCAGAGCTGTTTGAATTAGATTGCTGGCTATGAGGCTCATAGCCCAACCTTGCCTTGAGCAAAGCTGTTCTATAATTCTCTGCCTTTAATTTAACTGAAGCCATGGCCTTGACTAGAAGTTGTGTGGTGGCAAAAAAGCCATGACTGCTGAGTGGGGAGACAAGACTCCAAAGTAACTGTCTGATTATAACTGCTATGTCAAGCAATTGTTGCCAGCTTCTCAGGCAAGAGGGCTGGAAAGCCCTGTTTCTTACAGTTCAAATATGGGTATAGTGGATATAGCCAGCTCGGAGGTTTTTACCTGCATGCTGCTATCCCAGTATTGAAGTTCACAAGCCTGACTGTGGGTCATCAAAATTAAAACAGAACCAATATCTATTGTTTTTGGTCTTAACAAATGCTTCCATCAATGAATAGTGTGTGAATTCATGAAAACTTTCTTCTCTTACAAGAAGTATCCAATTAGAACAGGGGAAGAGCAAAAAATTCAAATGATCTAGTAAGTCTTAGCATATTTTAATGGGTCTTTAAGATCTGTATGCTCTTTTACTATAAACTGCTAACTGCTTTGACTTAATTCAAATTGAAACTGGGTTGCTTTTGGGTATCAATCACCATGAACATAAAAGCTTACAGGAGACCTGAAAAGGGTCTTGTCTTGCTTAGGTAGTATAGTAACCCCTTCTTCACAACTCAAATGTGAAGAACAATAAGGTTTTGGAAAAAAGCCAATAAGTAGATGCTAGCCATTTATTTTTTTTAAATGCAGACTTTACTATTAAAGGATGATAGGCAGAAATGGAACCTCGGTAGACAGAGTGGACTTTTTGTAACGATAACAAACAATCCTTTGGAATAGTTGCCTAGATTAGATTAATTCCTTGCTGTACTGGTAGATTGGATTGAATGTTTTAATTTAGTTATATATGTCTCTGTAGTGGAAGATTTTTTTCTTGCATTCTTATTCGAAACGACTTTTCCACAATTCTAGGTGAATATTTTAGAACTGATGAATTTGCCGATCAGTCTCAGGAAAATTTGAGCTCTTCATCACTCAGAAGAAAGCTGTTTTTAGAAGAAAATGGAAGTGTATCTGAGTGTTTATCCCCTTCTCTGCATAGTCCATGCGGTAGTCAGCCGCTTGGAGTGCTTTGTTCAATTGACATATCTCCAGTCCGGTGCAGAAGCCCTCTGGAAACATCTAGTTCAGTGAGTAGCCTGTTTTTGGGGCTGGGTAGGATGTGACTTAGCTGGCATAAGAGTAGTTCTTAAAGCAGGCTGTACTGATTCCATGTTCTAACAGACTTCACAAGATGAACAACCATGTTTTTAATAAGCTACAACTGCTTTATGAGAGAGTAGGTATGAGACCAAAGGGGTTTGGTTTTTGGTGTTTGGTTTTTTTTTTTTCAAATTCTAAATTCAGGAAAAAAAAATGTGAACAAAAAAAGTCTTGAAAGAATATGTTACTGACTTTTTATTATTTTGAATTATTATGTTGCGCTGCTATTCTTTTGTATAGAAGGAATTATGCATTAGTTTTACGTTATGCAAAGGAAGCAGGAATTGGTGCATATACAAGACTTGCTGGAAGCATGCTGAAACCTTTTTTTTTCCCCCCATAAAATGTGTATACAAAAAGAAGTCCTGTTTAATCCCTGAGCGGCTGTCTAAAATACTAGTTGATACTAACAGGTGATATAATTATTATAATTAGATGAATAGACATTTATTTGAACATAGAACATAATGTCTGCTTTTTAAATTAAGTGAGATGAATCTTATTCCCAGGTAGACATAGAACAGCTAAACTGGTTTAAAAAAATGGTATGGTTTCATCTGTTTGGTGGCTGAAGTGCATGGAAAAAAGCTACCCCAGCAAGAGTGTGTCTTAAAAAAAAAAAAAGTCCTCGTTATGGTAAGCTAGTAAAGAATTCCTCAACATAACTTTACTGCTAGAAGTGACTTCTCTTTTTGCACCATCCACTTAAGCAAAATCACAACCACAATTCTCTTTTCTTCAGGAAAAGTCTTTTATCAGCTTCTGAGTTAAATAATTCAGATAATATGGTTTCCATTAAAATATAAATAGTGACTAGCTTTCATCTGCCATGGTATGTGTAAGAAATTGAGATTAAATACTTGACTATATACACAGATAGCATTAATTCCCTGTTTAGGCTTCTCATAGTTCTTAAATATAATGGACATTATAATCTTAGTTGGTATTACGTGACAGTTTGAGTCCATTGCTCTTTTCCTATGTGGAGGCATAAAGTCCAAGTGAAGAGTTGCAACTGGAATATTTAAGCTGAACTAATGACAGAGATTGTCATTGTGCAGGATTAGTTTTCCTCAGTGCTGCCATATTAAACTTTTTAATTAGAAGACCTTTTATATATACATATTAGTCAAAGTTTATATTATGAAAATATGTTCCTTTTTTTGTTTTGTGTTTGTTTTGTGTTGTGGTTGGTTGGTTGGTTGTTTTTTACTGAAGGGTCAGTTTTCATCAAGCCCCATTCAGGGAGGAACAAGGGCTTATAGTCTGGGAAGTATAACCAGTCCCACATTTCCAGAAGGGTCTCCTGCACATAATGGTTCTCCTACTTTTTCACCAATTGCTTTTCACATAAGGAAGACACCACTGTCAGGTATGGTTTAATTGCATATGTATTATTCTTCCTTGATTTATATATTTTGATTATAAAAGCTGCTGCATTCTTACTGGAATTTGTTTCTGTTTGGAGACAAGTTACTGTACTTGGCAGACCAGCAGTCTCCTCCTATATGTCACATCTACTGTTTAGCAGTGAAATATCTTAATGATGTGAAACAGTGAAGTGTATCTGCTTGCACAAATCAACTAGGGAAAATCTTTCAGAAGAAGAAATTGAGACCTAATGGGAATTAAAAAAAAAAAAAAGAAAGGGTTAATGTAGTGTGAGGGGGGGGTTTAAAGCCACATGCCTGAACTAAGTCAGGTCACAATTCTGATTTGGCCCAACTTGAAGCATATTAATTGGACAAAGAGTGTTTAGCTTGAGTTTTCAAATCATGTGATTGTCAAGATTGTTTGAAATGAAAGTGACTAGTGAAGAATCATAGAATCATAGAAAGGTTTGGGTTGGAAGGGACCTCTAAAGATCATCTAGTCCAACCCTCCTGCAATAAGCAGGGACATCCTCAACTAGAGCAGGTTGCTCAGAGCCCTGTCCAACCTGACCTTGAATGTTTCTACCACCTCTCTGGGCAGCCAGTGTTTCACCCTCATTGTGAAAAATTTCTTCCTTATATCTAGCCTGGCTTTATATCTAGTTGTGAAAAATCACAAGCATTTTGTGTCCTTGTTGCTCTAGAAAATGTCAGTATTTCATGTTCCATCCATTGCATGGAAAGATTTAATGGCATGTTTATACATGATTTTGCTCTGACGAGCCTTGTGGTATTTCAAGACCGTTGTATGTGGAGATTGCCTAGGTGTTTTCCCACTTGTTTGATTTTCTTGAAAACTTACTGCTACCCCATTTTTTTTAATGCCTATAGAATATGTGTATTTGTGTTGGTTTAGGAAAAAAAAAGGCCACAGAACCAGCCTTCACACATTTTCCTGTGAACGCTGTGTGGAATTGACATTTGAAAATATAAGGCCTCTGGTACAGCAAACTATGTCATAGGAGGTGGCGACAATGGGATAAAAACTTGCCTTTACCATGATACTTTATGTCTTAGTGGTTTTTAGCTTTTTTGTTGTAGTTGTTTTGGTTTTTTTGTTTTGTTTTGGTGGTGTTTGTGGCATTTTTTTGTTGGTTTGGTTTTTTTTTTAGAAGGCGTTGGAGCTGGGAAAACGATCAGTGAAATACTATGCAGTTGGCTAGAATTATTCAAAGGACTGTAGTGCTTTAAGTATGATGACTTTAACTCCACCTGATATCTAATAGAATAACTTTGTTGTTTTTTACAGACCAAAGAAAATTTACATTTCGTTCTCCAGATATTCCTTCTTCCTCAAATAGAATGACACCTTCAAGTACAAGAAGTCCTTATATAGATGGTTGTTCTCCAATTAAAAATTGTTCTCCTATGAGGCTTGGAGCATGTAGGGGAACTGCCCAGTATCAGACTTCTGTCATTAGAATACCGATTGCAGTTGAGAATCATGGTGAGAACGAGGAAGACAAGGAAAATGCTTCTCCTGCAGAAGCTCGGTTCCCAGAAATGGATAATGGAATAAACTTATGTCAGCAAGACAGTGATACTTTTGCATGTGGTACACATCTTGTTGTAGCAACTGTGTCTATTGCACCAGATCACTCGGAAGTTTGTCATCAAAGATTGTCATCTTTTCAGGATATAGAAGGCTCAAAGGAAAATAACACTGTAGATATGGCTGATGCAGCTGAAGTGTCAGAGGAAAACACTTGGATAAAAGAAACAATTGGGAATAGCAATGCACCGATGACCAGCTTTATGACAGGAATTACTTTCAGTATTGAAAACTCTCGCATGTGCATGTCACCTCTTGCAGAAAGCAGCGCAATTCCTTGTGACAATAGCAGTATTCAGGTAAATACAAACCTCTTTTTTCTCCTCTGTAAAACTCAGCTCGACATACTAACTTCTGGTATGTATACCATTCTGGAAGTAATTGTCTGTTTTCTCTTACTGGATGTGGCACGCAGGTTGTATTGTGACTCTCATTCCTTCCCCCCCGTCCCCTTTTTCCTCTCTCAGTGGAGTCAGCATAGCAATTATAAATGATTTTTGTGTTACTATGTACAGTAGTACGTTTTACTTAATCCAAACTAATTCTGACAGACCCACTTACAATTTGCTTTTGTTATTAAGAGTTGTTTTGTTGGATTTTCTGTTAATCATATGCAAGTAGTATCACGTATGACAATCTGAGGGATTTATTTGCGATAAATTGCAGTACATTTTTAAAGCCCTGCTTCTTCATTTCAGGTGGACAGTGGTTACAATACACAGACTTGTGGAAGCAGCATTATGGATACTGCGGGGGCTGAAAACAGTTGCAGAGAGAATGATGTGAATACTAACGTGTTTCAGAATAAATCTCAGCTGCTTAGAACAAAGGTAGGAGTTAAACTGTGATACAGAAGTGATAGGCTTCCTATCTAAAGCATCTGTTCCCTATTTTATTCAATTTCAGGAAGCCTGAGTGGGGGAGAAACTGTCAGGTGATAACAGAGCATGTTAATGTAGCATCATTTCAAATATGTTGAAAACAAGGACTAAAATGCAGGACAAATAGTGTAAGCTGGCAATAAAATTAATGTCTTCTATGACAATGGCAAAAGTCATTTCAGAGGAAATGGAGGTATGTACATAAAGTGTAGTTGTGAGGTTGCTCATGGCTTCTTTTTTTTTACTGCTAAAGTTTTTAAACACGTGCCTGTGGACAAGCACATTTTTTCAGAAAAATTGACTGCCACTTCTTTTCATAAACTAGTCTCAAGTTTTCTGGACCATACCTGGCATGCTGTCTCGGTGGGGAACTTTCTGCTTGGATAAAATCTTTTGAGTACAAGCCCTTTCATGATCTATCTTAAAACCAAAACAAAAAAACAACAAAAGACAATACATGTCTGGCAAGATTACCAAGCTCTTAATCTTATGACTGATGGGAAGTAGTTCTACTTCCTTAAAGAATGGGAAGCAAGGCTAGTTTCTCTGGAGGAGAGAGCAAAGATCATCTCCTCTCACTTGGTAATTATGGCCTTACAGTCTTATAAACTTAGTAGTTTATGGTCTCCTATTTAGTGTCATTTACAATCTGAAGGGGAGACAGCACTGACTGCTAGTGCCAGATAATAAAGAGGCTCAAGCCCATTCAGCCCTGACTTCACTTCTGTATCTGACATGCTAATAGCCACTTCTCCACCAAGGTAAAGAGCAGATTGATGGTGTCTTATAGACCATTGACATCATATTTTGAACTCTGCTCATTTAAGATTAGGATAACTGTACCTTTAGAAGAAGAATAGGTGCATATTTTATCTTTAAATTCTAAAAATACCCATCTCCTCTGAGGTATTGCCCCAGTTACCTGGTTGGACATGTGAACATATTCATCAGAATGAATTGTCTAATATCAAACCTATCCTAGAGACTCTCCAATGTCATGCAGCTGTCTTCTCTCACTGCTAGTCTTTCAACTGCTAGATCCTGACTAAGCCCAACTTTGCATTTTGGATTAGGATTTAAGTGTGGTGGCATTAAGTACTTAAAATCACCCCTGTCATTAGCAGGGACACCTTCCACTACACCAGGTTGCTCAAAGCCCCATTCAGCCTGGCCTTGAACACTTCCAGGGATGGGGCATCCACAGCTTCTTTGGGCAACCTGTTCCAGTGCCTCACCACCCTCATAGTGAAAAATTTCTTTCTTCTATCTAATCTGAATTTACCCTCCTTCAGTTTAAAGCCAGTACCCCTTGTCCTATCACTACGTGTCCTTGTAAAAAGTCCCTCTTTAGCTTCCTTGTAGGCCCCCTTCAGGTGCCAGAAGGCTGTTATAAGGTCTCCCTGGAGCCTTCTCTTCTCCAGGCTGAACAACCCCAACTCTCTCAGCCTGTCCTCATAGGAGAGGTGTTCCATCCCTCTGATCATTTTGGTGTGCCTCCTCTGGACTCGCTCCAACAAGTCCATGTCTGCTGGATTGCCTACAGCTTGCTGTGCTACTTTGCTCTTCAGTTTGCAGAGCAGTTAAAGCAGTTGTGCAACGGCATCTCAGCCTTCGGGGGTTTCAGAAGCATCTTCCTCCTGCTGGTTCTTACCATTTCAACCGTCTGTTCTTCTGCATTACTGGCCCCTCTCCCTTCTGTGTGTGCTGGTGAGGGAGTTTTTGGCTGTTTGGCTCCGGCCTGTGGGTCCACTGCAGATTGTGCTTGGAACCAGCTGTGCCTCCCTTATGTTTCTTTGTTCAAGTCTCACAACAGAGAACCTACAGAGAATGAAAATTAAAAAAGATGGACGTTGCTGGCTGAAAGAATCCAGTCTGGTTCATTCAGAGCATGTGTGATCTGAAAGGAGGTTCTTGCTGGCAGCACATCTCAAATATCTGTGCAGAGAAAACATAACCTCTCAGTTCTTTTTCATTTCAGGAAGGGAGAGGTGGGAGGTAAAGGTACTAATTGTAACTTGAAATTTTCCAATAGTAAGTTCGGATCTTGATTCTTTTGGGGAATTTTTGTGAAAGTAGTTTTAAAATGAACTTTTCTTTATTAACCTAGGAGTGTTCCGTTTTAAACCATAAGGACAATCAGTTGCTGAGAGCAAAATCTCCAGAGAAGCAATCCTGTTTCCAAAAAGCAAAAACACATAGTACAGTATTTGGTCAAAATGCAACTTGCAACATTTCTGCCTGGAAACAGAAAAATGAAAATCAAGTTCAGGGATTTCACAAAAATGGTATGTAGTTTTCTGATGGAGAACTTAAATTGTGTTGGCTAATAAATTTTTATATATATGACCTCAATTACCTGGATTATACATACTGTTTTGCTTTTTTAATGCAGATGTAATAAATTGTTGGGAGTTTTTAAATAATGTGTTTTTTTCAGGTCTTATTAACAAATTTATTGATATCATTAAGTGATCCTTTTTCAAAATTAAGGCGGATAGACTTGGTACAAATAAACCATAGTGGTTTTTCAGAATTGTGTTCCTTCTGTGATTAGGGTGGATTCCATGAGGAGCCTTGTTTTGAAAGTTTGGACATAGCTTCAGCTTCAAGAGGAATATTTTAGGTAGACTGAGCAAACCTAATATAACTTGCTATAGGAGCCAATGTAACTGCAAAAACACCTCCATTTTAAGACACAGTTCCTAAAGGCATGAGGGAAGTTTTTCTTTGGGGGAGAAAGGAAAGCAGTATTAGTTTTGGGTTGCTTTTTCTCTCATCAGATTTATTGTGTGGCTTCAGGGATACTAGCACTGGTACCAAGAACGAGTCACTGGACAGAAACGAACTGCTGGGGTTGTGCCAAGAGCAGGGCGGGGGTAACAGGAGAGGGGTGAGCGTCTGGCAGATCAGTCTAAAGTAACAGTGATGAAACTCAGCTGCGACTTTCATGAGGCAAGAATAAAACTAGTGTGCTAGAAATGGGTCCATGGAGTATGTGCATGTTTTCTAGTAGACTGCAAACTGTTGAAAATTGATGTTTTGATTGAATGAATACCAGGCTAGTCCTTTTAATTAAGTTTTCCTTGTGAACAGCTGCATGAAAACTCTATTCCAGTTATGGAAATTACATACTTTTCCACAATTAAAGAAAAAAAAAAAGTTTAATTCCCTTAGCAATAAAATAAGCTATCTGTCAGAAGAAGCCTTTTAGCAATTCTTTGATCAGCTTTTTTCCTTGGTTTGACAGAAATCAAGGAAAAGGACAGGTGACAGAAGTCTCTTAATAGGAAAATAGAATCTCTTCCCCCTAAACAAGCAATTCTTACTCTTAAAACTGCATTATCTGTCAGTTAGCTTGACTATGTACTCTAAATAAGATGCAGTATTGGTTACTTCAAAATTAAATGATAGTGGTGTTACTTTAGTAGCTGTATTAGTACTAATCTTGAAGTTGATTACCTGATTCCACCAGTGTCTCCTAAGAACACCTGTGTCCAAATTGATGCTCCAGTACTCTTTTGAAGGACTGTAAGAAGGTGCAATAAGGTTAATTGGTGTCAGTACATCATTAAGAGAATAGTACAGCCTTTGTTCTATTAAAGTAAACCATTACACTTTTACTTCCCTCTTATGTTTAATTCCCAATACTATTATGTCTGCTTACAGAAATTACCAAAATATTTACATAAGCATTTAGAAATATAATTAATTTTTGCATGCCACTTACTGCAAAAAAATACTGGTATAAACAAACTCCTGATACTTTCAAGACAACCATCAGTGAACAAAAGTGATGGAATGAGCAGGGTCTGTAAGCCCAGAACTACCTTTGCCTAATCAAATGAAATTTGGTTAAATTTGATTGGATTTGTTTTAAAAACACCAACCCTTATGGAATTTATAAATGTGAATGGCAGGGGGAGGAATGGTAATCTTCTAGCCCTCATGACTAAAAGGGGAAGAAGAGATAAGGGAAATACTGAGATTTCAGGGCTCAATATTTGTAGAGCTCTGAAATAAACTTTGTTGGATTAATGAAAAAGGAAAGTCCATTCTAGTAGGTGCTCCAGGTGAAGTAGTCTTTCTCTCTTGTCATAGCATGGATATCCAGTCTCAGGTGCTCCAGGTGAAGTAGTCTTTCTCTCTTGTCATAGCATGGATATCCAGTCCCAGGTTATGGGGTGGAAGTTCTGCTTCCTAGCTGTCCCACAACCCACGGAAAGGCTTGTACCAAAGTGATAGACCGTGGCTGATGAGTTGGCACACTAAGCCTGAAACAGTTGGTCAGGCCTAAATTTGAAGGCAACTGACAACACTTTCTAAAAATCTTGAAAGAGGAGGTATGAAGGGAATTGCATAGCATTAAAAGTAATGTGTTAGGCCCAAGACTTGTGTGCAAGCATTGTATGCTTGAAATATTTTCATTAATAACTCACCAGTCAAGGCTTTCTGAAAAACATAAAGAAACAAATTTCTATACCATCAATAAAGCGTCATTTGGATTTAGTTCTCACATTGAAAAAATAATAATAATAATAATAAAAAAGTACTTTAGAGTTCTAACCAGCAAACATGACATTTGTTATTTTTACTTCCATAGCAATTTAATCAGTATTTCTGTTATGCATATCTGATGGGCAGCAATTGAACCTAATGTCCTAAATTACCCATTTCGTGATCTTGAAACAGTGCCCTACTAAAAGCTGGAAATTCACTGAATCGGTAACTTTTAGGGGATGAATTTTGTTAAAGTAGAGAATGAACTTCTGGAAAATGCATATATGGAATAAGGCCTTCAAAATGTTCTTGGCTTTAGTTTGTAAGGTTTGTAGCTCAAAAGCAAGACATGACTTGTCTGAGATCTAAAAGTTATTTATGACCTTGCATCTTTTCTGTTTCTCATGATAATTCTCTTCAACAATAATCAACTGAAAAGGTGAATTTTGGATTTCCGGACTGTACAAAGGGTTTATTTTTGCAAGTGTGATTACTAAAAATAGTAATGTTAATGTAAAGGGGAAGATGAAAAGCAGGGTAGTCCAAATTATGATCTGTTTCTGAACTGTTTGGCATGAATTTCTGTAACTAAGATTGT
Organism: Phaethon aethereus; assembly: GCF_964289735.1. Classification (NCBI taxonomy): domain Eukaryota; kingdom Metazoa; phylum Chordata; class Aves; order Phaethontiformes; family Phaethontidae; genus Phaethon; species Phaethon aethereus. The sequence goes on along the minus strand of NC_138575.1, from coordinate 176,490,852 downwards.
TTTATTTTTTAATTAAAGTTTTTGATTATTTATAATGATTAAGTTCAATGATCAGAGTCTTTCAAAGTATTCACAAATAAAAAAGCAATCAGTAAAATATTTACTTGCACCCTGTATAACTATTTTCTTAAAGGCAGGGGAAAAGTAACTGCAGAAAAGAGGGAATGTGAGAATTAAGGATCCCCCCCAATAAATGGCCTGTATTGTCTGTCCTGTTTTATAGTCTTCAATTAGATGGGAATTATTTATTTTATGAAAACATGCATATTTTTATGTTTGTATAATTTTGTAGAAGAAACCTATTGTGGAAATCATTTGACCATTCTGTTTCGCTAGTTGTACTTAATGCATTGGTTGGCACACGTTGCACAAACGGTCACTGTTTACATTAAATTAATTTCAGTAGCTTTAACGGGAGTCCTTTAACATGCGTAATTGTAAATTGAGTAGTGAAACAGAATAAAGGCATCTCTTTCATACCTAGATTGCTTGGTTGTGGATGTTTTTTTTTGCTACACTTGGCAGCATCTTTCATTTGAGTGCTGCCTGTAACACGTGTATTGTGTTGTGTATTGGTTGGGTGGGCGGCCTTGGGGAACAGGGGAAGGCGATCAGGCAACGAAGGTGGCAAGCTTTTGCTCTCCGAGAGTTAAGAAATGGGTTCAGTTATTATAATATATGGTGCTCAATTAAAAGTGTAATACTAGTTAGAGAGCCATTGCTCTGTACATCTTTCTTGAAACAAAATTTTTAGTTTCCAAAGCCTTTTTAGAAGAGTGGTGACAGAATTTAAGTGTCTCATTCATGGGGTGTGGGGTTTTTTCTATTGCAGTTAGTTAATCATGTTAACTGTCTCCTTTTATGAATACACACTTTGTATGCTGTCATTGTAAAGGATTGGATCAGATTTATAGAGAGCTGAGTCAATATGGCCAAGTGCCAACCACATATTCATCAACTGTGCCCCACTGATTACTTAAAGAAACCACTGAGGAGTAAGTGACTAGTATGGAAGTTAGTTGTAACTCTTAGAAGATCTCTTGAGGAACCTCTTTTATATGTGGGATTGTAATTTCTTGGCTTTGAGACCTAAGAACTGGTAGCAGAGGGTAGTTGTCAATGGCTCAATGTCCAGATGGAGATTGGTGATGAGTGGTGTCCCTCAGGGGTCTGTACTGGGACCAGAAAGCTTTAATATCTTCATCAGTGACATAGTGCGATTGAGTGCACCCTCAGCAAGTTTGCAGATGACACCAAGCTGAATGGTGCAGTTGACACGCCTGACAGACAGGATGCCATCCAGAGGGACCTGGACAAGCTCAAGGAATGGGCCTGCATGAACCTCATGAGGTTCAACAAGGCCAAAGGCAGGGTCCTGCACCTGGGTTGGGGCAACCCCCCAGTATCAGTTCAGGCTGGGGGATGAAGGGCTTGAGAGCAGCCCTGCTGAGAAGGACTTGGGGGCTTATAAGAAAGATGGGGACAGACTTCTTAGCAGGGCCTATTGCAATAGGACAAGGGGTAACGGTTTTAAACTAAAAGATGGCAGATTTTGACTAGATCTAAGGGAGAAATTTTTTACCTTGAGGGTGGAGAAACCCTGGCAACATTCCAGGTCATGCTGGACAGGGCTTTGAGCAACCTGCTCTAGTTGAAGATGTCCCTGTTCATTGCAGGAGTGTTGGACTAGATGCCCTTTAAAGGTCCCTTCCAACCTAAACTATTATATGATTCTATGATCAGTAGAACAGGTCCATGGGTGCTGAAGCCAGAATGAAAATGACTATAAGCCCAGGCCTGTTGGAGGATAGTTTAACTTGCACTTGCAGAATCCAACAGCAATCACCTTGAAGGCAGGGGGGAGTTCAGCACTATGAGGAGCACTTAAAATTACTTCAGCCTTCACAGCACATAAAACCTGCTCTATGACTACACAGCTAGGTGATGCAGTTTAAGGCACAAAGTGTTTTTGTGTTTGGGTTTTGTTTTAGAATTCTAACTAATTCTAACTCACCAGCATCTTGGAAACACAAACAAGAATGATCACTGCATAACTTGTCTTTTTGTGTTTGTGTAACATAATCGATGGTTTCTATCCTTTTCTTTAAGGCAGTTCATCAGAGGCTAAGCACTGATCTTAGATTGCTTTACAGTCTAGGACAAGGAGTAACACACTTTTATGGTATGGTTTCTCTCTCCACCTGTGTACCATGTGCATATATAGACACAGCTCATCTGGAAAAAAAACTTTCCCAGAAGGAAGTTTTAGGCTGTGAAATTTATTTTTCAAGAGTAAATTCTGTTAACACTCAAGACCAGTCACTAGTACAATTGCTTCTTTCAGTTCTGAGGTGCTAAAAAAAAGCACTGAAGCCCAAAGAAACTGACTTTTGTCAGACTCTAGAATGGCCTTAAGGCTGTTAAAAAAAAAAACCCAAAACACTGCACTTACTCCTTCATTTTGCAGAAGCATTTATTTTTACCCACAAGACAAAACTGTAGACAGAGTTGGTTTTAAAACTATTGTTCTCCTGCAAACATACATTAACAATTTTTTTTAAAAGCCAGTTTTACAAATTATTAAAAATGTGTATTTAAAAGTAAACATCTGTTTCTAGCATTTTGCCCATAGGGAAAAATATGTAAATAGAAAGAATGCCTGTATGACTTCCTATTAGCTTTTATATCCAGCTATTTTTGTAGCTTTTTCTTCTTTTTCTCCGGTTCATTCTTGCTGCTTGTCTCTGTAGATAGATTTGCAGGTGCATCAGTTCCTAGTATCTACAGTAAGAAAAGAATTAGAAGTCAGAACACTTTTAACTCAATTTTAGCTTATACTGTCCTAAATAAAACTTGAGTTTACTGGTAAAGACCTTTTACAAAGACTGTACCAACATCACAAAATTATGTTAATAGGCATCTAAAAAAGGGTCTACCATCACATAACAATCTTAGCTAGAACACTCAATTGAAGTAAAAGCTGGAAAAAGAGAAGGTAAATAGAAGCCAGCAGTTCTTTTGCACCAGATCATACATCTGCCGTCACAGTTATTTGCCATGCCTTAGCAAATGCTTAGAAGACGGGGGATGTGAATGAGAAAGGTAAAAAGGGGTCTTAACCTAACAGTTTTAATTTTGCTTTTAAAACAGTCACCACTGCCATGTTTTCTGAAGTGCTGCTCATGTCAAGCAGAGGCCCTGTCAGGCTCAGGACGCTGCACAGCAAAAAGGCATTTAGCTTTGGTAGAAACTGTTAAAAACTTCTAAAATAAATGCAAAATAGACTTTTTGTAAAGCAAGGAAGAACAAGGATAGAGAAAAGTCACTTGTCCTCAAAGAAAGAGTTCATCAAGAAGTATGCTATGCTTTCTTTCAGAACATGGAAATGAGTAGCATCCAAGCAGAGAAGAGTAAGGTAGGCTATGATGAAATACAGTTCATTTAAGTAGGGTTCAGAAAACGATTGGCCCAAGAGCAGACACATGTATGTTCCTCTACACTTGAGTCTATGGGCAAACTGTAATGTCCGATTAGTGAAGACATCAGGCACTACAGAAGCTTGATGCATAGAAGCTGATCCCTAGGACCGTACTACCAGGTTATAAATTATGCAAAAGTGACAATAGCATATACCAGTAGAAAAGTCATTTAGTTGTATTAGAGTAACATGGGCACCTATGCTGGAATACAATCCACCACCATAAGCTGAAGGCTATGTTTCTGGTCAGCCAGTTAGGATGGCAACAATTATGACATGCTGAGGACTGTGAGAGATGCTGTGAGAGCAGGTAGCATGGTAACAATAAATTACCTTCAGTGAGTAAATGTCACAATAAGGCACATGACAGAGTCCAAGTTTCTAGGTGCCATAAAGGCATCTTTCTTTTTTTCTTGGAGCAAATAGAGAACCTGAAAAAAGGGAGAAGCAGCTCTTGCCTAAGGACCTGCTTAAGTGGTTATCCACAGAACCATCCCTATAATACTAATTTCAGTGTTGTTATTCAAAATGTTATCACCACGGTAGAAGGAAAAACCATCCTAAATCCTAGAACGTGTTATATCAGTAATAATAAGGAACTTAATGAGAATTTTATTAAAGGGAGTTGCAAAAAGGTAAGATGCTTTCAGTGGTGAGAAGGAATTTTAAAAAAGACCTGGAGTAAGAATATGCTATTTATCAATAGTATTTCAAGATAATAGATGGAAAAAAGTCAATAGAGTGATTAGTATTACAGGTCAAGAGACATCCTTTAAGTAAAAATCCTGTCCAAGTGAAGAAGAAATAACTACAAAATTAAGTTAAAATAAACAGGCAAGCCCAAAAGACTGAGGAACAGTAAGTAAGTAAGTGAGAGGCAGGGAATTCTTCCTTGCTCCTCCATCAATGGATAGCTTGATGATAATAAAAACCTAAAGCAGGCATGAACAACAGGTGATCAAAGTGTATTTGAAGCACTCAAGAAAATGAAGACCAACATCAAGGCAACTGTTACAAATGAGCATCATTAAAAGAAAAAAGCTTAGAACAAACTAAGAATAATAGTGACAGTGCCAGGACTTTACACCATCCATTGAAGAGTTCTAAAAGCAAGTGTAGAAACTGCCAGTTAGCAACTGTTGGTGTGTATAAATTCATTGCTTAAAGCTGGTCTTGCTACTAGAAGGAATCAAAGAGCAAGGACCTTTACAGAAATTAGTAGAAGTAGTAGAACAGAGTGGGGGGGGGGGGGGGGGGGGAGGAGTCAGCTGGCATTAGCCTTACTTTGTGTCTATTTTCAATGCACAAAGTGCATCCCTTGGGGACTGGAGTCATTGCAGCAGGAGTGTTCCTGAGTTATGCCCACAGCAGCAGCTCTGACAAATGCTAGCTGGTGAGCCCAAAGCAGTGGGCAGCTCAGCAGGTGAACGCACAGCAGGATGCAAGGTTTCTTTCTACTACAAATTTAATTATCTATTCCCATTTTTTGAAATCAGGAGGACTGACTAATCTAATACAACAGCTCAAAGATCGTCTGTTTCCACACATAGGCAAATATTCCGATTTCTCAGGGGAAAAAAAAGTTTGGCTGTATCAACAACAAAGACTGCTTGCTTATTTTGGGTTTTCTTTTTCCTCCATGATTACAGATACTCAATTACTACAACCATCTGTTTACCAAAAAAGTCACATGTAACTTAACAAGAGTACACAATCGTATAATGGAATGCAAAGTACTCAGCAGGCTTGAGGTATGAGACCAGGTGACAACTCCAGTGTCTCAGATACACTAAGAAGGTAGAATTGAAAAGTCTTAAGGCCAGAGACACAGTTAGGACATTATAGTTCATACAACATTATCAAGAGAGAATTTTTGTATTGTGGAAGTTGTAAGAAAGGACTGCCATTAACAGCCAGCAATTATACAGAGTTTCCTTCTGAGTCACCCAACACAGTTACACAATAATTTACTGGAGCTAAAAGAACATCCTGCTGAGTTTTGGCAGATTTTCAAGAGGGAGACTTGATTACGGAACCATGAAATTCAAAAGATATTACTTCAGCAAATCATCATCTTTCCCATCAGTGGAAACATCCCTGATGGGCCCAGAAGGGAAATTAAATTTAGAGCCCCTTATTCTTTTCAACAGCCAGTGAAAGCAGACCTGTGTTTTATTGAGAGTAGATAAGAAGCAATGACTACAATCTGCTACTAAATGATTTTTTCCTTCTGGGTTAAATTTCAATTTTATGATATGCTGATTTTTTAATATTACTGAAGGGTAATATGATTCTATGAATAAAAAAAATCTTGTGCCTTACCTTTGGTTCTACCAATGCCATCCGGATTTTCTGATGTTGGATGTTGGAAGCATCTAACATAATGTTCACTTTAACTTTATCAAATACATGTAATGTTGTGTCTTCCACAGTAAGTGATGGTACCTGAAAGTTCAAATTTTGTGTAAGTACTCACTGCTTACAATGTTTTATGTTTTTATAATACTGCCCTGAATGTTCGAAGTGTCATAATACATGGTATACACATTTTTGCAGTATTTACACAGGTAATTAGATATTAGTAGTGTCTACTTCAGAAACCAATTCAAGTCTGAACCTGTTTATTTAGAGTTACAGAGACCACAGTGGCTCTACTACTACAGATTAATAAACTTGCATTTAGAAAAGCTGCTCCTACCCTTCTAAATCCAACTAAAATAGATTTTAGTAATTCTGCTCACTTACCAAATAAAAAAAGAAAGGTATCTCAGAACAAACCTTCTAAAACATACCTCATTGTTGTAGTCCAGTCTTGGTGTTGGTTTACCTTTTTCTTCAAAGAAGACTGTTCCTTCTAACCCATACTTGGGAATCAGGACCACAACCGCATTTTTTCTTACAAATAGTATATATGCATCTTCATTCACTACTCCTTTGCTTTTGAAGAACAGCTGTAACAAAAATAAAATACATTAATAAGAAAAAAAAAAAAGCACTACAACATTCTATTTTGCATTACAAATATACTGGCTTAAAAAAATAAAACATTCAAATACAAATCTATACTTAGTGATAATTACACACCATATATTAAAAGCAGATTTAAAAAAACGCATAAACTGTTTTTAACATTACTGTAGTATTAAGCATTCATTATATTTACAAAAAACACAAAGTAAAGAGAATCCTCAAGATGCCATTATTCTAAATTTTTCAGAAACAGAAATGCAGTGTTGAAGCTTTTCCTCAAAGCAGCAGCCCTCATTCTTAATCATTCCTGCAGACTTGCTTGGTTTTGCTCTACAAAGCACAACTTGATACTCTCTCCCTTCCTTTAACATCAACAGGAATTGTCCATAGTTAATCCTCACATCTCAGAACTGCTCACCTGTGTATGGAATGCAACAGATGCTCTTTGTGCATATTGAGCCATTTTATGTCGGTAATTGAGATTTTTACACATATCTGCTAGTCTATGTTTATCTGTAAGTTCTGGGTAAGTACTGTCTGCTCCTATGGCCACTGCCAAAAGTCGATGTACTATGATGTCAGCATACCTGCCAAGATGAGATTAAATGATCAATGACATATCAAAACATACTTTAAAAAAAAGTTTCTGAATATAATTTTCTTGTTATAAATCTTATAGATCAAAAAGTGTTTGCAATAATGTCAGCCTGCTGTTAAGCCACTCCCTCTTCCCTTTCCCATGAACCAGACAAATTTAATGTAGAATAGTATTTCACCGGCCATCGATCTGCAAAGCACAATCACACTTGAACTTCTTGGTACATAACTTTTATTAGAACTTCAGCCAGGAACTTTTTAACACATCTGTTAGCAACTAAAATTTACAATTAGGACTCCTGGAAGCTCCACAAATTATCCACACAAATGCAGAGGAATTTTAATCCACCTGTAAAAGAGTTCACTTGAAATGTTTCTAAGGAGGAAAATAAGACAATTATTTTCCTCAAAACTTAAATACATCTTGGTTAAAAGAAAACAAAACACCCTCATTCTCCAAGATGTATGATTTCATTACAACACAACAGCTACAGTAGCAAGTTTCAAATTAGCAATGTTTTTATTTGTAAAATAGTCTCCTCAAAATTTAAATACAGCTCCCACCTGAAAAATGACTAGCCAAACTCTGCCTCAGTCTCTGGTTGACTTACATAATCCTAAATGATCCCAAAGTGCATTTCTGTGCCAGAAATATGCATTAGGGATGTTTTTCTCTTCAGTCTTTTTAAAAAAAAAGTATTAGACCTTAGGAGTCATAGACAGCGAACCTAGAGGCTTACATGAAGACAGATCACCATGTAAAGCTATGTACATGTTTTATTACACCAATGTAAAGCTACAGCTGTCTCAACTGAAAGCTAAAGCTGAACAGACTACTCTTTTTGTTTCAAATGGACAACACCACAATTTAAAATAGAATTTCTCCACAAATAAATGACTTCTTTTTGTTCTCTGAAACTTTCATAAAATAAAAGTACCTTCTAATGGGTGAGGTAAAGTGGGTATAAATAGGTGAGGCTAAACCGTAGTGATGAAAATCATTATCCATTCCAGAGCAGAAATAAACAGCTTGCATCATGCAGCGAGTAGCCAAAATTCGCAACAGTGTATTTAGATAGGGGAACACAGGAGATTCAGCTTTGTCTAATGATTCAGCTAAAGCCTTTGCTGAATCCGTCTTAATTTCCAAATTCTGGAAGGAGGGGGGAAAAAAAAAAAAAAGTCAGGTATTACTAGCAAGTATTAACAGAGTATGAGCAGAAATGTAACAGCTACATCCATGCAGATCGTAGCAACTGGCACAGGTATCACACCTAATAACCTAATGGAATGCCACTGTTATAAAAAAATAGAAAAAAATCCACCCATGCAGAGATCCCTCCCTCATTATGACTAGTGCTCTATGCAAACAGCAAAAAGCTAGGTCAGCAGCCTTGTAATTCAGAAAAGACATCCATTCAGAACTAAGAAACACTTTATACTAATGTTAACAAATTTTTTTATATTTCCTTTGGTTTGATTTTTCCATCCCTTTATTGATTAAATCAGAAGGGATATGCAAAAAAAAAAAAAAAAAAAAGTATTTATGCCACACAGAGATTCTCATCCAAGCACAATGTAAGCAGTAATTGAAATTCTTGTATCTCCTCCACAAAATTATTAAAACTTATATTTTGAAAAGTGAATTGTAAAACTCGTACTGTACGACAGTAAGTTTGTTCCCTGTTTGCCAGTGTTCCCTGGTAAAAATTCAGGTAGCATAAAAACAAATAATGCATTTTTAATTTCCAGTCACACAAAAGTAAACTTCATCATGAGATCAGTTGAATGTTCTTTCCTTCATGTACACGTACTGACAACAAACTATGATCTAGAGATCAAACTGTGTCAGTATTGTGGAAAAATAATTCCATATTTATCAAAAAAAAGTAACAAAAATACAGCATCTTAATACCTAATTGTGGTGATTCTGCTGGAGTAGTGAAAAATCACTTTGGTTTATTAAAAGAACTTTCGTCTATGCACAGGAATTTAGCTTTCAAAAGAAAATGGTACTTCAAAAATTATTTTCTGAGTACAAATTATATCACTATCATTATTGCAGTTTTATGGCAGGGCAAAATGAATTGGGCTGGGTTTGGGCTCAACTATTAATCTTACACTGATGGAATGTGAGTTTCTCTCTTGCCCCTTGAAAAAAAGAAGGGGGTGGGGAGAAGAGTTGAAAGGAAAGGAAATAGGAATGCATATCACATTGTCTAGAAAGTTAACTTTTAAAAGTTTAGCTCATATGTGGCTCACAGTCTTTCATTAAAATGTCCTGAAACTGGAAAAAAACATTTTTCAGTTCCGATTTGTTATTAAATCTGATTTGTTGCAGGCTAAGTTAACCTCTAGCTGATATAAGGAGAGGATGGAAATTATAAACGCACATGAACACGCTTTCTTACTTCCTGACTTTTAAGAGAGACATGTTATTTGATATGACTGACCAACTTTTAAATACATCAATAATGCATGTGATCTGAAGCCAAAAACTGGCTCAAAAAATCACACGTGTCTTCGAGAGGAGAAACATTCACAGCATAAAAGATTTACAATAAAAAAGACTCAGAGTGATGTGCTTGCTTTACCTACAAAAGCATTTTTAAAAAGCACAAGATAGCTCCTTTCATCTAGATGTACAGATATCTTGCCGCAGGTACCGGCAATTTCGAAGTATAGCTGATACACTGTCAAAATACTGTTTTCCAACTCTTATTCTTGGGTAAGTAGCCAACCAGAGAGAAAACACAACTTTTGGGTTTTTTTTCCTAGTAATTAATTCACTTAATTAGAATGGTAAAAACTTGCCTTGGACTTTGCTGCCTTCACAAGGCTGTCATAATTTGATGGGGGAGGAGCAGGATGTTTCCTGAGTAAGGCAAACTCTGGGAACTCATCGTATATTTTTTGTGCTACAGAGACATTGGCAAGCAACATGAACTCTTCAACCATGGAGTTAGTTTCTCTATCAACATAAAATATTTTGTATTGTTAGAAAAGCATTACATTAAATATTTGATTTGAGTGGCTAATGAAGAAATATTCCACCAGTCTATTACATAAAGTAACTAGTGGTTTTGAACATTTATACAATTAGGTAAACATTTTAAAGACTAAAACCATAATAATTATTTACTAAGTTTCAAATACTGAATCAGACAAAAATAATAACCCCCTTCCCCACTAAAATATTCTAAAACAAATTAAAGAAAAATGCTCTTTAAAATGTCCAAAAAGACCAACAGATAAGCCTCTATTTCTTCCAGTAGGATTTGCTCCTACTGTTCCAATACCATGCATATGAACTTTAAAAAGGACCAGGTTGCACACCATAACATCATGACAGTATACATAATGAAGCATAGATTTTGTCACAGAAACTAAGTAGTAGTGTGAGAGAAAGCAAATATCTAGCTTCAGATATTGAGTCAGTAGCTCCGTTTCTAGAACTCCTCAGTAAGACTGTCTGTATCCCATGGGCAATAAATGCTCTGTTGTTTTCAAGATTTCAGTAATCCATAACTCCAAGTTCTTCTTTCTCTCCTTTGTTACTACCCGTAGAAGAGCATGACAAGGAAGCCAGTGGGATGTAAAGAGTGTGGACCTTAATGCTCCATTAAATCAGTAGTAAAGACTTAAGTTCATATATGAAGCATACAGTTCAAAACTTGCTTCATAAATAGTGCAGTAAAATACAGAGGAATTCTCTTTTCTAGGATCAGTTTGCCCAGAGAAGTTGCGGATGTCCCGTCATAGGAAGTGTTCAAGGTCAGGCTGGAGGGGGCTCTGAGCAACCTATCTAGTGAAAGATGTCCCTGCCCATGGCAGCGTGGTTTGAACTAGATAATCTTTAAAGCTCCCTTCCAACACAAATCATTCTATAATCCATGATTGTCTTTGCACTATTATAGGAAGTTAGTACACCATTAAGTAAATGTTGCGACTTAAACATGCCTTTAATTCCATCCCTGCCCTGAATTAACTAATCAAGGAAAATGAAAGGCATACTTGAGCTCCTTAGTCTGCAGATCAATAGGATCATGAGTTTCACTGTCCATGTGGAAACGAACTTCTGGCGAGGAAAGTGTCAAGGCTCTGGAAGACAGTAAGTGGTTTTAACAAACTACAGTAAAGCAGACACAGCAGTTGAGTTACAAGCCTATACACAACATCTGGGTTTACCATGAAACTGCAATTAAAAAAATTAGCAGAAATTTCATATTGATTGATCTTGCGAAGGAAAAGTTAACATCCCAAGTTTATATTTTTGGGGAAATGAAGATAGGCATTTTTAAGCAAATCAAAATGGCAAAATATGTCTCTCTCAAAAGACTTTCACTGGACAAACGGATACAAAATGACCATTTTACAGTTTGACAGCAAAAAATAGTTAGGAAAAAAAAACAGTAACAGGGACACTGCACAGTTTACCCATTATCAATTCTTTTCTTCTTCAGAATTTTTGCTAATTTGTTTAGTCCACGGAGGCTTATAGTAATATCGTCATTCATAGTTGCTGAATCAATTCTCATCTGTGCTTCAGCATAAGTAAGAGAAGCCTTGAAAAGGGTAAAAAAAAAAAGATATCATGATACATAATTGAATACTGAAAAGAAAAACATTGTTCTGTCTTGCAGAAACTGCAGTTTGCTGTCAAAGTTGGTTCACGATAATACAAAGCTTTACATTCAACACCTGCATGCATTCTCAAATGGCAATGGACAAAACAGCACAGATCTGTGAAAGATATTAAGAAATACCATGTATTTACAGTAGGGTTTTTTTATGCTGATCAGAGATGTATTTTACACATTAGAGGTCTAATTTTCAGAAATACGTTAAACACCTACAGAGTCCACTGAAATTATCTAAAAATTATGACTAGCTATATACCAACCACATTATCTCTCTCTCTCTCAATACAGTTATACTTTTAAAATGAAATATCGTAACAAAGTAACCACACAAAAAACATTGTGGCCTTAAAAGTTTAAAAGAACAGGGAAGAATCAAACATTTTCTTCATTTTAGGATTGAAGCATAATTTCTAATTTTAAGAAAATATATAAACAAAAAGAAAAAAACTCCTTTATTATCAAGTCTGTTGATCATTGCTTTTATAAAAGGGTCTTCAGCTTTTTTGTTTTTTCCAGAAGTGTAATAACATTATACTTGGACTAACCTTGGAATTAATAATACTCTTCGTAAATCTGGTTTTTAGAATTTCAGCCTTATCGTTCATCTCCCATATACATGAAAATGCAAGCCTATGAGAGGGAGAAGAGGGGAAATCTGTTAAAATCTACATATAAACATCTGGAGTTCCTTGTTAGGTTCAAAGTATGGACCATATACTTATACCTGTCCACATTAGATCTCAGGGAGCATAAATTGGAGCTAAGTAATTCTGGAACCATATCAATCCTCTGCAAAGTAAAGAATAAAAATCACGACTAGTTATAAGTACGTATTTTAATTTCCTGATTTTTAGTATACTAAAAGCTTGGAAATAATAATTACTTCATTTTTTACTAAGAAAGCTCAGATTCCTGAAAGAAAAGTAAGCTACTTTAGAGGAAATTCTTTCCAGGATCCATTTTAATTATCAATATTTTAGTAACAGTTATTTCTGAAAAGAAATTGCAATCTGTGAGAAATAAGTTAAAATAAGCAGTACTAAGTGTACAGTTGTAATGGATAGAAATCATAGGAGACAATACAGATTTAGCTATCACAAGAAAAAACAATGGAAAAGGCAAAACCAGGGCACTGGCAATTTCTGGTCTATATTAAAACAGTACTCCAGTTTCAGAACATGTATGTTATTAATACTTCAAACTGGAGCTGAAAGGGATATTCTGCAGATAATGGACTTAAGAATAAAAGTATTTCTCCCTCTTGCTGTGCAGGCTGAATGACAGAAAGCACCTTCATTTTGATAGCCAGAGGCCCCCTGCCCCACCTTAGTTTAGATATAATGTCTCTACTCCCTAGAATAGAGTCTCTAACTCCCCAATTCTGAAGTAATTCTACTTTAGAATTAAAACAGGAAGGCAATGAAAAAAAAAATCAATGGCTTAATTGGACAAAAAGCTTTTTATAGAGAAAACAATTACTTTTTCACACAGATACACTGTTGTTCCTCTTTTTGCCGACTCCTCATCCAAAGCATTTCCTGGGCGAATAAAATGACTGACATCTGCAATATGTACACCAACCTAAAAACCAAGCATCACATTATGCATCTTACAAAACAAAAACAGTTCTCAAACTGAAAGAAACTTTCTCAAGTTTTTAATCCTATTTCAACCCACTTTACCCATTCCCACTTCCCCTGAGCAGCTCTTATGTTTAGTACCAGAAATAGTTAAAATCTATAATACTGATATTAAAAAAATTAATAGTTGCAGCAATTATGCAAAATAAGGGTATGTGTACATTTAGTGGCAAGTTACATTCATTACAAATGCAACTCTTCTTGCTTGGGGGCTTAAATAACCTCTTTCATTTTCTTCAAGGCTTACTGCAAATTTGTTTTTGTTTTTCTGTTTGCTAGACCTTCGATTTTGGCACACTCTGCTATTACAATTACAAATTAATTTATAACAAAGAAAAAAATCATATATAAGGGGATAGAGAGCTGGCGTTAAGCCTGTAACTTTTTAATGCCTTTTTTTTTAAGATAGTAATTCCTTAGGCATTACAGAAGCAGCTTTACATTTTCTACTGATAGTTCCTTATCCTACCTGTAGATATCCATGTTTATACTTAGCTAAAGCAGTAAATAAATTCTATGTTAATTTCCCATGTCAAGTGAGCAGAAAGCAGGTTGAATTTAGAAGACATTAAATTCCCACTTCTGACACTGATGTAATGCAAATCAACTCCCCTTCTTTATTACCATCTTGCAGTTGTGCCAACACCATTTATTTCTTTTACAACAGATCTGGAGCTTTGCTCATGTCATCTACTATTACCACTACTGCACAGTTTGTAAAATAAAGGGGGGAAAAAAAAAATGTCTGGCTTGAATAAATAAAAAACCAAAACAAAAAACCAAACAATACCTCTATATTTCCATTTTCTACTTCTCTACAATGTAATGCATCATCAATATCCGTACACCCAGGAGGATCAACACTACAAACATACAGATGCCTTAAGTCCTCCCTGTATTTCATATCCTGAAATTAAAAAAAAGTTTTCAAGAACATCTTCCATATCAAAGTAAAAACAATCATTTGAAAAAGGCACTTTGCATAAGATCTTCCAAAGCAACCAAGTATTTTTGGAGTGCTTTTTTTTTTGTTTCAGGACAAGATCTGCAGTAATATTTACTTGTAAGTTCAAAACAGATGAAGAAACAATGGTGACAGGAAAACTAAGACAAAAAAATGAAGTACTGAAAATTTTTCTGTTTTACATCAAACAGGAAGAGAAACAGAATAAAACCACAATCTTTTCATGATCTCAGAATTAGCAGGACCAGTAATGAAGATTTTAAGTGAAATTTTGAATGATGTCCAGCCGGACAAATTGTTTAGGATATGACTGCTCTCAACTAACTTCAGCTTTCTAACGTTTAGATGTCTAGACAGTTGAAAGGAACTGCACACTTTGGAAGTATCTACCTCTGTATGATGGCTACAAGTATCTTAGACCAGGCAACTGACTTTTAGACAGCCAATTTACACAAAGATCCCTCCTTCAGTTTCCACATTCAAAGGAAACAGAAGTAGGTAATAAATTATATAAAAGTAGCCCACCTCAAAGAAATTAAAATACACAAAACATAAACAAAAATGTATCAGGTTCAAATGGTTCCCCAATGACATTTTTCCATACATTCTAAAAGCAACCATTTCCCATATTTATGCTACTGGGGAGAACCTGAAATTCACTAAGAGCATTTAAAATGAGCAATTCTGCAGACACTAATTTTTCTTTCTCTAATTAATTTATCCCGCTATAATCCAGTAAAGTCAAGTCTCCTCTCCTCAGTTTATTTTAGTGATGACACAGGCTGCCACATTTGGTTACAAAGCTATTTAGCAAGATGAAAAACTCTTAGGGATGATCTTACAATTACTTGAACTGTAGTCTCTCTCCTTTGCAAAAAAAAAACTTTTATTTTTCTATTTTTTAATGAAACCTGTAATATGTTTTTTATCTTAAAATGTCTATCCCTAACAAACATGGTTTTAGCCAAAACCCAAAAACTTGCAGAGACCTTGTTTCCATAGGAAATCCATCTGAAAGTCCACCCTAAGACAAAATGTTTTTGGACAATATTGCTCCTCTATTTTTGGTGCACTGGGATATCCAAGAATGTCACAGTTTGATTTGAAGGAGAAGGTACAGTAATTATTACAATCATTTAAAAATCATTACCTGTTCTGTAATGCTCCATGGCATTTTCGGTAGGAAGCTAAGGACACCCTGGGAAAAAGGTTGATGAGGGACATCATGTTCAAGCAGAAGAACTTCTGTCTCAGTCTCTTTATCTCCAGCACTTCCCAAGTTCTTTACAAAATGACCCTGAGAAACAATATACATACATACAAATATATACAGACACACACACATCAATACTGTTTGCTCAAAAATAAGTATTCGAGACCATTATTGCATAGTTTATTAGTATATTAAACTAGACAGGAGGGAGTAATCTTTCTTTATTCAGTTAACTTTCTCATCTTAAAAGAGAAATTTAATTTCAAACACTGAATTGATTCAGTGAGTCTGAACTTCGTACTTCTCTCTCTTTTTTTAGAATGACACTAAATCCTCCACATTTAAGACTGCAAAAATTGTAAACGTGGCAATTAGTTTTGCAGGAGAAAAACCCAAAACATTGCTGTATAAGCAGCAAAACTAGTAACGTCTAAATTCTCTATGGGTTTGTGTTGTGCCACTCATCCCACTCCCTAATATATTAACTCTACTTGCTTCCTCGTGCGTCTCATGTATATTTACAAAGAACTTTTAAGATCTTAATTACCTGTAACTCTGTCCCACTGGCAATTTGACTGAATTTGGTCAATGTGTTTAAAACTACCTGCCAGGATGGCGATCAGTGTGTGGTTAAGAAAAGCCACAGTGAAAGGTTCCCATTTCTAAACCCCGATTAAAAAAAGGCAGTCCCTAGTTAGTCTAAATTCAGCACCTTAGTTAGCACATACACATTCCACCACAGAACCCAAGGACCAAGCGTTTTAAGTATTATAACCCATACCTATTTTTTGGGGTTAAAAGTAAACCAAATCATTTAGCGACCTCCTTAATTTGCACCACAGAATGGCACTCAAAGAACTTAAAATTTATGTCAACGCTTTCTGAAGTTACTCAGCACTATAGATAGTAACATCTTACCTAATAAACACATAAAAATAGGACAGATAGAAGTTCAGAAGAAAACACTTAAACTTACATTAGGATACCTGGAATTCCTGGGCCAACCGTCAATAGCAACAATTATTCTTTGTCCTTCCAATGTATCTGCTTGTCTTGTTTCTATTCGAATGCGAGGAATTCTGCGATCAGCCGGTGTAAACAAATGGCGCCTTGCCTATTAACAGCCAGAAAAAGGAACAAAGAATTTCTAGTTTAAGAAAAAAAAAAACCTGCACTTATAATAACTTGATTATTTCCTTACCTCTTTGATCTGTGATTTGGAAAGCATGCCACAAAATGGTCGCCAGTTTCTTTTTATAATGCCCACTACTTTTCCTGTAGGTCTCAGCATGTCCTTGTTAACAGAAGTCTTCAGCTGGTAGAAGACACAGGGGTTAAAAAACACAAAACTGTCTGAACTCAGTTTTACTCACATGGTGACATGTTTGATTACAGCGTGTACCTCAAACCTTGGTGGTAACAAATTATGTGTCACTATAATGCCACAAATTCTATTATGACTTCATAAACAGAACTATGCCTCCCTGTGCTTTGCATGACACTTAATATTTTTAAAAATGTGACATGACTACTTTGTTGTGGTTTGTTTTTTGTTTTTGTTTTTTTTAAATGGACATTATTTCAGAAAAACAATGAACAGCAGAAAAAAAACTCTGAAGAAACACTATCTTGTTCCACTGTCTCTGCTTACCACAGAACTATCTCCATTTTCTTTTCCAACCTATTATAATAATTTTTAGGACTCCTTTTATGTTGCTTGAAAACTCCCCAGTAATTCTAAACACAGTAATTAAAAAAAGTTCCCATGGAATTCAGTGGGAAGATAATGTTTTTAAAGAAATGCAAATATTTTTTGGACAGGGTAGACATGTGTGTGCACTGCATGCACATTCACAATAGCTTTTAGGAGTCAGTATAAAAAGGATGTATAACTCTAAAGCCTAACACTATCAGAGTATTGCAGACTTCACCTCTCTCTTAACAAGAGAGTTAAGTAAAAAATTATTTATTTCCTACAATGTTTTCTTTCTCCTCTTCATTTTCAGTGTCATCTTCATTCTGGCCATCATCTTGTAAGACCACTGAGGACGGTGCCACCCATTCATCTTTTGCCAACAGCTCCACAGCTACAATATCTTCATGAACTGCTCGGTTTAAATGTTTCAGTCCCTGTATAATTATCTGGATTTTTTAGAAAATAAAATGAAAATGCAAATATTCATGATGACAGCAACAGAAAACCCAAATCAAAGCAGTATAACAGAAGAGTATACATGTATAACAAGGCTCTGCACTCTAAACAATTTAAAGCATGTTTGTGACAACATTTTTTTTTCCCCTCTGCCTAGGTTTCTTTCAGTACTGATGATACTATTTCAGGATTCCAACTGTCTTTATAAAAATAATTTATTTTCCCCAGACTTCCTCTCCTCAAGACAATCCTCCTATTTTTTCAGGCTACAGGATTTCACTTACTACTGGGAAATAGGAATAAAAGCAACAGAGAGCCAAAGAAGCACCTCCAGCTCCCACCACAAATAGGGAGGAGGCAACTACTGCTGCTTGGAAACAGCATCTGTACAGCTGTACCAACAGAGAATCCAGTAGGCAGACAGGTAGGTTAACTGCTTGGAGGTGAACAGCCCACCTACTCAGGCATGAAAATAGCAGAAGAAAATAAAACAAGAGAGCCTCACAAGGTCTCACTGCAGTTTTTCTGAAAATCCTCCTACAAACTTGTTTCTCTGTCTTTCACCATATATTCCAAAGTAATTTTTTAAAAAAGGTGTTATATTCAAGTCAATTGAAAAGCTATTAGCAACTAAAGATTCAGCTTTATTTTATCAAATACTTTATGAAAGCACAAATTATAATTTTAAAGTCATTATTCTCTTTTAAATAAGTGCACAGTCAACATTTCAGTAGCCTATATCCATACCCATACAAATAAACAAACAAAAACAAAGAAAAAACATCAGAAAGACACAGAAAAGGAAAAATTATTATAATGCTCCATTTTAACATATGTCACAATGAAAAAATTACATTTTAAGTCATTACTGAGGCTCATTAAAGTTCACAGCACAAAGTCAAAACGAAAAACTCACCTCTTTGTTTTCTTCAGCATCTCCATGAATCCAAACAGTAGCTTCAAGATAATTATCTCTGCTTGCCCTGTAAGTTCCTTGGAGGTAAATACCTGATTTTATTCCTTGCTGCAATTTGCTAAGAGGAATATGTTCTGGGAAAATTATTTTTCCACTTTCTATTTCTTTCTTAAGAAGAAAAAAAAAAAAAAAAGGCAGGGGGGAAGAGGAAATTTTCAGTCTTTTGTATTCATGATTATTCTAAAACCAAGCTCAGGAACATGACACTCAAGCTAACAGACTCCAAAATTATAACTATGTCTAGGTATGAATATGCACAATAATGAAAAACTACTGTTAAGCAGTATTTTTTCTAATGAAGCATAAAGAACATAGAAACATGGAAATTCTGGTAACACTTCCTGTTCCTTTTCCCATTTGCCTGCAGTTACTTAAAAAGATACTGCACAAATGACATGCGCTTTTATGTTGATTTGGATATAGTGACTAAACATATACTTACTGAAGAAATATTGGCATAGTAGTACATAGTAAAGAGTATGGCACACAGTGTAAGCGTATACGGTAAGCCATGTGAAACATTAAAAAAGATCGCTGTGACTAAACTTTGGAGCAGTCAAACAATTAGTTAAAGCTAAATGAACTACAGCTGGCTGCTGCGAAGATCAGCTGAGCCCTCCACTCTCTTCCCACTCTATTCTATTAGAACTAACTCGGAATTAACCTTCCCATTTTCTGGTGGTGTTGGTTTTCAGCTGTATCAGTCTTACGTGAAAATGTAAGTCTTGATTCTGAGAAACACAAAGCACAAGGAAATAGAAGAGCATGTAGCTCATCTTTGAGCTGCAGCCTGCACTGATGTCAACTTAACTGACCAGAAAAATCAGAGGTTTTGACAGAAAATGCTTTTGATCAGTAAGTTAACATGAACTTTGAAACAACAGATGCAAAACAAAGATCTAAATGATTCGCAATACACACTTTTATAGTTTTCATCTTGTTTCCATTATTTCTAGCATTTATACACTTTCTTTAACCAACTGTTACTATTCTCATCTTCACATCAGTTGTCTAAAGCAACTGGCTTTTTACAGATAACTAGATACCTACTGGGTATAGGCATATAAGCAGCAGTAAAACCAGCTGCAATATTTCCTTTTTTCTTTCCAGTTGTCAAAAAGTTATATTGCCAAAATGGTAATAAAGTCCCGAGTCCTCATATTCTAAACCAATGCTAATAGCCTGACATATGGTGTCCAATAATATAATGTAAACCATTTGTGATTATTTATTTTATAAAAAGAAAATAAAAACATACCCCTTCATCAGATACACAAGCAAGACGATCTACAAGATCAGGATTAGCTATCAAGCTTTTTACATACTCCTCACCTACAAAAGCACACACATAAATATTTATGCAAGAGATGCACAGGATTTAGGTATGAAAAGACTGCTGAGATTGTTTATCTGAGCAATAAATTATATATACTTGCTACTTCACTTACATGTATAAGCAGTTATCCCTTCCTCCAGAGCTTTCTCTTTATTAGTTCTGTCATTTGTTAAAAAGATAACTTGAATCTTCTCCTCATCCTCTATTTTCTTCAAGTGTTCACTGTACCATTTTACTGCTACCCGAATGGCTCTGTCATTGCGGTCATTAGAAGTTTCTCCTTGCTCTTGCCCTATGTATGTTTCTCTAAATAAATTAAAAAAAAGGGCGGGGGGAACAAAACAAATCCCAACATCTATCTGTACTTGCAAAATTTTTCAGACAAGTAAGATCCAAGACTGTGAGGCAAAAAGAATCATTGCTGTAGCAATTTTCGTAATATGCATAACACTCTATAGGCCACTGAAGGCCTGGAGATAGAAAAGTCATGAAAAATAGTAAGGAAGGGTTAGTTTCTAATACAACCTTCTCACTGATGATTAAGACGACTGTATTCAAGATGCTAAGAACTACGGACTCAAGATTCCTAGAACTATGACACTGCAGTATTGGAAACTCCTTGTGAGCACAAATAAAGGCAAATTAATTGCATCTTCATTTCTCAGAGCTCTCTGTTGCTAAGTGACTAACTGATTTTTGAATTCTGCCACAGACTGAGCTGGCAATATTAATAAAGCACTGGAATATGTTTTTAAAAGTGGCACTAAAATGGAAAATCGGTATTCTATTGCTCAAGTAAACAGTCTTGTCTGTAAACTTTATTCAATATCCTAATGACTTTTTCATAAAATATATATGCTTATAATAATTACAAACCAGAAAAGCTCCTGGAACATGCAACTATTTCCCAATAGGATTCCTTAGACGTATGCAGTTCTATGCACCCCAGTCTAATTTTTTTACCTAGTTCACATGTTCATGTTCTGTTTCCCAGACAGATACGGACATCAGTATGACTTTGCTAGACTCTATTCTACATCTTACCTATGATGTTCATTGGTGAAAGAATAGAAATGCTTTTCAGGGTTTTGAATCACGTCCCTAATTCGCTTGTATACTGGTGCACTCCGATTCCTGACTTCTTGTAAGACTGTCTGTAGCACTATGACATTCTTAATAACAGGATCTTCAAGTATATCGATCTGAGGAACAAAATGGAAAAGAAACAAAATTGTTGTTTAATTCTATCCAACAAGATAGATTTGTTTGGCTTATACGTAAAAAGCTAACATGAATAATGAGTCGCACTACTTCTGCCTTTTTCTCTCACCGTTGGGAAACTTCATGAACACTATATTAAGCTGCTTCTTCCTACTTGGGGGCAAAAAGTTCAAATAGGATTTTCCAACCTCTTTGTGACCTGAATTTTGTTGGAGTGAAGGCAAGGACTCATTCTGACTTCCACCAAATTCAGCCCCAATGTACACAGGACTCCAATCAAACTTAAGGCCAGGTGTACACCAGAAATCTTCTTCACATAAGATGAGTTCTTGTAAATTATAATCTTTGTAAACAAAATACATCTATGCACAATCTGACAGTAATCCAAGATAATTTAAAGGTTGTCTGGCCTATGTCTTTGTGAGCAATGCAAACCATAAAACAGTACCTGACCATCCTCACACAGCTAACATGGACATGCCTGTATGTGTGCAGGCTTAACTTCTCCAAAAACTATCCCACCGTTGCACTGCAATTTTAATTTCCGCAGATTCCAATCAACTGGAATTCTGTTAGCTGCTCTTCATCTTTCCAAAGACTGTTTTTTTTGAGGAAGTTTGTTAAAAAAAATTCAGCACTTTGCCTACTCCTGCCTGACAGCCATGGTGTGCAAGAGCAATAAATGTACACAAGAAATCCATGCTCCTGTCAGGAGAAAAAGGTGAGCTTAATTTCCTAAGCTTGTGACAAAGAACTGTGCAAACTCATCTCCAAAAAGAGACAGCAATAAGGCTCTAGAGGGCATGGCTAAAAGAGTTAAAAGCAATGCCAGACCAAGCTTCTCTGCACCTGATGTTTAGACGACCTAAAAGATTTAGAGCCATGTTCGTAAGAGCAAAAAATCCAGTATTATTCTATGCACAAGCTGAATCACCAGGCCAAGTCTTACTGTTGCGATCCTCTTCCAGCTGCTAGGTAAAACCTTTTCCTAATGCTACCAAGAGTTCCTAATCCCTGCTGCTCCAGTCCATGACAGCGTACTCTGGAACATTCTCAGAGTGCTGTATAGTATGTCTACACAAACTTTGCCAACAGACACCAAGAAGTCCATGGGTAACAGGCTGAAAACATCCCTTGACTTGCTGTTTTGGGCAGAAAGTCCTTATTTTCTTTAGTATTTTAAGAAAGTCCTTGCTTGCTAACATGACATCCATCTACAAGACAGGCCAGAAGGAGGATCCGGGGAACTGCAGGCCTATCAGCCTGACCTCGGTACCAGGGAACATTATGGAGAGGTTCATCCTGAGGGTGCTCACAGGGCATTTGCAGGACAACCAAGGGATCGGGCCCAGCCAGCATGGGTTCATGAAAGGCAGGTCCTGCTTGACCAACCCGATCTCCTTCTATGACCAGGTGACCCACCTAGTGGATGAGAGGCTGTGGACGTTCTCTACCTGGACTTTAGTAAAGCCTTTGACAGTGTCTCCCACGGCATTCTCCTGGAGAAGCTGGTGGCTCGTGGCTTAGACAGGTTTACTCTTCGCTGGGTAAAGAACTGGCTGGATGGCTGAGCCCAGAGAGTTGTGGTGAATGGCGTTAAATCCAGTTGGCGGCCACTCACAAGTGGTGTTCCCCAGGGCTCAGTTTTGGGGCCAGTCTTGTTTAATATCTTTATCGATGATCTGGATGAGGGGATCGAGTGCTGCCTCAGTAAGTTTGCAGATAACACCAAGTGGGGTGGGTGTGTTGATCTGCTTGAGGGCACGAATGCTCTGCAGAGGGATCTGGACAGGCTGGACCAATGGGCTGAGGTCAGTTATATGAGGTTTAGTAAGACCAAGTGCTGGGTCCTGCACTTAGGTCACAACAACCCCACGCAACGCTACAGGCTTGGGGAGGAGTGGCTGGAGAGCTGCCCGGCAGAAAAGGACCTGGGGGTGCTGGTTGACAGCCGGCTGAACATGAGCCAGCAGTGTGCCCAGGTGGCCAAGAAGGCCAACAGCGTCCTGGCCTGTATCAGAAAGAGTGTGGCCAGCAGGAGTAGGGAAGTGATTGTGCCCCTGTACTTGGCACTGGTGATGTCACACCTTGAATCCTGTGTTCAGTTTTGGGCGCCTCACTACTGGACGGTCACTGAGATGCTGGAGCGTGTCCAAAGAAGGGCAACGAAGCTGGTGAAGGGTCTAGAGCACAAGTCTTATGAGGAGCTGCTGAGGGAACTGGGGTTGTTTAGTCTGGAGAAGAGGAGGCTGAGGGGAGACCTTATCGCTCTCTACAACTACCTGAAAGGGAGTTGTGGCGAAGTGGGTGTTGGTCTCTTCTCCCAAGTAACTAGTGATAGGACAAGAGGAAATGGCCTCAAGTTGCGCCAGGGGAGGTTTAGATTGGATATTAGGAAAAATTTCTTTACTGAGAGAGTGGTCAAACATAGGAACAGGCTGCCCGGGGAGGTGGTGGAGTCACCATCACTGATGGTATTCAAAAAACGTGTGGATGTGGCACTTCAGGACATAGGTTAGTGGGCATGGTGGTGTTGGGTTGATGGTTGGACTTGATGATCTTGAAGGTCTTTTCCAACCTTAATGATTCTGTGACTTACAACTTTTGGGATGTGTAACTGCTAAAGCACATGAGCATTATACCTCTGTCACAAGTGATCCATGTTAGGAGTAATGAATTACTTCCAGTCTCCAAGACTGCATAGGGCTATTCTACTTTCTACAGATATATTCAGAAGCAATAAAAACAAAAAAAGGTCAAACATGGAGCTTGAGAATTCACTGTCTCCCAGTCTGGAGTTCCACTGTCTGCACCGCCCAGACTCAAACCTTTGCACAATTACTGATAGGCTGCAGACTAACATTCATCCCGTGCTTCCAGACTTGTACATAGGATCATTTTGCACCCTCTATTCATTACCTGAAATCAACATCACAGTAGCCTACGACATCTTCTGAAAAACAGAAGAGGTATTTAGGAAAACGCAGGTTGACAGGAAAATTCGGTGACCACGTGAAGATTCCAACTGCCGCTTCAGAGTCTATTCACTCTCCTTGCCTGACTTTCTATACCCATATCAGATCACAACAAACAAATACCGTTCTTTATCCCTACCGTTCAGGAAGCAAAACGTAAAACGGGAATAGAGTCTAAAACCAACCTGGACTCGGTGATGCTGAAAGGCTTCCTCAGTACCTACGCGACGGCAGGGAAAGAAACGACTGCCCGTTCAGGGATCAAGCAGACACAAGTAGCAGCGGGAAGACACAAGCCCGATAAGGCACTGCTAAACGCGCCCCTCCAGGAAGGATGCCTGAACCCCACTCCGAAGGGGCGCGGGGAAACTCGGTTAAATCCACGGGGATTTAACCAAGGCTGGAGACGGACGTAAGGCTCCGCTGGAGGCACGGCCGGGCCCAGAGGGAGGCGGCTAAGCCCTCCCCGACGCCCGGGCCTGTGGCTACGGTAAGGCAGCCGGCGCCCGCCCGCCTGCTTGCCTCTCTCCCTCGCTCCTCCCGGAGCCGCCGCCGCTTACCACTCACCTGGTGAAGGAGAAGGTTGGTGTCGGGCAGGATGTAGTGCGGCCCGGGGCAGAGGCTGCTGGCGGCGCCGCTGGGCTGCGCCTCCAGGCCGGGCCCGGGCCCGGCGGGGCGGGGGGGACAGAGGCGGCAGGCGGCAACGCCGCATGGGATGTCGTCACGCAGGTAGTGCTCGCGCACCACCTTCACCACGGCGCCCGCCCGCGTGCGCTTCAGGAAGGTCCGAGAGGTGAGCATGGCACGCGCCGTACCACACACCGCGCTCCACCACCTCCCAGCATGCACCGCGAAGGGGGCAATGAGGGAGGATGTGGGAGGCTCCTCCTCCCATCGTGCCGCGCGGCAGAGCGCGGGAAGCGGCGCGCGGCGGCCCCCTCGTCGCCGTGGTGATGGCGTCGCGCCGCCCCGCCTCAGCTGCCCGGGCGCGCGTGCGCGCGCCGCCGGGCCCACGGCTGCCGGTTGAGGTAAGTGCTTGGTGGGGCCGGGGCGCTTGGTGTTGCGCGGGCCTTTCCCGCCCTGCCTGCGGCTCGGCGAGCCGGGATCAGCTCCTCCTCACTCCCCCGCTTCCACCGTGTGCTGTTACCAGTTGGGCAGTTGCTCGTTGCTTGCCGTAGAGTTGGGCACCCGGCGGGCTGAACAGTATCTCCTCCACCGAGCTGCTCCTGCCGTGGGGAAGTGGGGGTGGCCCGGGAGAGCCGCTTTACTCTATAGTGCTTGGAAAAACGTGCCTTAATCTGTGTATGTCTTCAGTAAAAGCTCTGGTCTGCAGCAAGTGGTTGTAGAAGTACATGTGGCTTAAATTAGCCTGGTAACAACAGTGGAGCTGCTGCTTTAGAGAAGACAGTGGTGGACACCAAAGTATTGCTTTACTGTTTTCTCCAACTAGGCTTGTTACGGTCCCTATTGGATGTTCTCTGACCCCCTGTGCCTCATGGGTCTCGGGAGTTTTTGGTGCATGCTCTTCTGACCGTGTGAATGGCAGCTGCACATACTGACTTGGCTATAACATCTTGCTAGTCAGGGTGATTCACATCACTGTTTAGCTTGTTGCAAGTCAAAACCCTGGTTTTGGAAGAGAGTCCTCAGGCAGCTGCCCTCTTCAGAGCTTCTTAAAATGTTTTTCTTGGGTGAACAAAAAAAATATAATTATGTGATGCTCAGAAGTATTGCTTAGTGGTCTCGTTTAACTGGTTAATTTTTTGTAATGACATGATGCCTTTCATTTAATTGTTTTGATTTTTGCAGTTGATTCTTCAGGGGACTCATCTGAAAATATAAATTCAAAAAGCTTTGAAAACAGTGAAAGAAAATGTCACATAAAAGATTTAAGGAGATGAGGAAAGTAAACATTTCTAGCTCATTGGAGTCTGAAGATATTAGCTTAGAAACCACAATACCAACCGATGATGTTTCTTCCTCTGAAGAGAGAGAAGGTACTGTTAAAATCACTAAGCAGCTGATTGAACGGAAAGAGTTGCTCCATAATCTTCAGCTGCTTAAAATAGAGTTATCTCAGAAAAACTTGATGATTGACAACTTGAAAGTAGAATATTTGACCAAGGTAAGAAATGTTGCTTCTTTTGTCCTATCATCTTTTCTTGTTTCTCGTGCTTTTAGAGTATGATAGAAGCTTCCATTCTGAAAAGAATTTCTGTGAATTACATACTGGAAGCCTACTTAACTTTTTTTTTTTTTTTAATGAGCAAAGGAGGAAACAAAGGTATGTAAAACTTAGATGATTTGTCCAATGTGTTTTACTTATAAATGGATGAGGAGGATCAAATTAGCTTTTACTTTTCTAAAAACAGAGGGAAAAGACCTGTGTTCTTTCAGAAATCATGAATAATTTTAACACTGACGTAATAGAGCTTTTAACCTGATCTTGAGGAATACTGGAAAGTCATCTGAATGCTATTCAATGATCTGTTAATGAAGATGTGGCTACAATATACCAACATGCTAATAGTAGGAGATTTTGGTGTGTACAGTTTCCACTAAGATACATGAAACTAATTAAGAAAGGTGTAAAAGCTTTGCCATGTTTGTGTGCAGTCCACATGTACAACCTACTATATGCTGAGTCTGGCTTTCACTGGCTTGCTGCTCTGAGTTTGAGCCTAGTTTGAAATCAGCTGAACAAGTAGCTATTTGGCTGAAAAACATGAATTGTAGAACTAAATTTTTTTATTTCTAGCTCATTAGGGCAAAATCCATAGTGTATTTTGTGAAGCGTTAGCATATTTAGAGCTCTTTTTAGACAATTGTTATTGTACTTCCCAGTGTATTGGGCTCTCCACTTTTTTTTCTTTCAAGTTCTTTTTGTCAAATGTGTTTTAAAAATTACCAAGGTAACTTCTTTTCTTCGTTTTATATTTATATTCTATATATTTAGATTGAAGAGCTAGAAGAGAAGCTTAATGATGCAATCCATCAAAAGCAGCTGTTGTCTTTACGACTGGATAGTCAGCTGGCATTACAGCAAGAAGATGCTAGGTATGACGGAAGTAAAACAAAAAACCTTCATCTTTAATTACTTACCAATATGAATTCAAATTAATTCATGGACAATTAATGGAAAGTGATGATTATGAATTACATGAGTAGGATTTCTTTTGCAGATTATATTAGTATTTCCATTCTACAAATGGAATTCATATATTCAGCTTACATATAAGTAAATTTGAAATAAGCTCTCACTTGAAGTTTGTGGTTTTGGTTTTATAGTTACCTGGATTCAAAATTTAACAGGAAATTGGAGTAAGAATGTTCTCAGAACCAGTGAAGAGCAAAAGGAGTAGGTAGAGGGGGCAGATTTGAAGTGAATTTTTAATAACTGCAGCCTGGATGACTTGGGGAATGGTAAGGGGATAATGTCTAGCACTTCCAGTTAGGATTGCTTATTGGTCAGAAATGCCTTCAGTTGATGATGTAGAAACTTACTTTTTTCCTTGCTTTTCTGAAATATTTTCAATTAACCTATAGCTGAAAATAGACTGGATAGCAGTCTTCTCCAAATTACTTTGTCAATTAAATGTTTTAACACCTGTAATAGGACTGTGAAGAAAGAGCATTACTTAATATTCTTATGTTACAGTAGAGGATGCATCAGCATCAACATTCAAAGTCATATTCTGTAGTAAGCCTGGAGCAGATTTAGTGATGTGAAGCCAGACCTGAGATTAGTTACAGCAAAGTCTTTCAACTAAGAGCAGCTGGCTCTCAGGAAAATGTCTCTCATTCTGTATGCTTATTTGCACCAGTGTAGAATATTTTTATGTTGGCCGTACTTGAGTTGTCTGAGGAGTGCTCAACAAAAAAGTACTAATGTGCAAAATGAGCATTAATGCTATTAATGAGCATAAAAAGATTGAAGTACTTTCCTTTCCCCAGTCTTTTCATTATTTTTCTTGTTTGTCTGTTACCTTACTGTTCATCCTGGTTTAAGAGAATTGTATGCTATGTCAGAATATGTCTATGTGTGACTACTTTGCTGACTTGGGATTTTCTTTTGTCTTTTTGAAATAAGTGGGGCAGACATTGCTGTGAAGTACTAGCAAAGCTAGTATTTTTAATATTACTTTTTAAATAATGTAGAGATTATTGCATTTTGAACAATGATGTAATTTGGGTATGTTTTCAAGTTACAGCTAAAACCTCCAAAAGAGTAGGTCAGTCACATTTGATTTAAATAAAATAAACACTTTGAAATATCTCTGTGACATGCAGTTTCTCTTGCCATATAGTACCTTGTCACTGGTGATAATAGTAATAATAGTGTCTTAAGGCTGGAAATAAGGTTGGTTAAGTGTAGTGGTGTTTGTGTTTGTTTTGTTTTTTTTTAAAGGACCCCAACTTTGTATGTTACACTGGGTAGAAAATAGAATTACAGAATCATCAAGGTTGGAAAAGACCTTTAAGATCAAGTCCAACTGTCAACCCAACACCACCATGCCCCCTAAACCATGTCCTGAAGTGCCATGCCTACATGTTTTTTGAACACTTCCAGTGATGGTGACTCCACCACCTCCCCGGGCAGCCTGTTCCTATGTTTGACCACTCTCTCAGTAAAGACGTTTTTCCTAACATCCAGTCTAAACCTTCCCTGGTGCAACTTGAGGCCATTTCCTCTGGTCCTATCACTAGTTACTTGGGAGAAAACACCAACACAGTGAAGGGTTGTGTGTGGAACAGGACATAAGCATGTATATGCCGAAACTTGGCAAGATACAAATTAACATTAATATTGCTTTATTTGGTGATTTACTAGTTCCATAGTTTTTGTGTGGTAATATATTCTTCTTTTTCATGTTTTTAACCTTTTAATTGGTAAATTAAGACTAGTTTATAAATTCAAGTCAGCATATGTGGAGATTGTCACTTATCAGATTCGGATTTGTATTGTCAGTGACTATGAATTTTCTGGCTTTTTATGTATACTGTGTCTGATCTGATTGTGTAACCATGGTGGTCTACACTTTTGTGCTAATATTAATTGCCTAATTTCTCTGTAAACTTTCCCCTCTACAAAATGAGCATAACTCTCTCACTGTCCAGGGTATTGTGAAGGGTTGTTGCTTGTGTAACTCGCTACTTATTGTCTTCTGTTTTCAAATCCATCTTGAAGAAAACATCAGGCTCTAATGAAACAAGAAATGGAAACTATTTTATTGAGACAGAAGCAACTGGAGGAAACAAATCATCAGTTAAGGGAGAGGGCTGGAGATATCCGTCGTAGCTTGCGAGATTTGGAACTAACAGATGATTGCTATGAGAAGCTGAAGTCTCTCCCTGAAGATCAGCTTTCTATCCCTGAATATGTTTCTGTGAGTATTGTGTTTTGTATTGGTTCAAAATATAGCTATATCCTGGGTCTGGCTGGGATGGAGTTCAGTTTCTTCATAGCAGCCTGAATCTTGCTGTGTTTTGGATTTGTGGCTAAAACTGTGTTGGTAACACACCAGTCTTTAGGCTATTGCTGGACAGTGCTTGCACAGTATTCGAGGCTTACACGTTTCCCCACCGTGCCTCCCCCAGTCCCCAGCGAGCAGGCGTGGGGTAGTCATGAGATTGAGAGGGGACACAGCTGGACAGCCGACCCGAATTGGCCAAAGGAATATTCCATGCCATCTAATGTCATCCTTAGCAATATAAATAGGAGGTAGAGGATGAAAGAGGAGGTGGAGGGGGTGGCTTCCAGTTGGGGTGGTTATTGCTCAGACACTGTCTGAGCATTGGTCTGCTTGTGGGAGGTGGTGTGTGGTTGTCTTTGAGTGGCCTTTTTTTTCTTTTTAAATTCACCTCTGTCCTTCACTGATTAAACTGTTGAGAAAACTTGACACCTGACTTTTCTTGCTTTTCTTCTTCCCACTCTCTCCTCCTCCTGCTCCCACTGGAGGCAGCAAGTGAGCGTGCTGACATATAGGTGCTTGGCTGCTGGCCAGGGTCAACCCACCAGAAGCTGTAAATTGCTTTTATTTAGAACTAAAGGGATGTGCATGTAATAGAAGCCAGTCTGTACTCTTGGAGTTCCTACTTTTCCCCAACTAGAAATGAAGGACCTTCAGAAGCAGATGTGCTTCTGGATCAGTTTTTGTTATGACTGGCTTCCAGTAAAGAGGAGAACCTTTTAATCCCAAACTCCAATGGGATTGATAAGAGGCTCATAAGAGATTGATAAGAGATCTCATAAGAGATAAGAGACTTTCTGTCTCTTTAAGACAGAGAGTAGAACTGCTAATGTATTTTAAGAAGGTTAAGCAGATGGGGTGTTACAATTAAATGGTGGGCACACATTGATGATATGAAATCGATTAGGTTGAAAACAGGAATTTGAAACTTGCCTTGCCAGAACCACAAGTTGAGACGGCTCATGCAAATACCTTTTACCTTTCTCCTCACGCTTTCCATCTGTCCCTTGCGTATCTGACTAAACACAGGATATAAAGTGTACCTTAAAGTATACTTTAAGACTAATTTTCTTGATTTAAGAAGTTTGTTAATCATGGCTTATGGGTAGATGGAGTGGCAGGGCGGATACCTTGCTTGCAATAAAAAGACAGTGCTTTCACAGACCGTGGGACATGTCCAGAGCCTCCTGGCACACTTCTGAGAATGAAGAGGATTTAGACATGTGAAAATTCACCAAAGTATTAGCATTGTACTTATCTCTAGAGCTAGTTATTAAGGAAGCTATAAATAACATAATGTCAAAAAGCTTAGTTCATTTGTTGATATATAAATGCTGTGTGAATGACTTCTCTAGCTGGATGAAAGTCATGGTATATGGTGCTCTAGATATGTACAGTGAAGTGAAACGTGTAATTCTCATCTAAAGAATGTTCTTGGGAATATCTTTTCAAAATTTCCAAAACTTGGACTTTTGAAAGTACTAGGAAAATCTTAAGGATCTGATTGATAAACAAGAACACTTAGATTGGGGCCTACTGGGTTATTAGCCCCTAGCTGTCTGTTGTACCCACTGCCCTCTATAGAAGGATTTGAGTGTTTTTTGTTGATTCTTGCACCACCATGGTCACCAAAGCAGATTTTAACACAAACTGAAATCCATGTCAGCCTGCTTGAAATTGGTGTGCAGGAAGCTCCAGGACTTCAGGAGTTGATTGCCAGTGAGTACAAAAGACTGTGTAGCCAGGCAGGACAGACACCAGGAGTTAGTAACCTTGCCAGCTGCTTGAAGCGAAACTGTCACAGCACAATTAGGAATGCTTAGACTGTTTTTATGAGCAGAAGGGGTCTCTAAAAAAAGAGGTGAAGTGGGAGAGGTGAGTAACAGCTACCTTCTACCCCTAATCTACCTTTCTTTTCCTCTTGCATTCAACCAGTAAATGCTACTTTTGTCTGTGACCCAAACTCCATTATTTATGTGTTCAGTGAAGCTCCTTTCCTCTTTACACATATGTCACTTTTTTCTTTTGAAGAAGTCCTTTTCTGGCTAAATGTTCCACCCCCCCTCCCCCCCCCCCCCCCCCCGGAAAAGGCATTCTAAAGATATACTGTACTCAATTTCTTCTGGCAACGGGATCAGTGTGAACCTGAGTGTATCAATTAAGCTCAGTGATTGTTTATCATTACTTTGAGTTACTCAGCTGGTACAGATGCTGGGAGGCTATGGAGCTGTTCTGCATATCCTGTCTCTACATTCATTTGGCTTCTGAGGGCTAGGAAAAGGATGTTGAAGGGAAAAAGTAACAGCAGAAAATGCTTAAATATAGATTTTTTTAATAGAGAGATATTGCAAGTTTAAAATACTAGAATGAAAACAAATGTGAGCTGTTTTTCACTGTTCTTCCACAAAGGGGTGCAATAGTGACATGTTAGAGCAAAGGCTAAGCTAGGGAATGTTTAATGTTAATGATGATGACGACAAATGAAAAATGGTGTTTTAAGCATCTTTCTTTTAAAACTATGCTTTTTTGTTTTGAACTTACATGTAAAAATTTAGTGGTTTTTTAACTTTATAAGTGTGTGTGTTTTTTTTTTTTTTAAGAAACAGTATACACAAAATTTTACAGCACTTCAGGTTGTTGAAGTGGTACTTGGCAGCTGAATCAATTTGTTTCGTAAAGTGAGCTTCTTGTGTATTCTTCTGTAACAGTTTTTCACCAAGTTCTTTAAAAATGGTATCTGCAAATGCTGTTTGATCCAACTTCAATGACAATGTCTTCTAGTTTCATCATTTGTCTCACTACAACACAGTTGTTCCTTGTTTAAGGCAGCAGTTAACTGATGCAAATACTTTCACATAACTTCATTTAACAGAAGCAAACTTTCTTTTCCTCTGCACCCACCCATTTTCAGCTTAACTCTAGTTTTCCATAAGAAGTGGTGGGCATGTGGTAAAAGGTTTTTAAAAGATTGCCTAGTAAGTGGTAACTTTTTCCTTACAGCATATCTATGTCAATTTATAATTTTTAAGATATGCAGTAGTTTCTGAAATCCCATTACAGTACTTTTTGTTTCTGCTGTATTGATTCGGCAAGAGGCAGTGTGTGCTTTGACTGCTGAATTATGTGAATGTTTATTGTCTGTCAAGCAAGCTAAATAACAATAACAGTTGAACTTATGGTACAGCCTTCCCTTCATGTGCTGCATTCATTTTCACTTTCTTCCTACCATGGATTGATCTTTTCTTGGGAAGGCTGTGCAGATATGTTTATCCTTGATACCTGTATCCCATGTCATTTTGGTTTGATACTGGCTAATCTGTTTTCGGGTTGTTGTGATTTGGGAAATACATGTGGCACAAGTTAGGTTTCCTAGGGAAATCACAGCGAAAATACAGGAACTTAAGGGAAAAGCTAGATGTGGTTTAAAAAACCCAACAGTGCTTTAAATGGTTACCAGTTAGTGACCATGAAGGTTATTTTTTAAGAAAGAAAAAAAAATTGTAATAACTTTTTTGGGGAAAGATGATTTGATTGAAATTCAGTCGCTTGGTTTCAGATGTAATCAGACAAGTTCATAAGGAATCCAGATATATGAAAACTGTAGTCAGCGGAAGCTGTAGTTAAGAGACTAAAATTCTACTTACTCGCTGCTTTGCATGCGCATTTCTAAAGTTTATTTTTTTTCCTAAGGAAGTAGTTGAAGCCTGTTGTAGTTTGTAAGGCAGGAAGAACCCACAAAACTAACTTCACTATTTGATTTCAAGCAAACCCATTAGAAGCAATGGGATTTCACAGGTGGACATGAAAAAACTCAAATATTGAACGAATAGAATATTGCAATTAAAAAAGTAGTAACGAAGCAGTAAAAGAAAGCATTAATATGCAGTTAGTTCACTTCCCAAAACAGAAAGACAATTTATAGTTCTAACTATAGCATTTGATAACTGAATTTCTCATTTGGAATTTTCAGAACATGAACAAAAAAATCATCATACCTTATTTTGGGTTTAATTTTGCATCTAAAGGTAAGGAAGAAAAGTGGAGCTCTCTTGTAGAATACAACAAATTCAAACAATTGCAACTTTCAACAAGCACAGTATTTGGAAAAAATTGAAAACAAAACCCCAAAAACCCCACTTTTTAGAAAATTTCACTTCTCTGCCTTACTACTAATTTTACAGTTGTGTTGCATTACTTGCTTTATTGCATAAAGCAAAATACACCTACATTTACATCACAAATTTCCATGGCTTCTTTCCGTGTTGCTAATTATATGGAACATACCTGGAACTTTTCTTTGTCTTCTACTATTTACAGGTAGCAAAACAGACCTGTCTTCCTTCTGCATGGAAGTGTAGTGCAGTTTGCTCTTGAACACTTACCTTTATCTGTGCATTCTTGCTTGTACTTCTTCTTTAACCATATATCAAACAAAGCATTAATGATGAGGTGTATGGAGTAGCTTTTGAATGAAAACAGCGCTTAATTATCTATTCTTTTCATTCCTCAAAACAAGGTATCAGGTTAATCTGGGAGTAATAACTGCTGTGTACGTGTGTGTGGGTGTATATCAAAAAAGCTCTTTCTTCTTTGTTTTGTCCCTTTTTGTTTCTTTTACTACTGACTGTGGTTTTACAACAGTGTTTTCTAGTATTTTTTCTTGTTCAGTAGAAATGTTATGGAAAAGTTTTACGAATCTGAGACTTACTTCTCTGAGACTATGCCTATGACTAGAGTGGCCAAAGAGAGTGTTATAATTTTTTTTAATTTATTTTTAAATCCTTTTACAAGGCTTTTTCAGGGCTTATTTAGCAGACTGGAGTCTTTCAGAGGCTTAGTTGCATGGTGCAGCTGAACCCATATAGGAACAGGCTACTGCTGAAAGTGGGGGGCGGGGGGGGGATGTCACGCTTCTTCCTGGTTATGTGCTGTTCCTGCTTCCTGTGCTTGCTCTTGCAGTTTTCTTGGTGCAGATTCAGCACACTGAACTGGCACAAAACAAAGCTAATCTCTCTCCATTTCTATACACCCCATAAAAATTTATATTGGCTTCGGGTAGGTTAGCGAGTTAAGTTGGTTTGTTGCTAAATAGGCCTTTTTTTTTTCTTTTTACACTGTTAATCAAATAGGTTGTAGAGTTGGCACAAGTAAGAGGGTGGGACCATGTGGTCCATTAGCAGCTGTATTTCTTAATTGGGCAGACTAACTGGAAGCTGCTTTAGTTGAATGGAGCACTGTCTTTGATTTAATATCCCCTGCCCCCAACCAGGTTCCTGATATGCACTAGAAATCATTTGGTGAATTATTGCCATAGAATATTGAGCTGATTTGTGTTTGGGATTGTAGTTTTGTGATTGCAGTTTTGCTAGTTGCGATTGTGAAGGATATATATCTTGTTTTTCTAGATCCGATTCTATGAAGTAGTCCATTCCTTGAAACAAGAGCTAAGTGAGCTACAGATGAAAAAGGAGAGCCTAACAGAAGAACTAAGTGGGTACAAATCCCAGCTTAAGTGTCTGACAGAGGTCTGTCCACCTTAATTATCTCAATAAAGAAACTGTGTAAATATATATATTTTGCAAAAAAATCATTCTCCAAATCATTATTCATGTATAAGATATAAAAGCTTTTTTGCCATATAAAAATTACTGGGGGTTGGAGGGGGCGGGGAGGGAGGCAAAGGGGAAACATGTTATATATGTCCTTGCATAACAGCTAATTTTACGTTATGGATAACCTGCAAGATTTGCTCATGAGACTGTTCAGGATGGACTCTTACAAGCTATGTTATGCTTTCTGAGGGCAAGGTTGAGGCAGGGAAGCTGAGACAGGAGATCCATCCACACTAGTTGAAGACACAATGATGGCTCAATGTATAGTTTTTGAGATGGTGATGTCTTGGTAGTAATTTGCTTCACCTTTTGTTTTCATCATATAAAAGTACATTTTTTAAGAATTATTTGCAGTTCCATCTTCTGTTATGCTTTTCACCTTTTATATTATAATTTTTATATTTATATCTATACTAAAGAAAAAGATAATTTGATTTCAGGTAAGGTATAAATGCCAGAAGCAGAGAAACAAATTTGCTAAACAAATTTAATTTTTATTTTCAAAGAGTGAAAGGAGTTGAAACAGTATAAGGAGAATGTTTTTTTTAAGGTATTTATGAATATTTATAGTATTCTTAGTATATATACAACTAGGATGATTTGTCTTTTAGCTTAGTTCTGCATAAATCTGGAGCTGCATTAAGACAGTTTCAGCTACCCAGAGTACATTTAGCCAAGTCATGGCTAGCAGGGACTTAAATGCCACTGTCATTTTACTACTTCTGAAATTATTCTTTAGTTACCACCTTTTTTTTTTTTCCCTCAAAATTTGCTTATGGAATAATCAGATGTAAAGAGATCTTAATTATACAGGATTATCTTGTGAAATTCGTATTATTTTCGTTTTTCTTTTATTGACTACTTTTTCTAATTAGATCAAAAAGTTGTGCATCTTTGTGTCATCATCTCTGGTCATAACTGAAGTTAAATTAATCCTGTTAGCTTTGATTTACATGGACATTTTCCTTTATTGTACATTTAATGTGCTCTGATTTAATAAAATTCAACCGGGGGATTTTAGCCTTCTGAGATTTGACTGACATCTGTGTTAATTTTTGCTGCAGCAGTTTAATGGGGTAGATAACGGTAATTAAAGTTGTGCTGGAAACAATTTTTTGGGTACATTGACCTGTCTTTAATATAGAAACGTCTGTTTTTCTTCTTTTTTTTTTTTTTTACCACATGGTGGCAATATCCACCTTTCCCACTGATTTATTTTTCAAAGTTTGAAGTTTACTGTGCTTTTCTTTTGATGCTCAGAGAAAGCACTAGAATGTTGCTTGTGTTGAACTGAGGTAGTTCTTTGAATGCTTATACCCTGTTTGCATAATCATGCTTAAAATGAGAGACAGTTAGTGAAAATGAATACCTCGTTTAAAAGAAAATAAAATCAGGGAAGGGATCCAGATGTTGAAATGTCACAAGAAGAAAAGGCTTAAAGTTGTTAATAAAAAATATTCCTTAGGATTCTCAGGTTTCATATAAGATCACATACTACAGTTCTTCCATATGTACAAAAAGAACCCAAACCCAAGTCTTCACCCTTATCTGTTATGCATAGAGATGACCTGTTTCGGATTTTTAGTGAAACATGACCTGATATGAGGTATCTTATGGATGGAGAGACTTAAGAGTCTCTGTATTTTGCTTCTGGCAAGTTCAGATTTGACCTGTTGTTAATGAGTGTCACTGTAACAAGGTACCTCAGGCTGCTTCTGATAATAAGGTAAGAGGAGCGTCATCAATACGTGAGGGTACTTTAGCATCTCTAATGTATGTAGTACACTAAAGCTAACATACCTCAGCATCTTTTGCAGCTTACAGAGAAGTGATTTCAAGGTGTACTGTTGGGGTAACTTACTTATTTGAACTCCTCCAATAAGGTCAAGCTTTGTTGCAAGAAAACTTACCAGTAGGAAATAAAGCATGGTTTCCTTCAGAGTCTTACTTAAGCCCTTATACTCTTCTTTCACTGTTTTTGTAGTATTTGAATCATTCTTTATTTCCAGCTACATGAAACATAGTTGCTCAAGTTCCCTGCTTGTTACTTAATAACCTACACTCTTCAAATCCTTGCTCTTGTTTCCCATCCAATACTCCTTAAATTTTAAGTTTTCTCCAACACTTGCAATATTTCTGTTCTCTACATAGTTCATCAAAAAAGTGTCTCTTCTGGGTTCTATAAGAAACTACTAATACAGACTTTTGAAATACAGTCATCACTGAAGACAATCTTTCTTTTATTTTTTTTTTCCTTCTCTAAGAATAAACCACTTCCTACAATAAGCGTTCCTTTTTTTCTACTATTGCAAATAATTAAGGCTCTTCCTAATGAGTTTCAACATGGTGTTTTTTTCTCTTTATGGAACATGGAAATGAACTAAAATATATACTTATCCCAGATCTTTCTCTTAACTACTGATGGCTTGGGGGAGGAGGATTTTGCCGGCTTTTCTTGTTGTTCATGGCTAACAGACTAGATTTGAGTAACTTTATACCTGTAGCTCTTCACCCAGGAAAAAAAAGTAATGAGAAATAAGAGAGAACTATGTATAGACTCATAGGAAAGTCTATCTAGCCAACAAACAATTGAAAAAGTTTGAAGGAAAATCCAAGCTTCTCTAATGTGTTAAGCCAGGTCTAGGAAAATTTAAATATTAAATAAAATGAATTCATCACTCAAGACAACCATTGCCTAACATCAGCTGTGTTATTTTGTTACAGGATGGCTGTAGTGAGTACAGTGGCCTGGTCTTGTGGCCCTGTCAGCCAACTGAGTTTATAAGCGTCCAGCTGTACCAGCTAGGAAGCTTGATTCTGTAAAAATTGACTTGTCAGTGTAGCCTTGTAGAAACTGGTTCTCTAAGACTTGACAAATCCACATGTTCTTTATCTCTAGGCAATTCATTAATTCATTTATATTAGAAAAACTTAATTCTGGCTTCAGAGCACAAGACATCTTTCAAACGTTTGTCACCTGTATTTGTACTCTAGGTGTATGAAAATACATTTTATTTGTTCAGACGGTTCTAAGCATGTATCAGCCTCTGTTAGCACTCTAATTCTTAATTTGCTGAGGAGTATGACCGCTAAAACTCTACAACTTTCTAACAAAGTTCTCTTGTTGATTGTCTGTTGCTGCTCTGAGTTAGCACTTAATCAAAGCCTGCTGAATCTGTAAGGCAGACCCACTAGGCTAGGGAGCTGCTTCTGACAACTGGTAGCAAAGAACAGTGCATGAAGACTCATGTCTAGGACTGGAATGTAATCTGATAAACACAGCTAGTGTCAAAATATCTTTGTCACAGACAAAGATCTTTCTGTTTTTAAAGTGGTCAATATAAATGATTCTGCAGTACTACCACTAAGATAATGGGTCTCTGTACACAATTGTTGCATCTGTGGTTTAGAACAGTGCGGTTCCTCTGATTCTAGGTGCAGCAGCCACAGACTGGGGGCAGGCAGTGGAACTGATAAAAGCGATATTCTTGTATTTCAGTGCTAACTGATCTGTTACTAAATGTATAGTACAGGCTCATTTCAGTCCTTCTTTTACAGTGCTCAGTACTTCAAGTACAAATAATGCTGGCACCACCACCTTTGGAGGTACAGATATAGAAGAAAGTCTAGCTGTAGTGTTGAATTACCAGGAGCTTCCCAGAAACAAAACCAGCTTCTGATGTGTGTGTTCCCTCGCTTAACATCAGTGCACTATTTTCAGAGTTGTTTGCTTCCAAAGTGGTTAGAACCTTCCCTCAAACAGATGTAATTTACTACTCGCGTGTTTCTCTCAGGGCTGGGAGAGAGTCTGAGAAAGAAATTCTGCTTTTCTTTGTAGCTCTAGAAGATTAAGTATTGCTTTCTTCTGGCTATGAGTTTCTTGGCAATGTTTTCATGGAAGTTGGTCTTGATGCAGTTTTGTCAGGGCTTCCTTTCTTTAGTTTTTTTTTTCTGTAAAGTTGCCTTTAGAACTTGCCATCAAATTTATAGTATGACGGTTGTCTAAAAGCTATGGTTAGCCTAAAGACAAAGCTGGATGTATGTAGGACAAAGATCTCTTCTAAGACCTTGTCTCTGAATCGGGATTAGTAGCTGTCAGGTTTTGCTAAACAAACCTAACAATTTTCTCTGTGATAATGTTTAACAGCTGGAGGAATAACGTTTCTCTAGTCTTCAAAGAAAGAACTAAGCTATTGCACTCAAATGATCAGTAGGCACTAGAGGTATCTGAATGTTGTAAAATTGAGGCTACTGTTGTTACTGCAGGAGGACTGCCTTTCCTAAGATTTCTTCTGAAGTTTGCACATCTGCAATTAAAGCCTGCACCCTAGAACCCTTCCCCAGTACCCTGACATCAGTTCTTTCAAGCAGTGCTTTGATTACTTTGTCTTCATATCTGTCTCTAGAAAGGACAGATGAGGCCTCAGTCTTAGGTGAGATATGTGCTTTCTTTCCTTCATTATTATTTATCCAGTTCAGGAACAAAGCTGCAGAAAGAAATATTCTACCAATAACTATGATCTTGGGGCAGCTGTTTAACATTTCCAAGACTCAAGGAAACTTACATATCTATGAAAGTTCTCTTTTTAATCCAATGTCTTTCTACCTTTCTTGATATATAGCTATGGCTCATATAGACTGCTAGTCGTTGTTCAGGAGGACCAAATGGCTTAATTCTAGTGTCTAATGCAATGATATCAAGGATCCTTTTCACCTGAGAATATTTCACTGAAGATTCTCATCAGCTCAGATCCAGAGAGGAAGAGCTTTTCATTCCCTGACTTTCTTTTGCAATAGAGGCACTTACACCAAAGCTTTTTTCTTACCTTTCCTGAAGAGCTTCCCTGTTTTGGAAGTAGCTCAACATTTTTGTTTGTAATTTTTAGTGGCAGATATTGTCCCATCTACAATCCTTGGCAGATTACCAATGTCATATTGCCATACTAGAAGAGATGTCTTATTCATCCAGTTATGTATAACTTTTTCCTGACATTTGGGCAGTTGTATGCAAATAAATAATGTATTGACCAATAATTTTTGAATGCATACTATGTAAACAGATTGAAGCAAAATGTCATCTTTACTAAAGTAGCAGCACCTTATCCAAATAACTTGAAGGAATTGGTTTTCACATCACAATAGATTACTAGCTTCACATTTACCTAGGGTCTTAGGTACCTTATGATATGAACAGAAAGTTTTGGCTTGTGTAAATGATCCTTCAAAGATGAAGTTCTTTGAAATAAGCTTTTTAAAAGCAGGATCACTTTCTTCCACAGGCTTATCTGCAAACGGTGTGAAGAAGTCGTGCTACTTCTGCTTGATTGGCTGATGAATCTTTTCCTTCCATTTCTGTTGTTTATCTTCTTATCCCCGAAGGCTTTTTGAAAGATCAACTAATCCTTACCATGTATTACGTGTCACTAACTTTGTTCAAAAAGTATGTCACCCAGCTTTTGTACCTGAAATTTAGATAGGTGTTCATTTCAGTGACTGCTATAAGCTGCTATTCATTCCAGATGGAGGATAACAATGAAGTTTAATGTCATAAAACTGAGGTCTGTGATTAGATCTATAGTTTCTCTACCAGTTTGAGTTTTAAATGGTGCAGATCAGGCAGGTTCAGAATCTTCTTGATTGAAACATCCATCTGTTGACAGTGTTTGTAAACCAAATGGAAGCAATTCTTAGTATAGGCGCTGCTTTACATGCTATGTAGAAACCACCTGTACTGGTTAATACTAGGTCTCTTGGACAGCTCTGTTAACAATTTCTTTAGGCCATGTTTGCCTACCTATCTCACATAGGACAGGTTTGTTTGTTTTAACCACCTCATCTGTCTGAGTTGCTACTCTCTGCATTAGCAAAAATTAGTAAAAAGCTGAAGAAAAGCCATGCATTGTTGACAGGATCATTGCAGTCGTGTTCCATGTGAGGAAGTACTGTTTGTCCTTTAAATTTTTAAGGTTTGTGGACTTGCTTAAGTTATTTTTATTTATTGGTATTATTTCCAGGACCTCATTTCTATCCTTGAAAGTGCTCTGTGTCTTGATGCTTTTAAAAGCCCCCTTTTTGCTTCAACAGGACAAAGCTGTTCATCAAGACTTCCAAGCTATCTCTTGAAGATAAATTGAAAGATAAAGCTGTTCCACTGCAGAGATCTTAAAATCAGTTCAGGGTATATGGACATTATTACAAACTAAATTAACTTCATCACATGCAAAGGAAAGGTTATTCTTCCTAAGCACAGGCAGGTTGATTGTATGTCTTTAAGATATATTGCTATAGAAGTCCAGAAGCTTGTGTATCTGCTACCTGGAGATATGCATACCGTATAGGGGGATTTGTGTGTTAGCCTATAGACTGTTTATTAGCTTGCCTTGCCCCAGTTTTTCTGTGATTAAAATACAACTTTGACACCTAAAAGATTAGGTAGTTGGAAAACAGTGGCCTATGCAGTAGAATTAGTATTTCTTCAAGAATTATAGTAAATGTTTAAAAAACAAACAAAACTAAACCCCTTTAATTACTTGTTCAACAGTTTGATACTTTAAGTATGTCTTAGTATCACTTTTCAAAAGAAGAATTTAACTTTCCTCCTCTTCCCTGGAGTTAACATATTGTTACATGACATTAACAACTGATTTGTTAAAATTCAAAACCTAGTTTAGGTCTCAGGTGTTAGAAGGAACTAATCTTATAGATATTTAACTGTTCTGTTAGTTGGTGCTTTAGAGCTGTTTATGACAAATTTGTCCAAAGGTTAACCAATTTAATTTTATACTTTTGGTAGTTGTCTTCTGGCTGCTAAATGTGTAGTACTGTAGGAGCTTCGATAGCCCACTCTGTGAAGGGCGTATGAGTTCCAGCATGGTATTAGCAGCAGAATGGCACAGAATATCCACAGAGGAATTGTATTCAAACTTAATCTTTCAATTTGCACTTAAAAGTTAAGTGCCCTTACCACCATTTCCTATTGCAGGATGAGTCATGTTTACACTGTATAACAGGGTACTTGCACCTGTATGTTACATATTTGAAACTCTAGCTAACTTGTAGACAGCACCTTTAAAAACATCTGACAGAGGCCTTACCATTATGATAATGCCATCTTTATAAATGATGACATGTTAATTGGTTTAAGAAAGTGTTCTATAGTGTTAATTTGTTTAATGTATATCCATTAATCAGGGTAAACATAAAAATAAGCTGTATATACCAATATGTTAGGATGAATAACAATCGTATGTTTAGGTGATGGGCTCCTAATGATATGCCATCACGAAAATTTTCTTCGTGTTGGGATTTTGTGACCGTGAGTTGAGTATCAGTATTGCTGGTTACTTTGTGATGTATGCTAAATATCCGAAGGATGAGAAAAATGAAAATAATACCATTGGAATGTTCATAAGTGGTCTTCACAAAACTTAGTTGGTGGTTGATTTGAGTAAATAGTGTAGCTGTGATCTTTTCAAAATGTCTTACCTTCTAGAACTATGAAGAAGAGAGGAGGAATCGGTCAGAACTTGAGGTTAGATGCCAGCGTTTGACACTGGAACTGGCTGATACCAAGCAGATGATTCAGCGAGCTGATTACAGACAAGAGAACTATGATAAAGTGAAATGGTAGGTATCTCTATAGTCCTACTGACATACAAATGTTAATAGGTAAACTTCAATCTTGATTGACTAGAGGTTTTCATTTCATTATTGTTAGCTTAGCACATCACAGATACTTTTCCTTACCTCAATCTACTAGTGGTTCAATTATGTCCTGTAGTATACTGTAGGCATAAGATGAACAACATTTTGAAAGCCAATGCATCAAATTATCTTCCTAAAAGTTTATATTTAGGGATTTACTGTGTTTTCAGAAGAGCCTACCAGTCTCATTGCAACTAAGGAAGTGGGAGCCGTTGATGCCAACCATCTTAGAACAAGTACTGGTTTTTCCTTAGTTTAAAAGGCCCTGTACTCTACGGTGTGATGTGTACACAGTGAATTAAGAGGGTAGGACCTTGGGAATTAATATTTAACAACTTAAGATATCCTTGTAACCATGAATTTGAAAGGGCTTTTATAGAACTCTTTGTCAGAGAATCATAGGATTACCTTAGTGAATTGGTTTAACTGCAGGAAGTTCCAGTGTCTCTTTTCATTTTTTTAAATACAGATTTTGGAGTTCTACCCTATGGTTTGAATGCCCATCTCATAAACAACAATTGTAAAATAGTGAAAATGGACCTCTTAGAAGTACAGTCATAGGCATATACTTCACAGTTCAGTTCCCAAGTGGCTTTTTTAATGTGCTTGCAAGAAATCTGGCCTTTGTCACATTTGTTGGGGAATGGATTAAAAGGTGGGGATTATGAATAGAAAACACCCTGTCAGGTCCTTAGTTGTTCAGACTGAATGAACTCAGGCACAGTCACTGACACAAATGACTTTGCCACTAAGTCATTTGAAGGAGAGTCTGTCTTCTGAGTTCACAGCTATATGCACTAAAACAACCCTGGAATCTACCTGGAAGCTTGTTGCAAATTGGGTGGATTGGTGCTATTGTTTGCTTCCCACGCGAAACTGCATCTTAATAAGTGGATTGTAATAACTTTCATGTGAATGGCCCCGGTGTTTAACAGTGTACATTTTAAATAGTCTTGAGTTGAAGAAGGCATGAATGAATGTGCTGAATCCATATTTGAGTGGGTTTTATTCATCAGGTAGGCACAGATGAAGGGGAAGGGAAAGCACTGTTTGTGTGACTGCATGAGCATTGCAGAAGTTAATCACTTTGAGGCTCGTTTCTGCCTTTAAAAATGTAATGTCAAATCTTCTAGTTCTGGTGTACTACAGGTTATCTCAGTTTTAAAGGTATGCTGTGCTTAACATAAAACTGGTTAGCTTTTTTCCAAACTGCAAGCTCATTCATTTTGCTGTTCTGACAGGATCACATCAAGTGGGGAGACACAGAGCTGCTTCTTTGTGCTTATGGAAAGCTCTCTTATTCAGGATGCCAGTATAATCTTTGCAGCTGTGTCACGTATATTTTAAACATGAGAAGAGTAGTACAACACCCTCTGGTATCAAGGGACTGTATCCAAGGGAGAGTAGCAACTGAGAACAAGTATACATTGCTTTCTGTTTGATTAGGATGATGGGAATGAAGTTGCCTTAGTTGTTCATCCAGCTTCAATGTCTGCAAAAGATTCAAGAGAATGTCATAGGAAATAGCATCAAAAGCTTGATAAAGCTAAAAGGATCTACAAGTGTACTTTACAGCTCATTGCTAAGAGGAGAAATTTATATCCCAAAGTTACACTAAAGAAGAATAAGCAGAAGAGGATGAATAATTTAGGATAGGAATTCAGCATTATTGTATTATAATTTAGGACTATTTTTTAAATACTTAGAAACAAAGAAAATTCTTCCATATAATAAGATACTGTTGCAGGTATTAATAA
This sequence comes from Phaethon aethereus, assembly GCF_964289735.1. Taxonomy (NCBI): domain Eukaryota; kingdom Metazoa; phylum Chordata; class Aves; order Phaethontiformes; family Phaethontidae; genus Phaethon; species Phaethon aethereus. Next base: position 176,446,143 of record NC_138575.1, on the reverse strand, counting down.
CTAAAAAAGATAAGATAATCGCTAATTGCCCTATGAGTGTCTGGTTGGAAGAAGTCAGTGTCATGAACTGAAAGAAGGCTGAGAAATTACAAATGCACAGGAATCTTGTTCATTACTATTATGCATCTAATAGTTTCACTTTATTTTAACAGTGAACGTGATATATTTGAACATGAATTGTCAGAACTCAGAAGAAAATATGAAATATTAGAGGTGTCACACAAAGCGCAAGCTGAAGAAAGAAATGACTTATCAAAAGAGGTAAAGAAAAAATTTTATTTCAGTAATTTTCTATTTCTTCACCTAAGGAATTCGATTCTTTGTCTAATCAAGTCTGTCAGTATCACCTGTAGGATCATAATTTAGATTAGAATGGTGCTCAGGAGACCAGCTGTTCCAACCCTCCCATGCAGTGCAGAGCCAACTTAGGTCAGGTTGCTTAGGGCTTTGTCAAATATTGAATATCTCCAAGGATGGAGATTCCACAGCCTTTCTGGACAATCTGTTCCAGTGTTTATCCACGCTCTTTGTGAAAAAGGTTTTGTAAAAATCTAATCAGAGTTGTTGCAGCTTTTTTTTCCTGCTGCCTCTTGTCCTGTCCCTGTGTACTTCCAAGAGTCTGGTTCTTTCTATGCATTCCAGTTGGACAGTTGAAGTTAACAATAACACTTTGCCCATGCAGATTTCTCTTCTGAAGGCTGAAAAAAACCCCACCATTTCTTTCAACACCTCGTACACCACATGCTGCAGTCCATGACCATCTTGGTAGAGCTCTTCTGGTCTTGCGCCAGTATGTTAATGTATGTCTTTATGGGGAACTCAGAATGGGACATGGCACACCAAATCATAGAATCATTTAGGTTGGAAAAGACCTTTAAGATCATAAAGTCCAACAGTTAACCTAGCACTGCCAAGTCCATAGATTTTTTTTAAGACTTGCTTTTAAATGGGGTTTTAAAAAATCATGTAGGTCTGAACAGCCTTTCTCTAGAAAGTGCTTGCAAACACTGACTCTTGTAGCTAGGTTTCTATTTCCAGAAAACCGCTGTGAAATCCTTCTCTGTCATAATGATGTAGGGGCACTTTTACAGAGCTGCCTCCATTTGAGGAACCTAGAAAGAGACATAATGTAGCTTGCCTCTACCACAGTTTGGGATACTGTGCAAGCCTGCTTTACTGTCCTCTGGGATATCAGAGGTGTCTGTCTCTTGCACTTTGATAGCAGCTAAAGAGAAATTCTGTGAATCTTACTTTGCCTTTTGTGGTCTGTTGACCCTGGCTGGATGCCAGGTGCCCCCCAAAGCCGCTCTGTCACTCCCCATCCTCAGCTGGACAGGGGAAAAATGAAACGAAAGGCTTGTGGGTCAAGATAAGGACAGGGAGAGATCACTCACCACTTACTGTCACAGGCGAAACAGACTGAACTTGGGGAAATCAGTTTAATTTATTACCAATCAAATCAGAGTAAGATAATGAGAAATAAAACCAAACCTTAAAAACACCTTCCCCACGCTTCTCTCTCCTGGGCTACTTCCTCCCCCTGAGCAGCACAGGGGGATTGGGGAATGGGGGTTGTGGTCAGTTCATCACACGTTGTCTCTGCCGCTCCTTTGTCTTCGGGGGGAGGACTCCTCATACTCTTCCCCTGCTCCAGCGTGGGGTCCCTCCCATGGGAGATAGTCCTCCATGGACTTCTCCAACGTGAGTCCTTCCCACAGGCTGCAGGTCTTCACAAACTGCTCCAGCCTGGGCCCCTTCCATGGAGTGCAGTCTTTCAGGAACAGACTGCTCCAGCATGGGTCCCCTGTGGGGTCACAAGTCCTGCCAGCAAACCTGCTCCAGCATGGGCTTCTGTCTCTGTGGGGTCACAGATCCTACCAGGACCCCACTCCAGCGCAAGCTTCCCACGGGGTCACAGCCTTATCTGGGCATCCACCTGCTCCAGCATGGGGGCTGCAGGTGGATATCTGCTCCACTGTGGACCTCCATAGACTGCAAGGTGACAGCCTACCTCACCATGGTCTTCACCACAGGCTGCAGGGTAATATCTGCTCTGGTGCCTGGAGCACCTCCTCCCCCTCCTTGGTGTCTGCAGACTTTTTTGTCTCACATACTCTCGCTTCTCTTTCCCACTGCAGTTGCTCCCTGCCGCTGTTTTTTCTTCCTTAAATATGTTTTCCCAGAGGTGCTGTTACCATCACTGACTGGCTCGGCCTTGGCCAGCAGCAGGCCCATCTTGTAGCCAGCTGGCATTGGCTCTGTCAGACACAGGGGAAGCATCTAGCAGCTTCTCACAGAAGCCACCCTTGCTGCCCTCCCCACTAACAAAACTTTGCTATGCAAACCCAATGCGGTCTACCACTAAACCATGTCCTTAAGCAGCACCTCTATAAGTCTCTTAAATACTTCCACGGAGTGAGACTGAATACAGTCTCACAAGTACTGAACACAGGATAATAGTAACTTTCTTCAACCTTGTTAGCATTGTTGCTAATACAGCCTAGTAGACATTTGGCCTTCTTTGTTGTCAGGGCACACTTCTGGCTCATGTTTTGTTTGCTCAACTGATATTTGCTTACCCAATTTTCATTGCCAATTTTCCTGTAGAGATGTTATGAAAAGTCATTATTGAAAGCCATGCGAAGGTCGAAGTAACTGACGTGGACAGCTGTCCCCTCATCCCTCATTAGATTTACCAACCTACAGGTCCCTGGGTCCTCCTTCTTGTAGATGGATTCTGGTCATCAGAAGCCTTGCTCACTTGCTATGATCTTTCAAACAACTGGCCAACCTCACATCAACATTGGCTATCTCCCTCAACATTGATCAAGTGCTTTCTGTTTTTCCCTAGGCGTTATGTACATGCCATTTTCCTAGGTCTCTAGCTTAGTTTTCCTTTGCTGCAGTCTTCCAAACTCTGCTGGTAAGTTCAGGAACGTGGGAGGTCAGAGGGCAACATTTATAAGTGAAGGCTGAATGCTGTGAGTGTGCTCTATCCCTCAAAATGTGCAGAACTAGTTATAACTTACTCTAGCTCTTTCTGACCAATAGTGACAGTAGGGCAGAGCTACTGTATGGCTTATGTTTTGTTTTGTATATTTTTTTCTAGACATCAATAGAATACATAGTTTTTCTTCTTTGTGACTCTCTAGTGAAGTAATGGTTCAGTTGCCTGAAGTTCCCTTAACTTTGCCTTTACAGAAGCTTTTTCTATGTCAGGAATAGAGTGACATATTGTAATATTCTGTACCTCTTCTTTCTGTGATACTGTTTATTGACAAGAGGAATTCCAGTGCTGCTTCCCTTTTTGGCATGACTATCTACCAGGGTGATGGGCTGTTTTTCTTTAACATATCTCCATTAGTCTTTGAAAGTCTCTCTTCTGGGTAAATGAATAAATGCCTCTTCAGGCTCAGAGGAATGTTCATCTTTGTCAGGGTTCCAGTGAGTTCTGATCCAATTAGGTCAGTCACTTCACTCACATCTCCATCATTGCCATTCTGGTAGCACTAGTATTTCAGAGAGGAATGTGTTTCTGCTGCTCCAAAGACATTTGAAGAACCAGAGGCCTGTCAGGTCAAGAAAAATGTCCCTTGCTGCTTCTCTGTTCATTCATTCATTCATCTCAGAGGCATGGATTGCATTCAGTGATGGCCCCCTTACTGAGCATGTATGATAACTTTTGGGTCAAAGGACTCAAAGAAAAACATATGTAGAGAGTATTTCCAGTCCGCTGCCTTGACCTACAGGACTTTTGATGGTTTATACCAGTACAAGCTTCCATTACTCAGTATCCATTGTCACTGTTTCTACATCTAAATTGTTCATAAGGAGGATTGCTTCACTGAACCTCCAGGATTAATTATTCACCTTAAGTAAGCTAGTTAGGATAGAATCATCCAAAAATGTTGGAATGACTAAGGGATTTTTCCCTTCATCTGATGTAGGAGTAACTTTGCAACAGCTTTTTGGGAGGGAGAAGAGGCTTTTACTGAATCTGAAGAAACAAAATTTTTCAGTTTATATTGTCATTGACTGATTAGCAGATGGTTTGTAGCTCAGTGCAACTTTGATACAAAATCAGACTATTTTTTTTTAAGCTGTGTTTCTATATAGGAATCTTTCTAGGAAACACCAAAAGGAATAGAGAAATAATTGATTGGCCGTTCAGAATTAATTTGTGAATTTATTTTTTAATGTGATATGAAAGGGGCACTGCATGAGAAGGTTGTTCTTGACTTCTGTACTGGTCCAGGCAAGAATCATATGGAGGATCTTTGTGTGCTAACACTTTGGCAGCTGAGTAAATGAGACCAATTTCACTTGAGAGAATTCAGGGGAGATGTTGTTCCTTAGTGTTACAGATAAAACAGTGGCTATAACTGCCACCTTAAAGATAGTATTCCTCTGCCTAATTTTACAGGTAGCCATAGAGTTTCTCTGAAACACTAGGGGAGAAACTGAGTTTCTCTTAGAAAATATCTTTTATATTCTCCTCTTTCTATCAGTTTGAAAGCTTTGTTAGGCTGTATATTCATCAGTGTTCCATCATCATATGAGGCCATCAAAATGCAGATTTGTTCTCAGCATATAACAATGGCCAAAAAATGATTGTCATGTATATCAGGTTTGTATGTATGCATCAAGTACTGCAGTGTAGCAACAGTAATGGCATTTTTTCATTAACTTTATACTAAATTAATCTGTGAAGGAATAAAAGTAGCACTATTTTAAAATAAAATACCACTTCAAACTGTGTGATTACTTAAATCTCCTGGAAGGTCTGTGGTAGTTTTTGTTTACGTTGATACAGTATCACAAGTTCTGGATTGGAAGAGCATAGAGTTGTAAGTGTTTACACAGTGTTTATTCCAGGGGAGGAGGAATTGGAGAGGTAGTAACTCCTCGGTTTCTTTCTTCATGTAGTAATCAATTATGTCTGTGTTCACTGTGGATATATGTATAACCTGTTACTTGGAGAGGGGGACAGTTGTGGGTTTTTTTCTTAAATAAAACAAGTATAGGGCAGACATTTATACCTCCCCCTCTATGATGCTCAGCGAATGGGCAGATGGAGAGAAGCATGCCTCTAAGACCATTTTTTTTCGTTTTGGTACAGTTGTTCAGCTTTTTAACTAGTTGCTCCATGTCTTTGACGCGAGTATCTCCCTTAAATAACCTTTAGCTCTTCTATGAATCAGTGAATTCGATCTAAAACATGTACATGATGTCTTTATAGCTTTGGGGGACATATTTTTGATAAATTATTAATTTATTGTCCTTTGAACTTGGCACGTGACATCCTCAGGAGCTAAAATGGCAAAATTATTTAAGGTGATAAAACTGCCTTTTGCTATCATGAGAAAGGAGTTGGACCACTCTGCACCTGTGCCATTATGCTCTGTGGCTGTTCTCTGACAGTGTTCACTTCGAATAGACAGAGATTACTCTTTCCCACACCAGTTTCTTCTTGGAGTAGTAAAGATGATTGATCTGGTGATTGGGAATGCTGTTACAGAGACTCACAAGATATTCATGTTTCTGCTTTGGCATCTGTTCAATCTTCTATACCAACACCATGCTAAATGAAAGTCAAACGAAGGTATGCATAACCCTCTTTGCCCTTGGTGCTGGCCTGGAACATTACCTTGTCCATGACAATCATTATATACTTCAGCCCCCGAACTCTCAGTTTTACTGTTTCTTTACAGAGCAATAATCACTCTGGTGCCCTTAAACTTTTCACATCTGTTTATGAAAATGTTGTAGCCAGTAGGATGGCAGGTTGGCACCAAGACTCAGTATTTCTGACGTAGTACTATTCAATACTTCAGTGCTATTTAGATACTGAGGGGCACTTTACCTCTTTTTCAGGTGCCAACTAACAGAAATAAATAATGAAAACTCATAAAATTATAATTTCATTAAAGTCTTTTTTCAGCATAAAGCTTCACCAACTTATGTTGAACATAAGCGTAAATAGAGTTTTTTTGTTCAGGTGATTTCACAGAAGAGAGTTAAAATGAAATCACAAAAGTGTACATAGGTTAAATACTTATCTTGAAGTTCATGTTAAAGTGTTCTTTTTAATGCCTTTTATAGCTGGCAACCATACAACAGTCCCTCAACTTGTTGCAAAAAGATAAAGATTATCTTAATCGTCAAAACATGGAGCTTAGTGTTCGCTGTGCACATGAAGAAGATCGTCTTGAAAGACTTCAAATTCAGCTAGAGGATGCCAAAAAAGCCAGGGAAGAAATGTATGAAAAATATGTTGCAGCCAGGTAAGTTGTTGTGTGTTCAATTCTATCAGCTAGACAAGTTATTTAACTGTTTTCCCTTGTTTCTTGCACAAGTCCCGTTTTATTAAAAGAAAAAAATTAACTTCCAGAAAGCTAGTCCATATTTGCGTAGAAACAGAACACTTCTGTTGGGTCTCAGTGTGTGTCAGGAATTTTTTTTTTTAAACCTTTGATATAAGACCATAGCAGTGAAGATGTCAGTATTGAAAGTTTATGGCAATTATTCTGTTAGGTGTATATAGAAATTTACGGAGGTAACTCTAATTAATTACAAAAGAGAGAAAAACTCTTTGAAGTGCGTATGTTACATATCTCACTTTGCTCCCACACCAAATGGGAGTATTTGAAAGACAATCTAAATGATTATTGCAGAATAAAATATATTTAATTTTCATAAATGTTTAAAATGGGACATAGTATGTTTCATATCAGCTATTAGAGCTGTGAGTCTTTCATCTCTCAAGTTTGAATAGACATTCCCTAAATGTAGCCTTGAGAAATAAGTTGATCATTGTATGCTAGCCACAATGGTAAATAGTGTCAAATCCTTATGGTATTTGAATTGGTATACATATATGTATGTATGGGATGTTGAACTGGAAACACTACACTCTTCAGCTACATGTCTTGCTACATATGTGTTATGCTTCAAAATTTCAAACCACATTTAGATTTTTCTTATTCACAATTCAGGGTTATCCAGTTCATGTTATTTCCCTACATCCAGATGCCAAAAAATACCATTTCAGTATATATCCCCAAATTGCATCAAATATTTCCTTGTATGTACTTCATCAATGAACAAGAAAACATTTTTTGGTTAGTAGTGTCCTTAAAAAACACCTATAGATTGAATGAATGAGCTTAGAGTATGAAGTAGGTTCAGCTTCTCTTCATCTGCTTCCTTGTGTTTGAATCAGGAAGATGAAACTGCAAACAGCATCTATAAATTCTGTGTCCTTGTATAACTAAGATGAAGTGTGCTAATATGACTCTAGTGTAATGCAACTAAAAGACAAATTGTTATCTAAATGGAAATAGAAGAGCACTTTACTGAAATTATCAGCTATGGAGTTCCAGCCCATATTGCTTATCAGAAGTGTTTTTATTACTATTTTCCTTTCAGCGCAGTTACTTAAACTTTTATTTTTTTAATTTGCTTTACATGTGTTTATCTCAGAACTGTGTTCACCTGGAACTTCTGTATTTTAAATAAATTTTTAAGACTTGCTTTTAAATGGGGTTTTAAAAAATCATGTAGGTCTGAACAGCCTTTCTCTAGAAAGTGCTTGCAAACACTGACTCTTGTAGCTAGGTTTCTATTTCCAGAAAACCGCTGTGAAATCCTTCTCTGTCATAATGATGTAGGGGCACTTTTACAGAGCTGCCTCCATTTGAGGAACCTAGAAAGAGACATAATGTAGCTTGCCTCTACCACAGTTTGGGATACTGTGCAAGCCTGCTTTACTGTCCTCTGGGATATCAGAGGTGTCTGTCTCTTGCACTTTGATAGCAGCTAAAGAGAAATTCTGTGAATCTTACTTTGCCTTTTGTGGTCTGTTGACCCTGGCTGGATGCCAGGTGCCCCCCAAAGCCGCTCTGTCACTCCCCATCCTCAGCTGGACAGGGGAGAGAAAATGAAACGAAAGGCTTGTGGGTCAAGATAAGGACAGGGAGAGATCACTCACCACTTACTGTCACAGGCGAAACAGACTGAACTTGGGGAAATCAGTTTAATTTATTACCAATCAAATCAGAGTAAGATAATGAGAAATAAAACCAAATCTTAAAAACACCTTCCCCACGCTTCTCTCTCCTGGGCTACTTCCTCCCCCTGAGCAGCACAGGGGGATTGGGGAATGGGGGTTGTGGTCAGTTCATCACACGTTGTCTCTGCCGCTCCTTTGTCTTCGGGGGGAGGACTCCTCACACTCTTCCCCTGCTCCAGCGTGGGGTCCCTCCCATGGGAGATAGTCCTCCATGGACTTCTCCAACGTGAGTCCTTCCCACAGGCTGCAGGTCTTCACAAACTGCTCCAGCCTGGGCCCCTTCCATGGAGTGCAGTCTTTCAGGAACAGACTGCTCCAGCATGGGTCCCCTGTGGGGTCACAAGTCCTGCCAGCAAACCTGCTCCAGCATGGGTTTCTCTCTCCATGGGGTCACAGGTCCTGCCCAGAGCCTGCTCCAGCTTGGGCTTCCCACAGGGTCACAGCCTCCTTCGGGTGCATCCACCTGCTCCCATGTGGGGTCCTCTCTCTATGGGTCCACTGTGTCCTGCCAGGAGCTTGCTCCAGTTTGGGGCTCCCATGGCGTCACAGCCTCCTTCAGATGCCTCAGCCTGCTCCGGCATTGAGGTCCTCCTCGGGCTGCAGGTGGACACCTGCTCCACTGTGGACCTCCATGGGCTGCAGGGGGACAGCCTGCCTCACCATGGTCTTCACTATGGGCTGCAGGGGAATCCTTGCTCTGGCCCCTGGAGCACCTCCTGCTCCTCCTTCTTTGCTGACCTGGGTGTCTGCACAGATGTTTCTCTCACGTATTCTAACTCCTCTCTCCTGCTGCAGTTGCTGTTGCCATTGTTTTTCGCTTCTTCTTAAATATGTTATCCCAGAGGTGCTACCACTGTTGCTGATTGGCTTGTCCTTGGCCAGGGGCGGGTCCATCTTGGAGCTGGCTGGCATCGGCTCCGTTGGACATAGGAGAAACTTCTTGCAGCTTCTCACAGAAGCTACCCCTGCAGCCCCTCGCCCGAAAACCATGCCACAGAAGAAACCCAATATATCCCTCCCCTCACCTCTGTGAATAACATATTTAAGAATTATCATTAAAGTCCCCATTCATCACACAGTCTTCACAAACTTTATTCACATCAACAAAAAAGAATTCCCCACACCAAAATCAAAACAAATCATCACAACACCGAATCAAAGTAGACAGTTTATACAGAATCCACCCCTCATCCCTTCACCACAATTACTACAACAGCAGAAGTTCCCCACAATCATTCCACTTTTCACACTCTAGCTTGTGTTCAGTCCATGTTTTGCCCATTACCTCTCCCAATTACTATCCTTACCTCAAATTCCTCATGCCCCACGTTGGGTGCCAGAAAGGACTGTGGTCGGTTGACCTTGACTAGGCACCAGGTGCCCACCAGGGCACTCTATCACTCTTCTCCTGAGCAGGACAGGGAGGGGAGATAATCAGGTAAGGGAAAAAACTCGTGAGTCAAGATAAAGGCAGTGTAATAAAGCAAAAGCAAAGGTGGCATGTGGAAGCAAAGGAAAACAAAAAATTTGTTCTCTACTTCCCATCAGCAGGTGATGTCTAGCCACTTCCTGGGAAGCAGGGCTTCAGTACGTGTAGTGGTTGCTCCAGAAGACAAATGTTGAAAAAATGAATGCCCTGCCATACCTTTCTCTTCGCTTTTATTGCTGAGCTGACATCATATGGTATGAAATACCCGTTTGGCCAGTTTGAGTCAGCAGTCCTGGCTGTGTCTGCTCCCAAGATCTTGTTCACCCTCAGCCTACTGGCAAGAGGGGGAATGTTGGAGAGCCAGCCCTGATGCTGTGCGATCACTGCCCAGCAGTAGCCAAAACTTGGTGTGTTATCAACACCATTCAGACTACCGATACAGAGCACAGCACTATGAGGGAGGCGATGGGGAAAATTAACTGCGTTTCAGCAGACCCAATATACCTTTAGAGATTTTGATACTGTCATTGGGATACTGTACTGTTACCAAATCTCTCTCTTGACATCATTGCTATTGGTGATTCTCTTCATGATGCTAATTTTCGTAAGACAGATATTAAATGTAATGAATAATGCAGGCATGTCTGCTCTGCTCTAGAGGTCTTTATTGTCTTTTGCAGGGACAATATAGCATAGCAGAGAAGACAGTGTACTGTGTAGGACTGCACTGCAGCTTGGGCAGCCTAGGTTGTATTCAAGGTTTTGCTGCTGACCTGCTGATGAACTTCGAATAGGTCATTTCCTAACATAAAAATGTAATGTAAAATGTAAAAACCTTAATATAGGATTTCTTTTGTAAAATGGGGGTATCCTTTTGTAAAGTCCATGTGGTCTGCAATATTGCAGAAGCTGTCCCTTCTTTACATTGTCCCACACACATGTACATTCTTTGTGTGCATATTCTGAGACTGCATCCCATAGTGGGGTTTCCTGTCTATTCAGCAATTTAAAACCATCCATCTCTCATGTCAAATATCTATGGTATTATGTTCCTTAGAGACCTCTACAAAATCCTATTTATTTGTTATATAAATTAGAGAGGTACAAAAGTAGAGCAGCAGAAAACTGTACCAATTAATGGACATTCTGCAGTCATCAGTGCTACCTGGAGGTGCAATCAGTTTGGGTAATAATCTTCGATTTGCTGCCTTTTGAAGAATTTGAGGATTTGTGATGCTTGCTTCATATCTGGAGCTCTTTTGGTTGCTGTAGTTCAGGAATGAAGATGATGAAAACAAACCCTATTAGCTATTTTTAGGAATAAAGAATAATTCACCTTCTGGTCACCGTCACAACTGCTGGCATTGGGGTACTGTAGTTAGAAAATTACAGACTCTAGGAAACTGAGGGATTAACCTGCCAAATTTTTAGAAAGACACACTTTAAAATAGGTTGAGATTGTGGTAAGAAGAATGGCAGCAGCTCATAGGTGCAGTTCTTGGGGAATCTCTGTGTAAGCACAGACCAACACAGAAGGTTTCCCTTTATATGTTTGATCTTTAAACACAATCCATAGTTGCATTGAGATATTCAGGTCACATTTAGTTTATTTGCAGTTTAAAGCCTTATGAATAATAGGCCTGGAAAGAAGCTCATTAAAGCCTGCAGCCTGAAGAAGACTAAAGAACTTTATAAGGCAAAAACATTTCTAACTACTGCTCAAGCAAAAGACCGTAACAGCAGGTCAGAAATAAAAATCATGAATGATGGTCCTTTGCTTCAGCAGCAGCTGAGTTGGTGTTTGTTAAAATGCATTGACAAGGCAGTCAAGCTATATACTCTGAGTATGCCCTTTACTATACCATTTGTTTATTTTAGTCATCATAAAGATAAGCATTACTTTGAACTGTCTTCCGGTGACACCACTGTGGGTGTTCAAGACTTTTCTAGATGCTTCTAATTTTTTTCACTGAACCTTCCTGACTTTTAGCAGTCTTTCCATGGGAGGGAAGGTGTAATTTTTTCAATGACAGAAATGTTTTTTTCACAAGTAGTAATGGTAATAGAAATTGTCTAAGTACCAAAAAAAGAGTAATGCTCCTTGATTCTGCACATAAGAATTGTATCCTGAGGTCCTGATCTTCAGCGTACTTTTTTTTCCTGTATATTGACCCATATAACACATAAAGAACACAAAAAGTTTCTAATGGGGACCTTATATTCCAGTAAAGTGTGTTTTTTGGGTTTTTGGTGGTGTTTTTTTTTTTAAATAAACTTATTCATTGTATCAAAGATCTTCATAAACTATTTTGCTGTAGTGCATTTGAGGAAGGAGAGGAGAGAAATTTACTGTTACCTGGAAGAGTCAACTGAAATTCAGTGTCTCAATAAAAAGAAAACAGGAAAACCTGGACAGCAAGCTTTCTGATATTTAAATACTTTGGGGCTTTTAGTTAACATGAAGGACATTTTGGCCAGCTCAAGTACTGATTTCCAACAATTATGGGTTATCACACAATTGGCAATTCGGAGAAATCTAAAACCTTTTACAGTTGTAAATGCACATTTCTTCATGAACATGCTTATATTTCCAAACCTGTAATTTCTACCAGTTGCTTCACTGCTGATTGATTATTCTTGAACATTAACTAGATGCTATAAAATTTTAACATTCCATCGCTGTTAAGGACTTACAACATAAGCCTTTTTTATGGTTTTGTAGGAGAAATTCTTTATGGGATTCCTTACAATCTGTCATGGGCTTCCAAGGTTACAAAAATGCCCACATCTTGGGGTTTTTGACTCCACAAATCTCTTCAGCATGTAATCTTCAGTGTTTCTTGTTTTCTCCCTATATAAGGTACAAATAGTACACAACAAAGTCTTGTAGTAGCATGGCAGTATTGTAAGTTAACAAGTTTATCAACTCTTACCCAGTGATGAAGAAGCTAGAAAACTTTGGAAAGTGAGGAATTTTTTTTTTTTTTTTTAAGTGGTTGATTAATATAAACACTCATGTAGAGGCTGACAAAGAATTCTTGGAAGAATGTTAAGCATAATGTTCTGTGGTTAATCAGTGTCAAATTACATTAAAAAAAATAAAGCAGTATTCAGAAAGCTTTTATTAATCCCCATTGAAATATTACTGATTCGTTATTGAGTTTTACTCAGTTTGCACAACAACAGAGGCTCATATGTATGTCAAGAAATTTAGGAGGAAAATGAGTAAGAATTAAAATAAAATGTAAAATCAAGAAGTGCTCTGCTGTACTTGTACAACTGTACCTGAAGTTTTGATATTTTGTCCAGTACAATTAATTTTAATTTCCATGTTGTGTATTTGTTTATTTATAGAGACCACTATAAAACAGAATATGAAAAGAGACTGCATGAAGAGTTGGAACAAATAAGATTGAAAACAAATCAAGAAATCGAGCAACTAAGAAGCACTTCAAAAGAGATGTATGAACGTGAAAACAGGTAGATAAGATGCAGGCAATAACCTAATTAGGGCAAAGACAACCAAGTACTGGTTTGTGCTTAGGTATAGTCCTAGTTGACTGGCTTTGAGAGGTGATCAAAATTTTTGAATTGAAGTTCAATTGTAATACTGATGAGAATCTTGTAAAAACTAAAATGAAATTGTACAGTAAGTATATGGTATTATATTTATTATTAAATGATGGACATCCAACATTATCAATGAAAAGTATTATTAAAATTCATGTTCTAGATAAACATCAGTGGTTTCAATTTTGTTCATATGTACAGTGTTAGTTAATATATGGACAATCTTGAAACTGTGCCAGGAAAACAGAAGAGAAGGTGCTGATGCAGAAAATAAAGCAGAAAAAATGAGAGAAACCCATAAGATTTATGCCTTTCTAAAATAAATCTATTTGAGATTGTTTACAGCATTATGATTTGCAAAAGCGTTGATTTCCTGTAAGTTATTATAAAATCCTCCTTTGAAGAAGATCCTAGTCCTGCAAAGACCTGCATATTGAATTTTGTATGTGTGTCATCTTGTTGAATTCCATGGAATTACATGCAGAGTTAGGCACATACATAAGCTTTTAGGGATCTAAGGATTTGGACTTTTGGCACTGGATTTGTTTTTGAGCTTGTTTTTCCCCCTTTTGTTCCTTTAAAATGGGAGGAGTGTTTAATAATTCATTATATCTTCATTGTAGATGTCCTGAAAGTGTCTTGTGGGGAATGAAATGACTGTAGTAAAAAGATATTTGTGGCATCAGCATCTGTTCCTCTAATAGGTAGTTTTGTTACTGCTTGGAAGAGTGAAAAAAGAACATGACTCCTGCTGTCTGTCTTCCAGTCAACTGAAAGGTTCTAATTAAAAAAAATTACATCATTGTGTAGTTTTGCAAGTGTGAGTAAAATATATATACACACACACATCCAAACCACTTCCTGTATGCAAATCTATTTTGGATTACAAAGTATAAATTTAAACCTCCACTGTTGGTGGAGATTTGACAAGGGTATGTATATCATTGAGAAAGCTACTGAAAGATATTTAATTTGTATCTGGAACCAATTTACAGACATTTTCTTCCTCATTTTGAAATAGTTACTTGTGAAATGTAAATCCCTTAGATTTGACTTCATATTTTGAAAAAAAAGGATTTTTAGCATATGTTCTTTCTACAAAATACTAAAAAATTCCATCGTAAGACAATGCTTCCCAGTCTGAGGTGCTGCTCAATGGTGAGACAAGTGGAACCCCAAATTGTGGGCAAAGCAGTTTACAATGAAGTTGTGTGATGCGATGAGATGCTGATTGTGACTGAAAATAAAGCTAGGATGCTGGTTTCATCTTCAGGCTCAAAGCATAGAATAATATTACAGCTAAGCTAATGTAATATTCAGTTGCTGTTACTCCTCACCACTTTGCCAAGCCTGATGAGCCTGATGTTTCCCTTGAATTTATTGGCACTTATTTTACACTTGGATGAGCCAGTTCAAGAAGCTAAAATGAGTGGGGGAACAACCAATAAAAAGGTGATGCTTTAATTCTTAATTTCTTTGGGATCAGTTTCACTTGTTTGGTTGTAGTCAGCATTGGCTGTGTTTGCATTAGCAAGCATCAGTGTATTCACGGGGCACGTGAATGTCTGCATAAGGTTTGACTTTAGATTAGCTGTAGTCTGTTCCCATAGATCAAACACAATTTAGTAGTTTTGAGCATGTTAGATGCTCTCCCCTGAGCACATCTTCTGGCTTGGTTCAATCTGACTAGTATCTGGTTTGTGTGCTCTGGAAAGGTTTAGCGATGTGAACTGAAATGCAATAAATAGCTGTTGCTAAGGGGTTTGTTTCAAAAGCTTATATAGATGCCCCTGTGCTTCTGCTTCCCCTCCACTGCCCTCATCCACCTTTTTTTTCACATTACTGTTAATGAATCTGTAGGTGGTATTTCTGTCCCATTTTAGAAGGCTGCTTTCACTTGTATGATAGATTTTCTAGATACCTGATGGCCCGTATGTCCTGCATGTGCAGCTATCCAATAGATGCTTTACCTCTCTTAAAATCGCAATCACACAATCTGAAAACTGACAGTATCCCTAGTGTGTTTCCTACTCTGTTGAAAATAGTTCAACAGAAGTTACATGACATCTGTGATTGTCATCTTGCTGGTTGGGTAATATCACACTTGTGTGCTTTTTCCTTCTATTGCATTTTCAATTGATTAGCTATTCAGTTAAGCAAAATAGTTTCTTGCCTAAACAAGACTCTGTGTATCTCCTACCATTTAATTTTTATCCCACTTCCCTTACTCTAGTCTTAAGGATGCAACATTTCACTCCTACTCTGAGACACAGTATGCTTGATCTTAAAGCTGTTAACAAAACTAATTACCATGTTTTTATAATTTGGTATGAGTCAGTTTTAAAGAATCTACTCTCAAGATCAGTCCCTGAATTTCATCAGTAAATTCTGTAGCCCAGTAACTAAAATTACATACCTGTAGTGTGGCTAAAATGACCTAGGTAGCATTTACATGGGCTTAATAATTTTCCATTTACTTCTATATCTTGACGTTTCTCTTCTCTTCAAAATTTGACTGAGACTATAATTTTGCTTTGCTTTAAGTCAAAAAGTTCCTGTGGGGGAAGGGAGAACAAACAATTTCAGTAGGAAGAGCTTGGTTGCATCTACATTAACAGTTTAGTTTAGATGAAGAACGTGGTTTTGAAGTGAAACCCTCTAGTCTTTGCTGCTTGCCACGTTTTTGCTTGCCTCACAGTTTGTGCTTGAATTTGTGGTATTGTGCTCACATTTGTAGCACATGAACAGGATTCCTTTTAGATGAAACGAAATTGAAAGGAGTCTCTTAAGATCATCTGATATATTCCAAACGCTAGTAGGTGTTCAGGTCACAGGAGCAAACCAGAAGTAGCTTAAAGTAAAATCCTTGAAAATGGTCACATGTAGGTGTCAGGTCCTCAACAACCACTGTTGGTTGTTGTTGTCGGCAAATTGAGTGTTACTGTGTTGCAACGAATAATGGAGATACAGCTCGTAAGCACTGTCTCAGCAGTATTTCCACTTAGTACAGTTTATTGCAGTGTTATGCTACAGGCAGACTGCAGGTTAACAGACTATTTATATAATTTTTTAACACAAATACTTTATGTATTATTCTTCATATGATACTATTCTCATTTGTGTCAGTGAAATAAGAATGAGAGTTTGCAAGTCTTGACTGATTCTTCTTGGTTAAAAAATTGAAAAAGTACAGTGGTTCTGTGCAGATCAGAAACGATGCCAGCAGTAGAAGCCAGAAGGAGACACCAATGATATGCAGTAACTTATAAATTGGACTAACTAGCCAATTAGTTGTATGTGGAAGTAGGATTTCTATGCCTAGCTAATCTTTTCCTGCAGTATCATAAAAATTGTGGATCATCTCAGCTAGGAGGACAGCATTCCCCTAGTTATTAGTGAAGTACCGAGAAAAATTATTGGAATTTATTTAATTCCTACAAAAAATAACTAATTTACAGTTCTAGTATTCTAGAATTATTCATGTATTTCTGCATATAAATAGGTGGTTTGATCATTGTTTTTAGAATTTCAGAATTTCAGAACTGCAAACTTTGCTGGTATATATTCATTTACTACACAGAAGTAAAGCCTGTGTAATAAATAGGCATATAGATAAACAAACCGTTCTGTCATTCTGTGAGAATTGAAGAAGGTAGTATTGAAGTTAAAATCAGTCAGTAGTAATTCATGACACAAAACAGTCCTTTTCCTAACAGATTCTTCACAGAATAACTTCTGTTTCCTTCAGAAATCTGAGAGAAGCGAGAGATAATGCTGTCACTGAAAAAGAAAGAGCAGTTCTTGCTGAAAAGGATGCTTTAAGAAAATATGATCAACTCTTAGAACAGTAAGTATCTTTTAAAATGTGTATAAAAAATTTAAAGGTGTAACTATATTTGTATCTTAGGAGTTTTACGTAGGAGGAATGACTGCTTTGGCTTTCTGCTTATAAAGAATACATTGAATTACAAATTTTGTTTAAAAGAAGTCACAGATTTAATTCTAATTAATTAATTTAATTATCTTCTAATTAATTAATTTTATTTTATTCTAATTAATTTAATTTTTTTTTTCCGTTACCAGTGCAGTAACACTATGAAAGTTTGATTCTCCTCCTACAATCCTGTAAAGACAAGCAAACATAATTATGCATCTCGTAGCAAGAATCTGGTTTTTGTACTGTACAGTAGCAGTGGTCAAACTCTGAACCTGTTCTGTTGGTTTTTTTCTTTAGTTGAAAGTAGAAAATTATCTTGTATGATTACTTCAATTAATAGTTTTTGTACAGTGTGGATAGAGAGCAGTAGTCATGAGCAGTTATGCTTGCTACATGCTGCTTTTCTTACTGCTGTCTCTTCTCAGTCTTTCATATTCCATGCATAAAATATAGTATCTATACAAATGTACAATTCTATTCATATGGAGAAGGAAACCATGATTGATTTTCTGCCTGTTTACAAGCAGTCTTACTGTCCTGTTCTGCACCACCTTGTCTTCACTTTTTGTAAATTTAGAGTATTAGCTATGGTAAATTATGAGGTAATTTAAAACTATGGACAGTCATCAAAGCTGTTCAGGGTAAGTTTGTCATGCGTCCTTAATTTTGGACTTGATTCATTATTTAATCCACATCTTTTTTCTAGAATTACAAGGTCAGTTCATTAACCAACTGTGCCACCTAGTCATCTACTTAAAGAAAGTACTTGATGTGAACTGGTTTTGCTTGGAATTGTTTTTAATTACAAGTAGTAATCTGTTAAAATGTTGCTAGCTTAAACATAGGAGCAAATTAATTAAAACTTTTAATTTTTATGTACAGTTCCTAAATTACAGTGGTGATATTACTGAAGAAATAGCATTTCCCTCAGTGTAGCCAGAAAGGACTGAAAAAAATGTCAGTGCTAACTAGTGGTGTCAAACAATAGTAGTTCTAGAGTAAATGAGATGCATTAGAGGACTTGATATCCATGTTGAGTTTCCGGGATTTTACTTCAGATGAATTCTAGTTTTGGCTGAATGAGCACAAGGGTGCTGAATGCCTTCTAGTGGTTAGAGTGCATTTTAGGTGTTCTTGGCTTCTCAAAAAAGAATTCAGTTATCAAACTCTGAGATGATGGCTCCACAGTGCAAATAAAAATGTGGAAATCAAAGCTGGCTAAGTGGGGACAACCAGGAAACTTGGTTCAAAACTGATCTCCTGAATCAAAATAAAATGCTAATGTAAGCCAATTATGTGTTTCTTTCTGATGAGACTCGTACCTTCCACCATGATAAGACTTACTATGACATGTGGGGAGTTCATATCTAACTAGAAGCTCTTCTGGAAAGTAGGTCTGGTGTATGATAATATGAGTATGCACACTTTCTTGTTTTTAATGAAAATATCAACTTTATAATTCTTAACATATTTTTTTTAAACTTAAGAACCATGGAGAAAAACCTTTTCTATTGTGCTGTATACCCATGCATATAATGTGTCTTTTTTTTTTCATATTGTTGCTGTTTTGAGGAGGGAAGTTCCTGTGCAATCAGAAGTATAGGAAGAAGATTTTAAAATGTAAGCTTTAGAGGGGGACAAAAAGAAAGTCAGTATTATGCCATTTGTTATCATCTTGTTTGACACACTCCTGTTTCTGTCCTCCTGTAGCTTTTTCTAATGATAAGCTCTCCAATTAAGTAAAACTCTCCTTTCCTCAATTAAATAAGTTAATAAGTTGATTAATACTGTTTTTTGGAGTTCAAAGAAGTAGAGTATTCCGCAGAAGATTATGCTTTTCAGAGAAGAAACTTCTGCTTGGGAAAATGGAAAACCCATACTTGTCTTCCTTAAAATGTAGGTGTCTCTCTTTAAAACTACCTCCCTTCTAACCACAGTACAGGTGTCAAGACCATGACTTTTTCCACATTCCAAATCATCTACCTAAGTGAACTGCAAAGTAGCAAACTGTCACAATGAGATGGAATAAATGCCTCAACTTAAAAGACCCCAAATTCTGAAGTTAGTGTGGACTGACATGTGGCAGTTCTGTGGAACAAAGACATTTTGTAATATCACCAAAACCCCCTAAGATAAAAAAGGAAAACCTGTGTTGTCCAATTCTATATTTAAGTGGTTGTAACAGCTAGTTCTACTTTAGTGAAAACAAGGTGACTCATCCTAGTTACCACTGGTATCACAATCTGTACAAACAAACATGTTTGAAAGCTTCAGAAGTATGTGGAATGTTGACTGGCCTGAATGGTGGTTAAATAAAGCCCCTGGCAAATCTTGTGATAGGAAGTATAACTAACACCCAATTTTCTAGTCAAGTGCAGTTATTTTCATTTTTCTTACTGATGTTTGTGATAGCTTTTTGTAAATAGCTGCTAACAAATGCCAAGTGAATACTGAAGTGATAATGTTCATGAAAGAGTTATATTGAGAAAGAATCTGCTGTTTCAACCTCAAAGTAGATCACTATGATGTCAGGACGTAAGTTTTTTTGCTCTCTTTACAGCTATTATACAGCTGTAAATTCTGTGTGACAATCCATGTTTCATTTACCTGTGACAATGAAAAAAAACTAACTGATTTGATATTGTGGATTAAACTATGGTCAATGTCACACGTGTTCTAAAAAAATTATGACGAAATGGAAACATTTTCACTTTGTTTTAAAGTGCTAATTATGTGACTGAGACTTTTTTCTAATTTTAAGGCTGTATTACCTCAACTGAAAGTGTCTTCGGGTTGAATGAGGACAGCAATTCTACAATAGCTCCATCATCTACTACATAGTATAGTGTAGACACTAAATATGTTACAACTTTTCGTTCTCTTGAATATTCCTGCAGTGTTATTTTCAAATTATTGACTATTAATCTATTACTCTCTTCTCTTTGCAAAAAAACTCCCAACCCAAAAAAACAAAATCAACAAAAAAAACAACTCTGAGAAGTAGAACAAATGCATCCTGGTTTCCTATCCACTTTTTCCTACTGGTTAAATTTTCTAGTTTCATATAAGGTGCAACATCAAATTGAAATGCTTCCTTTGTTCGAAGTGACTCTAAGGTCTAATATGGGCTTAACATTAAGTGCTCATACAAGAGCGTTTTACCTCAGGGAATGCCTACAAAAGCCATTTCTTGCCTTTGATTGTTCACTTCCTTTAAACCTTGAGGAGTATAATGTCTTTTTCCAGTACTGTATCAGTGGAAATTGGATTAAAAATTCCAGAAGTACTGGGAACACAAGGGAAATCCATAGATGGTGTGATTTTACAAAATCTCATTTTTCTTAGTGACAAAAAAAAATCTCTACTGTTACAGTTGATTGCTGCTCACATGATGTACTCAAAGTGATTTTTTCTTTTCCTGGCTTTGTAATGATGAAGTGGGAAGTGTAGAAAAATGAAGAGAAACAAAATAGGTATGCAGTAAACAGAATATTCAAAGAAAACTGTGCTGTGGCAATACTATTCCTTCAACTTTATGGTGGGCACTGTTTATAAGAAAACCTCAGTTTTGTAATAGCTAGTGGGAGGTCTAAATTCCTGCCTCTGTCTATGAGGTAATAGGATATTTTTAAATATGTACTTTTTTTTTTTCTTATTTGAGTATGCACAGGTGATGAAAAGGCATTTTTAAACAATGTTTTTATAGTTGGGTTGAATAAAGTCAGGATGATGGCAACAAAATTACTTTAGAGTCTTAGGTTTGTTCTACAAAGATTTCAAAGGATTTTGGATTATTATTTAAACATTTCTGGTTGATATATGTAGCTCAATTATTTAAAACTATTAGATTTGTAATGAACAATCTGCAACAGGTAAAAATACCTTTAGGAGTATTTTTAGTGTTTCTATTTAGAAATGCCTTTCTCAAATAAAAAATGAAATAGAATAAAAGTCATTGACATTTCCTGAGAGCAATTGTTTTCCCTTCAAAGGTTAAAATAAATATGCAAAAAGTTCTCTCTATGTTTGTGTTTACCTATTTAATGCTTTTCTTTCCAGTTAGCTGTAAGCCGTGTATACATTTTGGAGACTCCTTTTAGTCCATCCATTGGTCTTTATAATTTGAATCTATTTTTAACCCCTGTTGTCTTTGTTCTTCATAATTGTGGTACTTTTGAGAATTCATTTGGAGGTGAGATTAATGCTGTCTGTTTTCAGTCATCTGTCTTAAACTTTGGAGGTGATGGAAAGAGGTGATCGATCCTCTTCATAAAATGGGTGTTTAAATTAGATGAAATTAAGATACCTGTATCTTCTTATTAATTGCAGATAAGCATGGAGAACTTAGAATGAGAAGATAATTGGATAAATTTACTGAATAAATAAATGGTCTACTTTGCATTTAGAATCTCTGCTGAGTATGCAGAAATGTCATTATTAGATTAGCATTTATTACATTATACATTCATTGTTAATAGAAACATTAAAATTAATTAGTTGCCCCTTCTATTAACTTGTTTTTATAATCCGGATGTTGCTGACTGAAATGACAGGTTTCTAATCTTAAAATGATTAAGTCAATGTATTTGTGTGCTGGACTTATTGCTAATATTTAAATAAGGGCCTATTATCTCTTCAAGAGTATTTGCATAAAATGAAGATTTAAATATGAATTAAAAAAAGAGCCATGCTGAAATCTTCTGGCCCAAATATTTCTTTGCCAAAGCTGCCATAACCCTATATTAAAAACTACTGTCATAGCCTTTTACTCCCTAGACATGGCTGCTACTTCCGTATATGAAGTGCTTTGTAATCCCTTGAATTGAACAGCTATGTAGATCTTGAAAATTACTACTGCTTTAAATCTTCAGTTTCAATTAACTCCGTTAGTGTTTTCTAAAATACTTCTTTGGTAATAATAATTTTCTGCTGCTGTATTCATTTATGACTTCTGTAGTGTGATATGTATATGTAATTTTGATAACACTTAGGATTTCTATCAGAATAAAACCAAGCCCTTTACTGTCATTGTTAGACCTTGTCTAGATTTCAGCCCTAGCCAATGTAACTACTGTACATTTCCTATAAAAACTACCTTCATCTTGTTCTTCTGATGAGAAGGTGCAGCTAAAAGGGTAAAATTCCATGTATGCCATGGAAATTGCTGAAAGACACCCTCTTGGAAGTTCATAATCAATGCAAAGAAGGCAGTGAAAGGACCAGGAGTGATAGCATGATGGAGAAGCAGAGAAAAATTCCATTTCCCAGGTGACTGGGTCTAGTTTGTTTCCAAGCTGTAGAAGCAGCACTGAAATCCATAACAAAAAAAATTCTGTGCATCCCATATTTCTACTGAAATGACTAGGGAGACTCCTACTCTTTTTCCCTTTTCTTCTGAGGATATGTTTTTTGGAGTTTACGTCTTAATGGATGATTCTAAGCTGCATTGTAATAAACAGAAGGAGAAAACCTAATTAACTGATTTGATCAATGTCCTGGTTTCAGCCAGGATAGAGCTGGTTTTCCTCATAGAAGCTAGTGTGAGACTGTGTTTTGGATTTGGGATGAGGAACTGTTGATAATGTGCTGATGTTTTGGGTTGTTGCTGAGCCGTCAAGGACAGTCCAGCTTCTTGTGCTGGCCTGCCAGCGAGCAGGCTGGGGGTGCACGGGGAGCTGGGAGGGGACACAGCCGGGACAGCTGACCCAGACTGGCCAAAGAGATATTCCCTACCATACGACGTCATGCCCAGTACATAAACTGGAGTTGGCCGGGGGGCGGAAATCGCTGCTCGGGGACGGGCTGTCGATCACGGGGTGGTGAGCAATTTCTGTATTGGGCATCACTTGTTCTTATACATTCCTTTGTTGGTATTATCATTATTGTTCCCTTCTTTCTTTCTGTCCTATTAAACCGTGTTTATCTCAACCCACGAGGTTTTTCCTAATTCTCTCCCCCGTCCCGCTGTGGGAGGGAGAGTGAGCGAGCGGCTGCGTGGTGCTTAGTTGCCGGCTGGGGCTAAACCACGACAATCAAATAGATGAGTAGTAGTTTAGGAAGACTGCACATTTGCTTGGGCATGCCTAATTGGCTTTGGTTGTTCCCTAATAAGGATCTCAAAATTCTACAGTCTTAGCTAAGATAGCGTTCTTCCAGATTGAATGCTTTAAGCCCTGTAACCAGTCACCTCATAACTGTAACTGTCTTGATGTTATAGAATTATCAATGTCAAGACTCATAGGAATGATAAGTTAGGCTGATGGCTGACCTTTCTGAGCTTTATTACATCTGGAACGCAGGCTTTGAAGTGCAAGGAATGTTCAATGATTGTATTTATAGCTCTAGAAATCTTTTTATTTAAGTTCCTCTTGTCCCAGCTTCTAAGAAATAATTCTCACAAAATATTATTAGCCTCTGAAAGATGCTTTGGGAAGTCTGTAATATGAACATATCCTCATATCATAAAGACTTTCTCTGAGTCTTGATGTTCTTGTTTTACCTGATAATTTCCTGCTTGCCAAAATGCCTTAATCTTAAACCATTAAGATTAGTGAAGGCAAGATGTTAGAATTCTGTGCTGGCTATTATGCTGAGTACCAAAGACACTATTTACTCTTTTAAGTCCTTAGGTTTCTGTTAGCCTGGGAAGCTTGAAAATGTATCGGTGCCCTTGAGAACAACTTTGAAAGCAGTTATAAATTCCTTCAAAGAGTCATTATAAGATATAAGGGTGCTGCTGCTTAGTCTTCCTGTATTTCTTGAATTATAGGGTTGAAATTCCCATTGCAGCCCATGATTTTGCTATGATTGTTAGTATCCCTCATGTATACATACATTTTTGTGATTCACTGCTCACAGCTTCTCAGTTAACGGTGAGTACTGACAGGATAAACAAATAGGAGTCCTTTGGAACTCATTACCAATGATGTTTTGGGTGTTAAAAGTTTATGTGAGTTCAAAGGGAGACTGAAAAAGCTCAGAGAGAAATTTGAGAATTACTTAACAAGTAGAAATCACATTCAGTTGAGGAAACCCTTGAGGTAGAAATAGTTGGACACTAGTGGGAGAGGATTAGGGAGGAATACAATCTATGCAGGAGTTTTTCTTGCTCTTCTCAAAACATACACTTTTGGCTACAGTTGGAGACAGGATTATCAGGGTACCTGGGCCTTTCATCTGATACACTACAGCTATTCCACCTACAGATATTCTATGTAGAACAGAACAGAAGCTATGAAACACTGGGAAACTTCTCAACCTTTTTACTGCATGTGCTTTGTGTCCCTTTGAAAAGTCCAAGCTGGATGTAATGACAGGATGTATAAAAAAAAAAATCTATGAAAGCTTTTATCTGAAGATGAAGTTAAAGTGATTTTTTTTTTTAAACTCTGTTATAAATATCAGGTTGTCTATGCAAATGATACTTGTTTTTGGAATGTTTCTAACCATCTGAGCTTGAAGGACTGCAGAGGGATCTGGACAGGCTGGATCGATGGGCAGAGGTCAACTGTATGAGGTTTCATAAGGCCAAGTGCAGGGTCCTGCACTTTGGCCACAACAACCCCATGCAACGCTACAGGCTTGGGGAGGAGTGGCTGGAGAGCAGTCCGGCGGAAAGGGACCTGGGGGTGCTGGTTGACAGCCGGCTGAACATGAGCCGGCAGTGTGCCCAGGTGGCCAAGAAGGCCAACAGCGTCCTGGCCTGTATCAGGAATAGTGTGGCCAGCAGGAGTAGGGAAGTGATCGTGCCCCTGTACTCGGCACTGGTGAGGCCGCACCTTGAATACTGTGTTCAGTTTTGGGCCCCTCACTACAAGAAGGATGTTGAGGTGCTGGAGCATGTCCAGAGAAGGGCAACGAAGCTGGTGAGGGGTCTGGAGCACAAGTCTTATGAGGAGCGGCTGAGGGAACTGGGGTTGTTTAGTCTGGAGAAGAGGAGGCTGAGGGGAGACCTTATCGCTCTCTACAACTACCTGAAAGGGGGTTGTGGCGACGAGGGTGTTGGCCTCTTCTCCCAAGTAACTAGCGCTAGGACAAGAGGAAATGGCCTCAAGTTGAGCCAGGGGAGGTTTAGATTGGATATTAGGAAAAATTTCTTCACCGAGAGAGTGGTCAAGCATTGGAACAGGCTGCCCAGGGAGGTGGTGGAGTCGCCATCTCTGGAAGTGTTCAAAAAACGTGTGGATGTGGCACTTCAGGACATGGTTTAGGGGACATGGTGGCGCTGGATTAATGATTGGACTTGATGATCTTGAAGGTCCTTTCCAACCTAGTGATTCTGTGATTCTGTGACTATATTTGTGCATGAGGCCCCTAGCAGCCTTAGCTAGCCCAAAATATTAACATTTCAATGGCAAGTGAGAAAAGAACCTGTTTATAGGAAACTCCAAGTACATGGTTTTTAGAATACGGAAGAAAAACAAGTCACAAATAACAACATGACTGTAAATACATGCAGTAATTGTTAGTTGCATATGTCTACCAAAACTGTGTATTATAATGCCTATTCAAAACCTAAATTCTTCAAAGCAGGGCTATTGCATTTTCTGTATGGTTGTAAACATTTTTTTATATTCAAATAATGGCTATTTATGTAATATTATATTTCAGCCTAAGAAAACCATAAAAGTTTTCTTTTAGTAGTATTTGTCTTCTGGAATTACCTTCTGAATTTGTGGTTACATTCTGATTACCCTCTGGAAAAGGATGTGATGCTGTACTCATATCTAGACTGTTGAAGAACAGTCGGTCCAAATAGGTGGTTTGAGAAGGTACAGCTTTGTAATCATATGGACCTCGTAGAAAACTCATGGTAAACTCTGAAATGTTAGTCTTGAAGACTAAAATGTATGAGAGGGAGCTTTGGGATGAGTTCTGGCCAGAGCTTTTCTTCTGCAGAAACACATTCAAACTGTTGAGAAAATGTTGGGTATAACTGGAAGCCTAATTCTGCTGCTCTCAACCTGGTTCTCACTTGCATGGTGGCGATACCTGTTTCCTGTAAGTAACTCTTATGAATAAGGAAAAGGGTAGCATATTGTGCTGGAACTGAGGGTAGCTAGTCCATTTGTAAATTAATAAATGAAGGACTATGAGTAAATGAAGGACCATCATACTGTGTTCACAAACACTCTACTACAATAGTGTACGTCAGTGAGATGAGGTACTTTCAGGCTGTAAGCTGCAGGGAGCTGTTTGCCTTGGCCATTGGTCCATCCAGCACTGAATATGCCTAATTAATCTTAATGATATTGAAGACTTCTCAAGAGAGAGGGTCAGTATGGTATTTACATGTAGTGCTCACAACTGATGGAGCAACCATGTGAGTCCTTGACAGCCAGTTTGCTTCTTTCTCTCTTCATGAGATTGGCTTGTCTGGTGACCAGTGCCTCAATGAAAAAATGGGAAAAGCAGGGTTGGAGGGCTGACTTCCCTTTTGTATGGTCTTGTTTCTAGGTAAGATTTCCTCAAGAATGTAATCCCAGACTTTGTCAAGGTTGGCTCACAGAGCTGTTTACATTCAGGAAGACCAGTAAAATTTTTCTGAAACTATATGCCTTCAGCACTGAAGTATTGCATCACATATTGGGTAGTGGGAAGGCCATGTCCTTTAGTTTACTCAGTGCAAAGCTATTTAGATAATTTTTACAGCTGTTTGTGTTTCTAGCTAAATGATCTAATGGCACAATTGTGTCTACTTATACGACTATCTGGGTAACTCTGTAAGAATATTCTGTGAAAACAGCAAAATGAACGTGCAATTAATGTTCAGTGTATAGTTAACCAGAGTTCAAGAGCTTGCTAAAGAACACCTTGATCCTGGATAGCTGTAGGGTGGTAATGTGACATGTTAGCAGCATTTTTACCAAACATCATATAGCCACAGTGGCACTTAGATGTGACATGACATTTGAATGGTGGGGGCACCAAAAGGTTGGCACTACTTTGGGTTATTTATATCAGTGAGTGTATAGGTGTGAACTGTTTTTATATTTAAAAAAAAAAAGTTACTTACAACAGAACTTTACAAAGTCTGAAGTGAGATGGGAACATTTGTTGTGTACGGGCCTCTGAGGGGAGCACTGCATGAAAGTAGCTATGCTGGACTGCTGCTGATGATTAGTAATTCCATGGTAGGGGGAGTGTGGTGAGAGGCAGTAAGGACAGAGAACCTGGGAACTGAAGAAGCCCAACAGAAATGGAATGGAAGAGTCCCTATGAAAGAGTAAATCAAGGGGCTTTACTACAAGCAATAAAGAGCTTCTGCAGTTCTTAGCACTAGGTAGAATTCATAAAGATGTTGCTCATATGAACATACACTGCTCAACCCTTTCTTATAAGCTCTGTTTATTAGCGGGTTTTTGTATCCAAAAGGAAACTAATGTTGATGACTGAAGATGATGTTGCACAGACCATCCTGCAAACTCCTTTCATGAAGCATGGAGAGGATAGGGATTGTGTGTGTGTGCCCCTTATAGGTACTCCAGAAGCAAAAAAATTGCCATAGTTTATGCCAACTTCTCACCCACAGAATAAATATTCATAGAGGCAGCTTAACTTCAGAAACTTTCTCTTAAAGGCAAGTAAACTTTTTGCATCAAATGGCAGTGTAGTTGTAGAAGTAAGTGTACTAGAAATATAATTTAGGTTCCTTTGAGATGAAACTTGGGAATTATGTAAAATGCTTATACCCGTCAGTCATTTAGTCTTTTCCTAAAATATTAGATTTCATGATATATACATAAAATATGAATGTACATACTTGCACTTTCAAGCCTATTGGTATATTTCTTTTAAAATTTAAATACTGGATATATTGTCAAAGTGCTGCAACTCTTGGCTGGTATTTTAACATAAATACTACTGCGTGTGTATGTATATAATCTAGTTTCTGCTTTGATGTGGAATTTGTCATCTGGAATTGTTTTCATGGATATTCTAATTGTTTCATGGAAAGTGCTCGTTGCCATGGGTAAACAGATATAGAAGTGCACTGATTCATCTGATTCATGCCTTCTGAAATTTTGCTTAATGTTTGCTCTGATTTCTCTGAGATCTTAACCTTTTCCTTTCCAGAATTATAATCTAGATCATAAGTTTCCAGATGCCTCAAAAAGTTCACATTTTACCTTGGATACATTGCTGGCATCAACGAGAATAGGTTGTGGGTTGTAGAGAGGGGAAGAATTTGTCCCATTCAAAACCCTATGGGAAGGGGAGAAAGTTTTGTTTGTGCAAAATGGTACCGTAAGTAGCAGTAGAGGATGAACATAGTGTGACTGATGTAAATCCCATGCCTCTGTGAAATGCCCAGAAGAAGGTGCAGTGAAGCCTTGATTGATACCTTAATTCTAAGATTTTTAGACCTAAAACCATGTGAGGAAATACTGTATCTTTTTTGTCTGTTGCACATTCATCTAGGACATTTTTATTTCTATAGGCTGTGTACTTTTTAGAAGCTAGTGGGGCTGGGTTTTTTGGTTTTAGTTTTGTCCCTTATGACACTCTGTTCCCACTCACAAGTTGGGAAATCTGGGTCTAATTTCTGTGTTATGTCAAAGTTCTGGGTTTTTTTCAAAGTATTCTATACGCATATATAAATGGGGTACATTTCACGTTTATTTTCGTGGTGCCAAATTAATGCCTCTCTTCAAAGAAAGAAAAACTTTCTAAAGTAGTCCATTTCCTGCAAGGTACTTGTATTATTAAAGTGTGCAGATGAACAGAAAGTGATTGACATGCTACAAGTTAGAAAAGAGCTACATTATGGTAATTTGCCTGCTAGGGCTCTCCCCTCTGTCCCCCTTCACCCCCCCATTTTCTTACTTTGTAAAATAATCAAATCTTTATTTTGTCTTTTGTCTCAAATGGTTATCTGTTTATACAGAGCAACTGTATTAAACGATTTTAGTTTATCTATTAGAGTAAGCAAAATAATTGCCTTTTTTATTGCTAAATTGATATCTTCTGGCAGAATTATTTGTGAATTATTTTTAAAGATAGCTTTTACATTTATCTTTGTAAGTCTCTTTTGTTATGCCAGCCATCTAAATCTTTAATAAACTTCAGTTAAAAGAAACATATTTTCCATGATTATTTTAAAATATAATGTTTACTGGAAGGGAAGTCTAGTGAATTCCCACAGATGAAGTGTGAGTGTATTTCTCCCACTTGTAAATGAGTTCTTATTTCCTACAGTACATATTCTGGTACCACAATGAGTCATTTTCAACATGTTTTAGTTTAGCTTCTAAAACATTTAAAAACTTGGCAGATACATGTAAATGAATGTTACATCCAGTTTTAGAAACTGCTTCCAAATAATATTTTACTAACATGATGACTGTGAATAGACCTTTCAGAATGCAGAAATGTCCTTTGTGATATGCCTAAATGCATTTGTAGAGGTCTTATTTTTATTTTGTTTTTTTTACCTTTAGCATGTTTTGGTTTAACCATTCTGTAAAATAGAGAGAATACTTTTGTGAAAAAGCCTTAAGGTTTACAGACAAAGTGTTGTAAATAGAGTATTTTAGCCAGGCAAGTGATAGCTTTCTTTAGGTATATGAACTGAATTTTGAAAAATTTCATGCCATTTTACTGTACAATTTTTCAATTTTACAACTTTTTCAAAATAAATAGTGCCATCTCTGTTTTAATATTATATTGTTTAAGGTTATATATGGCATTCCACACTTTAATCTGTTTCCTAATATGTGGCTTTTACAGTTCAAATATTAAGGAAAAAACCTCAAGACTAAATAGTTTGTATGATTAAAAGGGACTTACGAATAATCGGGGTGGAGTGGGAGGAAAATGGGGGAGGCAGACCAAGTGTACTTAGATTTAAAAACAAACAAACAAGCAAACCCAACTCAAAATCACCAGTATTCCATTTGTGAGAAAGTTTCTTTTAATTTATCTATTACTTAATATTTCTTATTTTAACTCCCGTCCTGGCTTCCTGGTATCTGCAACCTGTACTATAATGAGACCTTAGATACTTTGCTCACTTGTTGATACCTATGCTTAGACACGCTCACATTTCTGCAGTCTGTATTTGAATACCACCCTAGATTTCTTCCAAATGTTGGCAGCATTTGTCTTGTCAGTTTAATGTGCATGGTCAGGATAACTTCGCAAGTCTGTGATTATTCTCTGTTCCAATTTTAACCATCTGTATGTTGTCTACAAAGAAACACCATGTTATCAGTAAGTGCTTACTGTACTTACCACCCTTTAAAATTTCTTTAGCTTTTTATTAGACTTAGAAGAAGATGGGGAAAACATTTAAAACTCGGATTACTAAGTCTTTCATTTAAACATTTCCTGGAATCCCTTTTCCCTCAGTTGTGTGGTGTAACATGTAAAGGAAACCTATTTCAAAACCCTTCTCCTCTCCCTGCCACCCCAGTTGGTCTTAAACATATTAACTATTCATCAAGGAGAAATCGAAAAAAGGAGGTGGAGAAGTTAGTTTATGGGATTGAGAGTCTTTGTTATTTTGTCAGACAAATACATATGCATTCTTCTCCTTCCATTATGTTTAAGATGTTGTGAAACTTGCAGCAAACTAATGACAGGCAAAAGAGGAAAGGTAATAAAGATGAGGGGTAGGGAAAGTCAAAATGTGAATAAAAGAGGTAAAACAAAAGAGACATCAGCCATGAAAACTTTACTGAGTAGGATTCATCTGAGTGTAAAATATATATGCCAGTCTTTCTCTTTGGAAGAGTGGTCTAAGGCAGGCAAAGGCAAAACAATTGCATGAAGGAATTGTGTGAGTGGAAGGCAATGTGATGGTGGCAGACTCCATTTCTTCCATTGTGCCCATCCAATTACTTCTGTATAGCTATTTGCAGAGGTAATGATACTGATGATAACTTATTTGATATGATTTTGTTCAGTGCAATGTGAACATCTCCTTCCAGTTCTAATATTGAAAACCTTTGAACATCCTTTTCCAGAGATCTCAGTTTCATTCATGCCACTGTTACAGAATTTTGTGATTTTTTTTTTTTAATGTAATATTAACACCACCAGTTACAAGTGGTGTTCACCAGGGCTCAGTTTTGGGGCCAGTCTTGTTCAATATCTTTATTGATGATCTGGATGAGGGGATCGAGTGCTCCCTCAGTAAGTTCGCAGATGACACCAAGTTGGGCGGGAGTGTTGATCTGCTGGAGGGCAGGAGGGCTCTGCAGAGGGATCTGGACAGGCTGGATCGATGGGACGAGGTCAGTCGTATGAGGTTTAATAAGGCCAAGTGCCAGGTCCTGCACTTCGGCCACAACAACCCCATGCAACACTACAGGCTTGGGGAGGAGTGGCTGGAGAGCTGCCCGGCGGAAAGGGACCTGGGGGTGCTGGTTGACAGCCGGCTGAACATGAGCCGGCAGTGTGCCCAGGTGGCCAAGAAGGCCAACAGCGTCCTGGCCTGTATCAGAAAGAGTGTGGCCAGCAGGAGTAGGGAAGTGATTGTGCCCCTGTACTCGGCACTGGTGATGTCACACCTTGAATCCTGTGTTCAGTTTTGGGCCCCTCACTACAGGAAGGTCATTGAGATGCTGGAGCGTGTCCAAAGAAGGGCAACGAAGCTGGTGAAGGGTCTAGAGCACATGTCTTGTGAGGAGCGGCCAAGGGAACTGGGGTTGTTCAGTCTGGATAAGAGGAGGCTGAGGGAAGACCTTATCGCTCTCTACAAGTACCTGAAAGGGGGTTGTGGCGAGGTGGATATTGGTCTCTTCTCCCAAGGAACCATCGATAGAACTAGAGGAAATGGCCTCAAGTTGCGCCAGGGGAGGTTTAGATTGGATATTAGGAAAAATGTCTTTACTGAGAGAGTGGTCAGACATAGGAACAGGCTGCCCGGGGAAGTGGTGGAATCACCATCACTGATAGTATTCAAAAAAGGTGTGGATGTGGCACTTCAGGACATGGTTTTGTGGGCGTGGTGGTGTTGGGTTGATGGTTGGACTTGATGATCTTGAAGGTCTTTTCCAACATTAATGATTCTGTGATACTGTTACACTTTGGATGAGTTCAGACATTGGTTTCTGAGAAAAGTAAGTAAATGCAACATGGATTTCATTACAGCTTTTACTGTGGCTGGCATCAAAACTTGTCTAACTTTAAATGCCTGTGCTGGGATGAAATCATGTATATAAGGTATGTGTTTCTTTCCATTGACTTATAAAGGGAGTCTACACAACAGACTCAGATGTAGATACTGATGTTGTAAACATCTGAAGCTAGGTGAGGCAAGTCCCACCTGTCTTTTCCGAGTTAAATGAGTTCAGCATAGACTCTTTCCACAAATTCATGTTTTTTGGAGCTTTTATGCTTTACCTACATTCTTATTGTGTCCTCTTCCAATGCAGAATGTTTAAGCCTTCAAGCATTTGTCAAAGGCTGGTCAAAAAAGTGAGTATTTTCATTATGAAGTATGATATACTTTATATGCTGCTTTTTTTTTTTAAAGGGACTCTGCTGTATTCTGTGATTGGAAAGTTTTCCATTGACAGAAGTTCATTGAGACTATGTAGGTCTAGAGTTGCGATTGTACAAAGGATTAGATCTGGTTAATGAAACTACAGAAGGTAGGAAGATACTATGCTCCTTCAAAATTTTCGATCTTGGCTATCTTACAGTAACTCTTAGAAGAGTTACCACACCCAAATGAAGAGGAAGCTTGCATTTGTCTTTTTAGAGAAAGGGGGAGAAAGGACAGACAAAAACTGGATAATACACCATATTGTTTCCATAATATAAAATGCGTGTAAGTCTCTTGGGGTCTAAATGTGACGGCACCATTAAACAAGGTATGCAATGACTGCACTTGAAATATAATATATGTTTCATAAGTACAGGTTTTCTGCATGCTAATGGCTTTCCAGCAGGTTGTCATAGTGATATCTGGGGGCAGATTTTCCTTGACTAGATGCTGCTGAAGTCTTAGCAATACCTCCTGTTCTTAAGCACCACCTAATCTCAGAGGCACTTAAAATCAGCCTGCATTCCAAGTTGGAGCACATCTAGGTAGAGGACACTATGCATGCTCGGAAGTCTCCTGGTTTGGAAAGCTAAGTGCTTATTTTGATATGGGTAGGACGGTGCTTGAACTCTGTTCAAGTCCCTGAAGGGCCTGTTTTTATTAGATCATGGCTAACTCATTCAAAAGCATTGAGTTCACTCCAGAACACTGTTAGAAGAGGAGGTAATGGCTAAGCTTGCCTCTTTTGTAACGTGCTTTGAGCACTTGCCCAGGAAGTTCAAGACCTTGGTCCTTTCCCTCCAAGTCTCCCTGATTATTTAAAGAGGATTTGGTGTTACCTGGAAGTTATGTCAATTTTCCCAGAATTATTGGCAGCAAATATCGATATACATAATGCGTGAGTTAGACAAAATGCCACAAAAGAGGAAGAATAAACGGATTTGGGGGATTTTTTTGTGAAAACTAATCATACAAATACTCAAAAAATATAAAAATGCAATAAAAATATAATTTTTAGACTTTTTTCGCTATGTTAATTGCCTTTTTGCATTTTTTTTACATGATTTAAAAAAAATCCAAACCTACAAATGTGGATATTGTCAATAACGTAGTTACCTATAAGATTTATAAACGTGAAAGTTTATTATTTATTTTGATTGGATCATTGATTCTTTTGTCATTGTAACCATCTTTTCATAAATTAAACTCCTGTCTCTCTACTATTCCTAGTGGAAGCTATTCTAGTTGGCATGTTCAGATGGAGTTTTAATTTCTGTTCTAAGATTATTTTCTCCTGGGTTATAACACAGAGTTCTGATGCCAGCATTAATCCTTTATCATTTAACAGTTCATACAAGCCTGTCAGAGGGTTTGTTTTCTGTATTAACTAGATACAAAAAGGCATAAATCAAATTGCACAGGCTTCTCTATAATTTTTGTACTTGCATAAGTTTAACTTCTGTACATTTTATTTAGCATCTACCAAATTTAATTGTTATGGAAATGTTGTTGTTACTTTTTTGTCTTTTAGAAATATGTAGGTTTTAATCACCTTTTTTTGCTAGTTACTAGTCATATGGACTATACTTCTGTGTCCTATTAAAAAGAAAATGTTTGATCTGCAAGAATGCCTTTTTAATACTCTCTGGGTTTTAGGAAGAGAGTAGTAAAATTATGTTACAGTTCGAACAATAGGCTTACCTTTCACTTGCCTGCTACAGTTCAGTATTTTACCTATGTATTGTAGCTTGTCTATGAAATGATTACACATGTTTAAGCATCACTTCTTAAATTCTTAAATTCTGTCTTACAGTATTAGTACTTGTTATCTTCCTATAAAGTTTACAGTTGCAGCAGTTTATTTAAAAATTTAAATTTAAAAATTATTTAAAATCTAAATTTTAAAAATCTTCTGAAATATTAAATTTGTTTTAAAATTTAGAACCATGATATATTTTTCAAAATAAAAATTTCGTTTGTGTATCTGTGTAGGAAATACAATGAAGAAGGATCTCTAAAAATAAGAAAAAAAATGTTAAAGGTAACTGAAATGTGATTGTGCCAAGTGAAAGAATAGTTTTGCCAATATGACACTGATGCATGTAAATGATTGTCTAAATCTTTATGAAAACCTGAGCTCTGGCCCTACCAACTGAATTGTGCTCAAAACCTCTTCCTTTTGCTATTTTTGCCATTTGTCACATTACAATTTCAGAAATTTCATCTTTATTGCATGCTAACGATGGTAATACTTTGAGAAATAATAATACTTATAGAACTAATGATACTTTGAGAAGGCCTTGAGAAAAAGATATTTTTTCAATACAATCCAAAAAACAGATACACAATTTTACTATTGAAACTCAGTGGCAAAAAATGGCAACATGGTTTCTAAATCACAGAGAGTGAAAGAAACATACTTGAAACAGTACTATAGAAACATTAATTTTCTCTTCTTGAGTCACTTCAACGTCAAATAGTTTTTTTGAGGGTTTTTTTGAGATCTGTTTTGCCCTTTGGTATTCTTTTGAACAGTCCCAACTTTTCTTTTTTTTGAAGCTGCATAAACTAATTTCTAAAATGGGAATTGTACATGCCATTAGAGGTGTGGAAACTTGAGTTCATAGGCAGATAGTACCAGATCGCTAAGTATTGTTACTTTTTTTGTAATTTAAAGTATAAAATCTGACAAAAAACTTTGCAGTGGCAAATTTCTTTATTAAATCCATAAAAAATAAATGAATATGCAGGTTATAATTCTCCTTCTAGTCTATATTCTAATTACTTTCCTATCCTCAAAGTTTATGGTCCTATTTTCTGTCAGAATGAAAGCACCAAACACTGCAGTATGCTGTTTATTTTATTAATCATATTGCATGCCATATTTGATCATGATCTGAGAGATGCATTGAATTACTTTGAACACATGCTTTAGATTCCTATAGATCCATAGTACAGTTGTTGAACATACCCTGCATTTCTAAAGAAGCAAAAAAAGATTGCTCACATTCATACAAGAGTTTGCTTCCAAGCCAAGAATGACAGATGCTGTTACAGCTGAGAAATGTAGTGTTTTAGGAAAACAAACAGTAGCTAACTTAGGTCGAAGTGAAAAAAAAATGAATTTAACATGCCTTTATCTAGACTGGACCTAAAGGTAGTTGAGGTGTGGATGTTAGTTGTACAAATTGCCAAGGATTATGCTCCAATTCAGTAAATCTGCAGCATCTGAAGGAAAGAAATGGTTCTGCTCTCCGCTTTTATTGATTTCAAATGTGCCTAATTTCTTGTTTTCCTCGTTTTAAGTAAATGCATTTGCAAGAATTTTTTTTACTGTTTGTATTTTCATATTGTAGAGTATGTGTAAATAACAGCATACCAAGGAATGGTGAAGAGGGGAGTTGTCTGTACATAATTCAAACTTTGTGGCCTGGATTTGACTTTACTCTGCCAAAGCAACATATTTGTGCTATTTTAATGTTAACATGATCAGGTAGAGTCTTTAAATTCATTCAGTGTGCTATAGAGAATAATTCACCTGAGAGATTGATTGCCATTTTTAGCAAGACTATAAGATAGTAAATAGAAATTTGAAAAATAAAGGGGAAGTATTAGTAAGACAGATGTACTGAATTATAGAACACTGTGTATAATAATAATGCTATATCTAGCATTAATACATACTATTGAAGAAACACAAGAGAGGTAATGGCACAGACTCAACAGTGTAAGTACTTCATGTACCAAAAATATTGGCACACATTATTGCACTTAAGTGATGACAATTTTTGTTCCTAAATTACTAAAAATATGTATAGCTTTACCTAAATAAGAAAGATATTTGTTCTGAATTTTTTTTAAAAAAAGCACCTGAAGATGGAATAGAGTCATAGAATCATAGAATAGTTTGGGTTGGAAGGGCACTTTAAAGTTCATCTAGTCCAACCACCCTGCAATGAGCAGGGACATCTTCAACTCGAGCAGGTTGCTCAAAGCCCCGTCCAGCCTGACCTGGAATGTTGCCAGGGATGGGGCATCTACCACCTCTCTGGGCAACCTGTGACAGGGTTTCACCACCCTCATTGTCAAAAATTTCTTCCTTAGATCTAGTCTAAATCTGCCCTCTTTTATTTTAAAACCATTACCCGTTGTCCTATCGCTACAAGCTCTGCTAAAATGTCTGTCCCCAAGAAGTAATAGAGGAGTAATAACTTCTCAAATCTCTCAAAAGTCATTAACTTTACAAACCTAAAAGTAATTCTTTACTGTCCAGCAACGAAACTTGGCAAAGGTACTTTTTGTCGCTGACAAAAAAAATCAAAACATCTATAATGGGTGTACAAGGTACAATTCTGCAGTGGTAACAAGTTTTATTATTTGATTAATTTATAATGTTATGTGTGGTGGTAAGTGGCAAATAGCCAATAATTGACTTGTCTTTAAAAAGATACTATATTCTATATAAACAAGCAAATTCTGTGGAATTGTATTACATTCTGTGGCTAGGGAACAGAAATTCATAAAGAACAATTTCTTCTATTTTGAGGAAGCAATTTTAAGGTGGGATAAAATGCTAAGTATTCTGTATTCTCCCAGTGTTGGTGTTACAGGCAGAGTTGAATTAGCTTGATATTTTTTATTACTGTGAAGGGGAGAATTTCCTTTGAACATGCAAAGAAAATTGTTCAAACAGTTTAAGCCATGAGCCACTTCAAAATAATCCTTGTTTAGAATTTTATACATATTTAAAATATTGTTTCTCTCAAAGTAGATATTCTTTTCTTTTACCGACATACTTTAATTCAAACAAGAATTAATTCAGGAAAGTCCTGTGTTTTATGTGGGTCGAACAAGCTGATCTCGTTGGTTACTTTTGGCTATGTCTAAGACTACGTATACATAGTTCATTTGTGTTTTTGAATGTATCTGATTTAGCTTTATACTAGTCTGCTCATATATTGCTATTAGTTTCAGCACAAAGCTAAGTGAAGACTAATTTACTGTTATGCTTAGCTTATATATTGACTGGAGTCTTCGAAAATGTTCTTCATTATTGAAAGGCCAGACCTCTTTTTGAAAGTGGTGGCCAAAAAGAGTTGCAAATCTTAGTAGCATTCGTCCAGAAGTAACAACTTTTTAATGAAGTACTGATTCCCTTAAGTATTTGTCTCCACATATGTGCATTCATACACTCCAGTCTAAGGACTTTATCAGTATTCCTGCATGTCACCTATAATCAACAGGCCTGCATTCTCATAATTAGTCCCTTTCAACATGAAGCTGAGGATACAGAGCATGAGGTCCAGAACTATACTGTGATTTCTGTTTTTTCTTCACTTCTTCAGGGGTGTCACCTTCACCAGTAGCTTTCTCATTAGAAGGCAACTTCAAATTTGAGACTTGTGTTTTTTACTTACTCTGCTTTAAAGAGGGAAAATGGACCTTTTGTGCAAGGTTCAAAACATTGACCAAAAAAAGCTGTCATTAAAAATTCCAGAAAGAGTCTTTTCTGAAAGAATCTGTGATCTCCTCAACAAAAACAGGAAACCTGTATGGATGTCCTGTTTTGAGTAAAAGTGTGTTTGATCTTCCTAAGATCTTCACTCCCATGAGAGAGACCTTTTACCTCATCTAAGGACTTCATTCCAATAATCTGCTGATGTAAGGCTTAAGCTTCACTCTGGAGGACAGTTTACACTTCCATATCCCTGGAACTAAAAATTGGAAAATAATATTCACAAAGTCCTCTGTCTATAAGTTCAGTACTATTATATGAATAATGATGGGGTGTCACTATTTTCATATAATTTACTAACAAAAGTCAAAATGAGATCTCTTCACTTAGGAATAACTGATGAAATGGAACTGGTTCATCAGCTGACAGGAATGTTGAACACATTAGTAAATAGGATTGCTTGTTCCCAGTGAAAAGACAACTAAAGTGAGGAGTGATGATTTAAGATGTTTTCAAAGAACTTGGAGATAACACAAGATTGGTCATCTTACTTTAGACACCAACAGGAAATAAGTGTAAATCTTTCTCGTCAAATTTCAGTGAATCAGGAATGAATTTGAGAAGTTTTTTTTCTTTTATTTCCTAGCTGGCAAAGCTGCTGAGTGTTTTTCCTATGTTGCTTTTGCTGACCAGAATCATCTGTACAGTAAATCCCCAACACCCTGTAACAGTGGGGATTCTGCTAATGGAAATATAACTAATAAAGTTCATATAATAAGACTTTCTATATAGAAGTCGAGAAGACTGCTAGTATTCTTGAAATTTTTGCTTTGAAATTGAGTCAGATCTGTCGTGTAAGCCTCGGATCCCTCCCCTATCAGGAGGACTGCTGGATTGTCAGAAGTAGAGTTTTCCTACTCATCACAGGCATTGGGTAGCCTGATAGGAGAAAGTTTTTGTTAACGTGCGTGTGGCTGAGTCAGTCAGATTCTTGACTGATTTTATGGCTAGGTTGCTGACCTTTTTTGAGGTAATGTGACTAGTGCTTCATTACATACTGTAGTTTGAAATGTTTGGCCCTTTAACTCTGACAGAAGAAGGATTCCTTTCCCTCTCATTCTTCTGCAGTGAAGTTCTACACTGCTTGTATAGCTGACATGCTTTCATTTGATGTTAACAGACTCAAAACTTTAAATACTTTGATGTGTGTGGCAGAATGATCCTAGGGAACCTTGATGTCTCAGACCTTTCTCACTGGATGAGAAAGCTCTAATATTTGTAATTATAATCTAGTAGAGCCTGTGTCACAGTGATGCTTCCCAGCACAAGTTCACCCCTGAAATTTGCACTGCGGTGTTTTAACTCCTGAAAGCCTTAGGCTTTATGCTGCTTTCAGGATGATAATTCTGGAGTTCTTATTGAAGATTCCCTCACTCATAAACAAACTCATTCCCTCACTCACAAACACCCATATGCATACAGCTTGGAGTCACTAACATTGTGGATGTCCTGAAGCAGGAATCAAATTTACCTATAACTGTTCATTAAGGTGTCTTTTCTATATGCATGTTCACAGCACACCCTCTTTATTACTTGCCTTTGAATGTCTATTTATGGTTACCAGGAATTCTGAGACTGAGAAGTGAAAATATGGGCCAAACTCCAGCCCATTTATATAACAGCAGTCAAAGTATTAGACTGTGTGCCCCATTAGTATTGCTAAGACAAGCATGCTTCAGTGTCATGTACCTATAAACACTGCATCTTCAAGAACAGCTGACAGTAAGCAGATTTTCTTGTTTTCTGAAAGGCTGACTCCATTTTGAATTAAGGCAAGTTGAACTATTAGCCTATGAAGTGTTTTTTGATTGACCTTAGAGTCTGGTTCCAACCTGGTTCAGACTTTAACAGTGGAAGAACGGAATGCTGAGAATGGAGCTCAAGAGTGGAACAGAGTTTAAAATACTGTGGAAAAATATTAAACACCTCAATCTACTGAGACCTTCTTGTAATAAAGAAGGCAAAAGAATTACGCGTCACACAAAATAAGGTTAACTGAAGTACAGTACTAACTAGACTGTTTTTCAGTCATGACCTAAGTATCCGCACAAAACTGGTAACTAGCCTGGTCAGACTGTCAGTTCCGTTTCAGACACTTCGTTCTTCAAATTTAAAGGGAAATTAACTTTTCCTATCTATATCTTAAGTCTCCAATCAATGGAAGGCTTTCTTGTAAACCATAAGAATACAAAGGGTTAAAGCCATGTTTTAACATGCTGTTCAGTGATGGGTTCCTTTACATTTATTGAAGGAGTTAATGTTAACAATATGGCTATGTTAGAGGGAACTTTCCAGCTGCTGTTCAGTGAGCAATTGCATCTTCAGTTGCTTTGGTAGTTGCATGGTAAGTGTAGCCATATTCTAGGGCTGCTAGCAGAAAGAATGGATGGTGGCAACGGTGAAATGATACAAGCACCCTACTACACATAGTAGTAGGAGCTTTTTCATTATATTCCACAATAAATAGGTGTCTACTTTGATATGCTACGATCTAAAAGTTAAAAGATTATGGTCTCCAGGTGCTCAGTTGGGACAGGGAATATTTGGACATCAGCAGTGTCTTATGTACAAGACCCATTAGGCAACTAAGCACCACGCAGCCGCTCGCTCACTCTCCCTCCCACAGCGGGACGGGGGAGAGAATTAGGAAAAACCTCGTGGGTTGAGATAAACACGGTTTAATAGGACAGAAAGAAAGAAGGGAACAATAATGATAATACCAACAAAGGAATGTATAAGAACAAGTGATGCCCAATACAGCAATTGCTCACCACCCCGTGATCGACAGCCCGTCCCCGAGCAGCGATTTCCACCCCCCCGGCCAACTCCAGTTTATGTACTGGGCATGACGTCGTATGGTAGGGAATATCTCTTTGGCCAGTCTGGGTCAGCTGTCCCGGCTGTGTCCCCTCTCAGCTCCCCGTGCACCCCCAGCCTGCTCGCTGGCAGGCCAGCACAAGAAGCTGGACTGTCCTTGACGGCTCAGCAACAACCCAAAACATCAGCACATTATCAACAGTTCCTCATCCCAAATCCAAAACACAGTCTCACACTAGCTTCTGTGAGGAAAACCAGCTCTATCCTGGCTGAAACCAGGACAGTATCCACCCCTTATTCCATACCATTTACGTCATGCCCAGGTCCTATACTTTTCAATACATTCCAATTATTCATTATTACTCTTCCTGTCCTTTAATATATACACACAGATATCACTCTCTTAGTCCATGGGCCATCACTTAAAATGTCTATGGAGTTCAGTCAGTACATGACTCTGGGCTTCATCCATCATAGCAGTCTCTCAGGGCAGGGGAGATGGTATGTGGTGTTGGATTGTCATCTGGCACGGTCCATGTCCATGATCTGCAGGTCGAAGATGTCGATCTCGAGGGATTTGTTGGGCGCAAGCTGCTGAAGCCAGTTCTGGTTTCATCACTGCTGCACGTTGCTTGGTTTCAGTGAAGCTCATTCTTCATCAGTCTGGGTGATTCTTACTATAATACCATTGATATGGTAGATAGCAGCCATAGTAGTAATGTCATTCTGAACAATTAACATAATACAATTCAAATCATTGACTGTTTTCACCCAAAATCAAGTCTCCTTGAGGTACACATCGGACTTCCCCATCCTTCCGCATTACCCACCAAGTGCACCCAGGTCCCTGGGCAAAGGCAATCCCACGAATGGGTTTGCCTTTTCCTAATGCAGGAGTAACCCAGACTGTCTTCCCCAGCATGTTTCTCACATGCACCACAGGGACTTTATCCCCTTCTACAGTACGTAGAAGTTTTGATTGGGCAGGGCCGGCTCTATTAGTAGATCCCCTAGTGTTGACTAACCAGGTGGCTTTGGCTAAATGTTTATCCCAATTTTTGAATGTCCCATCACCCATTGCTCTCAGTGTAGTCTTTAACAGTCCGTTGTATCGTTCAATTTTTCCGGAAGCTGGTGCATGATAGGGGATATGATACACCCACTCAATGCCGTGCTCTTTGGCCCAGGTGTCTATGAGGTTGTTTCGGAAATGAGTCCCATTGTCTGACTCAATTCTTTCGGGGGTGCCATGTCGCCATAAGACTTGCTTTTCAAGGCCCAGGATAGTGTTTCGGGCGGTGGCATGGGGCACAGGGTATGTTTCCAGCCATCCAGTGGTTGCTTCCACCATGGTAAGCACATAGCGCTTGCCTTGGCGAGTTTGTGGAAGTGTGATATAGTCAATCTGCCAGGCCTCCCCATATTTATATTTCAACCATCGTCCTTCATACCAGAGAGGCTTTAACCGCTTGGCTTGTTTGATCACAGCACACGTTTCACATTCATGGATAACCTGTGCAATAGCATCCATGGTCAGGTCCACCCCTCGATCCCGAGCCCATCTATATGTTGCATCTCTTCCCTGATGGCCTGAGGTGTCATGGGCCCACCGAGCTATAAATAATTCACCCTTATGTTGCCAGTCCAGATCCACCTGAGCCACTTCAATCTTAGCAGCCTGATCCACCTGATGGTTGTTTTGATGTTCTTCGGTGGCCCAACTCTTGGGTACGTGAGCATCTACGTGACGTACTTTTATGACGAGATTCTCTAGTCGGGCAGCAATATCTTGCCACAATTCAGCAGCCCAGATGGGCTTGCCTCTGCGTTGCCAGTTGCTCTGCTTCCATTGCTGCAGCCACCCCCATAGAGCATTTGCCACCATCCATGAGTCAGTATAAAGATAGAGTACTGGCCATTTTTCTCGTTCAGCAATATCTAAAGCCAGCTGGATGGCTTTCACCTCTGCAAACTGACTTGATTCACCTTGTCCTTCAGCCACTTCTGCAACTCGTCGTATAGGGCTCCATACAGCAGCTTTCCACCTTCGATGTTTGCCTACAATACGACAGGACCCATCAGTAAACAGGGCATATTGCCTTTCGTTCTCTGGCAGTTCATTATATGGTGGAGCCTCTTCAGCACGCGCCACCTCCTCTTCCGGTGATATTCCAAAATCTTTGCCTTCTGGCCAGTCCATGATCACTTCCAAGATTCCCGGGCGATTAAGATTTCCTATTCGAGCCCGCTGTGTAATAAGCGCGACCCACTTGCTCCACGTAGCATCAGTCGCATGATGCGTAGAGGGGACCCTCCCTTTGAACATCCAGCCCAGCACCGGCAGTCGGGGTGCCAGGAGGAGCTGTGCTTCAGTACCAACCACTTCTGAGGCAGCTCGAACTCCTTCATATGCCGCCAATATCTCCTTTTCAGTTGGAGTATAGCGGGACTCAGATCCCCTATATCCTCGACTCCAAAACCCTAGAGGTCGACCTCGAGTCTCTCCTGGTGCCTTCTGCCAGAGACTCCAGGTAGGGCCATTCTCCCCGGCTGCCGTGTAGAGCACATTTTTAACATCTTGTCCTGCCCGGACTGGCCCAAGGGCTACGGCATGAACTATCTCCTGTTTGATTTGTTCGAAGGCTTGTCGTTGCTCAGGGCCCCATTTAAAATCGTTCTTCTTCCGGGTCACTTGATAAAGAGGGCTTACAATCAGACTGTAATTTGGAATATGCATTCTCCAGAAACCCACAACACCCAGAAATGCTTGTGTTTCTTTTTTGCTAGTTGGTGGAGACATAGCTG
This sequence comes from Phaethon aethereus, assembly GCF_964289735.1. Taxonomy (NCBI): domain Eukaryota; kingdom Metazoa; phylum Chordata; class Aves; order Phaethontiformes; family Phaethontidae; genus Phaethon; species Phaethon aethereus. The sequence continues at coordinate 176,402,506 of NC_138575.1, read as the reverse complement.
TTATTTTGTTGATCACATCCGTTGGGATCTGTCGACGTCCATCTTGCCATTTTATTCCTAAAAACTGGATCTCTTGTGCAGGTCCCTTGACTTTACTTTGCTTTATAGCAAAACCAGCTTTCAGAAGGACTTGAATTATTTTCTTCCCTTTCTCAAAAACTTCTTCTGCTGTGTTGCCCCATACGATGATGTCATCAATGTATTGCAGATGCTCTGGAGCTTCACCCTGTTCCAGTGCAGTTTGTATCAGCCCATGGCAAATGGTAGGGCTGTGTTTCCACCCCTGGGGAAGTCGATTCCAGGTGTATTGGACACCTCTCCAAGTGAAAGCAAACTGTGGCCTGCACTCTGCTGCCAAAGGGATCAAGAAAAACGCGTTAGCAATATCAATGGTGGCGTACCACTTGGCTGCCTTTGACTCCAGTTCATATTGAAGTTCTAGCATGTCCGGCACAGCAGCGCTCAGTGGCGGCGTGACTTCATTCAGGCCACGATAGTCTACTGTCAGTCTCCACTCTCCATTAGACTTTCGCACTGGCCATATGGGGCTGTTGAAGGGTGAGTGAGTCTTGCTGATCACTCCTTGGCTCTCCAGCCGACGAATCAGCTCATGGATGGGGATCAGGGAGTCTCTGTTGGTGCGATATTGCCGCCGGTGCACTGTTGTGGTAGCGATCGGCACCTGTTGTTCTTTGACCCTGAGCAACCCCACCACAGAAGGGTCCTCTGAGAGACCAGGCAAGGTGGACAGCTGTTTAATTTCTTCCGTCTCCAAGGCAGCTATACCAAAAGCCCACCGGTACCCTTTTGGGTCCTTGAAATACCCTCTGCTGAGGTAGTCTATGCCCAGGATGCACGGAGCCTCCGGGCCAGTCACAATGGGGTGCTTCTGCCACTCATTCCCAGTTAGGCTCACTTCAGCCTCCAGTACAGTCAGCTGTTGGGATCCCCCTGTCACTCCGGAAATACAGATGGGTTCTGCCCCTATATGGCTTGATGGCATCAGGGTACATTGTGCACCGGTGTCCACTAAAGCCTTATATTCCTGTGGGTCTGATGTGCCAGGCCATCTAATCCACACAGTCCAATAAACTCGATTGTCCCTCTCCTCCGCCTGGCTGGAGGCAGGGCCCCTCTAATCCTGCTCATAGTACTCCTTACCCACTTCTTGTAAATAGGAATCAGAAGTCCCTTCAAGAGGATCAGAGGTGAGATCAGCTCTTCTATTCTTTCTGGGAAGCTGCCCACTGGAAAGTGGAGCGACGATTTTCCTCGAGGAACCTGAACCCCCTTTTGTAATTGTTTTTCCTTGCAGCTCGCGTACTCGTGCCTCTAGGGTCGAGGTAGGTTTTCCATCCCACCTCCTCATGTCCTCTCCGTAGTCACGCAATTGAAACCACAGGGTGGCTCGTGGTGTGTATCCTCTATATCTTCTCTCTTGAACAGAAGAGCGCTTACTCCTAATGGCTGAGACACTGGTCCGTGTGGGTGGAGGGTAGGGCATATCCTCTTTGAATTGCCGGAACTCTCGGGACAGTTTCTCTATAGCAGAGACGCAGGCCCGTAGGGAGGAAGAGAGACTTTCTTCGTATTGCCGGAGTTGGCCAGCCAATTCATCCACCGTTGGTCTCTCTCCGTCCTTCCAGGCCATTACTGCTAATGAGTTGGCATATGATGATGGTGCACTCCGTACAAACTTCCGCCACATAGGTTGCGTGCAATTGACTTCATCTGGATCTTTGGATGATTGTCCATTGTCCAAGTCACCATAAATCACTTCCAGCACTGCTAGCTCCCTCAGGTACTGGATACCTTTCTCCATGGTGGTCCACTTGCCTGGGTGACATAGAACATCTTCCTTGAAGGGATACCTTTCCTTCACACCCGACAGGAGTCGTCTCCAGAGGCTGAGGACTCGTGCACCTTTTCCAATTGCTTTGTCAATGCCCCCTTCCCTAGAAAGGGATCCCAGCTGCTTGGCTTCCCTACCCTCTAATTCCAGGCTACTGGCCCCATTATCCCAGCATCGGAGCAGCCAGGTGACAATGTGCTCACCTGGACGACGGCTGAAATCCTTTCGCATATCTCGCAATTCACTCAGGGATAGAGATCGGGTAGTTACCGTCTCTTTTATAAGTTCTTCCTCTTCCTCCTCTTCAAGCGATGACTCGCTCTCTTCCCTCTTCCGTGCTTGTGATGGCCCTGCTTCAGAGCACTCTGCCTCCTCACTCTCTTCCTCTGGCTCCTTCTTAGCAGGATCTTCCTCCTCCCTTACTAAACGAGCTGACTTCCGCTTCCAAGATTTCTTCTTTTGTACAGGGGCAACTGATACCGGGATGGGCTGGTCCTCTGGTTCAGCTGCAACAGTCTGAGTAGCTACAGTGCCCGCCGTGGGGGTTGGAGTAGTGGCAGTGCCCGCCGTGGGGGTTGGAGTAGTGACAGTGCCTGCTACAGACGTTGGAGTAGTCACAGTGCCTGCCACATTGCCATCAGACCCAGAGAGCCCCTCTCCCCTTTGCATAGTGTTAAATAGGGTTCGGTAGGCATGGGCCAGGCCCCAGCACATGGCAATGATTTGTGTCTCCTTGGAGCTGCCAGGCTGACAGCATACTTCTTCCAAATATTCTGCTAGTTTATCAGGATTCTGCACTTGTTCGGGAGTGAAGCTCCAAAACACCGGAGGTGCCCACCGCCCCAGGCATTTGCCCATGCTGTTCCACACACCCTGCCACTCATAACTATCCAGCCTTGGGGCAGATCTCCGGGTGATATTCTTAAATTGCTTGCCAACCTTAGACAAAACTGAAACCATGTTCCCCAGAAGTAGCAATAGAGGTATTTTAACCAGCCAAGGGTGTTCAAAATACTGAAAAATTATTGTGATGAAGGAGGAAATGTTATGATAGAGGGTATCAAAGGTACCATTCTGCATTTCCTCCATAAAAAACCTTTCAGAGGCAGAAGTATAATTGCTAATCGTCTCCACAAGACTGTAGCCAAAATACAGTAACGGCTTTAGTACAGAGCTCAGATGATACCACATTAAGCTCAAGGTCAGTGCTCTAAAAACAAAATTCACAGGCGAGACATTACTAATCATTGCAGAGTACAGCAGCCCGCAGAAACCAACACCGATCCTTAACATGTACAGCAAAGACGAGAGCATGATGCAAATCAAACTGATATTGTGACCTGCAACCGTTATTATCTCAAGCCTCGGGCCCCACGTTGGGCGCCAAAAAGGACTGTCGTGGTTTAGCCCCAGCCGGCAACTAAGCACCACGCAGCCGCTCGCTCACTCTCCCTCCCACAGCGGGACGGGGGAGAGAATTAGGAAAAACCTCGTGGGTTGAGATAAACACGGTTTAATAGGACAGAAAGAAAGAAGGGAACAACAATGATAATACCAACAAAGGAATGTATAAGAACAAGTGATGCCCAATACAGCAATTGCTCACCACTCAGTGATCGACAGCCCGTCCCCGAGCAGCGATTTCCACCCCCCCGGCCAACTCCAGTTTATGTACTGGGCATGACGTCGTATGGTAGGGAATATCTCTTTGGCCAGTCTGGGTCAGCTGTCCCAGCTGTGTCCCCTCCCAGCTCCCCGTGCACCCCCAGCCTGCTCGCTGGCAGGCCAGCACAAGAAGCTGGACTGTCCTTGACGGCTCAGCAACAACCCAAAACATCAGCACATTATCAACAGTTCCTCATCCCAAATCCAAAACACAGTCTCACACTAGCTTCTGTGAGGAAAACCAGCTCTATCCTGGCTGAAACCAGGACAGACCCGAAAAAAACACACGTTTGTTTTTGAGTCCACTAACAGAAGAAAGAAAATTATATTTCTCAGATGTGGTTATTGCATATCTTTTTTAACTGCTTCCCACAATGCTACTCTTCTTAAATTAATAACTTTAGTAATAGAAAAAGTAGGAAAGCTGTATAAAGGCAAAGTTGTGTCTGTGTATAAAGATTTTGTTAAACTTCTCAGATGACTGATAAAATGTAGAGAAGTATGTTGTGAAAGCAAATATACTGAAGAGTGGAAACAGCTTGGAGTTAACTGATTATTTTTCAAAATAGTTACTGCATTTTGGAAGTATTTTCTTTTTTCACATGCCTCAACAGGTAATATAGGATAATTTGATAACTGAAGCATTTATTGGGATAGGCTGCTTTATAGAAAACTTAGATTCATTGGACTATTTCCTGCTTAGAAATGAAGAGAAATTAGATAGTTTTATTAGTGTCATAAACAGCTTGGTGGTATATCTTTTCAGGATTCATTTATTACGCTGCTTGAGGCTTTTAAGAGCATGCAGAATGTGACTGTAGCTCTTTTGTTTCGGGCTGTAAGAGTGTCTTCCATATTCTCTTACACTATTGATGCTGTTGTCTAGGTGTGTTTATTGTTCTTACAATATCTTCAAAAGATTCTCTGATTGATTTGAAGTATTCATACATTTCGGGGAAAATAATTTTTAGAAGCAATATATGTTTCATTTCTGGATAATGACACACAGATGCCTACATCTTAAGACTTGTAACAAACCAGCTAGTATACAAAATTTTATTATTTGATAGTTGTCTCTAAAGCTGAAATGCAGTTGATGAACTTGGTTTTTAAGTCATATGACTGAAGAGAGGTTTTCAAAATGTCTCCTTTGTTTTCCCGTTAATGGTTATTTTACTGTGGTTCCAATTACTATCACTGCATAGGAGAGGATATTTCACATATCTTAGATTTGAAAGAAGACAGATCCAGTTATGCTTCCCTACCCATTGCTTGTCTGTCAGTCATTTTAGTACCCTTTGATTATGTAAGACCCATCTCTGCTAGCTGTTACCATTATCATGTCTTTCCATCCTTTGCTCTTCTAACAAAAACTTCCCTGAGCTGCCCAGTTGCACTGAAGCATGCCTGATGGCCTGCAGGCAGCTTAATGGAAGTTCCTTTAAGTTCTCAAAGACAGATGGAAATCCATTTATTTTTCCAGTATCATAGTTAGTTTAAAACAACTGCTGGAAGTACAGTAATAATACTCTTTGGTACATGATTTTTAATATTTTAAAGGCTTTTATGTAGCATTCAAATGCTCATAAGGAAATGCAAATTATCCTGTGTGTGACTACACATCATCCTTCTGGTCTTTGAAGGGAACAATGCTTTTTGTAAACAGCAGGCTCAGTATTAGCCAGAAGTGTACCCTGACGGCATCGTGAGCTGTATTAGCAGAAGAATAGTCAAGACATCAAAGGATATCCAGTTTTTGGGACATCCAATACAAGTAACATATGATAAACTGGAGGGAATCTAGTGGAGGGCCACCAGAATGGTCAGGGCTGGAGTACTTGCCCTGTGAAGAGAGGCTGAGGGGAGCGGGTTTGTTCAGTCTGACCACTGGGGCACCCAACAGCAGGTTCCCCAGTCCTAAGAGAGGGACACCAGGAAGATGGAGCCAGGCTCTTCACAGCAGGGCATGGTGGGAGGACAAGAGACTGTAATTTGAAACAGGAGATTCTGACGTGGTATAAGGAAAAACTTTTTTACTGCAGCCAGGCATTACTGTCTCCATCCTTCGGAGTTTTCAAGACCCAAGTGGCTAAAGCTTTGAGCAGCCTAGTCTAATTTCATAGCTGACCTTGCTCTGAGCAGGATGTTGGACTAGATACCTTCTGAAATCCTTTCCAAGATGAATTATTCAATAATTCTGTTTTACATTTGCATTGTTGAGATCTTGTTTTTAATGGGTAATTTCTCTGGGGAATAAATGGAAAATTATGCAGAAATATGCTGGGCTCGTATTTAAATTTCTCTTAAGTCACTGGAAATACCAAGACCCTCCATTACATTAATTCTTAAGGGGAAAGTTGCTTTGCTGTCCATCATTGCTAACCATAGCACTTTTAGGAACGCATCCTTGACAGATAACAAAGTGTGCCTGTACTTTGAACTCTGCTTATCAGGAAATCAAACCTGTTACGTGTGATATAAAGGACATACCAATCATTTGCTAAATTATGGCAGTTTGAACCCTAACCTTCTGACCTACTCTGCCAGACTTTCAGTGGGGAAAATGGAGGGGGAGGAGCAGTCCCTCTGCTGATACAGTAGTTACATATATCTTTTCTTTTTCACATGTCAAAGGAGCTTTGTCTCATGGTCTCCCAGTTAGCCATATCTCAAAAGTTTTGTCCCTATCTTCTCATTTCTCTTTCTGTCCTTTTCTGGGAAGCTTCAGTGATGACATTTTCTTTTCTTTTTTTTTGCTTGCTGATATCCAAAAAGCTCCTTTTTTCATCACTGTATAGAATAGAATTTTAGTTTTGATATTATTAATTACATACAAGTTACATTTGTGGAATTAAGAACTTAAAAATCTCTATATTCATTTCTGACTGTTTTAAGGAGGTATATGGCACTCCAAATATTTTTATTCTGTTTGTAGCTGTCTGTGTTTGTAGTGCTTTTTAGATTTTATTTGTTAAAAGGAGAGATACATTTCAGTATTGCTGTTGTCACTTACATAACTGCTGTTCTGTCAGTCATTTCACATTTACTTTTTCCCTTTTGGCATTAATGGTAATTACCTTTTATTAAGTATATATTTACATCTAAAATAATCTTAATGAATTTTCTATTAAATCAGAGGAACAGCAGCATATAAAACAACAGACAATAAATGCTACTGTGGAAAGTAGAGGATAAGATTGCAGATACATATTTAAGTTTCTCCTCTTTTTAAACAGTGTGGAATTTTGTTATATGTCTTAATATGTAAAATGTGACTTGAATTTCATTATCTGGATTGTTATCTTTGTTACTCTGTCAGTCTCTGAGTTTACTGCAAAAGTTTTATCAAAGTTGTGTGAGATGGTTAATTGCCTTTTGCTCAGTAGTAGTTTGTGTGCAGGACTACAACATATCTGTATACCCATTGCATGACCCAAAATATTCTTTCAAAATATCTTTGCAATCCAATTTTAATTTTCTGATGTAAACTGCATATACAACCTAGTTTGGAGAAGGAGTAGCAAAGGGAAAGGAACGGAGAGAAAAGAAATACATATGCAATTTACAGATCGAAGTGTTCACAGTGTAAATCATGTAAATGAATACAAAAAGTAACAAACTTTGTCAAGATGAACATCCAGAGAGTTTATTTCCTTGAATCGCCTTCCCCCTGTTTATGGTGTAGGTTTGACCAATGTGTATATATCAGAAGTTTTCAGTAGCTTCTTTTCAATGTCTGCAGAGGTTTAAAGTTTGTGACTTAAGTTATTTAAAAGAAAAAAAAAAATTAGTCAAAACATCTACTAGCTTTAGCAATGAAGGGTTTATGATTTCTTTCAGAGTCTGGGTTTTGTGTGTGTGTATACTTTACATATGCACACGCATATTTGGATGCAGTATTCTTTTTTCATGGTGACTACACTAATGTAGATTGATTAATTGAAGAAAAAGAAAACAATCTATTGCCTGGAGAGGATCTACAGCATATTGGGAATACTGATTGATTGTTTAACCTCAAGAATTTAATGTAAATTTAGTAGTTTAGTTATAGTTATATCAAGTTTCTTTAGTTATCAATCTTACTTTTTTTTCAGCTACTGTCTTGAAAAATTACTGCTTTAGAACATTAAATGAAGGGAATGTATGCAAATATGCTAAGGGCCAGTTGTGAGCTAAGAGGGTCAGTAATGCTACATCAAAATGTGTTTGAGACATGCAAGGTAGAACTAGATGCACATATTGGCACTCTTGACAACTCCCTGAATATTCAATTAGCCTAGAAAGTAATAATCAAAATCTCAAGAAAGAGCTGAAAATATTTATATTAATTTAACTGAATATCTGATTTTAAATAACTTCTATGACTAGTGGGAGAGGAGAATTTTAAAAGATATGTTTTTGTATGTTTTATCCAAGAGGAAAAAGCAGTTCAAGCAGCTGTTTCAGAGTCTTTGTGTAACTGTTGACTCCAATTTCTTAGTTTGCTTTAGCAATGAAGAACAATGTTTGCATTAAAAATGTAATGAACAATTCCTGTAGCTTTCTATATCCCCCAAATCTTTTCAGGTATGTTTCTGAATCTATCTGCTGCTATAGAAATTTATTTCAATTATATTCCAGAAACACAGATACTACTATTATTAAATAATATTTTAATGAAGTAATAACATTTCTGGAAAAGCTAGTACATGGTTTAAGGGGGTAAGTTGTTGAAACATTATTGAAATTTTGTGGTAGCTTAAAAAATAATTATGAAGAACAGAAAAAATCATCAAGCCAGACAATTCTAAGTGTATGTTACAAATTTGAAATTTAGTATACAGTAATATTAAAAGTTGATGCTTTTCTTTTTTAGTGTTTTATAGCAAGGAATTTGCTGGCATTTTCTTTGTTCAGATGAAACCATATTGTAGAGAAGGGATTTTTTTCAATCTGTCACTTCAAAGTGAATTTAAAAAAAAGTGACGTATTTATCTGTTTGAGCAAAGATTTTGCTTAGGCAATGAGAAATACAATCATGCTTATTCTGCTGCTTGTCCAGATGTGCGTTCCACCTCAGTTCAGCATGTTTCTCATTCTTTCAAGATTGGAGTCTTTTGCCATTTATGTGGTAGTGCACACAGATGCAAAAGATAGCTTTGTGCAGTGTATCGAGGCTATGCCAGAAACAACAGAACTGTTCAGCTTCTTCTGACTGCTTTTGGCTTGAATAGAGCCGCTAGTGTCTGCATCCTTTGGCTTGGCTATGTTTCCCTCTTAGGTTGTTGTCCTGTACTTAGGAGAATTCTGTGAGGTTACTTCCTTTGGTGTCTCTTCACTAGGCCTCAGAGAACTCATTTAATAGCCAACCTGTTTGAAAAAGAGGAATAATTTATCTTTTGGGTTATTTTGATGTTTTATTCAAGGGATCTTGTGAGGTGGTAATTTCAATTTTGTATTCACAAACTAGATATCTTTGTGCCTACATCTCCTGAAATACCTGATCTGGTAGGTATTCTCCGACCAGCTGTGCATACTGATGATTTCTATGTTTCAGGTTTGCAATTTTTCATAGATTTAGAATTTTTCAGCCCCAGAAACATAAATGAAAACACAAAGATACAGATCTTGGCTAAGATGTATAGGCAAAGAGAAAAGCAACTACCATTAGGTTCCTCAAAATTACCAGGGGGACTCTGCCCTCCTATTAATTTATCTAACAGTTTTTGAGGAGGAAATGGTGGAATTATATCCCATTCCTTATTATATGCTTATTGGTTTCTTCAGATCCTTTCTTTTTGTTAAGGATGCTGTTATTAATGTCACTATGCTAATAAAGTTCAGTTAGGTTATTTGAATTTATTTGTTTATTTCATTGAGTCGAATAACAAAAGAGTTAACTCAGTCAAGATGCTGATTACTTAAACCAAGTAATAACAGTCTAGGCAAGTGACTCTGAGCAAACTAAGCATGCATCAGCAGCATTGAATTAACACAGAGTAGCAACCACATCCTGTTTCATTTAAAAAAAAAAGAACATGACAGGTGTTGCTCATCATTTTACAGTAGCCCAAAAGTAAGCACACACTTTCAGGAAGTGGAAGGCTGGATTCAACGTCCAGCAGAGCTCCAGGATTGAGAGAAAACTCCTTAGTGAAGGTTTATTATGAAGTTCTCATGACTGAAATATAACTCCCAAGCACAGGCTAGGCTAGGCTAGGCTGAAGCCGTCTCTACCATTACTGTTGAAGCTGTGTCTCCGTGCAGGAGAAAATTCTAAGTTTCACAGAGTCAAATAAAAGGAAGCACAATTGCATAGTCCAGAGACAAGGAAACAAAGATGTATTTCAATCCCTGCCAGTCAGCATGATTTAGCAGATATATCTAAAGCAGACTCATCTTTCGTAATGTTCGTTCTTCCAATTCTTAGAAGAGATGGAACGCTCATCATGGTAATTAGGTCACTCTAGCTCTCCTAGTGAAATAAGCACAAAGATAACCTTTATAGTAATTCATCAAGATGTGCCTTTCATGTGTACATTCTACAACCCCACCTTTAACTTTGCTCTTTACCAGTTGTGTTACAAGTTAGTGAGAAGATCTGTGCAGCAGCTAACCTGTTTCTTTCTCTGGCAAAAGGCACAAGAATACACAGGAAATGTGCACGTTCTCATCAGACACTGCAGGGAAAAGTGTCCAATCTAGTGTACACTGGGCATTAGTCTAGTTAGGGTAGAAAAAATACATACTGAAGAACTCTACTTATTGCATAGGTAATTTTGGGTTTAGGTGTCCTGAAACTACAGATAGGGTAAAACAGCTGCTTATGTTGCTGAATCTGGATGTTTGGAACTAGCACTTCCTACAAACTGCAAAATAGTATGTGGAAGTTTTGCCTCCGAGGAAGTTGTTTCAACAGAATGAGGATCAGAGGCCAATACTTAACAAATGCTTAGAATGCTGCAAAACACAAAAATCTGCTTTGAAGCAAGCAGCTTTAAACAAAGCTTCTAAGCTTTCTCTCTCAAACAGATTTTACTAAACCACATGCAAAAGTACTGTATGTTTAATTACTTGATACGAAGCAAATGTAACATCTGGCAAGAACTTGCATGTTAAATCATGTTTACCCTTTAGCATTTAAGCTATATGTTTCTGGATTTTTTTTAATAACAATCTAAAACAGGAATACTGTGCTGGAAAGGTTCTCAGCATGTTATTTGGGGAAAACAAATTTTAAGTGAAAACTATTTCAACAAATGAAGTTTTTTATTGTTTAAACAATTTGTAGATGGCATGCTTCATCTTCTGTTTAATTATTGTACTCAGAGCTAGCTTTCTTTTGTTGGAGGTATTTAAATTTGTTGTTACTAAGTGCATTGTTATTTTAGTCCAGATTAGAAATAATTTAACATATTTGGTAGACATTAATGAAGCAATAAATGGTACAAAAGACTGAAAGTGCCTATAAATTTGGTGTAACAATCTCTGCAAAATAGGTGTATTTAAATAAGGAATGACAGTTTTCTTACCCATTTTGTAGTAAATATTAGACTTTCAGTTTATGAAACCAGCCAGATACATGACACATCAGATTTAGGTTCAGTGCTTCAGAAGGTGAGCAATGAAAGCATTTGTTCCTACATTTTCAGTTACTTAGTGGGTAGCATGTGAACTCAGTTCATGGGAAATTTTTGATTGCTCAGAAACAAGCCAACCAGTTTTTAGTATCAAGGATCAAAAAGAGGACCAGTGAAAACAAGACCCTTTAAGTGCCCACGTTTGAACTGGAGTCTCACAGTTTGCCACATATATGAACAGTGTATGTGCAGTCTGTAACATGACTGAATTTCATTTAGGCCTATCTGCTGTTACTCCTTCTGTGAGTCCAAGTGGCACAATGAAGAGCAAGGAAAATTCTGTTTTGTACTTTTATACTTATCTTTGGGCTCTTTGGAAGTGAGGAAGCCTTAACGGCCAGACTCAGTTGCAAAACGTGAGGAAGTTAAGCTGGGATTTGAACCTCATGGTAAAAGAATTATGGGTAGGATTTGATGAAGGATACCAAACTTTGAGGGTGATGTAGGAATAGAGAGAAAGAAAACCAGCAGATGGAGAGTAGGGATATAAGATAAGAATGGAAGCTGAATAGCCAGGGAACACAGGTGAGAAGAAAAACAGATGCCCTGGGTAGAAAGAACTAAAAGAGAACTGGAAATCGGGAGGAATCTGGGCTGGCGCTGGGACAGAGAGGGAGCAGGGCAGGAGCACTAGAGGACATGTCACGGCTGGAAATGGGAGGTTTGCAATAGGACAGGTTAGGGAGGAAATGTCAGTAGCATTTAGGTTTCTCTGCAAATTTGACACTGAACCAAAACAGACATTTGTACAAATAGGAGAGTGTATTATAATTACTCTAAAGGTCTTACATCTGGAACTGACCCATCTGTGGAGTCAGGATGATTTCACAACTTACAAGGTTTTTTCTATTTTTAAACTTGAAAATAATGTCTAAAATGTATCCTAAAGACCCTTAGGTTGGTATTATCAAGTTTGCAAAAATAGAAAGGGTTGGTGTTGTGTTTTGTATAATCTTGGTAGGACTTCCTGTGGAAGATTTATTATTTCATAGTATTTGCTTACTTGCTTGACATTCTTTTCTATTAACAAGCTTAATACTAGGATTTGCTGCTTCTTCAATGCTTAATTTTAGAAATTTATTGTCTTCTAATGTACTTCATTGTTCATTTACACTTTTGAGGAGTATTGTTGTACATCTCAGTTTTTGTCAATGGGATCGACAATAGTAAAAAAAAAGACTATGTTTCTGTTTGGTAAAAACAGATTAGACTTGCTATCTCAGTACTTATGGGATGCTTCTAAGAAGTTGGAAATGTTAAGTGGATCTCACTTTACACACATATATGATGGAAATCTTTGAATATCAGTATTAGATTAGGCTGTGCTAGCTGTGTTTTGTAGTTCCTCCATTCAAAAAACAGTTGGCTGCCATACTTTCTTCAGTATACAGACTACATGATTTTTCTATTAAATCTTTCAGTTTACTCTCATTATATGCAGATTTGGAAAATTATTATGTCATTATCCACCATTTGCAAAAATAGACTCCTCTGATAGAAAGAGACTCCTTTAATTCCTCTGATTGATTGAAAAATCTTAAAACTATCGGGATGCCATCCAGAGGGACCTGGACAAGCTCGAGGAATGGGGCCGTGTGAACCTCATGATATTCAACAAGGCCAAGTGCACCTGGGTTGGGGCAAGCCCTGGTATCAGTACAAGCTGGGAGATGAAGGGATTGAGAGCAGCCCTGCTGGGAAGGACTTAGGGGTGCTGGTGGATGAAAAGCTGGGCATGAGCTGGCAATGTGTGCTCGCAGACCAGAAGGCCAACTGTTTGCTGGGCTGCATCCAAAGCAGCGTGGCCAGCAGGTCAAGGGAGGTGATTCTACCCCTCTACTCCGGTCTGGTGAGACCCCACCTGGAGTAGTGTGTCTAGCTCTGGAGTCCCTGATGTAAGAAGGGCATGGACCTGTTGGAGCGGGTCCAGAGGAGGGCCACCAAAATGCTCAGAGGGATGGAACACCTCTCTTGTGAGAACAGGCTGAGAGAGTTGGGCTTGTTCAGCCTGGAGAAGAGAAGGCTCCAGGGAGACCTTATTGCAGCCTTCCAGTACGTAAAGGGAGCTTATAAGAAAGATGGGGACAGACTTTTTAGCAGGGCCTGTTGCAATAGGACAAGGGGTAGTGATTTTAAACTAAAAGAGGGTATACTTAGATTAGATGTAAGGAAGACATTTTTCCCAGTGGGGGTGGTGAAACCCTGTCACAGGTTGCCCAGAGAGGTGGTAGATGCCCCATCCCTGGCAACATTCCAGGTCAGGTTGGACGGGGCTCTAAGCAACCTGCTCTAGTTGAAGATGTCCCTGCTTGCTGCAGGGGGGTTGGACTAGGTGACCTTTGAAGGTACCTTGCAACCCAAACTATTCTATGATTCTGTCCTTACAAACCAGAGTTTATGTCCCTCTCTGAATATTCTTTCTTTTACTTTACTCTAGAAATAACCTTTTTGATAACCATGGTTTCACTCTGCTTTAGCAAACTTCAGATATTATTCTCTGGTCATCCTAATGGAACATACACAGAATGAAGTTGAGACCTCATTCCAAATGGTTCTTACATATAGGGGTTTTTTTCCTTTTTTTTCATTATCTCAACCTGTAATTTTCCTTTCATTCCCAACCCACATTCTTCCATGAGACAAAAACCTTTACTCTTTCATTATATCAACTTTGCTAAAATTTCTTAATGGAGAAAAATCCTGCATACTCACATTCCACTGGTTTTTTCTCCATAATAGTAGTATTAAAGCATAGGGTGGTTTTGTTTTCTTTTGTTTTCTCTTAGAGACCATCTAGGCAAATTAAAGAATGTGTTTTGACATTGTGTGTCATGACTCTGTACACACGTGCACACACATTTGCGTTGAAACAGTAGCCAAGAAACCAGAGATACTATCTGGCCAAGTAAAAGCAAATATGACAAAGAAACTCTGAATGGTGCTACAGTGGAGGAGTAACTAGTGAGCAAAACTGACCCTTCATAACCTTACCCGTACAAAACAGATCATGCACTGTTAAGCTACTTTAAATTTTCAAAACAAAGTATAAAACTTTTCTGAAGTTACGGTTTATGATAGGGTTGATAAGCATGCTCTGGAAGCACCCAACTGATTGAGTAGACAAACTCAGTCTCTGATGATTACAAATCATCAGAGAACTAAGGACTTCTCTGGAAAGTATAGAAAGTAGGTACAGAGGAGTATGCATAGCCTATGTTTATGCAAGTTTCCAGCATGTAAGCTCTGTACAGAATAGTTCATTGAACCTCAGACTAATCTAAGGTCTGAAGCTGTGTACAGGAGCGCATTGCCATTTATTTCGTGTAAAGGCAGAAGACAGGAATTTGTTGTTGAAAGTCAATAAATATGACGTGTAGATAAAGTTCATTTGCGTGTTGCATTTTACATCAGTTGGCTGGATGACATGTATCTTTGTGAAGACTTGCTCATTTCGGAGCAAAACAGTCTTCCCAGGATTGTAAACAATGTGTATAGAAGAACATACTTAGTGTCATGTGTGCAGCCAATCATGTACGAAGTGTGGAGAATGTAGGAGTGCTGAAACTATTTTTGTGTGGTAAAATGAAAATAGGAACATATAGTCAGGGAGCAGTGATGAAATACTTAAAGCATGAGCACTTGAAAGGCATCCTCAAGCAAAATCGACAGCAGAAGTCAGTAACCAGATAATTGGCATTTAGTGGTTTGAGTGCAGTAACTGAGAGCAAATGTCATACTATTGAAAAAGGAAACTCTTTTTAAAAGAGCGACCTTTTCATGAGCTCAGTAGGCAGAACTTCCAATCTCTGCTCACTCAGCCTGTGTGGGAACAATCTCATTCAAGTGTTGGACTGTTTACTCATACACGGATGTCTACAGAGTGATTATAAAGGGCGTCATAATGACACCTGTTTGTTCTGTTCAAGTTAATTCCAGTGAAAATTACTTCCTCTTTGTGCCTTAGAAACATTCCTACATCTGAAATCCTCCGGAAAAATATTTGAAGTAATCCCCTTGTTTTTGTTAAACACTCTCAATCCCACCTAAAGATCAGGTGCTAAATAGGATGGAGTTGTGTTGCAACTGCTATTTGACAAATGACAGCTAACATAACAGCCACGCTGGGTTAGAGTAAAGGTTTATTTGGCATTCTAACAATTTGTTATTAAGTGACTTCTGTGTGAGAAGTACCATCTTTCATTTAATAGTTGTCAAAGGATTTCTCTGCTGTGAGTTTATTCAGTATAGTCTTGAGTAAGTGTTCATTTTTAGCACCCCCAGCATCTTAGGGTAAGGCATTTCACAGATTTGATGTGTGAAGAACGACTTCTATTTGTTTTCATTCTGCTAGCTTTATTAGATGCTTTCTCATTCATCTATTGGAAAATACATTTGATTCCTATTCTCGTTCTCCATGCCACTTGTGATGTTACAGGCTTCTCTTACTTCTTCTTTTTCCTTACACCATCTCTTTTCCAAGCTGTAGAGTCCTAGCTTGCTTAAGTAATTTTTTCGACACAGTGCAACTGTATAAGTGCATGATGTTGCTGGTTGCCAAAAGGTAATTCCTATTACCCTTCTCTTATGCTTTACCGGTTCTATTATATTCCTTGTGAGGTGAGGTACTAGAATGGTAGTCAGCATTCAGTATTCAGAACTGTAAAGTGACGTGGTGATTCTGTATTTTCTCTATTGCTTTCAGAGTAATTCCCAAATGTTGGTTTTGACCATTGTTTAAAACTGAGACAGAGTTTTCATGTATTTATCTAGTCTCACTCATAAATGAAAACAGGCAGCTAGGAGTTAATCATTTTATATATCTATGGTTAGTATCATTTTTACAACCTGTGATTTATTTTGTGTTTATCTCCTTTGAATTTCATATGTTATTTAATGCTAAGATTCATAAGGTTTTCTACTGTTCTTCACATCACCCTCATTTTCTACAGTCCAGTAATTTAGTATTCTATCAGGAAACTTTTTTATCCCTCTTTTTTGAGGTTGCCTGTTAAGTATAATGAGTAGAATGAATGAAGTCCACTTCTAAGTGGAATATTAAATTTCTGTCACTTATAATTACCATATAGTGATATTCTCAAAAATATACTTATTTCTGCCTTTTCAGAAGAACCTGTGGTTTTGAATGACTGTGGAAATTAATACACCATTGTGGTCTGACATTTCTTCATAACTTTGGATATGGGAAAAAGCAGTGCAGCTGATATCCATGACATCCCAAAGGGATATCCCAAGGGATGCGCCACTGATATCACTGATGTCTAATACCACTTCTCCCTATTGCGTGTAACACGTGGTGGTGAAGACAGGAGACATCTCCTTCATAACTCTCCTATGAAAAGACTTCAGTGCATACATTTGTGTACCGAGAAAGAGATTCACATTAATCTAACATTTTTTTAAAATAAGGTATACTGTAAGATTATTGTCATTTGATTGTGCATTAACCATATATTCAGAAAAGCCATGGACTGAGTTTTCCACATACCGTGTTTTGTTGTCATTATAGTATTGAATTTTCCTAATGATGTTTCAAATACAGGTTAAAATAGTTATAAAGATAATGATATAAATACTTGCTAAACTCTTAGCAATACTGTGCTAATTTCTAAAGTTTATACCTGTAATGAACAGAACTAGAATGTATTCTAAGTTTGTTTATTTTTGAAACATCAAAACTTTTTTTTGCTTTTTTTCAATTTTTCCTTTTAGGTATAGACAAATGCAGCTTGGCACAGAAACCAAAGTAGCAGAACTTCTTCACCAAAGTAAGTTAAAGTCCTTTGAAAGTGAACATGTTCAACTCATGCAACAAGAAACAGCTAAGAATCTTTCACAGTGCCAAATGGAATGTGAGAAATATCAGAGAAAGCTAGAGGTATGTTATATAAAGAGACACTTTATGGGGCATTACATAGTTGTTTTAAATTGGAATGTAAAATGGAAAAGCTTGGGGAAAGAGGAGCAAAGAACATACATGGCTGAATTAGTATCTCCACCAAATTCTGCTGAAGCAGAATTTAATGACAAAGCGTAGTAAGTTTGACCAATTCAATAGAAAACAAGACTTAGCTGAGAGGAAGAAGGCAAAACAGTCTTTCATGGAGAGATGTTGAAGACTACCTCATTCATGTGAGAGATACGCTTGTACCACAAAGCTGCTTATGTCAGACTATGTGATTATTGTAGGGAAAGAAGACAGTTACACCAGAACAGTTGTGGTGAATTCAGTATCATTATTAAAAACTAGGATTTTTAATAGCATTGTTACATGATAAAAATACCTTTTATTGATAAATTAAAAACAAATTTTTACAGCTGAAAAAGTCAAGGAAAGCATGATGTATACAGCATTGAAAAGACCTAACATTGCTCATCCTGTCGTGGTGGGTTGACCTTGGCTGGCTGCCAGGCACCCACACAGCCACTCTCTCAATCCCCCTCCTCAAGAGGATGAGGGGGTAAATAAGCTGAAAAAGCTCACGGGTTGATACAAAGGTAGGGAGATCACTTGCCATTACCACCATGGGCAAACCAGACTTGACCTGGGGAAAATTAATTTCACCTATTACCAGTTGAAATGGATTTGGATGGTGAGAAACAAAGACAAAAACTAAAACATCTTTCCTCATCCCTGGGGGTTTACCCATCATTCTGGGTTTAACTTCCCTCCTTCATTTCTGACTCCTCTACCTCCCCCTTGCCGAGCAGTGCAGCGAGGGATGGGGAGTGGGGGTTGGGGTCAGTCCTTAACAGCTCCTCTCTGCTGCTCCTTCCTCCTCACACTTTTACCCTGTTCCCGTGTGGATCCTCTGTGGGCTGCAGCTTCCTTCAGGAGAATATCTGCTCCTACTTTGGCTTTCCACAGGTTGCAGTTCTTTCAGGGCATTCCCACCTGCTCCAGCATGGGGTCTTCTATGGGCTGCAGTGTGGATATCTGCTCTGGCATGGTCTTTCATGGTCTGCAGGAAGACAGACTGCTTCACCATGTTTTCCTCTACGGGCTGCAAGGGAATCTCTGCTCTGGCACCTGGAGCACCTGCTAGCCTCCTGCTTTCACCTTGGTGTCTGCACCAAGGCTGTTTCTCACACATTTTTCCCTCACTCCTCACTGCTGTGCAGCTCTTTTGTCCTTTCTTAAATACATTTTCTTTGAGGTGCCCCCATCTTGGCTGCGGGGCTCAGCCGTGCCCTGCTGTGGGTTGGCTGGAGCCGGCTGGAACCGGCTGTGTCCGGCACGGGGCAGCCCCGGCCTCTTCTCACAGGGGCGGCCCTGCAGCCCCCGCTGCTGGTGCCTGGGCACCAGCACCCAGTGCACCTATTTGCGTAGAGTTGCATGACTTGGACCTATTTATCTCTACAAGCTTAGAAATTACTATCCTTCAAACATGTACTTTCAAAACTGTATCATGTCCTGCTCACCTATTTTAGTATTGGAAAGGTGTCCGGTATTCAGCAGAGCAAACTTATTTTAAATCTCTTCACCTGTGCAAAGTTATTCCCAAAATCATATCACTGAGTCCAATTTGTGAGATTTAAATTAAATTGGCAGTGTATGTCTAAAACAAACGTCAGGATACAAACCGGACAGGGCAGAATAAAAACGTTTTTTCTAAGTGCCAGCTATGGCAGCCTTCGTTTTTTGGGGAAGGATGCTCTTCTTCAAGTCCCCGCATTTCTAGTGCTGAACCTGCCTAGCGTGTTTATGAAAAAGAACTTCATAGTGGAAACAGAATTAGAAAGCTTTGGATAAAATGTAATTTCTTGTTTTCTGCGTATTGGGACATTCAGATCCTGGCTGATGAGGTTAGTTGTGGTCACGAGCACTGGGAGTGCCAGTTTTGCTAGACTTTGAGGTTGCTAAACAGATTTTTAATTGCACAGACATGTCT
The DNA here is from genome assembly GCF_964289735.1 of Phaethon aethereus. NCBI lineage: Eukaryota > Metazoa > Chordata > Aves > Phaethontiformes > Phaethontidae > Phaethon > Phaethon aethereus. The sequence continues at coordinate 176,383,460 of NC_138575.1, read as the reverse complement.
AAACTTTGAGAAGATAGTTAAATTTGAGTTATATTTCCATTTTCTTTGTGGATATTTATTTGATCCGAATAACATCTTGAACATTTGGCATTCAATTCTACTAATGCTTTTGGCACTTCCTTTTCTCTTTAGAGAGAAGCTTTGAAACCAGTGCTCTTTCATTAAGAAATGTTTGTGCAGGATTTAAATATTTGATGTCTGAAGCTTTTACTTTTGTTCCTTTTGACTGAATTCTTAATATTTTAATTTCCTTTCCTGTATATAATGTCAATGTACTAAGGCTTTTTTCTTACCCTTCTTATAGGATATTGATCTTAATTAGTAGTTTGGTCACTAGTATCTTGTGGCTCAGCTATAGCTGCTTTGTGAACCAACTCTTGTTTTTAAAACTAGGAAACAGATGGTTTATATGTTGACAGATTTTAACCTATACATTTATTCTTCTGTGATACTAGGCCAAACTTTTTTTATTCGAGTGGCTTGTTTCTCTAAGCTTTGTGCATTCTTTAGAGTTTTTGACAGTGAATCTGGTATTACTGCTGTATACTCTATGCATTTATTTCTTTATCTCAAGATCTATATTCAATTGTCATCTTTAATGTTTGGGATTTTTATTTGGGCAGTTGGTATTAAACTTAGCTACAGTACTACTTGGTTATGACTTCACCTGTTTTGGTGGCGTTTTTTTCTGCAAAGCATGTATATTACTACTTTACTTACCCAGGATTTGTTTTTCCAGTTGGTTTTATAATACTTATGTTGTCAATGTTGTTTTCTATTTTAAAGCACTATATCAAGCTTTAGTTCTTATATGGACCTTTATAACTTTTACTTGTTAATATGTGCTTTTTTGTTTAAGCTTAGTGGATGAAGTACTTACATTAATCCTGAATGTTAATGGCATATTACTTTTCAGTAATAAGTAAATAATAAGAATCTGGTATATCTTAAATACCAAATTTTGGTATTTTTGCATTTACCATTCTGTAAAGGAACCTTCTGTTTCTGAATTGATAATTGCAATCTGAATCCATTTAAAGCAACAAAAATAAATGCCTTTACACTGTTTTGACTGCTGTATCAAAGCAATCTCGTACCTTGCTTTTCGTAACTCCTTTAAAATTCTTGTAGCTTTCGCAGAGAGAGTTTCATAGTATTACTAAGGCCTTAGGAGAAAGGCATAAGCGATACGACCTGAGAGTGTAATCTGCGCAAGATAATGTAGCTGAAAAAATAACTGCTTTTCAAAGTTTTTTAATCTTTCCTGTGCAAAAGTTAAATCAAATATTTAGTACCATACTGCTAAGCATTTTACATGTATTATATTTCATTTTTTTCATAAATAGCTGTAATGCTGAATCCCTGATCTTTCCATTAATCATTCTCACAGGTGCTTACCAAGGAATTTTATAGTCTTCAGTCTTCTAGTGAAACACGCATTACTGAACTTCAGACACAAAATTCTGAGTTTCAAGCAAGGCTAGATACTTACGAAAAACTTGAAAAAGAGCTTGATGAGATAATATTGCAGACAGCAGAAAGTAAGTTCTGTCACATATTACATTGCATCTGTAGGTGTTTCTGGCATTCTGAAAAGAAGTCTTGTTTCTCATGGCAGTTGGAAAATATTACAGTGCCTATCCATCTCCCTCCTTATACCTGAAATTAAGATGCAGTAATTATTTTGATAGAAAATATTGACAGGTTTTTAAATGTACTTGTAAATATGTATCAAATAAATATGAACGTAGGCATATGGATATTAAAAATCATCTCAGTGTTTCTTTTTCCCTTATGTTTCTTTTCCGTATTCTAATCATCCATTATAATAATATATACTTTTTTTTAGGATTCTCCTATTATTGAAGTATATTTTGAATAACAGGAAACCCTCTTTGTTGTCAGACAATTATAGGTTTCATAATACAGTACAGTAATTAATGTGAATTTTTGAATGAATTGGGGGGAAAGCTATTCGTCGTGTTGAATTAATAATAATTAGACATTAAGTAGTCTAATTGTACTAGTTGCTTGTGGCATATCAGTCTGTTCCAAGTAATAAATTAAACCCTGGACTAAATTCAGGCCGGATTACTCTTGAAAATTTTTGTCTCTGGTTGGCAAAAATAACAATATCTCTTCTCAAATATAGCAAATTTTCTGTGAAATCTCCATTGATTTGATTCTTGGCCTAAATGAATCCACAAAGCAAGTAATTTCTAATTTGAAACTAAGACTCTCATCTTGAAGTCCTTTAGCCTGTGTGTAAACAGAGTAGGACATTTTAATATTTCAAACTAATTATGTATCTTCTTGTCCTTTTCTCTTTCTTTACTCCTCCAAAAAATAATTACAATTTATAAATAATGTTTTCCAGGCAGAAGATCATTGCATAAGCTTTATATATAAACAATAGTGTAGAGCAAATGATGTATTACTGGGATGCAGTGGTGCCTGGGTATCTTTAGTAATTAGACTGTACATATTTATGAATTTTTTACACTACAGCTTGTACTTGTCAGAATGGCATGACTACCCAAAGGTTCCAGCCTGACCATAGGCATATTTGTTCTATACATGCATCTGTTTTAGTCAGTAACATGTTTTTTGAATCACAGAATCACAGAATGGTAGGGGTTGGAAGGGACCTCTCAAGATCCAACTCTGAAGTTGGACCTCTGGTCCAACTCCCCTGCCAAGGCAGGATCACCTCGGACAGGTTGCACCCGAACGTGTCCAGTCAGATTTTGAAGGTCTCCAGAGAAGGAGACTCCACAACCTCTCTGGGCAGCCTGTTCCAGTGCTCCCAGTAAAGAAGTTTTTCCTCACGTTGAGCTGGAACTTCCTGTGCTGCAGTTTGTGCCCATTGCCCCTCATCCTATCACTGGGCACTACTGAAAAGGGACTGGCTCCATCCTTCTGACAGCCACACTTCAGATATTTATAGCCATTGATAAGGTCCCCTCTCAGCCTTCTCTTCTGCAGACTAAAGAGCCCCAGGTCTCTCAGCCTTTCCCCATATGAGAGATGTTCCAGTCCCTTAATCATCCTCGTAGCCCTCCGTTGGACTCTCCCCAAAAGTTCCCTGTCTCTCTTGAACTGGGGAGCCCAGGACTGGACACAATACTCCAGATGAGGCCTCAGTAGCCAGAGAGTAGAGGAGGAGGATAACCTCTCTTGACCTGCTGGTCACACTCTTCTTAATGCACCCCAGGATACCATTGGCCCTCTTGGCCACCAGGGCACATTGCTGTCCCATGGATAACTTCTTGTCTACCAGGACTCCATGGAGCTGCTTTCCAGCAGGTCAACCCCTAACCTGTACTGATGAAGTGTATATATAAACTTGCCCAAGGAGTATTGATGTATTAATATAGAATTTTTGGACCTTACCTCATTTTTTCCAAGGAGAAGATAGACTTCAGAATGTTGTTTTTTATTTACACTGATTGACATTTTCTTATGCATCTTGGGAGGGCAGTGAAGTTTCTTACAGAACTAAATAATTCTTAACTTCTTCCTAAGTATGTATTTTAATTACAATTTTTATTCCATGCTACAGAATATGACTTAAGAAATGAAAGTTTATACATGGACTGTTCTGTTAAAATATAATTACATTATTTTCTGATTTTGTTGGAGAAAAAAGGGAGTTATAGTTCAATATTATTTCAATATACTTTCTATTTAATAACTAACACTGTTTTTTCTTACTATTATTGTAGTGTATTTTATATCGAAAGTTAGGATTAATGGTCATTAAAACTTAATTCAAGTACAAAGGTGAACTTCTGAGGAAAATCAGAAGAAATAAAAGCATTTCTTTTTTAAACACACTTTGGAGGAGCACACAGACATACTTCCCCTTGTGTCTCAAATTATGTCCTGGTATGTACATGTCATAAATAGCAGAAGGTAGAAAAATAGTTGAAAAAAAGGAAATATGATTATTTTTCAAATTTCATGTGTTCTGGAAATACTCCAGTCTGTCTTCCAGAGAATACAATTTAGGGTGAAGCATTGTGTGGAAGACAATTAGAATTTTCTATGGACTTTGGTGAGAATAAGATTTTACTGTTCAGTCCTGTGGCCACTTGTTTACATTTCAATGCCATGTAATATTTTTTCTTCTCCTTGAGTTACGAAGCCTCCACTGTTTTACAATATTTGAGGGTGCTGTTGGGGGTTGGGTTCTCTGGACTTTTTAATAAACTGTGTATTTTCATGTGAGGTGGCTTTTGTCATATAACCATATAAGTTTTTTATTTTTTCCTTTGGAGAATGTGCATGTGGAAGAGATCACTGAATTGTGATTTTTATTCCCTCATCATTATGCCTAACTTTATTAATATTGAAATAACATGAAACAGCCTATTCAGGAAACTATCAAGAATTTATGTAGCCACTCCTTGCAGTATCTGAGTGGTTTCCACATGAATAACAATAGTAAACTTTCCTGGAACTTGTCTGTTCTTCCTTTTCAGGGTAAAATCTTCACTTTGGAGTATTTTTTGTTGTAGACTAGTTGTTTGATTTTCTTGCTTTCATCTGTTAGTATCTTTTTAAGAAAAAGGTTGAACCTATCTGTATCCTCACAATGGAACTTTTTTGCTAGGTAGTGTAAAAAAGTGTCATTAATAAGTGTCCCCTAACTTCTAAAATGTATATTTTATACCACAAAGTCAGATGAAGAGCCTGGAAAGACATAAAAGAAACTGAGAAGCACACACTGATACAGAACATTACTTTAGCTTGATATCTACAATATTTCTAAATTTTTTTGTCTTCACAATCTGACATCTACATGGACACTACCAACAGATATGAATTTATAGAGCAGGATCTTACTGACATTTTTCTGAGACATACAACACTGAATTTGTAACCAAAAAGAAGAGTTATGACAAAGGCACGTTAAACTTTTTTATGTTTTTCTGAACCAGAGGTATTTAAGTCACTGGAGAATTCTCTGTCATAAGTAAGACAGCCTTGAAAATCTGAAGTTCTTTGTACTGCCACATCAGTAAACTTTTTCTGTGATACTTACAGAATTTCAGTATTGTTTTTTGTGTAACTAGATATGTGACTTTTCACAAGTGCTTGCTAGAGGCTTTTCTCTTTCTAAATGTGTTTTAAGAATCCTTGTTTAAAATAGCATTAAAAGGGTTTTAGACAGGTGATGAAAGAAGCCATAGCTTTGTGCAAGTTGTTGAGAGGAGAACACATTTCTGATTTTGAGGCACTTGAACATCAGCAATGATGAGTCAAATAAGGACTGTCATGTCATTTCCTAAATTTGTTTCTCCTGTTCCCAACAACTCGATTCATCAAAGCTGTTGTGTGGTGCCTGACCTGGTGTTCACTTGTGCTCCCTCCCTCTCTCACACTCCTGCCGCTCCTCCTTTTTCTTTGTCCCCCTTTACCATTCCTCTCTATCCCCCTCTCTCTGCCCCGACTACCTCACACACACAGTTGTTTGGTTTTTGTTTTTGTTTTTTCCCCATCCCACTTTATCTTACAGGGGAGAGGAAACCTGAATTATACAAGCTGAAATATTAAAATCTCTACAAGTTTTAATCTTGCTGCTATTGGGGTTTCTTTTCAAAGCAATTCCAGTGTGTTTTAAATCTTAGAAATAAGTTTTCTGTCTTCTGTCATCTATGGAGGCAGAGATTATTCTGAGTATTTTTACTTTGCATAAACATAAGTATTAAGCTTACTTCTATCTTTATATATTTACATTATATAATCTTAATTTGCTTCCAATTTAATGATAGGTTGGATTTACTTTTTTCCAGATGAGGTAATCTGCCAATAAATATTTAGAACTGTACATAGTTGTTCAACTTGGAATACTTAATTATATACTACAGCATATTGTCTCATAAGCAAAGTCTGCTTGTAGAGGAAAACTACCTTTTATTTTGTTATCACAAATGACATTAAAAAGGCCAATGTTAATATTAATTAAGTGATCAATTATTTTAGTTGTATATTCATGAAAGGTTTCAGTTAATACCGGAGGTTTCCAGATTGTAGTCCATATAGTGTTAGGGGTATATGCAAGTGACATGAGGTCATTGAGCCTTTGCCAAACAGTGGCAAAAGTGGAAGCACCTCCCACTTCTGCTTCTGTGGAGGTGCTTGTTTAAGCCCTGAGTGAAGCACCTCAGCACAGACAGCTCCTGTCTGATCAGGCATTCATGCTCAGCAGCATTTTGTATTGGACGCTACGCTCAGCAGCAGTTTGCTGCCTCCAAACTCAAAGTCTAGTCCAAGATGTGGGAATGGGAACATGGCTCTGAAGAGGTGGCGAAATATTTGTAGTCTCGTTGTAGAAGAGGGATTCATATTGCAGCAGGATGCAAGTTTTATATTGGTGATGGGGAAGATTTAGGGAGTAATGGCTCACTGTCACAGTTTGCAATCTGCTGATACTACTGCTGATAAAAACATCTCTCCTTTAATCCAGTCAGAAATGTCTGTGTTCCAACTTAAGTTCATTGCCCCTTATCCTAATCACTGCACACTTCAGAGAAGAGCCTGTCTCTTGTTTTCATTGTACCTTCCTATTTGGTTGTTGGAGACAGCAATAAGATCTCTCTCAGTCTCTCCTTGCATGTCATGTGCTCTAGCCTCCTCATTGTCTTGGTGATTGTCTGCTGGACTCCCTCCAATATATCAGTGTATATCTTGCACTGGGGAGCCCAAAACTGAACATAGCACTCCATGTGTGGTTTCACAAGTACTGAGTAGATGGGACGGATCACTTCGCTTCACCAGCTGGCTGCACCCTTGCTAATGCAGCCCAGGCTGCAGGTGGCCTTCTTTGCTACAAGTTGATTCATGGTCATCCTGTCCACCAGGACCCTCAGATCTTTTTCTGCAAGGCTGCTTTTTAGCCAGTTGGCCCCCAACCTGTACTAGTGCATGGGGTTATTCCATCCCAGATGTGGGGCTCTGCGTTAGCTTTGCTTAAATTTGAGGTTCTTGTCAACCCATTTTTCTAGCCTGTCAAGGTCCCTCTGAACAGAAGCCCTGCCCCCTGTCTACCATGCTGCCCTCCCACTCCAGTCTGATATCTTCCTCAAATTTGCTGGAGGTGCACAATACCCCATCATCTGCATTGTTAATAAAGATGTTGGATGGCATTAACTCCTAAGAGATGCCAGTAGTTAATGACTGTCGGTTGGACTTTGTATGACTAATTATCACTAATTGAGCACAGGGACCCATCCAATTTTCCACGCACCGACTGTCCATTTATTCAGTCCGTATCTTGCCAGTTTGGCTGTGAGGATACTATGAGAGACTGTGTCAAAGGCTTTGTCTTGACACTAGTCAAGTTGTACAACTTCTATACTGCTCCCTCTTACCAACACCACCAGCCACTTCACCTCAGAAGGCTATCAAGTTAGTCAAGCATGATTTGGTTTTGCTACCTGTTCCCAACCATGTTTTTGTCCATGCTTTGAAGTAGATTTGTGGGGGATTTGCTTCATAACTTTCCCAGAGACTGATGTAAGGCTAACTGGTTTGTCATTCCCCAGAATCTCCTTCTTGTCCTTCTCTGAAGATGGGTATGGCATTTGTTTTCCTCAGGTTATCAGACTTTTTTGATCACCACAGTCTTTCAGAAATGATAGTGAGCAGCCTCACAATGACATCAGCTCCCTCAGCATCCTCAGATGTGTCCGTTCTGGTCCTATGGGCTTGTTTATATCCAGTCAGCTTAAGCACGCCCTAATTTTATCTTCCTCTACTTCCTTATGTATGCACAGAAAGTGAATTCTTTAGGAAAAAAACACTAAGCAACCTAACCCTGTACTGCTGAATTAAACTTATACTATTAATGTGTATTTTGTGACTATACCAATAATATGAATGTTCAAGGATACTGAACTCTTTTCCTTTATTTTCATATTGCATAAGTCTTAATGTTAATTAGAAAAATAAAAAGTGAAAAGCCTGACAGTGTTGTAAGAAATTAATGTATGGCACTGTATTAATGCTAACTGTGAACAAAATTGTGCCACTGAAGTCCAGAAGGTTACACCAGCTGAAAACCTAGCTTCTAGAAAAATGTTTGCACATGTGTATAATTATAAACAGTATTGCTTAGCTTAGAAGTTTGTAAGTACTTGCACTGTAATTATGTTCTTCAACAGTACCTTTCTGGAATTTTTTGCAGTGGAAGATGAAGTCGAAGCTGAAAGGGTTCTCTTCTCATATGGGTATGGTGCTAATGTTCCTACAACAGCCAAAAGACGACTAAAGCAAAGGTAAAAAAGTGTCTCCTGAATTTACTTGTTCAAGATAAAGTAAATGAAGATATGTGCATTATGTTTTGCCTTAGAATCCAGCCAGTTTGATTAACATAAAGAGGTTTTTTTAATGACTTAAGCAGGAATAGAGTGAAGACTAGGAGCTTATTAATGTGGTTGATGCATATAAATGAGCATATACATAATTTTCTAGGTCATTTTAAGATCTTTTTTGCTTGTCTTTCAGAAAGATGAATTATAATTGTATAAAACTAAACAGCTGTAAAAACAGACTAGTTACATTTTTTACATTTATGTAATTTGAAATAAGTTTTTAATACCCTAAAACCAATTATATGTAATGGTAACAAAACGGCATCTGTCAGGAAATTAAGGCGGCCAAGGTTTCAGAGCATCTCTATTTCATCTTTACAAATACAGCGTCTGATTACAGTTACATTTCTTCAGTTTGCTCTGGTACCATTTGATCAATAGATAAAAATGCTGTATAGGCTGAATAACATACCTCTTGATCATAGTAATTTTTAAATAATAAATTTATATTATACATAGTAACATTTGAATTGCTCATTGTGAGCATAAAGGCTACAACTCACTGTGAAGTATAGGGAATGTGGACTTATTTATAATATCATTAATCTGTGACCACAGTAAAACTTACTTTGCTGTTCAAAAAATATATAGAAAGTATAAAAAGAAAACATAACCTAAGATTTGAATCATGGAATAGTGGGATCATTTAGGTTGGAAGGAACATCTGGAGGTCAGCAGGGTCCAACACCCTGCTCAGAGCAAATCCAACTCTTCAAGAGCTTGTCCAGCTAAGTTTAGATTTTCTCTATGGATAGAGATTCCACATCCTTCACAATATCGGGTTGGAGCAATGTGATTTTTTTTCTCTAGAATCCTGTCTCCAGCCTGGCAGAGGAAGCACCACAATTAGGAAGGTAATTGTCCCAGAATTAGACTTATTCCTTGCACTTTTGACTATGCCTGCAATTTGCTCAAATGCAGGAAAGTCAACTGAATAATTTGTGTTGGTGGTAGACTTTGACCATGCTCTCTTCTACCAAAATGAAACTCCACCATCATTGGGGGACACACAAAGAAGAGTATAAAGACAGGGCAAACATGTACCACAGCATCACAGTGTACATTTCTATCATTAAGGAGCTGGAAATGCATTTTTTGTCATGTATAGATGTTTTTTACTACAAGTTTTAGTTTGTTTAGTTCTTTCATCCTCTTAACCCCCACCTGATCCATGACGAGGAATATTTAACATCAAAAGTTACTGTTTAGAATTAAGGGCACACAATGGTCTGTTCATGTTTGCAACAAAGATTTATGGGCCACGTACTATTTCTCCTGTCCTTTATATTTGTTTTTCAAGTGAGTGTTGTCAATATGATTGTCAATCAGATTAGGCCTGTTGTGCACTGAGTTCCATATTGCTGACAAAAACCATAAAGGTTTTATGTAGTACTTAACTTTGGCATGGCTTAATTTGCTCTGTTATGTTTTAAACCTCTTCAGATTCTTCTGTTGCAAGATTTCTTTTTATATTGCATGAAATTCAATAAGAAAGTAAAAGGGGAGGGACAAAAAACTCAATAACCTTGTTGTATGTCTGTTTTAAGAGACTGTTGAGAGTTCTATAGCATCATTTCCTAAAAGTTCAGTTCCTTCCTCCTCTGTCAATAGTTTGTGAACTTTTCTGAGTTTCAGCTTATATCCTTCTTTTCCCTCACTTTATTAGGTTCAGTTTAAATTATTTACATATAAAAGAATTCTGCTAAATCACCTTTGAATGATGAATCTGATGATCAGTAAGGCAGGATTTCAGATGTGCTTGGAAGACATTTTCTGAGCTTAGAAGTAGCCCTGTCAGAATGCCTCATATACTCCTCTTTTGTTCCAAAAGACATTGGCAGATAAGGCTGATTTAATCCTTCCTAATGGTGTTGGAGACTTCATAGACTTTCTTTATCTTTTTAAACAAAGGAGACTAAAAAAGCCATAAAAGTCTGTGTATAGTTTACTTGCTGCTGTTCTGACTCAAGGAAAACTGCCATGCAGAAAATGTGTGTGATGCCTTTGGCTCCCCTAAGGTTTAAAGCAGTCTCTGTGACACCAACTTCTATGTTTAGAGCTATTAAAGAGACACAGGTAAGTGTTCTGCTCTCCAGGATTGCTTAAGGAAAGAGAATCTATTACAGATGTGAATAAACTTCTTCTTGGAATCCACTACCTGCTCTTTAATTCCAGACATTTGGGATCCTAAATGAGGAGCTCTTGCAAGTTCACAACATGCACTTCAGCCTCTGAAATTTTGTAAAAAAACCACCTATTCAAGCATAGCGCATCGTGGAGTCTATACCTCTTTGCCTACTTGCCAGAAACAGCTATTTCATAATGTCGGACATAGGCACCGTACACCCATATGAGGAAATTAAACATGGCTGGGAAACATTCTGAAACATTGAGACCAAATGGCATGTAGTAGCCCACTTCCATAAAACTAAACTCTCAGTGTAGGTTAGCTGCATGTGAACTACATATTGGCCGTGATTGCTGGCCCAGGCTAACTCTTCAGCTATGCCTAGGAACTGTTTGGGAAAGTATTAATGAGTAAATGCCAGAATACTACCAGGAACACTCTAGTGGTTTGCTGACAATAAATTGTCACATTCTTGAGTACTGCATAATTTTCTAGGATAGTTGGAATCAAAGTTTTCCAGAATAAGATGCCTTTGCAGATCAGTCCCTTTGTCCCTTTGCTTTAAATTTAAACTAGTCAAAAAATACATTGACAAGCATACTTGAAATACGTGCATGTATTTATCCTTAAATACTTGCAAATTCAGGTCAAGTTCACTGACTAGTTGTAGCTGGAAAAGTTATGATGGGCTACATTCCCAAAGTTGCCATGGGAAGGCATCCATGTTTCCACTTGCACTCCAGCTAATGTATATATCCCTAACTAGGGATATCAGAGAAGTGATTAATTTCTCTTTTCTATTATATGGGATCTTAACACACATCTTGTATCTTCTAAATCCAAATAACTCGTTTGGAGAATTCATTTCTCTTTTTCTCAGTTACTGTTTATGCAGTCTCATGTTCCTTCTGGGAGGAACTGAGAGACAACCAACCCCTTAGTGAATGCTATTGAGAATTTCAGGTAATTCATCTCATATAAAGCAAAATGAAAGATTGTATGAAAAGACAGGTTTATAAAACAGATGAAGAATAGTAAGACTTCTATGAAATCTAAAAGTGTATTCCCTTTTACTGAAGAGAAGATAGAGATTATGACTAGTCAAATTTTCAGAGAAATTTTATACACTTTACATACTCTAAGCCTCAGCTTAAAGGTAAATAAAATCTCCCTGTTGGTCTGCTTTAGACCACTTACACTCTTATAGATTCAGTATCATGGTCAAGAACTGGATAACACTTTGCTATCAATTATTTGGAGACTTACAGTCTCACATTTTCAGTTTATGGACAATATGTGTTGAGCGTCTAAGATCTGAACTGGAATGACTTCTCCCCATCTTCATTATACAAGTTTCTGAAAAATGGCACACATTTGACTGGAAGGATAGATTGCTGTGGAGAGCCAATTAGACCAGTGGTTAAGGCACACAAGGCACACAGAGCACACTAAAAAAGGGTATTAGCCCTGTATATCTTATTTTTAGAGCTCTGAATTTCCCATGTCATGTTGTGAAATAGATTGGTGACTAGAGTACTTGAAGACGGAGGAGTACAGTGATATATTCGTGAGATATAATTTTGATAATAAGCCACCAAGCTGCTGAATCCTACAAAAATCACAGAATCACAGAATCACTAGGTTGGAAAGGACCTTTAAGATCATCAAGTCCAACCATTAATCCAGCACCACCATGTCCCCTAAACCATGTCCTGAAGCGCCACATCCACACGTTTTTTGAACACTTCCAGAGGTGGCGACTCCACCACCTCGCTGGGCAGCCTGTTCCAATGCCTGACCACCCTCTCAGTGAAGAAATTTTTCCTAATATCCAATCTAAACCCCCCCTGGCTCAACTTGAGGCCATTTCCTCTTGTCCTATCACTAGTTACTTGGGAGAAGAGACCAACACCCTCGTCGCCACAACCCCCTTTCAGGTAGTTGTAGAGAGCAATAAGGTCTCCCCTCAGCCTCCTCTTCTCCAGACTAAACAACCCCAGTTCCCTCAGCCGCTCCTCATAAGACTTGTGCTCCAGACCCCTCACCAGCTTCGTTGCCCTTCTCTGGACACGCTCCAGCACCTCAACATCCTTCTTGTAGTGAGGGGCCCAAAACTGAACACAGGATTCAAGGTGTGGCCTCACCAGTGCCGAGTACAGGGGCACAATCACTTCCCTACTCCTGCTGGCCACACTTTTCTTGATACAGGCCAGGACGCTGTTGGCCACCTGGGCACACTGCCGGCTCATGTTCAGCTGGCTGTCAACCAGCACCCCCAGGTCCCTTTCTGCCGGGCTGCTCTCCAGCCACTCCTCCCCAAATGGCAGGATTCATTACAGGATACATAAATTTAGACATCTAATCATAGGTTTAACACAGAGACTTGGCATCTAACCTCCCACTGTAACCAATTCAGTTCTAATCAATATAGTCAATGGAGTTTAGAGTACATTTCAGGTCACCATAGAATCATACAATAGTTTGATACCAAGAGTTGCCCCGACCCAGGTGCAGGACCCTATACTTGGCCTTGCTGAACCTCATGAGGTTCACATGGGCCCACCCCTCCAGCTTGTCCAGATCCCTCTGGCTGGCATCCTATCCGTCAGGTGTGGCAACTGCACCACTGAGCTTGATGTCTGCAAACTTGCTGAGGATGCACTTGATCCCACTGTCTGTCATTGATGAAGATATTAAAGAGTACTGGTCCCAGTACAGACCCATGAGGGACACCACTCGTCACCAGTCTCCATCTGGACATTGAGCCGTTGCCCACTACCATCTGATGCGACCATCCAACCATCCAGGAGTCCATTTTAGTGGAATATGATCAGGGTCTACAGACTGTATTGAACAGGACTAAATGATTAATAACAGCTTGAAAGACTAGGTTAGATCTCTGGAAGTAGGCTCTGCAACTGCATACTGAATCTTCCCATTCAGCTGCCTGTGGAACTATGTGGTTGAATTGATGATAAACTCTCTGACTTTGGACATGAAACATGCAAGAGGTTGAGGATCTGATTTTTTAATTAGGGTGTTTAAGTACCTCAATAATCCTTTCTCTTCACTTCTAAGTTAATTTGTGGATCTGCATAAGAGTTGTGTTTTTTTAAAAAAATGGCAATAACATTTAATTATTTAGCATATTGAATGTCAGACAAAACAATTTTGCCTCTGTTTTGAAAATGATAAAACACTACATTTTTCAGTGTTCCACTACAAAATGTGTATTAATTTGCATTTTTTAAAAAAAGTCATTTAAGAAGCCACTTACAGTGATTCCCTAAAGTTGCTAAAAAGTAAATAATCATAATTAGTTGAAACATTTTGACATTATTACTGCAATTGTATAGTATTTTACAAATTATATAGGTGATTACTTTGTAAAAAATATTACAACTGTGGGAATCCTCTTTCAGTGCTGTTAAATTTTGTAGTATTTTTATTGTTCTTGTAACTTTGACCATTCTGCATGTTTTGCTAAGTACTTTATATATTAGTATTTAAGTATTGTTGAAAAATTAGGGCAATCAAGTTCTGAAGTATAAATGTGAGAATTTCTTTTGCATATTTTGGAAATAATTCAACTTGAGCTTGCTTTTTATTGGCACAGTGTTCACTTGGCAAGGAGGTTACTGCAGCTAGAAAAGCAAAACTCGTTGCTTATAAAAGATCTGGAACATCAGAAGGAACAAGTAACAAAGATTTCACAAGAGGTAAATTACTGCTACAAAAAAAAATCAAATCTGTAGAGTCTATAAACATTGCAGAACAGCTGTTCATAAAATGAAGTATTTTCTAAACAGTGTTTATTATCTATTTGATGTCAGAAAAAGGCCTCATAATTAACCAAAGCTCTATGTTAAATGTTTTCAAAGAAATTTATATTGTATTTTGAAATGAAGATCAAAAGAGGAATTACTTTACAGGCTAAACAAGAATGTAAGCCAGACAGACAACGTTCTGGTTTCTGAACAGAAGACTAGCTAGCCAAACTAGTTTGTTCTGTTTGATAGTTAATTGTTCAATGAATACCTCATTACTTTTTACACGGCTCTTCTCTTAAATCACTTTTGAAGATATTTCTGTAAATCCTCTTCTTGAGCCTTTTGAATATACAAATCCAGGGAACGGTTAACATAAGCTGGTTTTTAAAAAGCTAAAATAATTTTTTTTTTACTTTGTTACAATGAGTTTAACTTAATGATCTTTTAAAATTCTGTATATAGTACCTGAAATCACATATTACATTGACCTGGAAAGCAAACACTAAATAAAACTCAGCTTGAAATCTCCCAGAATTAGGGCAAACTAATTTTTTGAAATATTTTTAAGATTGTCTTCTAAGTTTCTCTTAAGAACCAAAGAGCTTCTATATTTGCCGTTAGATGTTGCCACTATATGGAATTCCTAGGCTGACTGTTTCAGGAATGTGGCTAACAGTTTGATTTTTAAAGCCATGGTAATTATAAATTAGGATAACTATACCAAAGTTCTTTACAGTGCAAGTACTTAGAGTTTCTACATAGGTAAAATTCACACAATTTTGAAATATTTTATATGTGTATATATGTGATTATATGTGTTATTTCAATGAAAGAGACATGAACAGTGAAGTTTTTGTACAGATTTTTTTAACCAATACTACAATTTAGTACGGATTCTTCTTAGGTATATCCTGGTGATTTGTATTTGCCTAAAACATATCTTTCAAATCTTCTTGACTTGAAGACATCAAAACATTTGTGAATCCGATGTTATCCTTGGTAATTTTCTCTATCATTTTTCTTTCACTATCATTAATAAAATCCATACTTTATTTCCCACTTAAATCTGTCTGGTTGCCACTGCAACACATTTCTTCTTACCCACAGTGGTTTTATATTTGCTTCTAGATCACTGATGAATGATTCAGTACCAGTGACCTTAGTTCAGATTCCTTCAAAGTTCCACTAGAACATCTTCACCTCATTTTTATTCTCTCATGAGATGTCATGTAGCCCTTTCTTGATCTTTGTTGTAAAATTGTATAGTCAGAATGTCATCTGGTACTAAGTTGAATGTCTTGAGAACAGCTAACGCAAAGCTACTAAGCCTATTAACATCAAACTCATAAGGTTAAATAAAATCTTTTAAGACCTGCTTTCTATTAAACTCATGTCTGATGTTCAGGTCTGAATGGTTCATCAGATTTCTTCCTTTTTTAAAAAAATTTTGCATGTGATTATAGGTCATTTTGGTTTATGTCAATTACTTAAGCCAATCTGCTCGCCATCTTTCCAATTGTGCACAATTTACACTTGTTATTAATGGACTGGAAAATAGTTCATCATTCTCATGTTATACAAAATAATCATCTGACTTCTTTTCAAACAGAGGAAAAAAAAATTTATTGAAAACTTCTGTGTTTTCTTCAGCATTATATGCAGTTTTACCGTATCTCTACCATAATGGGTTGTACTCTTTCTAGGATTTATTTGCTCCCATTTTTTTTTCTCTAGGAGTTCTTTGCCTGCTGGTATCAACCTTCCCCTTGAAGTTGTAGGTCCTCTTGTAAATTTTCTGTATTTCATGTCTTATACTAATTGCTATCTATTATCTTTCTTTATACAGTTAAAGTTCTTAAACTTCTGTTTGCTGCCTTTTCTGCATCCCCTGAACTAGGACAGATTTTTACTCCAAGCTATTGTCTTTCTTGATTTTTTTTTTTTTTTTAAGAGCAAAACAGAGATCCTGTAGACTACAACATACTCAGGTAGCCTATTCTTTTGATTGAGAGTTTGTTCGGTCATTTAGATGAAATCTATAACATGGATTAAAGGTTGATGCCAAAGTGATTGGACCAACTTTTCTTTTGAACTTGTATTAAATATTGGGATTTCACTGCAGTATTTATGATACATTTTGTTTTAAGCTCTTTAAAGGAGAGAGGAAAAGAAAAAGATAGCAAGAACTACAAATGGATGCTCTTTCTAAGATTCTTCTTTTGGACTGTCCTCAACCAATGCTGTTGAGCTTTATAGAAGGAATCATATTTGATCCTCTGGGAAAGGCCAGCTTTACTAAGAAGAAAACACTGACTTCTCCATAATTTCATTCATTTGATGAAAGCCCGATATAATGTGTCTGCTTGAAAGTTGGAACTCTATGGAAAAGCTCAGCTGCTGAAAAAAACTTGTCAGTCTTCGCTTAGTCCCATTATCGTTTGTCAGGCTTTATTTAACTGCAGGATCCTATCTATTTTCAGGTCTGTGGTACAGAATTAGAAAAGAATTTTCCCTTAAAGTCCTCTTTATGTTGCTTTGTATAGCAGTGTATAGCAGGATCAATATTAAAGTAGGCATTGAGACTTATTTCATACTACAGAAGTTTTGTTGGCCTTGTCTAGGACAAATGGAATAAAGGAATCCTCGTGACTTGATAGAAGAAAGATCTTCAGCTAGTGAGATCAGTTTATTGCCTCCACAACTCACTTTATGTTGCTCTCAGTTTAAGTAAGTGAAAGGCTATATGTCACCTTGTGCAAAGTAGTGATCTGCAATTACTACATTTAGTGTCCAATCTAAATTTTGGAATGAATTCGGTTCACAGAGGTTTTGAACAACAATGTCAGAACTGATGGATAGACAGTCTCTTGTGTCCAGAAGGCTAATATTGTCTTTGGGAGACTTAACAAGCAAATACTGAGACACTGTACAGTAAAAGTGATATCCTAGATAAAGACATTTACTAAGCTGATATATTTGGCTTGCTGCTAAATGACTTTTTTGAGCCTTCATCATGACATTGTTTTTGTACTTTTCATATGTCTTGATTGAAACATTTTTACCAAAAGCAGGTTTACATCTCACTCTGAAAGAGAGAGTATAGATCAAGCTGAACAATGATGAAAACCTTCAGCTTGATAGAGATGTCCATTGAGGGATAAATAGTAAATGCCCAATTGCAAGTATTAGATTTATCACTTAAAAGTATGACACAGAAATACTTAAGTAAATCTTGTACATTAAGGCAGAAAGAAATCAAAGTTGCTTACAAAAAATAACGCCTTTGCTCAAGGATAATGCTTAATTTATATACGTATGTGTGCGTTAGCAAAATTGATCTGTTAAATGCATGTAATGCTTAATTGATTACAGTTTAATGACAACCTCTTTTAAGTTTATAGAATCAAATAGGCATCAAAGCACCACCATGGAGAGGGAAGGGATAGTATTTTTTCATAACAACAGCATGCTTTTTAGTTAGCGAGTTAACAGATGACTTAGCAGCATTAAACCAAGCTTACACCACCTCACTTGTCCTTTCCCTCTGAATTACTTTCATTCATATCACTGAGAGCAATGAGGAACTTCACACAGTGATGACAGCATCCTTTGAAAGTCCTTAAGCTATCAAGAACAGGATTCCAAACAAGATCAGTTGTATTAATTTTCTCCTATAATGGCAGCCTCAAGGTTTTATACCACAGTTTTTAGACCATCCTAGAGATTAGTACTGAATGTCATGGAATTACCTGTTTGTCATGTAAAGACTCTTTCTGTTGTCTTCCTGAGAAAGGTCTTTTTTGATAGCTTGTACTCTTAGAAAAATAATAGCTTTTTTACTTGCTTATCAATTTATTGAAGATAATTAGCTTTTTCAAGAAGATGATTGAAAAGTGTGAATAGGAGAAGGATCTTATTTTAGAAAAGTCCTGAAATATTGTTTAAATGGGCTAGTTCTATAGGAAGGGTTTGTTTTTTTCCCCTGCTTGTTTGGAACAACACAAAATAGGACAACTGGCTCCTGAATCTGATTTGGCAAATGCAGATTATTTAATCTATTGAGGAATTTTATAAACTAGTTGGAAAGCTTAACCATCTTCCATTGAATTAATTCCATTAGACCTGTTTGTATCTAAACTTTAAAAATTCTATTTTATTTTTTAGAGAATCTAGTTGTTATTCTTGACTTATATGTACTCCAGCTGCTGAAACTGCTAAATCTTGATGTGTTCTTAATTCTGTATGTATTTTAGTGAATGATCTTGTTATACTGCTCAAGATGCAAGCCATATCATGCAAGCTTTTTAGACCTAGTGATCCTAATTTGTTCAGGGAATAGGTCTAGAAGGGTTTATTTCCTGCTTATGGGCACAACAGTTATTTTATGTTACTCTTGTAAACATCCTGTTTACTCCTGTAAACATCATATACAGTAACAGATTAGAGGAAAGGGCACTTTTCTTCCATTATTACTGTGTTTTTATTTAGATTAAATTTCCAAGATGGAAATTCCATTGTAATAGTATACTGTTTTAAAAAAAACACTTGTGGTCAATAAAGTGAACAAACAGAGGTCTTGTCTATACTAATTTTTTTCATCAATGGAAGCTGTTACATTAAAGCTTTTGAAAATACAGATTAGGGAAGTGTAGAGGGTGGTAGCATGATTGCAGTGAAAATATCATATCATTAGAACAGAAAAGTGACAGGATAATGTACAGATAGTAATTTGAGAGTAGTTTGTTTCATTTTTTTGTGTGAAATAACAGTTTTGGGGTTTATATTATTGTGCAATTGGTAATAATCAATAATATCCAATAATTCAATAATAATCAAGTAATTGTGCTTTATAAATTATAAAATTTATAGTATCAATACTTCTTTTTTGGCAGCTTGACAGAGCAAATTCTTTGTTGAATCAAGTACAACAGCCATACAAATACCTCATTGAAACTGTGCAACAGAGAGATTCTCAAATAAGTCTACAGAAAGAACATATTACACAACTTGAAAAAGATGTCAGGTAATTAAAATCACCATTTCTTTATTTTAAACTGAAAGTGAAATCACTTATGTGTTTATCATTAGAAAACAATCATGTTATTGGCAATGAAGTAGGAGATGTTGACACTCCATCATTGACTAAGTCCAGTCTTTATGCTGGAACTCTAGCATCTGTGATTTCTATCATACTGTCAGAAAAAGAGGCTTTAGGTTTGGAAAAGCAGCAATGACAATCAGGTTTAAAATGAGTTTGGAGTTGAGAAGAGCTCTCATGAAGCAGAGGAAAGTTCAGAAGAGTAAAAGGAAAGAATGACACACCAGATGTACAGAAGTAAAAATGAAGAAATAAAGTCATAGAAAAATAATAGACTAGTCCACCAGAAAAGGGTATTTTGGGCATAAATCAAGCAGACTTTCTCTACTGGAGACTCTCTGATTTGCTGTTATATCCAGCTGTCAGTACTTTAACCTCTGAGCAACTTCCCACTATCATATACCTTTGTAAACTATGTTTAACATCTGGTTCCCAAGTAAGCTGTTACAAAATAATCTGCTCCTTGATTTTCAAGGACATCAATAGCTGTGTCCCACTGCACTACAGAAGAATTCACATGTTACTCTATTAAGGTGTTTATGTGGTATCGTGATTTAGGAAACACATACAGTAACAATTATGAAGCCTTAATGTGATTGTGTTATGAAGCAATTACATGAAAAATACAGTTTTTTTCCCACAAATCTGTTGAAGCAATGAAAATTTAAAAAGTAAGACTCGCCATAGCTAAATACTTTATCCTACATACTGTCTTATGTATGTATCTATTCAGTGTTTTGATGGTTTGGGATAATATTTGTTACGCCTTGTGGAATACCTAAAAATGCATATTATCCACATAAATCTATAAATAAATCAATACATTTATAAGTAAACTGAAATATTCATTCATACTTCCTGACAAGATATCTTTCACTGGGCTTAACCTTGATTCAGTAAGAATAGATTTTTTTTTATTCCAGAATCAAGTGTTTTTAATATTTTCCTAGACTTGATATAAGAAAAACTTCAAAGGTAAATTATATTTTTCCAGGAGATGAAAAATCACGATGTTCTCTACATATGCAGGATCATACTTTCCAACTGTGAAAAAATCATCAAATAATTGGTCACTAGCAAATTAAATTTTCAGATTATGGTATCATGAAAACCTCTTTCATTATTCACACAGTAGTCCAGAAGTCTCCCCAAAACTAGGAAAAAAAAGGGAATAAATAGGGAGTCATTTCTGAAAGTGTATGTTTCATGCCTTTAAAATATGTAAGAATTTAAATGCATTATTAGCATTGATTGTCTTGAGTTTTTATGGCTCATTACAAATAATCTGTATGCCCAGATATTCTTCCTAAATTTAGCCTACAAATTAAGACACCTAAATTAGGAACTTAGTCATGTCAGCTTTCCTTAGTAGTTCATGGAGGAAGTGGCATCTCTAAAAAGCAGATTCAGATTTTGGATGGAGTGAGTCATTTGCTAGAGATGCCTGTTACTCTCCGTTAACTATAAAGGGAATTTTTGGCATCTTAAAGTGCCTGAGGTTAAGGAAGAAAATGGATCTGCACCACAGTGTGAGCATTCATGGGAAACATACCAGCAGTACTCTACTGTGATGAAGCTGGGATGTGCTCACCACTAGTCCGTGTTTCTGTAAATGAAAGTGTGGTCTGACAAAAAACATTTTTATCCTTAATGGTTTTGTAGCAAGAAAGTAACACTTACATTGCACATCAAATGTTTTGGTAAGAGGTTTTTTCCTGTAGTTACCAATATTCTTTGTAAACTATAAATAACTATTACTCCCTTATCACAAGTTTGCCTCAGCTTTGCTGTAGTTTCATAGGCCAGTGAAATTCTTGGAAACAGCCTAATGTCTTAGGGCTTTTGGTACATACCAGTAGTCCGTCCTTTTGCTATTCCTAGTGCCACATATAAAACAAATGTCCTAAATTGTTGGTTGATATTCCCTGGAGCGCAGGAAGAATCATAATCTGGTATAAAATTGATAATGTTGGTCCTTTGCTTTCCCATAAGTGAGAGGAAGTTTAGAGGAAGGGATTTCTAATCAGAGAACCATTACATTCTAGCAGTCTTTTGTCATGAGGATAGCCTTTTGGAATCTGCTGATGACAGCTTTAAATTAAAATATCCTTTAGGTGATTTCAGATTACTTTGTGGACCAGTCTAGCTCTGAGCTATTCCAGATCTGAATCAGAATGGGATTTAAGTAAATTAATGATAATCCCTACCAAATATATGCCAAATGAAGCTCTGCTGGATCAAAAGATTTAGACCACTATTCCTATCTGTCTTTCTTATTTTATTAAACAGCATTTTGTTGGTTTGTGTGTGGAATATTTTTGAGAGGATGAGTTCAGTGAATTAATGATTCTCAAGGAGGGCCGTAAATTCTGCAAATAACATTGGTGCTATTAGAAAAGTAATAGTGAAAACACGAAACGTAGTTTATGAAGCCTGGTTTCTCTGTATCTCAGAGCTAAGAGAAAAAGTTCAATTTATGCTACAGTTACACAAAGTACATTATTGTTTTTTAAATTTTACATACAATACATGCATTAGTTTTATTTCTAAAAAGTAATTTCACAAGTACCAGCTAAGAGAAAAATAACGTTCAAATTCTTGTTTTCAGACAGACCTTTAAAAATACTAGTGATTTTTTTAATATCTTTTTTAATCTCATATTTGAGTACCAGACTGTAGACAAATTAATATAATGTTTATATGCCTGCACCCTGATAATCAAAGCTGAATACTTATTTTTATCCTCACAGCTACCCTATGCTTGAACATGTTTTACCTTCCTTCATTTAGTGTGCAGAATCTGTGGTGGAGGAGTGTTCTTTCTGTGTTTTGTTTTTATCTCATCTGCTCATCAAGAGAGTTGGTTCTGCATTATGTGAATTATGGATTCCATAAGTAGAGCAGTCACATCTGTATTATCAGTCCCAGTGTTTCCCATCACCTCTCACTTAACTGAGTGTGAAGGGATCAGCAAGGACCAATTTGCAAATGAATTTACTTTTTTAGACTTAATCCATAATTGGCTTCTGTGCACAGTGATGATGGCCAATAATCTTTTTAGAATGTACTTAGGGTGGTTAGGTTCCAGCAGATTTCCCAGGATGATGAGTCAGTACTTTTTTGCAACCTTATAAATGTCTTGCAGCAACTTGCAGTGCTTTGTATTTCCTTGTCTATTGAGAAGGCTGTTGGTTGCTATTGGATGTGGTTTTGATTCTGTGATGAAACAGACAGTCTTGATGAAATCAGCACAAGAGGAAGGGAACTATGAGGAAGGCTATCTATGACAGCAGTCGCCTTAGTTTGGGCTGTGGATGTTCTTGTGCCATATTTTTACAGCTTTTTCGCAAAATGACCTAAAGTGACTTATAATGTGATCCCTTGGCAGGCAACAGATGTGTTCAGAAGGATTGTCCACACTGCATCATTCTATGAAAGTGTCATTTCTGACAGCTGTCGTGGTTTAGCCCCAGCCAGCAACTAAGAACCACGCAGCTGCTCGCTCACTCCCCCACGGTGGGATGGGGGAGAGAATCGGAAGAGTAAAAGTGAGGAAACTCAAGGTTTGAGATAAAGACAGTTTGATAAGTAAAGCAAAAGCCGCGCACGCAAGCAAAGCAAAACAAGGAATTTGTTCACTACTCCCCATGGGCAGGCAGGTGTTCAGCCATCTCCAGGGAAGCAGGGCTCCGTCACGCGTAATGGTTTCTTGGGAAGACAGACGCCATAACTCCGAACGTCCCTCCACCCCTTCCTTCTTCTTTGTCCCAGCTTTATATACTGAGCATGACGTTATATGGTCTGGAATATCTCTTTGGCCAGCCTGGGTCAGCTGTCCCAGCTGTGTCCCCTCCCAGCTTCCCGTGCACCCCCAGCCTGCTCGCTGCAGGCCAGCACGAGAAGCTGGACAGTCCTTGACTATTTAGCAACAACCCAAAACATCAGCACCTTATCAACATTTTCTCATCCCAAATCCAAAACACAGCCTCACACTAGCTTCTATGAAGAAAATTAACTCTACCCTGGCTAAAACCAGGACATTATCCACCCCTTATTCCATACCATTTACGTCATGCTCAGGTACCACACTATCCCATATAACCTCATCAACCACCACTCCCCTTCCCATCCTTTAATATAATACACAGATTATCATCCCCTTAGTCCATAGACTTCCCTCCAAAATGTCCATGAAAAGTCTGCTGAGTTCATTTAGTCCATGACTTTGGGCTCCATCCCTTATGGTGGTCACTCAGGACAGGCGAGGTGGGGTGTTGCATGGAGTTATTGGGCACTAAAGCCAGCTCAGGTCAGGTCACTGCTGCACTGGCACTGCTTCTTGTAAGGCTTGTCCTCCATTTGTTCAGGTGGTTCCTGCTATAGTAGTTCCTATAACATGCAACTCAAATCATGGGTTACAACAGTTTAAAGGTACTTCCATTACAATCTCCACCCCTGGGCCCTTTGTACTGGACCATAGGGTTTAACATTGCAATGAACTCCTCCCCTTGCCCCTGCTCCAGCTTGGACTTATCCACAGACTGCAGTCCCTTCCATGAGCCACAGTCTCTCCAGGGGTATATCTGCTGCGGCATAGACTTATCCACAGTTGCAGTTGCTTCGAGGTGCACCTGCTCCAAAATGGCCGTCTCCACAGGCCACACTACCTCCAGAGATAAATCTGCTCCAACGTGGCCTTACCCATAGTTCCAGTCCCTCCAGGAATATACCTGCACTGTTGAGGGCTTCTCCATGGCCGCACACTTTGAGGTGCTCCAAGCATGACCTCATGCACAACCAATAATGCTTCGAGGTGTACCTGCTGCAACATAGACTTATCCACAGCCACAGACACTTCGAGATGTACCTTCTCCAGCGTGGACTTATCCGTGTGCCACAGTCCCATCAGAGGTATACCTGCTGCGGCACAGACATAACCATGGCCACAGATGCTTCGAGGTATACCTGCTTCTGGCATGGGCTTATGCACAGGCACAGACGCTTCGGGGTGTCCTGCTCCCATATGGACTCACCCACAGGTCACAGTCCCTTCGACTCGAGTTCACAGTGGAGTTCCAGCCTATTCAGTACAGCAGCACAGAAAAAAACCAGCAATATCCCGGCCATCTGCCAGCCCAGGCCCAAGGCCATTGCTGTTATCAGAATCTTCCCAGGCACAGCAGGGTCAGACGATCAGCAGTACAGCAGCACGGCAGCAGCAGTGAAAGCAAAAAGCAGCCACTAACGAGCACTAGACTGTAATATACGTAAGGAAGGCAAACCCATGGCAAGCACAGGGGCCTGGCAATTAATGGCTAAACAGCAATAACAGCTATAAATTTTATCATCTAGCACATTCCAATCAAACTTGTCATTATCTCAAACCCTTCGAGCCCCACGTTGGGCGCCAAAAAGGACTGTTGTGGTTTAGCCCCAGCCAGCAACTAAGCACCATGCAGCCGCTCGCTCACTCCCCCACGGTGGGACGGGGGAGAGAATCGGAAGAGTAAAAGTGAGGAAACTCATGGTTTGAGATAAAGACAGTTTAATAAGTAAAGCAAAAGCCATGCACGCAACCAAAGCAAAACAAGGAATTCATTCACTACTCCCCATGGACAGGCAGGTGTTCAGCCATCTCCAGGGAAGCAGGGCTCTGTCACGCATAATGGTTTCGTGGGAAGACAGACGCCATAACTCCAAACGTTCCTCCACCCCTTCCTTCTTCTTTGTCCCAGCTTTATATACTGAGCATGACGTTATATGGTCTGGAATATCTCTTTGGCCAGCCTGGGTCAGCTGTCCCAGCTGTGTCCCCTCCCAGCTTCCCGTGCACCCCCAGCCTGCTCGCTGCAGGCCAGCACGAGAAGCTGGACAGTCCTTGACTACTTAGCAACAACTCAAAACATCAGCACCTTATCAACATTTTCTCATCCCAAATCCAAAACACAGCCTCACACTAGCTTCTATGAAGAAAATTAACTCTACCCTGGCTAAAACCAGGACACAGCAGTTATTTCCACAACAGGAGTGAGACAGATACAGGCAGATCATTTTGATATAATACTCGAGAATTCCTGTAGATCCATCTAAGTTTCCTTCCAACATGGTCTTCAAAGTTCACTTTAACTAGAGCAGCTTAAATGCCTTCATCCTTAAGTGTCATACCTCTAGAGCTAAAGCTGTCTTTCAGACCCTCCGTATCAAAATGTCTCCCTCACTTGGAAGGACTACTCAAATAATACTCAGGGTTGCTTGTGTTAGTAGCTGACTGAATCATAGAATCATAGAATGGTTTGGAAGGTACCTCTAAAGATCATTTAGTTCCAACCTCCCTGCCATGGATAAGAACATCTTCCACTAGATTAGGTTGCTCAAAGCCCCATCCAACCTCTCCTTGAAAGGAGAGGAACAGTCAAAATAGGTGCCAGATTGAATCAAGGCCTTGAATTAGTATATTCCACCAGAGCTGGAGCTACTTTGGTGGCTTGCTGAGAACTGTGTCCGTTCTGGACACCTTTCACACAGCTCTATGGATCTTTAGCCATACCTTCACCAAGAACTGCAAAAGCTATTGTGGTTGGGGTAAATGCTTAGCTGAGCAGCTGTCATTGCTGTTAGTTATTCGCATGAACAACTTAGGGACCCATCTCCAGGTTTTTACAGGTGTGTGACATTACTGCTTAGATTCAAGTGTGAAGATGCAAGTGTATTACCACTCAAAGATAAAAGGAGAGGTTGTTTAGGAGTAATTGAAGCTCTGTCAGATGTTGCCCACATGTGTGTTCACTACTACTCTCCTTCCCATCCCCTTAGAATTGTCCCAGGCAGGCCATGGGCTGTGCTGGCACTTGGCCGTGGAGAGAACCAAGGTGGTCCTGGGAGCAGAACACCTTGTGTGCTTGTGCACTAAGCCATGCACCTGCAGATATGCTTCAGATACAAAACCCCTGGTCTTGAGTGACAGGGCATCTGCAGGGTGCATTTATAGGTGGTCCGCAAATCTCGAAGTATTCTGCTAAGTAACCTCTTATTTATGTTAGTCCACATAGCACTCTCATTAATAAAAGTAAATAGCGATGATTAATAAGAGCAGTGATATATATGAGGACGACTCCTTCCTACTATAAAGAAATCTCTCTAGCATACAGTTCCTTAACCAGAAATCAAAACATCACATTTAGCATTCCTTTTGAAAAGAAATGCCTTGTAACTATGTCATGCTGTGGGAAAACAAATCTCTGAATTTCATTCTTACGTGTGTAGTGAAGTAATTGTAGTTTTAGGACATAATTTTCTGGTAAAAACATTTAGATTTATAAATAACTGGAGACATTAAATAGGACTTTATTCATAAAGAGAGGGTATTTATTTTAAATGCAGTTACTCAAATTTCTCAGTACCAATGGCTGGTTTCAAAAGTGGTTCACTTACCCAAAAGCACTCAAAAGCCTAACTGTGTGGCAAATCTAGAAGCAGTACAAGGATTTTGCTCACTAAGGAGCTATGTACTGAAATGTTTCTTACCTAAACATTTTGGGTTCTGTAATTGCCATCCAAACATTATAAAGCTCAGCATACAGTATTAGCTGAGTTTTTTCCCTTCACAGAATGGGCAATAAGCCTTTTATGAGAACATTACCATTCGGTGAAATATGCATCATCTATTCCAACACTACTGCAGTTTACCTGAGAAATTCTCAAAAAAAAATTTGTAGAAATATATTTTTTTCTATAAATGAACGTTTTCTGACCTGTATTACAACTTTTAAAAAGTTGTTTGGGTTTGGGTTTTTTTACAATTTGAAAAAGTAATTTATTTTCAATTCAGATGCTACACAGATGAGTTTTTAAGCCACCTGAAGCACTCCAATTAAAATCATTAAGCAATAGTCTCCTAAATGCCTTTAAAAACCTGATCTGTGGTTATTTAGGCACACAATGAGAGATCACAGATTTTTCATGTACTTTCTCTTCTAAAAAACTTTTCTTCGCAGAATATTTTATACCTCCCTATCTAACTACATGGCTTAAAAAGAAAATTTGACTTAGACTTTAAAAATTAGCTGTCTGCTCTGAGCTATTAATCTGTACTTTGCAGAGAAGGGATAGTTGCACTATATGCCTATATTACATATTCATTTTTTTGTACAAGACCTTCACATATACTATTTCTACATTTGATTTTTTTGGTGATAATATTTGTATATGAACATAAAATGCAAAAAAATAACTCAAGAGTGGACTTCAGTTTTCAACTTCGTCATGCTGTAACATGAAATTTACAGAAAGGCACAATCCTTATTTCTTATAGTATTTCTCATACACAGTTCACTGAAAAAGAAACCTACTTTTTTCAAAAAAGAATAGAATAGAATTAATAATAAAAAACAGTAATATATAAAACCATGTTTATTTAGTGTGTCCAGCATAAGCCTATTATGCAGAACATCTAACAATAGAAGCTTCTGAAGAGAATAGTAGCTAGTAGCTAATATATTTAGACTGGAGATTTAAAAGATGGCTTAATTGCCCAAATTCAAAAGGCTTTGAAAGCCTGAGAATGGGAAATGTTTGTCTCCGTTTTCCAGAAAAATCAAGTCAACTAAAAATGTCTTACTTATGATGTCCAAGCTACCTTGGCTTTAGGTCCTGAGTAAAGCAAAACAAAACAAGCCAGTGGTTGCCATGAGCAATGTGTATGTATATGACAACTGTATTCCATGTTAAGTCCTGCATTCCTGGTACCTGGATTCATACCTGGCTAGGTTTTGAAAGCATGATGGAATGAAACTCCTCCCAGACATATTGGTTTCTTCTGGAAACCCAGGCACACAGAAAAAAGCAGGGGCTGCACTGCTTTTTGGTTAATTCTCCAACCTGGACTTTTGGGACCACGGTTGTATGATGTATCACAAAGGGCACCTTATCCACACTCAGGATGGAATAGTCAGTGACCAGGACTGTGAAGCACAGCATGGTCTACGCTTGCTCTGCAGTATAAAAACAGCCATTTGTGCTGTTAAATAGCTCCAAGGTTATTAGATCATTTCAACACAGTCCATTTCTCCCAAGTGTTCACAAGTTTTCACCCCAGAACATATCATTGGAAGGTTTCTTTTAATGTTTAGTACTCTAGTACATCTCTGTATCATGAAAACTTAAAAGTATGGTTAGTTAAAGATGGTCAAGAAGATCCTGTCTCTTCAGATGAAAGTTTTAACCCTTGAGCTCAGGTGTGAGAAGCTCGTTTGTCTAGTCTCATAGTTTGTCGTTTCAGAATCATAGTAAGACAGTTAAGGCACTCTTGTCACCAAATGGAGCGGTCTTATCCTTACCTTCAGCTGTGGGTTTCCACCGTACATGGTAAATCAAGTTGGTTTAGTGATCCACATGAAAAATAACCTTTAAAAAGACTCCCATCTTCCATCCAGATCAGTGAAGTGACGTACACATGTAGTCACAAATTTTCTAGTACCAACACAAAGAGCAGGTTACCAATATGTGGTTAGGGAAGGATGATCTTTCAGAAACAGTTTTCACTTAGGTCAGCTGAAGCAAACTGTAAAACTGCTCTGTGATCTGTATACAAATAAAACTGGATTAGTTTAAACTACTGATGGATGGAAGTGCAGGGTAGTTTAAAGCTAGAACCTCTTTGACTGCTGATATCCAAGTTGCCCTTTCAGAACATTTCTGTAGCAGGGACTGAAATGGTGAGTCTTCCTCCCAAAATTGAACTTTTGAAGGAATTTCTGCTTTACTTGGTCATTACAGGTGTGAATTTATTAATACTGTGACTGGTAATGCTGCTTTCTCGCTCTGTTAAAAGTGTATATGCCTCTTTTGCAATGTTCTTTCAGAAGTATATGAATTATTTCCTTCTATCTTCAATGATGAAAAAGTATAACTATTGCAAAACTACTAAATCTGAAGTCTGCAAGTGCTTTGGTAATTGTATATTCATGTGTATGACAGAAAACACATCAAGTGCTACTGAATGATGTAGCAGTCTAATTCCATATTTGACCATAAACAAAATTAGAACTGCTCCACATGGATTAGTCACGTCATACTGTTTCAGAGGGTATAACTAGTATAACTAGAATAGGTTATGTACTGTAGATGAAACTGAACCTTGAACATGAGCTTCTGGTTTAGTCATGAACACTGATGTTTATGCTTATTCAGTACACTACTTCAGGCATAAAGGAATTTTTATTACTGCTTCTCTTAATAAGTTTGTGAGTCATTCTCTAAAAGGATTGGTTTCTGCTGTTAGAAAGTACAGAAATCCAAGAAAGCCTGACTTATCAGTAAGTTACAACACAGGAACCCAGGAACAAAAACAGTACAGCAATTTCATCATGATTAAAAATGTCACAGAAAAAACTCTTGAAAATATTAACATATCTTTGTGGTTTTCCATAAATGTTGCTACTTTCATTTTAAATATCTCAGAGAACGAAGCACTTTGGCCAAAGCATACAATTTTTCTGAGAATTAATGAATGCCTAGGAGGAATTGACAGTCATAATTTACAATACAGAGCTTGCAAGGAAGTGCCAGAAAATCTCTGGGGCAAAGGATGATGTTGCTTATTTGAAACAAGCAGATGATACACAGCCAATTAAAGAAAAGGTTGATTTATTTTGTTGATAATTTCTGGATTAAATACTGTGAATATTAAATAATTTGTGTTTGCAACATACGTAATTGCTCCGTTCCATTTATAGAATGTTAATACATTTGCTCTTGAACTCCTGACCTGTATTAAGTATCACATATTTTCACTCCATGTGCAGAATTGCATTTTGCGTAGTTGTCGGTTTATGTTCTAGTTTATATTATACCACCTATTTACTTAAGTCATGATAATGGCATATATAACATTGGTCTTCAAAGAAGATCTCTGTGGCTATTTTAACAAACTAGATTTTATTTGCTGGTCTTGTTCAGTATCTTTATCGATGATCTGGATGAGGGGATCGAGTGCTCCCTCAGTAAGTTTGCAGATGACACCAAGCTGGGTGGGAGTGTTGATCTGCTGGAGGGTAGGAGGGCTCTGCAGAGGGATCTGGACAGGCTGGATCAATGGGATGAGGTCAACTGTATGAGGTTTAATAAGGCCAAGTGCCGGGTCCTGCACTTGGGTCACAACAACCCCATGCAACACTACAGGCTTGGGGAGGAGTGGCTGGAGAGCTGCCCGGCAGAAAAGGACCTGGGGGTGCTGGGTGACAGCCAGCTGAACATGAACCACAGTGTGCCCAGGTGGCCAAGAAGGCCAACAGCGTCCTGGCCTGTATCAGAAAGAGTGTGGCCAGCAGGAGTAGGGAAGTGATTGTACCCCTGTACTCGGCACTGGTGAGGCTGCACCTCGAATCCTGTGTTCATTTTTGGGCCCCTCACTACAAGAAGGATGCTAAGGTGCTGGAGCGTGTCCAAAGAAAAACAACAAAGCTGGTGAGGGGTCTGGAGCAGAAGTCTTATGAGGAGCAGCTGAGGGAACTGGGGTTGTTCAGTCTGGAGAAGAGGAGGCTGAGGGGAGACCTCATCACTCTCTACAACTACCTTAAAGGGGGTTGTGGTGAGGTGGGTGTTGGTCTCTTCTCCCAAGGAACTAGTGATAAGACGAGAGGAAATGGCCTCAAGTTGCGCCAGGGGAGGTTAAGATTGGATATTAGGAAAAATTTCTTCACTGAGAGAGTGGTCAGGCATTGGAACAGGCTGCCCAGGGAGGTGGTGGAGTCGCCATCTCTGGAAGTGTTCAAAAAACGTGTGGATGTGGCACTTTGGGACATGGTTTTGGGGGCATGGTGGTATTGGGTTAATGGTTGGACTTGATGATGATTTTGAAGGTCCTTTCCAACCTAATGATTCTGTGATTCTGTGATATATTGGCATTTTATATAAATTAGTCTGAAGTTTATTGTTGGAAACTGATGTTGGGGCTAACTATGAAAATACATTTAATTATATTAGAATTGCTCCCTAGAATTAGAATGCGTGTGCTAAACATTTCAAATGTTCATATTATGTAACTAAGAAAGTACAGAACAATTAAATTTTTCATTGTGCCACAAAAGCATTCCTTCATGCTAAAACAGTTTTCATATTTGGTTCACAAGACAAACTTGATCCCATGCATTCTCCTGAAACATAAAATAAAAATGGCAAAAATGCATTTACATTTTCTGCAGAAACTAAACAGCTAAAAGGGAGATCTGGATGTTTTTTTCCTTATATTTGTTATTTTCCAAATTCAAATACAGTAGTATCAAAAGAGGTGATATTGAACACTGTGTGCTGCTACTAATGATGCATAAAACAAAGAAATCCACATTTTCATACGGAAGTGTAAATTGTACACTTTTGTGTGAAAATGTACGAAATGTACATATGAAATTATACAAAGTAAGGAGCCTTACTTTGCTTATAAAATGAGTTCATTTTGCCTAGAAGAAACCAAGAGACAATAAAAGAAGATTCTGATAATTTAAATTACCCTTCAGAGAATCAACAACACCCCCCTTCCCCATATTTTATTAAGATTTTGAATAGTATTTCTGTTTGATTAAAATAAGATTTTGTATGTGTCAGTGTATTCAGGTCCTTTTATAAAATTCCAGTGCTTGAACATAGAGAAAGATCATTTGATACAATTACTTGAGCAGATTTTCATTGTTGCCTGTATTTAGCTTTAGAAAATGCATGTTTCAGACAGAATACAAGATTAAAAGAGATTATCTGTTGCTATTACTGCATTTCCTATCCTCTTTCTACCAGTCTTTTAAATAAAGAAAAGACAGCTTTGCTGCGTGTCAAGAATCAAATGGCAGCAGATTTGGAGAGACTTCTAAATCACCGTGAGGTAATCTTCCTGTTTTAGCATTACTACCATCAGTGCATTTTTTGTCTTGTCAGCCATAAACTATGGGAAAAAATTGGTTTACTTTGTTTTGATTTGTTGGGTTTTTTTCCTTTGTATTGTTTTCAGATACACAGATGACTATGTCTGTTAGGCACTCAGGAGGATCACAGTTTACTCTCCATTGCTAAATTCTCTCTGTTGACTCACTCTTACTGTTCTTTCTTTTCTTATGCATACAACAGACATGCCTTGCAAAATGTTTAGTGTTTGCAAGCGTTTAACATTTAGACAAAGGTGATGAAGTTGACACACATGTAATCTGCAAGGCCTGCATGTGCCACAGTATGCCCCAGGATCTCTCCCTGCTCCACAGTCATTGAGACCAAAAACCTGGACAAAACATTGTGCAATTAATTTCCAGTACAGACATCTCAGGTTTTTTTCAACTCCAAAATAGGATTTGGGGAGAGGAAACAGAACAGTGGTCACCCAGGTTTCCTCCAGACAAGAGTCAGGGTACTTCTGGAATACACTCTCAGATGTAAAAGTATGCAAAATCTTTCAGTTCAGACATAAATGCAATATGTGGGATTTCCCAAAGGCTTTTGTAAAGATTTCTCTCTATACAATCACAAGAGACTAACATATCAGGGAGTATGAGAGAAATTCTTTCGGCAGATTAAATGTCTGAAACAAAGGATGGAAATAAATGAAGTTTATTGAAGGAGTCCCATACACAAATGATCTGAAAAAGAATGAATAGCAATATGAAAAGTTCACTGAAGCTACAGAATATTGAAGATATAAAACCAAAAGCTGACCATGAGCAGTTGTTAAATGATCTCCCAGAGTTACTGAATGATTTGGCAAGGCTTTGCACAGAAAATAAAACATTAATGTATCAAAAAATATGAATGTGAGGAAAAACAACACAAGTTATATATATATGCAGTGATGGGACCTAAATAGCCTGTTACCTGTTCAGAAAGATCATCATACAGTCATCATATCAATAGTTCTACCTTTTCGATTCTCTGTCTGGGAAGAGAGGAGAAGATTGGGGAGATTCCTTTCAAGGAATCTGCAACTTCCATAAATTATCCTGAGATTGCATTATCACTCATTCTAATAATTTCCGTAGAAAACTGATTATCCGTGCACCTCTTGAAGTCCTCTCCAAAATTGTTCTCCTTCATCTCCTTTCCTTGATATTACCCCAAATTCCCTTCTTAGATCAGTAAACCAAACGTTGTGAATTGGTCCAAACCAGTTTGTCTCTGCTGACCAGTTACAAAACCATTTTTTGTTATAACTGAACCAAAACAATTTCACTGACAGCTGAGTCTTAAGTGAGCCTCAACTGAAGTGAAAACTGTACTAATTCTGTACCCTGAGTGCAGATCTCAGATGTGAAACAATCACCTTAAATAAAAGTAAAAACAGTTCTTAAGTTGTTTAATTTCTATGCTGAATCGCACTGCGTGTTTGTCTGATGCAATTTCCTCTTAGAAATAGTTTTTGCATTTAACTCTCTGAATGATTGTTATGCTTGTGAAGTTCCGTGCATAGAGATTAAAATAGTCTAATTACAGAAGGGAGTAATTGAACATGCTTCCCCACGCTGCAGGTGTCATTGACCTGGCAGGATCATCTGTAGGTGCATCAGAAGCGATTCAATAGCTCTTATTTCTGTTGTCTGTGTCCATATCATATATTTAAATTTCAAATGCAAGACTGAGACTAAGGCAAATGTTCAGTTTGGGTGATATTTGGGTTTGCTTTTTTCTTTTGTTTTTGGTGATTTTCTGTTTATATGAAACCCACTGCTCTCTAGTAATGTAATAGAAAACATTTAAAGTATTTCTAAATAATTTATAAGCCTTATCATTATATTGATGCATTATCATATCATTATATTAATTATAGGAAAAATACTCAGAGGAAACATGACTTAATTATATAAACATGTAGTGAATTTTCTGAATTTCCAATATGATAGGCACTTGGCAGGCTAATTTCAAATGAATTTCTTTCAAAATTTCTTGTTCCTACTCCTCTCCCAAGTAGCGCTGCTCCCATGTAGTTATTTTCTCAGGTAGTTACGCCTTGGGTGCCTAGTTGTAGTAGTGTCATATCAATGAACATGCATTGCAGCTGATTGAAATCAATAGAAAGTGATAAATAAAGTTAAAATTTAACTATGTTTTGTAAGAAAACTATAACATTTCTACCTCAAAGTCGTGTGACATTGTTTACATCCAAACAACATTAGTCATATGTTATGACTACCCACATCAACTATTCCTGATACACAGTAGTTTGCTTCTTTTTGTCACTCCACCACGTAAAATTTTCAAACTGTGGCCAATGGTGCAAGCAAGGCTGAGTGAGGCAGGCTTAAAAAAAAAGAAAGTAAATACTTGAGTCTGAAACTTCATCTTGAATGTTCCTCAAACCCTGGATGTTAAGAAATAGAGCAGTATTTCTAATATTATTACAGTTTTATCAAATTTATTTTATATCTGTTAAAAATAGGCCGTATTAGTCATATTGTTTTACCTAACAGTCATAATGTTTTTTCAAGTCACCTATGCAGAAAAGGATATAAATACTGAAAAAGAAACATTAAAAGTTGCATGTTGAGGGGGAAGAAAATTATTAAATGCCAGTATGAGGCACAAAAAAACCCCTAAGAAATATAAAAATAAGCTAAATTTTTTTTAGGAAAATGTGTGAAAATAACAAGTGTGTCTGTATGTTTAACTTTTGTTATTTGTTTGTTCCTAATGCAGCCTGTAACTTTTTACTTTTAATGCAGACCTCTTCCAGTAGTTTTACAGTTTATTAATTTATCTGAAAGGCAATTGAAATGTATTGAAACCTTTGTACAGGATAGGACAACTTAGTCTACAGTGAATTAGTCTTCAAGTAATTTTTTTTTTGCCATCTTAATAGAAAAGTTAAATATGCAGAACACCACAATTTCACAGTAAATATCCCTGCTCATAGAAAAAGACAATCCAAATTTTCTAATCTTGGTCTAATAAAGACCTAACTTCAATTAGACAAGGTATGAGTTTTTAAATATAAGTAACATGCAATCTGTAAATACAGATATATGCAATTTGAAAAAATATGAATTATGGTTTTTTGTCCTTTATACATGCTATCAGGTAATATGATTACTATCAGTCTTGTTTAGTCATTGCACATACTAAACTGTCATGTCTTGTTAGGAATTACCTTGTTGCCCTTGTGTTTGCAAGTAAAAACACTAGAATTCTTGCATAGATAAGCCCAAGATATTCATAGTTAATATAAATTGAAGTTTAGGTATGTTACAAGTACAAGCAAAATTCCAAAACACTGTTAATGCTGTCTTACAGCGACATGTTTTAATAAGGATACAGTTTTGATTTAAGGTATTCCAGCCTGTGTGGTCTCAGACTGTATTAACTGTTTTTAATGAAATGTTAGTTTGAGGGGGTTTTTTATTTATTTTTATCTCCTTGTGATATCAGCTGGCTTCATAATGCTTACTTTGGAGGTAATTACAGCATTTTATACACTTTTTAGATAAAGAAACACATTCATGCTTAATCTTACTTCCCTTTTCATGTATTTTAATTTTGGAAGAAAAAAGTCTGAATCTTGGAAGAATCCATATAGGACTCTTATGTTAGCTCTTTCATTACAGGGAAAAAAATAACACTAGCTATTCATGTAATAAATAGTTTGTTATTTCAAATTATGTAGACTACTAATTTGATTATGATTGTTACATTTTTTTGTGGGAAATTAAAGTGAAAATTGGCCATTTGAC
The DNA here is from genome assembly GCF_964289735.1 of Phaethon aethereus. Classification (NCBI taxonomy): domain Eukaryota; kingdom Metazoa; phylum Chordata; class Aves; order Phaethontiformes; family Phaethontidae; genus Phaethon; species Phaethon aethereus. Next base: position 176,347,392 of record NC_138575.1, on the reverse strand, counting down.
TATACACATTCTTAAAAGGTTGGGTCCACCCATACAGGAAAAAAATGGAAGCTTTTTGGGTTTTAGCCTATATTCTTGGCCCAAATTCTTAATTGTTTCTTGGCCTTCTATTTCCTTTTTTTTATGAATTAATTAGTAAATTAATTTGGAAAACTTTTAAATCAAGCTTCTCATTTAGATCATTGAGAATTGTCTGGTACATTAAAATTTCTTATCTTCTTTATATATATAACTGCAAACTTCACTATCTGAGAGGGACTTCAATGGCATTTTTGTGAGTGATCAGTATCCAAGACCATGCTGAGATTATGTTCTTAGAGGCTCGTAATAAAGCCTTCACAGTGCTGCTGCCCTCTTTGAGCTATCAGAAGGAACTGGGGTACACAGTATTGTGATGCCATTTGTAAACCCCTCAATGCATGATAGCAAGCACAGTTAATACCGCCAAATTTTTCAGCTGATTTCAAACTAAGGAATTGTATATGTTTTGCGAAGATAACCAATAGGGGTTTTAATTGTTTTTCCAGATCCATCAGAAGAGCATAAAACATTGTTTGGAGGAACAATGGGGTCTCACATTAATAACCTTCTAGTAAACAGTGTCTGGTTTTTTTTTAAAGGATATTTAAAATCCAGATTTTTTTTGCATTATTGTTTGTAGTCTCTGTTCTCTTTTTAATCAGCTGAACTTTACACTTTTGACCCTTTAATCTTCAACTGTGGATAACCAAACCACAGAAAAAAAAAGACTTGCTGTCTTGATTCTTCCCACTCCAGCACTTACCTTATACCCTCAAACGTGGACCCTTGTTGTCTTAGTGTCTTTGTATAGTCAGGGGAGCATAAGTAAGAAGGATGTTCTGTCAAAGCATAAATCAAGATGAAATTATACATTATGCCCAAGTTGACCCAATAACTATAACACCGCCTTACCTCTTTGCTCCTGATTCTCTCTCCTAATCTCTCTCCTCCTCTTGCATCATCTCTGGCACATCTCTCATGCTGCACCAGGACCATTCAGATCACTGAACAGAAATCTAACCTGACGAAAAAAAGAAAAGCACAAAAGTGAATTGCTGTCTGTTAGGTTAGCAGTTTGAATCACCTTTAGAAAGGGTCCAGCAAGTAAAAGAGCAAGTAAAAATATTTATATGACAATATTCCTTACCTGTGAAAAAGGGCATTTTGTGTCCAAAACTGTAGAGTATAGCACACCAAGCTTCTGTGCCATCCTTCATCTGCATCCAAACTTTATCCTTTTGTGCACGTAACGGGAATCTATAACTTAAAAGGCACCGAAGTGCAGTTCTCTGTTAAGTGCTAAAGTTAAATGGGATGGATCCACTAAATCTTTTTAGCTGAAGCTCTTGATCCGTGATTCCTTTTATCTGGTTTTTTTTTTCCTTCTCTTCCAACAGTCAGCCTTTGACTAAAAGAAATATTTACCATGAGCTCTGTGATCTTGGCACTTCCATTGCCTTTCATGCTTGATGCAGTTGTTTGTATTTTGGAACATCAGAAGTGCAGTTTTAGACTTTATCTATTGGCTTGCAGAATTCAGATGAAAACTTGGAAGGGCAGTCTGTCAGCACTCAGATGTTTAGCAAGAAGTTTTAGTAATCATTTTCTGAGGTTACATATAAGACGTTACACATTTTCTATGCTTTGATGTATGTCATTGTGTTATTTCTTCAGATATTTAAGATGCAGACATATAGTAAAGAAAACCACTAATGTGCACAATTAAATCTATTTTAGCTTTTCCAATTCAAAGTGCAGAGTGAGGAAACTGAATTCTAAAATCTTGAAAATTAACAAACTTGTTTATATATTGTAATGTGGAGTTGGTAATCTATTGTTTTAGGGGGAAAAAAACCCAGCAAGTATTACAAATAGATGGGTTCTTTTTATATCTGAAATAGAAATATTCTAGCAGGCAGGAAAAGAAACAAAAATGAGTCAGTGGTCTAAGAGACACCAAAAGAAGGCTTTAAATAAGTATTCCTCTTAAGTGCTAAGATCAGTTTCAGTTTATATGAATATGTGAGTTAATTTACGCTACCTTTTTTTTTTTAAATGCTTGAAATCACTTGTGTGCAATGCAGTCTGGCAATACAGTAATTTTTAATCTATTTAATATCATGAAACCGTTGTAGTAAGAATTAAAAAGGTAAAATTTATGACATAAACAGTGCAAATGAAGGCTATTTATAATACTCATTAATTTCCTATAACACAATTGTTTATACAGAAACGATTAGTTACCAGCACATGAATATTATATAGTGGCTAAAAAGATATGAAAACCTGCTGATATTTTATCTCCTTTACACATCTGTGCATTTGGGGTACTTCAGCAGCTGTGTATACAAGTGATAGAATGTAAACTTGCTGAACTAGTCACCTGCCTTATTGACACATTCATGTGTTACTGTGCCAAAGCTCTTCAAGTGAAGTTAGCAACCAGAAACCAGGCTCTGGCAATGCTATGTCTCCTCTGCGACTAAGTAGAAAACGTGTAGCAGTAGTTTAAATAAACCTATTTTATATCAAGCAGTTAAATGGATACAAACACATGAGGTTTGATTGCTGTTTGTTTACTTAAATTTGCTTATCTTATATCAGTAAATTGTTGTGTCGCTCTAATCGAATTGAGTGCTAAATCTGTCTAAATATGTGTACCTGATTTGGTAAGAATCTTCAACTAGACAAGGTTAAAATTTAATTAGGTTAGCCACTGCAAGCTCCTATTGTTTTTAAAACATTAAAGTATAAAAAACTCTCACTGAGCTGTTCTTGCTGAAAATAGTCTACCAGGTTAATAATAAAATGCTAATTGCCTAAGTGACAGCTATATTGAACTTATTTTCCAATTAGCAGGTCAAAAGCTTTCCAAATCTGATGTATAACACCATTTATGAATAAACGTAATGTTTTTCTTTCACCACCATGTATCTCTTCTCCTTTTCCTGGTTTTCATGTTTTCTTAGCAATGTCAAAATAATCCTGTTTAGTACCTCAGTATCCCTCTGTCTTTCAATATAGTAACTGAACATGTTACAAATATTATCCTCACAACTTAAAGCAGAAAAGTATCATTACCCCTGTTTTGCAGAAGCAACAACCACAGTTAAAGAAATGGAGGTTTGCCCAAAACTCCCAGAGTTTGTGGTAAAGGTTAAGAGTTTATGTGCCCTAATACAGTATCTTAATCACAGCCATTCTTCCTTCCTTACATGTTTCAGTTCAAAAGCCTGAAAAGAAAATCTCCTTAGTGTTTATTTTTCTTAACTAGACATAAATTAACTCTTTTCTCGAAGTCATCTTCTTATATATGAACTGATTGTAATTTGGAAGTAGGTTCACAAACAAGTTACGTTTTCGCTTTGTATCGTCCTGAGAATTTACATTTATATTCATTTTTTAATCCACATCTCCTGAAAAAGGACATTTTCCAAGGTCCTGTGAGTCTCTTAAAAATGAAGTCTAATGATTTTTTTTATTTGAAGCATAGAATGGATATTTTATATTTTGTTTTCATAATCACTATACATTCACCTATATTTTACATGAACTCTTTGAAATAAAGGTTCTTAGTTGGGGTCTTTATTTTAAAATTCATATCTGTACTATTAAAGGCCAAGGACTGCTCCCGGTTCCTGGAACTAAGTGGCACAGCCAGATTGGTTGCATACTGCTTATGGCTGTTGTCCTCCAGACCAGCCTAGCTGTGTCTATGACAGTCTCCTCTAGGCCCATGTGATGGTTATGTTATCCTAATACTGAGCCGTTATTTCCATTGGATTTTCTGTTTTAACTCAAAGTATCTGAAATACTGTAAGGGTTGAATATGACTTGAAGGCATGTAACATGCTTGAGTATGCAAAGCCAGCTGGGATATTGCTGGGAATCTATGCAGAACCAAAGGAGACAAATCTGGTTCAATTTCGTCCATCCTTCTTTTTGAGAGCAGTCCAAGGAATGAACTGTTCCCAGAATCGTATCTAGGTGAGAGCTAGTTGAAGTCATCCAGGGAGCAAGGTGATGCTTATGCAGTATAGACTGGCAGTGTTCAGTGCTCCAGCCCAGTCCTGACACTATAGTTCTTAGCAGTCCTGATACATCCAGAGAGATTAAGTGATGCTATCCTTAGCTACTTTTACAGAATTCTAGTCATCTTTATTTTCAGCTAGTTTTTTTAAAAAAGTCTTTTTTGAAAGTTTTTTTCTTCTAGCTGAAAAAAAGAGAAAAAAAATCACAGTAGGCCAGAGCTCTTATGTGAATGAGATTAGAAGTGTAGCTTGTTTTGTCCAAGCTGGTGATCTGATGGGGTGCAAGAAAAGGAGATAAATGTAAGGCAGCATTGTGTAGGTAATCAGTAAGAACAGAGAAAAAGACAGAAAGAAATGAGAAAGGTGAAGTTAAGAACAGAAAATAGTTATTTCATGATCTTTAAAACATAGAACATCTGACCTTTTTTCTTTTTTAATAAATGCATTTTCCAAGTGTGTGTAAGATTAGAGGGAGTCCACGTGATCAAGCAGGAAGAACAGCTACTAATTAGTCCTGTTAGGATATGCATAGTTTGTTAATAGCTCTAAGAGTTCTTCAGAGAGCTCCTATAGATGATCAGGCTAAGGTTCTTGAGGATTTATAAAAATTTTGATGAATGTTAGAATTTAAACATGACCATGTGACTTATCAGAAGTGTTTGCAATTCTGTGACATTGTTCCAAAATCTTAATGTTTCCAGAGTCTGAAAATCTAGTAGTCTCTTGCACATACTCATCTCATGCACAAAACCCTATTACTTCTCAGTAGTTATCCTATTATCTGGCCCACAAAAGTGAAAGAAAAAACAGGTGCTTTTATTCTTCTTTTCCTCTTTTGAGGACAAGCAAGGTCTCCTGAAGTATCTGTGCTTTACCTTACTTTGACCAGTTACTTTTATGGTCTCATGTTTATCTTTCTTACTTTTGTCTTCCCCTTTGTCTTCCCTTTGGGGTATGCCCCTCACTGCTAAATTCTCTACTCCTGCAGTTTCATTCCATCTCAGCAATGACCTTGAAGATTCCAGATAAGTTTTCAGCTTTTCATTTTTAAATTTTTAAAGTATGGCTAATACTGTCCTTAGCTGTAATTTAAGTTATGCTGAAGAAGATTGCCTAGAAGTAACCTAGGACGGAAAGCTAGTGTTGGATTTAGGAACCTGGAGAGTAGCAACAGCTGCCATCTGCAAAAAACAGAGTTAGAGAGAAGTTCAGAGGCTCATAAAAAGCTTTGGAGTCGTAAGGGGGAGGGCAGTACGTGTTCAATCAGAGATGGAAGCTTAGTGGATAAAAGGGGAAAACTGCTTTGTTGGGGGAAAGGGGAAGGAAGGGGTATCTGCAGGGGTTGGGAAGACACGACTGAAAAGAAGTGATTGGTAACAGGTGCCTTCAAACAATCTCTAGCTCTGCCTCTTTCCCCTCTTTTCTGTGTTAAAGATTGTACATGATAATGTCAAAATTATTTGTGTTTCTAAAGTAAATGACTTCCTGCTCATCTATGTGCTGCAACTTGTTTTATATTAAAAAAATGCTGATGTACAATGCTTAGCTCTCTTTTTAAATGTTAAGCCACAGAGTAATTATCATTTTTCTTATGCTACGTTTATGTTCCAAGATTCTAGTTTCTATTAATGTTCTGCATGTTTTCTAAGTAGATTACAGGGACATTTCTGCATCACAAGTAAGCCCTGGAGCTATTCTCAGCTTAAAGCTCAGAGAAACAAAGTGACATTTACATTGCTAAACAAGTGTAGAGAACTGTCTGGCTCATTTTTTACAAGGAAAAATATGCTCCTAAACGGTATTTCTCATTTTTTGTTATGTATTTTGTTGCTGTCAAGCTTTAATAAAACTTGAATTACAAATAGTACTGAATTTAGGAAGAGGAAGGACTTAACAGCTGTGTACATTTATTCTTTTCTTGGAGCTGTATTATTCAGAGTGTTTTACTAGTTATCATATAGATTCTTTAAAAAATTATCTTTCCATTCGCAGTAGTATACACTGAATAGTTGTGTACTAAATGGTGATTCCTACTCAGCAATTTATTATTTTTTTTAGAATCTAAAATGTCAGTTAATATAAGTCAAATATAAACACATTTTTTGCTGAAAAATAGAAAGTTCCAGAGGCAAAATGCAATGTATTTAGGGATTAGGGGATGGAATTGGCATGTGTATGTTAAATTATATATTTTTGAGAGTGCCAGAATCAGTTAAAGTGATAAACATTTAAACAAGAAATTATTGGCCATTGAATAATATGAAATTGTTCGGATTTTCTGAACACTTAACTGATGTTCTGTTATATTCATTTTTCCTGTATTGGCCATGAATATTTCCACCATATTCTGCTGCTTATACAGCTGTGTAAAATTTTTACTTTTGTTCACTTTATGGTAGGATTTGAATACTACCAAGTGGAAAGTGAATTTATGTATTCCGTAAGAAATACCAAACACAGGGAGAATCAAACTAAAATGTTACCCTCTCAGAAAATACAGGAACTTCTACATAATAATTTATGTGAATAAGTCTGTTTTGACATATTAGCATTTTTAACATCTGTTTCCTATAAGTACAACTTACTCAAGAAAACATACTTTTTATTAAACTTGAAAATATTTGGGGATTTAGTCCTAGTTAAAATTGCAAATATATTTCTGATCTTCAACACAAAAATTGAAAAAAAGCTTTCAGAATTTGAGATACAAGTTCTGAATTATGAGACAAATTATTTCCTAATTTCAAGATACAGATGAAATAGGCAAATGTTTTTACATATCTGAGAAGACAGAAGCTGTTCACTGCAATGACTGGGCCATTTTATTGTTGCCATAGTTCTAATGCATTCACCTTATAAAACTGGAAGTAGTTTATAGATCCATATAGTTACAGATCTGTCCATTTTAAGGTTTTATATGCACTGGGATATAGAGAACTCCTGAATTAAGTGTAGTGTAGAGAAGCTATCAACATCCTGCATATGGTCTGGCATCTTTCCACCACCCAGTTATCAGGTTCATTTCTTTGATCAGGACATTTCATAGTCTTCCAGTTTCCAGTTTTACAATGTGTATTCATCTGCCTAAGATGACCATATGTGCAAATCTCACACCAGAATTCTTGCTGACTTCTGATATTTCCGGTACAGCTGCAATTGAGGATGCAGCTATGTCAAATACACTCTACCTTACATGAGGGATTAAACCATGACTTGTGGTGTTTTCTTAAAAGCATAGGTGGTTATTAAAATCTTCTTGGAGCTCTGTTCTGCATGTAGGTTCTACTCTGACAGGCATAAGCCCAGAGTGTTCCACTACTGAAGCAGAATTTGCACCATTCATGCCACTGCATCCTATCCATCTGCACTCATAAATAGTGGAATGGACTGACTTACCATTTGCTTCATTTTGCTGTCAGGTCAAAATGGAGGTTCTGTAGTGTCTTTCTACTATTTCATGCTTTGTCATATTAATATTCATGTCCAGTGTTGTTAATTCTGTGCTAATAGTGTTCTTTCCACTTTCAGACAAAAAAGGGAGACAAATAATCCATTCCAGGTTATAGGCTGCAGCCCTTCTGCAGTGTGTCTCTAGCTGTTTGGCAGAAATAAAACCTGTGAAGAACAGTTCTAAAATAATTCTTTGTGTGAATTGTCAGTACTTCTGAAGACGAGACATTCTAGGTACTGCTTTTGCTGGAGAGTCTCATTCCTTGGTAATGACACATATATGTTTCCTTTCTTTAGGTGCACTCCTAAGTTAGAGTACCATACTCAATTTTTTTCTTCAAAGTGCTGTATGCAAGTCATTACATATGGGAGGAAGGTGGAACTAGGTTCTATTTCGATCCTCTGGTCTGTTGCTCTCCAGAAATATGTCGATGACTCGATGTTCTATGCCAACAGTCTGTACAGGAGGCTCCATTTGTTTACCTCCATTTTAACTGGTGAACTTAGAGTACTACCAGTGTAAAGATGATCTGAGAAGTTGTTTGTCAAGTCAAGCGGCAAAGTAGCAGAGATGGATGCTGTGTAATTTTAAAAATCTATATTGTAGATGTCCACATCTGAAAGTCTTCTAGGGATTTGTAGTCAGAAAAGAAAAACAGGTGCTATTCTGGTGTGACTTACCATATCCTCATCTAAAATCAGCAAAATTAATTGTAAGCTATGAATTTCTCACCAACAGCTATACAGATGAATCAGACAAGCTAATTTGCCTAGGTTTAATTATTATTACTGGTGATACCTAATGGTCAATGTGAGGAAGTCCAACCAAGTGTCCGGTCACATGTTCCAAAGCTGAACTGCATCCAGAGTTCTCACAAAGATCCCTCTCCATCTTAGTGTCAGCAGTTAATACAACTTTCCTTACTTCCACAGAAAAACACAATAGGAATCTAAGAGGGATCCAAGTAAGAAAATGCGCAGACTTCATAGAGGACAATATCCTTAGTATTTTCTCTACCATCACCTCATATGCCCATCAAGCTTGAGCCTACTAAACACCGAGACAGACAACCGTGAAGCCAGTTCCTTCTGAAACCACCCTGCCCCACCCTTTTCCAGATTTAGATCACTTTATCTCAAGAGGGAGTTATACGAAGTATAAAACAACTATTTTTTTCTCTGAGTCCTCCAAAGAACATCTGGTTATTGAGCATGAACTTTTAATTCATGAGAGACTGAGAAATCAGTTCTGAAATGTGTTCTTGACAAAACACTAACAAATGGATGTAGCATTCTTAAATGCTGTTTTAGGTTTCTCAAATCAGTATTCTTTAATATACCCATAACCTCATTTTCTGAACTCTGTTTTCCTTGTGCTGACTTGTTGTTTGAAGACTGCAATAGCTGCCTAAATAGGAGGATATGTGCATGTAAAGACAGATTGCATTGACCTAGCACGAACATGTTTTGCATCCCAGTATGCCTGTCTTCCCTCACTTGCATGTTCTATTATAGTTATTGTTTTTATTGTTGTTGTTATTTTAGAAGTTAGTATAGCCAGAGTAGTTACCAGACTGCTAAACTCAAACCTACTATTTGTCCCCCACACGGAGGAGAGTCCAGTCTCTGGACTCAAGGTGTAGTGCACTAAGTCTCTCATGAAACAATTTTTTGTCTGGTCTCCTCTATGCAAGGGGGGCTGTACAGTCAGCTGTTCTTGAACCTAAAGACAGTGCTGTAATCTCTTGAGTTTCTCCAGCCTGGATACATATTTTTATTTTGAGTTATAATTTAACCACATGGGAACCATATGGCAGTTAAAGTGAGGAACACAAGCTTTCCAAAGGAGGTCCTGAAAATACATGCTTTACTCTTAACAGTACAGAAGACTTACAGATTGGGGGTGAGTGCACGTATCTAAAATCATCATCTTAGTGCTTGACTCTCAAATTCTGAGAGACCTTAAGTTTTGATCAGCATCTTTGTGGAAGGCAAACCTCTGGTTTTCTCCCTCCTTCAGCTGATTTTTCTGGTTTTGTCAGTGAAATTGGTTTTCTTCTTTAAAGATCATAGTGTTTAGCGCCTTTTCTGTGTTTCTATTCTTTTACTGGGAATCTGTGCTGTTTTATTCTCTGGGAACACGTGTCAGTCATCAAAATTCAGTGGTTATGCCAGAACCTGATGTATTTTCTAGGAGAAAAATTTCTTGTTCAGCTCCCACAATACAAGTTTTCTGCTTCAAAATGGAGTTCTAATTAAAGGTGAAGTTTAAAATCATAAATTCTATTTGTAAAGCTAAAAATGGAATACCATTTGTCATTGTAAAGGTTCAGTTAAATGTACATGCTATTGTTAGAGTCACTTTTGCATTAGAGGATATTTATCTGAGTGCAGTAACCATGGGCTTCACTGCATGAGGAAGAAGCCAGATGGACCTGACACCTATTGGCTTCTTCTGTGATTATTTTAATGATACGAAAAAACATTAAATTTACCATCAGAATGAATTTATCTTCAGTCCAGAAAGGTAGATGTCTCTTCCTACTGAACATTTCCAACTGTTTAGTTTGATCTATGTAAAATTTCTTTTTAAGATCATCATATGGAGATTATTTGAAGGTGGAAGACATCCCTGCAATAAGAACATAAGAATTGACATTTATGTAATTGATTCCTGTAAGCCAGTTGCTTTTTCTTGAGACTGTTATTTTGCATCTGCTTCCACAGCATGTTATATAAATATATATCATTTAACTATTTATATAAATTTACACTTATTGCATATTTATTATAATTATGCACACATATATATAATGTTAGATGCCTTTGCAAGGTTTTGAGAGCAGAGAGGATTCTTTCTTGCTTATAGTTACGTGGCAGAGACAGTAAGTATAAGAATCTTTATACTTGTTGACAAACCAATGAAAAGAAATGGAATTACCATCTTGATAAATATCTATTGTGCTTAACGTAGGCAATTTTTTCATATACTTCATCAATTATTTACTTGATAAAACAGCATTCCTTTTTATGCCTCAATCATTTTCCGTATCAGGCAATTCTTTTTCATTTTGTTTTGTAAGTTATGTTTTTGTTATAATATTTAATATTATCCTAATTTTGAATATTTGTGGTACTGAATTAGGAAAATGTTAGATGCTTTTCTGGCACATGTATGTTTGAGCATGTATCAAGGACAACAAAAACATTAATAGAGGTCCCTTTATAGTATCTATAACTCAAAATACATTTATATTTTATATTGCTGCATGCCTTATTTTTGCATTTGCTCATCTCTATCTTCTAGTTGCATTACTAGTTGAAGGTATCAAATTTTATTCTTCTTATTCCCAAACTCCATTTTTCTAGGTACTAGTTCAATTATCCATAATAAAAGGTAAAAACAATTTTAAGCAAAATATAACTTATTTTTACTTGCTTCAAGGCCAAACTTCATCATAAGAATCTCAGATTCTTCTGAAATACGAGTAATATGAGCAGATAGCCTCCAACTAGTTTGCCTTTTTTGATTGACACCGCTTTAGTTTGGTTCCTTTAACACTGTTTCAAAGCTTGATGATTTTAATATGATACACAGTTTTTGCAGACGGTAAGAGTTCCATAACAACAGCACTAATAGCATTCAGCTTAATAAATTAACAAGGTAGAATTAGGGAAAAATCCCAAAACAGAAAACAATTTGATTAATGAACGTCATGGAAAAGATTAATGCCTATCCTTTGTCTGTACTAAATATCTCCTTCTCTGTGTACTGGCATACAAAATTGCTTTTGCTATTTTTAACTAAGGTTGTTGGACATCACAATACCAAAAATAAATGGAAATAAGAAACTAAGTTCTTCTGATACTACTTACAATGCAATAGATGTTACCTTATCTCACCTCCCGCTACATCACTCCCATTGTTCTCAGTCCATTCATTCTAATCACTTTTTTTGAATTCCGTCTACCTTCTGGTTGTGTATACAAAAGTTTTAACAATTCTTTTATAGTTCAAGTAATCTTCATTAAACGTGAATTAAGGTGCATAAATAAGTGGAATACAGGATGGTAGATTATTCTACTGTATAAACCTATGTACTTACACAGGTAGATGATCCGTGGTGTGAATGCCTGTTCTAAAAATGCAATTCCTTTTAACACAACAATTCAATACTTCAAATATATGTGCAAGGGGAATTATGATTACACATTGGCTATTCATGATGAAAATTGTTTTAGGTGAAGTAGAAGGCTGAGAAAAGTAAACGATAAGGAGAGTGGGTGAGAAATTGATTCACCTTATGACAATTAAATTTAGGTATCTAAATGGAGGTGTCTGCGGTGAGGTAAGCATCTTTGCTTTATAGTCAATAGCAGCCTAGTCAATATAGCTGGTGTTGTTACAACACAGTTCAGCCAACACACGAATAGGTGTACACTTCTGAATGAGCTGAATCACTTTCCAAGCTACACTGTCTCCTAGGTCATATGTAGATACTTAAGTTTAGACACATCAACTTAGGTGTTAAAAGCTTGAGTTAAATCCCACTTGATGTGTCACACAGCGCATTACTTTGTTTTTTGGCATTTGTACTGGTAGGCAGAGCAGGTTAGCATCCTTAACAAAAACTCATCAGGTTTATGTGGATAGACTTTCAAAATATTTAAGAATAGAGTATAGCCCTGATAGCTGTTTGTATGGGTGACACCCTCTGTACATGAACAGTGTTTTTGTGCCAGCTGCATACATTTTTTCCTTGTTTCATCTTAACCCACCTTTTCTTGCTAACTGCGTTGTTTTCCGTGTATCTGCACTGCCACATGCCCACAGAATATTGTGTAAGTGGGCAGTGGTTGCTTGTGTTCCCAAAGTTTGGGACAGTGAGACCAAAGCTGTAAAGCCAGCACAAAGAGGAGCTGGGTGAGTCCACTCAGAGGTGTTAGTACTCATAGTCCTCCCAAGAAGGATTGCTGTCTGGCTTTCCAAAGCCAAAGCCCTCTGACGTGGAAGCCTCAACAGAGTGACACAGCTTGCATAGCATGGCTTGCTTAAACATCCAGGAGCCAGCGTGGCAAGGACCAAGTACATCCACAGAGAAAGTGGGACATGCAGAGCTTTAGCAACAGTTTCCTCAGTGCACCCAGTAACTGAAGTCAATACTGCAAGTAAACAATTTGCACAGCTCTGCCTGGACATAGGACTGTGGACTTGACACAGTAGAAACATACAAAATTTTTAACCATCCATTTCTCCTCACATCTTCCGTTACTTCGCTTATCCTGAAACTAATACATGTCCTTCTACACAGAAGATTCTTCCTGCCCATTTTGAACCCTATACTTACTTTCCCCTTTTTTCTCAAGGTCCTGTTCCCACTGGAAGAAGTTTACTTCTTTCTGCTACACACAATCTCCAGAGATCCTTTTTCCTTGCTAGCTTTCTAGACCAACTTGCCAGTTTTTAGGATTGGAAGATACTATTGAATCATGGTGCCGTGCTAAGAGTAGCCGGTAGTGTTAATGACTCTTTGTTTAGAATTTAAAAGTGAAGCTAAGAATCAAGATTGTGCTCAGGAGCAGAGAAATCTAGAGATATGAGTTAAATTATTGCAGTTCAAGACGGAACTTTGTTTTCAGTATTTCCTTGGTTGAAAACAGCAAATCTCTTGCAAACATGTTGGGCCAATTTTCTTTTCTTGTTTAGCAGTACACATACCAATGATTCCATTGGATTCAGTGTTTCCTGTGCTATTTTGCTAAGTTAGTTAAGGTCTTTCTCACTAAATGTGGAAGGATTTTGAACAAATATTAAGGCAACTTTTAACTAAATTCTCATGATAAATTTGGCTGTGATGCCAAAATAAGTTTTTCATTGTGGGCTAATTTGTCATCCCCACTCCCTGTCATTCCTTCCTCTAGCTTCACATTAGAGAATTCCCCTGTCACAGGGGAAGCTTGTGTGAGAGCTGACTCTCCAGAGCCTATTCCAAGTCTGAAAACAGATAGGGCTGTCAAGTACAGGACAAATTCTGTGAAGTAGAGAAGACCTTAGACTGCCAAGTGGATCTTGACACAAGAGAATTTGACCCTACACATACAGGTTTCAGCTCTGTTTCTGAAATAAATCTGTGTGACAGTTTTTGGGGTTTGCCTTGTTCAAACATGCAACTGTTTGGTCCACAGAATAATGCAGTTTAAGTATAGGAACAGCACTTGTTAATGTAAAAACATTGTTTATGTACAATTTAATCTCCTATGATGGTGTATTTATTTGCTGTATACTTGCTTGAGTTATTTTCATCAAGAAATTCTGTCTATGTGTCGCTTTGGCAACATCTTTGCAGAGTTTACAACTTTGAAAAACATGTTGGCATCAACTATGCAGTCCTTTTAAACAGCTGCTCTGCAGTCATGCTGTTTCAACATGCCACCACACATGGCTGAATTATGCAAATAGTTAATATTAAATGACTGAGATACAAGAACAATTTGTACACTCGATAAAGCTGGTCTGTGGAGTGTAACATCCATTCATATAACTGGGATAGTGTGGAACAATTTAAAGGAAACAACATGATTCTTTTGACTTTGTATCTTGTATTAAAGGCAGCAATGGACAGAGGGAAGGTATATGGCAGGAATGTTTTAAAAGGCTGAGGGTTTTTTTAACTTGTTACTAATAATGCAATGAAAATAGAATGTACATCAATCTAATTTTCTGACAAGTATTAAGAAATAGGTAAGATATAACAAATGTTTGTCACTCAGCTGTAAATATGAATTACCCTGTTGGTTGAGAGATAAGATAGAATGTTAATTATATAGAATGCTAATACATTAATGATATTGCTTACTGAAGACAACAGCATTTGCAAAAAGCAAGCAAACAAAAACATTAATAGTTACAAAGTGTAATATTGTCTTAAAATTTACTTTGAAAGGCTTTTCTACTGACCTTGCTGTTCTAGTTCTGCAATAAGGAATGTTCTAAATAATAATAAATAATGCTTGAAATTCTGTAACCTGTTTTATAGTAACTACATCCATTACATGTGGGGGGAGAGAATGTTAGGGACTAGGTGATGCAAGATGATAAAAGAAGATGTCCATGTTTTTTCTGTTCTCACTCTACTGTACATTTTGAATAATCTGTTTCATTCAGCTAAGTAGTAAGACAGGGTTACTTTTTTAATTAATCCAAATTGTTTACAAAGCTAATTATTAGAACATCCAAAAAAGTCTGCATTTCTGTGTGCTTTTGTTTTCCTATGTTGGAACTTTCATTTTTCACAAAATTTCTTTTTCACTCTGATCCCATTTTTTCTGTACTGTTAAGATTTTTCACTGATTTTTCTGATCTGAATATAAAGACACATATATATTTTCTAGTAATCTAAGACTTTTGTGCAACACCTAGCACTCAAAAGTACCCAGTCATTCAAATTAGATTTGTAAACTCCCTCGACCTGACAAAACAAATTCAAAAGAATTCTTTTAAATTTAATGGAAGCTTAAGTTGAAAGAGATAGTATGTTCCTTACTACACAGTAAATGTTCTCTTTCACAGCCTTTAAGCAATACAAAATTTGAGTTGTATAAATCCTATATGCCTTTTTATTTTCTTACTTCTACTAGTGTCCAATTAGTAATCTTATTAATTACGGCAAGTATATGTTTATACTTGTTAGATTTACTGACCCACTTACACATTTAGTTTGGTGAATATAAATTTATTAATGAATAAATATTTAATGGGTTCAAATGTAATTTTAATTAATAACTTAGCATTGTTCTTTTGTGGTTTTATAGGAACTAGCCACAATGAAACAGATTCTAATTAGTCTACAAGGTAAACACTATGAACAAAATTTACCTCAGTCTCATCTTGATGTAAAAAGTGCAACTGCAAAAAACAAATCAAACCCTTCAGTAAAACTGCTGCCAGAACATGAAGAAGAAAATGTGTTTACACCTAAGCCAACGTTATTTGTAAGTACTATGTCAAGAGTAAGTGCCATAAGCTTTTTTGATCGTTCTCTGCACTTTTTAAAAAGAAAAATGTGGGTTCATACTTCAAGGAGATGTGTAACTAATTCAGCTGAATATTTGCACCTCTTTATGGGAATGGTCGATGTTCAGATAAATTACAGTTTATGATGTTATTTAGCTATTTGGTAATTCCTAGATCTTAAGGTCACAGCAAACTAGATTTTTTTTTTAAAATGCCATTATAGTATTACAATATTAAGAGTGGTTAGCAAAATTTTAACAGCCGAAGGGATCCACAAACTAGGTATAGAATTTTAAATCTACCTTGATCATATATGGCTTGAGTGTGTGTATATATATTTTGAGGAGCAGGAGTAAGGAAATAGGTGTATTTATGTATACCTATATTCATGTGTATATATATATATTTTTATAAAAATGTGTGTGTATATATCTACCTATATACTAAAAAATACATGCCAGTATTGATATCACTTCTGTTACTAAGGATACCTGATATTATAAAAGCCGGTTTTATTCCTTAAGAAACTAAATGCTTGGATTTAGATACTTCAAGTGGCCTGCTTCAGATTTAGTTCCTGTACTATTTGAAAGCTTCATGAAAATGGTTTAGAAATTTCTGACTATGACTGTGTCTGAACTGATAAATTTGAGAGCCAAGTTGCAATGCTGAATCACAAAACAAATCATGACTCTTATTTGCACTTCTTGAGGCTACCTTTCTCTAGGGTAGACTGGTTGTATCCACACTGCATAGCATATGTGCTATTTTGATTCAAATATACATTTATATAGTTTTTTTCTTTTCTTTTTTTTCCTGGTGGAGACTTTAAAATTCAGTGTCCTAATAAGAGGTTTGTGTTGCAGTACGTCAAATACTGTTTTTATAATACAAAATATAGTAAATTATTGCATCTCTTGGACATGATATGAGGGCATTTGGGGATTTTATGGGTTCAAAATTTGATTGTATAGTTTTATGAGACTAAAGACAGGCATACCCAGTGTTGTCTCATCTACAATCCTTTCGGTAGTGCTGAATAGTACTGCCCAAACTTTGTCTTTAACAGAGCTATTCAGTGATACAAAACAGAGCCAAAATGTGAGCTAACAATTAGGTTGTGTAGATTGATCCAGGGTTTCAGTGTTTAGTATGTCCTGTCTTACTTAGGGTTATAGAAATGGTGTAGGGATCTAGAAAAATGCTTTTAAATTTAGAAATTTTAACCAATTTCTCTCAGAAAAATTCTAGTCTTTTCAGACTTTGGAGAAGGGAACTGAAAATGGCCAGATGGCAGGGTTTCTTCTTATATGGGGAAAGAAGTTGGTAGCCCTGTGAAAATCTTGCCAATTTAGGTCAGTTTCTAGAATATTAAAAGCTTGCACAAATAGCACAGATTTATTTTTGTAACTGAAATCTTAAAAATGAGAGAAAGATGGAGATTAAAATGTGTTGAGAACCTCCACCACAAGGCCAGATGAATACATTTTTAAATTGAATGATTATTAAGTCTTGGAGGAAAGAACAAATAGAGAGCAAACAGAAAACAGAACGAGAAAGGGACAAGTTAGGGACAACAAACAAAAGAGACAGTAGTCACTAACACAAGAGATTATACCCAACCCTGAAAGCAGAGTAGTCCTTACCTTGTCCACCTCCACTTCTTTAGTTTTATTTCTCTACAAACAACCACTGAATTTGCCACAAGAATGTTATGCAATCCTGACTATGTAGCAGTAGCCCATAGGATTATGAAGGCAAGGAAAAGTTGCTCACAGATAATTCTCTGCAATTAAAATACTTTCTACACTATCAGAAAACAGATGGATTCTTTTCTTTTTAATTATAATTATATAAGAACTATATTTCTGCATAAGGTGTTGGTCATTTATGGCACACCTAAGATCTCTTTTCTAAGTTCCATCCCCGTCTCAAATGGGAAAGTCAGATGATGCTATTTCAAATGAAACCTATTTATGGCACAGTTGATGTATGTTTTCATTGCGATAGATATTTTAAAACAAATAATTTACTTTTTACTGTATGATCTGCTTTTTATAACCTAGAAATAGGGAGGTTTTAATACAGATATGCAGTAATAATAACCTTAAATGCATAGTCTTGTTTTTAATTTATTTGCATTGAAGCAAAGAACTCAATTATCACTGTGAACTACATAGGAAGAAAAGAGATTTTAGTGTAGACTGCATGTTTTTCTTCTGACTTGCATTGTCTCACAATTAAAACATTGTTTATTTTACAGACAAATAAAGAGGCACCTGTATGGTACAAGAAACTGCAGAAGAAAACATCACCATAGCATTTTTCCAAAATTAGTCAAAATAATCTTTCGAGGAGTTTTTCTTTGAAGAAAGTTATTTTCACCATAATGATGACCTTTTCACCATAAAGGCGAACAACTGGGGTTTTTTTAACTGTTCTTTTATACCTGTCAAATGATCTCATGCTTCATAAAATAATTTTTAGATCTGTCCTGTGAATAAAATGTGTGGAAATAATGCTTGTAACAATTTTACTAACATATATTTGAATTTTAAAACATAAATAAACACTAGCATATTGTACATATTTATAATCTGGGCAGCTAAAGGGCTGTTATTCAGAGTGTTCAAATTAGTGCATGTTTCAGCTTTTTTATATTGTTTTTCTTGGACCCTGTGTTTCATGCCACATTCTGGCTTATAGGAATTTAAAAAAATATACATGACTTAGCATCAGACTATATCCTACTTTCTATGAAGGAAATTCATATCAGGTAGAAAAAAACATTGGTTTCTTATTGGCCTTTGATTTGTATAGTTTGTCATTTGATGTCATTTGTTCTACCAAACAGGCATTAAAAATATACTAAAGATGCAATAAAATACATCTTAAGTATCAACACGGATACTTAGTGGGCTCGATACACTTGCTCTAGTGTTGTTACATCAGTGTAGTAATAAAAATAGAACCATGATGTGTGAGTACTGCAGCATGTAATGGTGAAACGGATGACTTGCCATATTTAATTGTATGAAAATAAGCCCCATCTTCCAAGAACACAGTCTACTTATTTATTCCACTCCACCGTCTATTTAGACTATAGAAAAGGTCTCATATTTTAAAGCACTTGTAACTGCATATGGTACATTTCTATATATAACATAAATATAGATGATATTGCTTAAGTGCCTGTATACTGAAAATATTGATCAGATTGCATTTAAGAGAAAACCCTTTTTTCTTACCTCCTTTTTCCTTGGTAATATCTCTTCAACTGATTCATTGTTCCTACCTGGACATGGACAATAATTATTTATTATATAATACTGAGCTATGTCAAGCTTATGATTCCTAGATACACTTTTCTTCATTTTCCAGACAGCAGTTTGAAGAGCAGCAATACTTCCTCTGCTCCAGGTAAGCTTCAGTTTGGGGTTTTTTTTCCCTGATTCTGAGAACATGAGGTAAAAATGCTAGCAATTGCATATCACCGGATTAAAATTATCATTCTGTGAGTGTGGGAGGCCAAATGTGTAGACAGAGGTAATATCTTTTATTAGACTAACTGGTGTTCACAGGGAGAAAAATACAAAAACCTTCAGGCTCACAAACCTATCGGTACAGACATTCCTGAATAAACTTTGGTTTCCTGAAGTCTAGGGTTTTATCTAACTTATATTTTTATGTGAAAAGAAATATTAACATCTTTCATGTGAAACAGCTCCCATGTGCAGATACTAGTTTTGTATTTTATATGATTCACAGTCCCTAGTTTAACTTCCCAGACTATCCTGTTTGTCTTTTGTCACGCAATAATTAATAAATTGTATTATCTAGAAGGACTGTGAGCTATTTTAGGCATGACAGTAGTTGGAATCTTAAGTATTCACAATTTATTCTCCTTTAGTATTGTTATAGACAAATTGGTGAGATATGGACTATGAAGTGGGTGGAAAATTGGCTGATGCATGAAGCTCAAGGAATCAAGGTCATCAATGCAAAGTCCAGCTGGCAACTGATGAATCCCTCGGCATCCCTTGGCAAGTTCATAGGCATTATCAAATTTGGGGGAGTAGTCTATACACTGGAGGGCAGGATCTTGGAGGGACCTCAACAGGTTGGAAACTGGGTCAACAAGAACCTTATGAAGTTAAACAAAAGCAACTGCAGTCTCACATCTAGGATGTGGGGAATAACCCCATATGCCAGTGCAGGCTGCGGTCTCACTGGCTGGAAAGCTGCTTGGCAGAAACAGACCTCAAGGTCGTAGTGGACAACAAATTGAACATGAGTCAGCAATGTGCCAGCCAGCCTCATCCTGGGTGGCATTGACAACAGGATAGCCTGCAGGTGGGGGGAAGTGATCCTTCTCTTTGGTGCATGAGAGACCACATCTGGAGTGTTGCATCCAGTTTTGGGCTTGTTCAAGAAAGACATTGACATATTGAAGTGGGTCCAGCAGAGATTGCCCAAGATGATAGGTCCTGGAGCACCTGCTGTAGAAGGGGAGGCAGAAAGAACTGGATTTGTTCAGCCTGAAGAATAGAGGGCTTAGGGGGGAACTTGTTGCAGTCTCCAACTACCTGACAGCATGGTACAGAGACAACAGAGCCAGACTCCTCTCAGAGGTGCACAGTGATAGAGTAAGAGGCATTGGACACAAGATGGAGCACTAAAAAACTCAGCTATTATGAAAAATGTTTTTACTGTGAGGGTGGTCAAATACTGGAACAGGTTGCCCAGAGACATGATGGAATCTTCATCCTCAGAGGTACTCAGAACGCAACTGGACAAAATTCTGAGCAACCTGGTATAATTAAACCTGACTTTGAGATGGACTAAGTGACTGATTTTCACAGTTCCTGTCCAACCTAAATTACTCCATGGTGATATTTCTAAATATATTAGTATAAGACAGTGACATTAATTTACTTCTTACCATCCAAAACACACAAAGTGTTTAATTCTTCCATGTAAATACAATACAAAAGAACATTTAGATGCTCCCAGAATGAATTATACATTGTAAGTTTCTGTGTCCTCCAGGCAGCCTGATTTTCTAGGAAGGCCAACAGAAAATTACACTGATTTGTGGTGAAATTTTACTGACATTTAAACAGTTCTTCAGATGACTAAGTGACATATTCTGCAAACTTTTTTTTTAGAAAATTACTAAAAAGGTCCATCTTTAAATCTGCAAAAATAGAAGTAATTTATTAGCATATACTGATAACACATAATGCTGTTGGTAAATACTTGTAATTTGTAAATACTTAAATTTGTATTTGTTTGTAAGTACTTATAAATACTTGTAAACACTACGCAGTCCCTCTGTAGATCTCCTCAGTATATAATTTTTTTTCCAGTTGAAGACTGTATTTCTCCTGTGTCTCCTCACTAGACTCCAAGGCTATAATTAATTATCCAGGAGGAGACCTTCTAAGCTTTTCATGTGAAAGCTAGAATGTCACTGAAATATAACTATTCAAACGTGAAATGCCCTACAGCAAAAACTAATAAACCTTTTTGCTATTTAAGTAATTAAAAGGTTCAGTTGCATTACCTGTACAGCATTTTTACTGATGTTATTTCCCATAAACATAGTTGTCAAATGAATTATTCCAAAATTATTCTTCATGAAATGGTCTTTGCAGTTTCCCATCGTAGCAGACCTTTTGTCAATGATGTGTGAGTCAAAAATAATGAAGTAAAGAGAAATTTCTAAGCATAGTCATGCATGTAAGCAACTTGTGACTGAAGTGCCCAACCCACATAATCATCCTCTGTTCCTCTTTTTTCAAACCAAAGGGAGCAAGGAAAGAAAAATCTCTACCCGCTATTAAATTTCTTGGTACATTAAGTTGGTATTGCTTAAGTGATAAGTTTCATAAGTTTATGGGCTGAACAGGAAAGAAGGAAGGACAGTTGATTTAGAGCAGGTTAGGATTTTTTTTAACAGTATAATTGCTTTCTTACCTCTCTGTCCCTTACCAGAAGCAAAGAAGCTCTAAAGCATCAAGGAAATCTCTTGTTTGAGATAAAAACTGAAAACATGAAATTGCCTTTGTTAATAAAGACCTAAACTTTTAAGGCTTGTTGATAAATCCTGTGATCATAATTCACTGGCATTATAGTTTCTAAATATTTTCTATGCAAAGAAATGATATGTCATTGGGATTTGTAGTCTTCGTCCCCTTCAAGACTTTCTTTACAAAACACCGATGAAACCTTGTAAAAGAGGAACAAATGTAAATTCAACTATTAGTTGTCAGAATATTTGTCAGTATCTCTGGGATACGATTTGCTACCTCTTAGCACTTCAGCTGTGATCTTCCATTTCAGTTATCCTTTTGTATGATATCTAGTTCCAGCAAAAAAAAGATCACTAATTCTACTGAACCTCTGACATCTGCAAGATGGTCAGGCAGAATTCTTTTGCTCCTGGTGTGCATTCATCAACATAGAATCATAGAATCATAGAATAGTTGGGGTTGGAAGGGACCTTTAAAATTCATCTAGTCCAACGCCCCTGCAGCAAGCAGGGACATCTTCAGCTAGACCCCATCCAACCTGACCTTGAATGTTTCCAGAGATGGAGCATCTACCACCTCTCTGGGCAACCTCTGACAGGGTTTCACCGCCCTCATTGGGAAAAATTTCTTCCTTACATCTAGTCTAAATCTAATTTCCCAGTTTAAAACCATTACCCCTTGTCTTATTGCAACAGGCCCTGCTAAAATGTCTGTGCCCATCTTATAAGCCCCCTTGAAGGACTGGAAGGCTGCAATAAGGTCTCCCTGGAGCCTTCTCTTCTCCAGGCTCAACAACCCCAACTCTCTCAGCCTGTCCTCACAGGAGAGGTGTTCCATCCCTCTGATCTGCACCCACTCCAACAGGTGCATGTCTTTCCTGTGCTGAGGGCTCCAGAGCTGGACGCAGGACTCCAGGTGGGGTCTCCCCAGAGTGGAGTAGCGGGGCAGAATCACCTCCCTTGACCTGCTGGCCACGCTGCTTTGGATGCAGCCCAGGATACAGTTGGCCTTCTGAGCTACAAGTGCACATTGCCAGCTCATGTCCAGGTTTTCACCCACCAGTCCCCCCAAGTCCTTCTCATCAGGGCTGCTCTCAATCCCTTCATCCCCCAGCCTGGACTGATACTGGGGGTTGTCCCAACCCAGGTGCAGGACCCTGCACTTGGCCTTGTTGAACCTCATGAGGTTCACGCAGGCCCATTCCTCGAGCTTGTCCAGGTCCCTCTGGATGGCATCCTGTCCTTCAGGTGTGTCAACCGCACCACTCAGCTTGGTGTCATCTGCAAACTTGCTGAGGATGCACTTGATCACGCTGTCTGTGTCACTGTTGAAGATACTAAACGGTAGTGGAAGAATTTCTACATCTTTGGAAGACGTGACTCTGAGAGCATGACTTTCTAGAAATAAATTACTACTTTTTGAAGCAGTGTTTATGTTATGATGCATATACCTCAATCAATTGTCAGCCTGTTGCATGTTTACATGAAAACAGATTTATATACAACAGTTTGAGTCTGTAACAGCCTGTCATCTTTCAGGATTACTCTCATTAGGGGGTCTACTTTACGGAGGAAAGAATTTATCTCCCTGTTAGCATTACATTTAAGAGAACACATGGCAGACTTTTTACTGAGTCAAAGAAATGTATCCCTGATATTTTCTTATACCAAAAAACATCGAGAATCCGTATTCATTCTCAACCTTTGAAAATTAAACAAGTATCTCTAGAAGATCCAGTTTTATTTAGGTTCTTTGGGCAGTATTATCCCCTTCTTAAATTCCTAGGATTGATTGGGAACTCTTGACCTTTAAAAAGCATACTTCCATAACTTACTTAATTTAGTTAGACTTAGGGTATTTCAGACTGAAGCTGGGCAGCTATCAGCAGCAGTACAAGGTGCTGAGTCTTGGGGGATGGCACTGTTGGCGGAAATGGACAGCAGTTGGGAATTATGCAAGAGTGAGTGGCGGGTATTGCAGAAGCTTTTAGCAGTAGGAGAAGTAGGTACAGCTTTTCGCAGATGTTAGACCCTCTGCAGCTCTTTAAGCCCTCTGCTGACAGCCCAGAACCACAAACTTTGTTCCACAGAGTTCATTTTGCAGAGTTCCCTGGGTTTCTTTCCTCACTGGTAAGTTTTCTATAACAGGAAATACCTCCTTCTTTTTTTTTTTTTTTAAGAGAGAGACTTCTTGTTCTCAGGACATTGGAACTGGGTTCAAAAAATGGTGAATTTTGATCGGCTTACCCTTTAAAGGATAAAGGGGACAAAAAACACAGCAAATTTCATCCCCATGAAAGCAGGAAATGGCAGAAATATTAAATGCAAAAAGTTAGGATTGATCATGGAAATAGCTTTTACTCAGAAACTTAACATGTTTTCATAGACTGTGTGCCCTTTTTGAAGATACTACAGAAATAACCACTGCAAAAGAGAATGCCGCTTTGATACAAGCAATAGAATCAACTTTGTTTGACCATGAATAATTGAAGTCTTTGTGTTAATGCTTCTTTTAAGGAGTAGTGGATCAGCAAATGTAACTTAATTGCAGGAAAAGTCTTATGGATGGAATTTATGACTGTATTTCAATGAAAGTCTTTTCATGTTTCCTTTTGGTTAAATAGAAGAAGGATTACTTAGATTGTTCAGTGTTGCAGCTGAAATTGTTAGCACTTCCCAGTGCTCCTTTTTATCATTATTTTAGAGACACATATTGCACCATGCAAGACTTTCTTTTTTGCTTTCTTATTCAGTTCCTTAGAAGAATTTGTGTCTTTGTACATTATTATCAGGTAGAGCCTGTCAGTGTAGTGCTTGACTTTTATGTAGGAGTTGTCATCTAGAATTTATGTGTGGATTTTAAACAGGATTGTTACCTAAGTGCACTGGCCCTTTCTAAAAGAAAGAGTTGGAAATACTCCCACCGAGTTCTCTCTGAGACCTTGAGAGAGGGTCGTTTCTGGGCCCAAACTTCCTTGTGCTCCTCATCACTGGTATAGTGCCACACATACAGGAGACTTGTCACTCTGTTTCACAGGCCTATGGTTTCCAAGCACGCGGCTCCCAGTGCCGGTGGAGCCGTGTAGACAGAGATTCACAAGTTGTCATCTGTAGCTACGTGTAAGATGTTCACGCAAAAATTAATATCACTCATCTCTTCCGTGGGAAGTGTAAGGAGGAAAAAATACAATATTTTGGTGCAGTCTATTCACTTGCCACCTTCTCCTTCTCGAGGGTTAAATTATTATAGCATATAAATAAAATTCTGGTGAGTCTTCATTCTTGGACATTGGAAAGGAAACATGCTGCAAGTCCTGCAAGGATGGCTAAGTCCTTTCTTTCAGATACTTGATCAGAGATCTTCTGTGTTCAGATCTTGGGTACTGACCAGACAACGCCTAAGAGATCAGTAAGCACCACTTCTTACACATTAATCTTTATTTTATTAACTTATTACTTAAATACTAAGTCCCCCAAATCCACTCAGTATTTATGAGTAAAGGAGTACGTGCCTGAAAGTAAGAACAAGCAGTAAAGGGACTAATATGTCAATGACTTGAGTCTTACTGAATTAGCGCATTCCTTTTCATTTTGTGTCATTTCTTTCATTATTGCAGTAATTAACTTTGCAGAATTGCGTCTGTTCCATTCAGCAGGGAAGGGAGAACAATAACAGTGTTTGCCAACAGCAGGAGGGAGCTTACCTTTCTTTCTCAACCTGGTAAAATCTCTGCACGCTAATCTCAATGCACAGCTAGGATGCCCTCCTACACAATGGAGACTGTCTGAAACCTCCTTTAGGGAAACCTGAGTGAGCTGACTAGATCCGTTGTCAATGAAAATCAAATACCCAATCCTATGAAATGTAGCGGTTTTTCATTCTGACGTGCCATTTCAAATCTGTACAGGCTGAAACCTTTGTCAAAGAGTTTTTCACCATGGTAGTAATTCTGAGGTAGCTGAATGACTTTAAAAACTGTTACAGAGTATTTTCAATCCATTAAACTCTGTGAAACTGCAAAGAAATAAACTATGTGAAGTTCTTACGTTTCCAGCTGTAGTAACATCAAGAATCTTTCATAATTCACTATTATTCTTTTGTAGTTGTAAACTGAAATATTATATGTAAATACATAATTTTATGTGCTTTATTATACTATTATATAATATATTACATATAATACAAATATCACATGTAAATACACATTTTAACTTAAGTGATATTATTTTAGTTTAATAGTATTTATTTGTAATACAGAGAAAAATATTTTCCTGTGAACATCCATGTTTAAGTTGCTTTTGGTTATCAATGAAATGCCAGTACAGTATCTTGAAATTAATTTTATTTAAAAGTATAAAGGTTACTGTACGGCATCTTCTTCGTGGGCCCATCTGATCTATTGTCCTGTCTCCAAGAATTGTCAGGTTCAGGAGAGAAAGGTGCAAACTCCTCGTGGGCCAACAGTGGACAGCACCACATTTACTGATTTGAATGATAGCCCTAGTTTTCATGAAAATATACAGTATACTTAATATGCAAGCTTTCGGATTCACTGGATGTCTCTGGAAACAGGAATACCTGATCCACCTTCTCAGCTATGTTTTTCAGTTATTCTTTCACGTAACAGATTTTCTATGTTCTTTATTCTTGTCACTTCTATCTAATTTCTGAAAACATAAAGATGTAACTGTAAGGTTCTTGAAACTATCTTGGTGCCACTCAGCCATGGAGGTACCAAAAGTACAGATACTCCTGCATTCTCAGTGACCAACTAGACTTGTCCTAGTCGTGACAACGCTAAGTCCTACTGCTGCACAGAGAGTTGGCAGTACTAACAGTGCTTCACTCTGTGTGGAATACTAATTGTTGGGTTTGGTAATAAGACCAAGTTTGATTCTGAACGTTTATTTATTGGACCAGAAACTGGAACTCAGATCTCTTTGCAATCATTATTCTAAGCAATAAACAACTGGTGATGCTTCTCTTCACGGGGTATTCACCTACTGAATAGATAGTGGAACAGTCTGAACAGAACTGGCTTCACAGCACTCCTTAGTCGTTATACTGCTTCCATAGGAAACTGAGTATGTCGCTGTTTGCGTCGGGTAGAGGATAGCATTGGATCTGATCATCACCCTTGAATGTTCACAGAAGTTAACTTTGGGCAAGATAATGATGGGAGCATTGCTGAAGAAAGGAGTGACCTTCAGCCCTTCAGCTTTGGAAAGAAACGGCCAAGACAAAATTCAGAGCTTCCAGTCTATTAGTTTGAAGCACCTCCTACAGACAACATAAAGCTCCTGACAGCATACTGAATTTAATATATGCCTCTTTCTTTGTTTTCTGATGTCTACTTTAAAAATACCAATTTTCTAGTTTTTATTTATCCCATTCTTAAGCAGCTAACTTCATGAAATAATAAGGAACCTTGGACAAATCGTAGAATGTGTGGATACCATGACTACTTCAACGCTCAACTTTGCAAAGGTTTTATGTTGCCAGCAAGAGTCGATTTAATCCAATAAAGCAAATTGTGGGGCCATAGCATTTGGTGGAGGATGGATATTTAAAAATTTAATGCATTAATGTTTAACAAAGTAGAGGGGAATTCCTTAAGTTGCATAATTCAGTGTGAAGAGCCAACTTCTTTGGGTATTTGGCTATTACTTAGCTTTCCGTGAGCGCTGTTTTCACTCTTGCATTCAGAGTAGAGAGAAGCAAGCATTGCATCACACTGTCTCTCAGTGTGGTATTTTTGAAAGAAACACTGACATGAGACTAGTTTAATGGTACCACAATGTCCTTGGGATGAAGAACATAGAGCTTTTTTTGTTCTTCTTAAATTAGATACCAGAAAGGCTGATTGCCACTGCTTCATACTATAAATAACGTCACCTAGATTGGAAGTGCTGCAATGGATCATTGCAAAATGCTTCTGCTGATAGAACACAGTGGACCAAGCTGGTCTAACCTACTGTGATTAATAATTATCTCACAGGTGAATTTCACTATGTTCAAATAATTGTTTTAATGTAAGATTTAAAACAACAGGGATGGATGCAGATGCGGTATTGATGAAAGACAGTTTGTGCAATTGCAACCTGCTCTATTCACATATCTGGCAATGCTAACATGAAGCAGAAGAGTTAACATCCTCTTTGTCCCTTCCAGTTTTACTTCTTTCCCTTTTCAGTGAAGCCATATCTAAATACAAAACTTAAAATTTGAAAAAACTGTAGTGCTACATGGTAAAACACTTTAAAACATGTAGAACAAGATGTGATTTTTATCCTGATCCTGGCAAAATATATTTTAATATTAGTCTGTTTCTCTGGTGCAATAAAATACAGGCTATTTTTTAACACGGGTCACATGCAGTTATGTAGTATCTTATGGCAATTTGTACCCAATACTGTGTGCCAGATTTATGAATCATTTGGCCTTACTGTTGAATTACATGGAAGCAAGATTTTCTAATCACTAAAAAAAGCTTTGTATTTTGTTAGTCTATGAAGTTATCTATATGCAATCTAGAGAGAAAGAAGCCTTGTTTTGTTAAAAGATTGAATCAACTTTTCCTCTCCTTTATCATCTGACATATCTTTTAAGCAACACTGGGATTAAGATGTGTTGCTAAAGTCTTGCCTCATCCAACTTGCCACATTAGTTACGAGTTCATGCGTAAGCAGGCTCCAGAGCTTAACTAAGCATGTTATGAACCGGTCAGGTAAACGCATTTGAAATGGGCTACACATTCATGAACTGCAGTTTTCCATATCATAACACAGTAGACATAGACCAGGCTGTCATTAAGTCATCCAGCAACAAGAATACTTATGGATCAAATGTGAACATTATAATACATAAATATTTTTATCTAAAGCTGCTCTAGTAAAAAAAAGAAAAACCAGGAAAATATTGCTAAAGTAGAGAAAGGTTTTTTATCTGGTCTCTTGTTCTAAAAGTAAACATTTCTTTTTACTTATTTATTTTTTTTAATATTTCAAAAAGAATTTTCAAAAAGAAATTATGAAAAAATGAACTTTACAAAAATCTTTAGTATGTTACAAGCAGAAACTAGCTAAGCTAGTTGTAACAGTTGACTGCAATTTAAATCTCTCTTTTTGGAAAACAGTATCCTTAATTACCTGAATAAATTAATATCCTTAAAATATTCCAGAGGGTAGTGTTCAACTACTCAGTGTCCAGATGGAGATCAGTGATGAGTGGTGTCCCTCAGGGGCCCATACTGGGACCAGAACTTTTTAGTATCTTCAACAGTGACACAGACAGCGTGATCGAGTGCACCCTCAGCAAGTTTGCAGATGACACCAAGCTGAGTGGTGCGGTTGACACACCTGAAGGACAGGATGCCATTCAGAGGGACCTGGACAAGCTCGAGGAATGGGCCTGCGTGAACCTCATGAGGTTCAACAAGGCCAAGTGCAGGGTCCTGCACCTGGGTTGGGACAACCCCCAGTATCAGTCCAGGCTGGGGGATGAAGGGATTGAGAGCAGCCCTGATGAGAAGGACTTGGGGGGACTGGTGGGTGAAAACCTGGACATGAGCTGGCAATGTGCACTTGTAGCTCAGAAGGCCAACTGTATCCTGGGCTGCATCCAAAGCAGCGTGGCCAGCAGGTCAAGGGAGGTGATTCTGCCCCTCTACTCCACTCTGGGGAGACCCCACCTGGAGTCCTGCATCCAGCTCTGGAGCCCTCAGCACAGGAAAGACATGCACCTGTTGGAGCAGGTCCAGAGGAGGCCCAAAAAAATGTTCAGAGGGATGGAACACCTCTCCTATGAGGACAGTTGGAGTTGTTGAGCCTGGAGAAGAGAAGGCTCCAGGGAGACCTTATTGCAGCCTTCCAGTCCTTCAAGGTGGCTTATAAGAAAGTTGGGGACAGACTTTTTAGCAGGGCCTGTTGCAATAGGACAAGGGGTAATGGTTTTAAACTAAAAGAGGGGAGATTAGACTGGATGTAAGGAAGAAATTTTTACCACTGAGGGCGGTGAAACCCTGTCACAGATTGCCCAAAGAGGTGGTAGATGCCCCATCCCTGGCAACATTCCAGGACAGGTTGGACGGGGCTCTGAGCAATCTGATCTAGTTGAAGATGTCCCTGCTCATTGCAGGGGGTTGGACTAGATGAACTTTAAAGGTCCCTTCCAACTCAAACTATTTTATGATTCTATGGAATTAAGTGTAGAATAAAGCTGGATTTACTGGCTTACCTGAATATTGTTTTTCCAACGTGTTTTGTAGAAAATAATGTGAGTAACACTTGAGGTTGCAAGTGCCAATATGTTAACAAAGTGTTTCACGTTTTTCTCACTGAACAATTATTTACTTTTTTTGATCAGGCTCTAAATATTTTTCAGAAAGGCAAAAATAATGAGCGGAAAAAAGCAACATTGTGTTAATTAACTCTTTAACTATGTTGGATATTATTTAACAACCTACTACTTTATGTCTGAGAACTGAAATTGAAACATTCTAAAGGACTTTTTGAAATTGAATGCATCTGCAGCTCATGGTAATAATATAGTTAGCTAAACGAAGGTGAGATCTGTAATACTGTCCTATGTTTAGACATTTTACCTTCTACAACATTTGATTTTTTTTTTTAATGGACATCTTACTTATGTTACTTATTTGAAAAGACGGACGTTTCTGTGTGCATGTATTTGGATAGATG
Organism: Phaethon aethereus; assembly: GCF_964289735.1. Lineage (NCBI taxonomy): Eukaryota > Metazoa > Chordata > Aves > Phaethontiformes > Phaethontidae > Phaethon > Phaethon aethereus. The sequence continues at coordinate 176,317,142 of NC_138575.1, read as the reverse complement.
TATGTCAGTTCTAAAGCCTGGCTGTGAATGGACATGAGTCATCACTGATAACCACTGTTATTTTTCCCCTATCATTTCTAGATTGTTCCAGTGATGGCAAATTGGTCACTTTCTGTTTACTCCTTACCTAAGTATATGAAACTAGACAAACGGTGTGGAGGCAGTTGCTTCCTTGATGGAGGGGAGATCATCATGAGGCAAACAGAAACCATGGAGGGGGATGCAGCAGTGCCTTTTCATTACAGTACATGATTAGAAATACAGACGTTTCCCCACCCAGCAAGATGAATATTGTCACCAACTCACTCACGTGCAGCCACATTTTATCAAGACTGATGAGCTTTCTCGTAGTTGAGGTCTGGAGTCTCTGAGGTCGGTAGCGGTTGGTTCCTTCATCTTTCTTATCGGTCAACTTGTGATGGCCACTAAATGCAGCAGATCTTGTAGTGAGTTTTTAGTTTCACTGGTGAGTCTGGATTCATTCTCTGACTTCTGGAGTTTTGACTAAGATCAGGATTTTAAACATTCTCATCACAAAATGATACTCCTCTTCTATGGTGTGATTGGGATGATAAATCAAGTACACCTTCAGAAGCTTTCATGGGAAGTAGCCTTCAAACTTCTGACTCACTCTTCTGCTGCAGCCTGAGGTAAGTTTTTGTAATCTCTACTTTGCCGTTATCCTTCCTGACAAGTGACATCCAGTTATTCAGCTCACTATTGAAAGATGTTTAATGTGTCTTCAGTGGAGGTCAAACTTCACTTAGTCTTGAGGCAGATGCATGGAAAATCAGTACTTGCTATTGACTTTTTTTTAAATCACTTGGTCATTCCTCAAGAAGGTTGAGCATTTCAGTAAAACACCCTCACCAGTGCCAGTTACAATATAACAGCTCTACATGAGGTTCACTTGCTTAGGCTTCTAAATTTTACATCCTTCTTGGCCACTCAAGGAATCGTCTTGAGATAACTAGCCATTATTAAGCCCAGAACCTTTTCATGGCTTCATATATATTTATACTGAAAGATGTATATTTTAAAGGCATCCAACATACCAAGGAATCTACGGATTTGTTGTTTCAGTAGACAGATTTCCCACCTTCATTATTTATTTCTCCCCCACGTTTAATCTCATCAACAAAATTAATCAATTATTATGTTTTCTTTAAAAAAGGTAAACAGCTTGTTAAAATTCAAGTCCCATAAGAACTTATACACCAACCCAGCAATATTCCATTTGAAAAAAGTTGAGACTTGTCAATTAGGAGTTTTAATCAAAAATGTTGAGCTGAATCAAGTGATATACTTTACAAAAATGTGTTTTGCATAAACTCTGTTATCTTTTGTGACCAACTTTATTCAAAAGTAGTTCAACAAGGTCTTGTTTTGCATAAGCGTATACTGAGTAGCATAAATTATACTATCTATTTTAATAAATCACATTGACTATTCACATTAAGCTGTTCAAATTAATGTCACAATGCAAATTTATCATTGCCTGCATCATTTAATTTATATTTTCTTTTAAGTATTAGTTGTAGCTCTAGCTTTCTTAACAGTCTTCTGGAACATGACTAATATTCTAACAATTACTGAATATTAATCCTGAAAGCTCACTGACCAGCTCTTTTAAAATTCTTGGTGTGAATTTATCCAGACATACTCATCTAAGATCATTAATAGTAGCTGTTTTAATATGCTCTTGAATTACTGTTGAAATGAAAAATATTTTGTCATCATTGACATTTCCTATTCTTTTCCCAAATACAGCACAGGAATATTTAGCATGTTTTTTCTCCTTGCTTATCAACAGTTCTACATTTTTTATCTATACCAGAGAATTGTTAGAGTTCTTAATACATTTCATGGACTTTTTTTAGATGTTCTTTTCAATGCGGGTCATTGACTTCTTAGGCATCTTCCTTCCTCCATATTATTTTTCCATAATCACTGCCATCAAAGTTATATTTGCTATTACTAGTTCTTTTCCCAGCTGTTGAGTATCTATAATTATAACTGCTTTACAAGATGCCCTCTAAAGAGGCAGAAGAGGCTGTCCTTTTGAGTAAGGGGTGTTTTGTTTTGACTAGCTTCTGTGGGATTGTAGACTTTGAGGACTGTACTCACCTCACTCAGACTCTACCTAATTATTCACTGATTGCTACTTAAGCCTACTATTTATTTCAGCTTTGTCAAATTAGCCCTTTTAAGTGACCAAGTTGGTATCTTTTTGTTTCAGTCCTTTCTGCTTATTACACACAGTATGATTAAATAATCATTTTGGGATGTCCACCAAAAGTTTCCCTTTTTTTGACCAGTTATCAGATCTGATGATTATCAACTTGTCTAGTGCAGAATTCTCCTATGCCAGATGCAAGATTGTTTGAGTACAGAGACTACCGCTTAATTTTAGAAAGTGTGAAGACATCAGTGCCACTAGCCTGAGCTCTCCTGCTTCACCACTAAGGGTACAGCTACGAGACACACTGAAATTTAGGTTCCTACCCTTGCTCTGAATCAGGCAGTTCAGGTATCACAGGGGATGTAGCCACACAGGGTCATTAGCTTCTCTGGGTAGCCAAAGTGGTCTGTCAGGGTCTCTGCAGTACTCCTCGTATCGCAGTAGGCAGCACACTGTACCCTGCAGATACTACACTCTAACGTCCCCAGGATCTTCATTCTGCACATTGCAGGCAGTTGGTTAAGGAGCTTATCCTTTCTTGCCCTGCTTGAAAGAACACAGCATAAGAGGTGAAGGATTTTTTTTCTGACCACATCCCTTAATTATTTTTGCTTTCAACATCAGGATTTAGTTCCAAATGAGTATTCGCTGCCCTACCTCATTATGCTCCTAGAGACTGTTAAACAAGTAGCATGTCATTACTTTAATGCCCTCCTAGCTTGTCCAGCCAGACCATCTCCTCTGGCACATCTGAGCCTGTAAAGGCTCCATCTCCCAACTGGTGGACCGGTATTTCACACAACCCAAACCACTCTACGTTACTTCTCTAATCAGGAGATTTCAGCCAAAATACGCAAGTACAGCAGTTTTACAGTTAGTGTTTCTTAACAATTTTTCAGCATAAACATTCTGCAGCCAAAAATCGTTTTTTTAGTAGTGAAGAATGTGGGTTTGTCTCTCCTATTCAAGCAGTTAAACATCAGGATAGGACTACCCATTGCTCACAAGTGTTGCCAACAGCATTTGCTTTTACAGAGCGGGCAGACTCCACGCTGCACGGGGGAGGCAGAAGACGAGTGGCGGTGGCTCCCACCAAACTTCCAAGTGGCAGGCAAACCACCTTTCCAAAAATCGTTATTTTCTAAGTACGCATTTTAATTACTCTTGCGTAATTACCCCGTGTACAGATTTCCATCTGCGCTAATGGTACATAAATAATTAAATGACACGCTTAAAGAGCGTGCTGTTGGAGTTTCTGGCCCTACCGTGCAAGAAGTCAGAGCCCAGCAGCTGTATGACAACAGATGAAAATACAGGAAACACTCGTCTCTTAAAGCTGAGTCAGTGACCTGTTGTTCTCAGAAAGGCCTGTTGTAACAAACAGCCTCCAGTTCAGACATACGTTAAACCTATAGAGGTCAAAAAATGGGACTGGAAATAATAAAAGATTCTTCTGTATTTCCTCTTCTCAGGTGGGCTGAAAATATTTGAAATGTACCTGGAAAGGAGAAATACAAGGCTGTTACCTAAAGTTATTAAGACTCCTTAATATCTGAGTAAAGATTGGGTTCAGCTACTGAGTAAGATGTCTTGTTTCCTCCAGACAGGTTGATGATTCTTAATCCAAGAATTCAAGTAATGAGCAGTTGAAGTTTCCATCTTGAAGCATCTGTTCCGCCAAGTCAGCACTGGCCTTGATAAATAGCAAATCAGACTGATGCATGCAAGTGTATACACACATGCTCAAGTTAAACTTGAGGGAAAATACTTGAACAGATCTCTGCATAGGCAGATTTATATAATTAATCTGTAATTAGGCTTTATACAGTGCAGACTGACTCAGGTCAAAACACAGAAAATGCAGACATGGTAGGATCTTTACCTGTTGCTGCAAAAATTTTTTTCAAAGGTTATTTGTGGGTAAGTTTACATACCTTCATTTAGTTGTCACAAGCCTTCACTGCTATTCTAACTTACTCATCTTATAGTGGAAGAAAAATATGTTTAGCTAAAGGATAGAAACAAACCACAAGTACAACTGCATCTGGGTGCTTTTAGTAATCCTAGCAAACTTCAAACATAAATTTTAAAGTTTTGCCTCATTTTTAACTATGCAAAGGAGAAGCTTGCGTACGCCACTCATAAAGTCTGTACCAGCCTTTGCAATGGTGACTCTCCCTTGGCCTGAGGAATGGAGGAATTGGTTCTTTTGCTATTTTTATACCTTTATTTTCTAAAAAACTGTCAAATTCAGTTCTCTGGTGCTGGAGTCACTCTGTGGAGGAGGTTTCTACCTGGCATGATGTGCCGACTCCATTCCAGTGCCAAGAAATGTCAAAGTTGGTCACAAAGATACGCTCTTCATTGCCAGCAGCACAACGAAGAAATCCTGAGGGATTCCACTGGGAACAGGAAGTTTTTAACACAACTGTCCTAAGGTATACAGCGGGGTTGGCAAAACAAAAACTCACTTTCTGTACATGCTTCACAACAAAGCCTTGTCCAGGCATTTTCCTGACTTTATGGCTTTGCACACCAGAGCTAAAAGGTGGAACTGGATGGCTATTGAAATGTTAAGAGGGGAAAGAAGTCAAGATGAAGTGTATTTTTGCTCAAAACACCAGGCTGAATTAATTAGGGAGTGCCATTTGTTATTTCAGGAAGAGTACCCTTTTCTCCATAGGGTCTATCACAGGATTTTTGGTAAAGTAAAATGAAAAATGGGGACTGGGCTTGCCTTTGTGTAAGCAAGGGGAACACCTCTGTAAGCTAATCCTGAAACGGCAACAGATAAAGGTACACAGCATTAGACTATCGTTTCATGATTTTCCACATTCACTTTAACAGAAAGTCACCCTGCTACATTCCTCGTTGTGGTGGTGCTGTATTGTATAGTGTGAGTGGCATTTGCAAAGCCTGTCATGAGCTAAGATGGTACCTTGTGCCTAGTGCAATCCTGTTTTCAGTGAAAAGTTGGAATGAGAAAAATAATTACTTCCTTGAGGTAGAAGGATGGTACTGGTTCTCTCTGGAAAGTCAAAAGTAAGAAAAGAAACCATTTCTTCCCTTGGGGACATGGACTCTCATGGGTGGCCAAAAGTACAGCCAGCTACTGATTTTGCAAGAAGAAAATTTATTTTCACTTCTCTAGTAAGTTTACATGAAAAAATGAGGTGGGTATTTGTTGACTCAGGACAGGCCTCTAAATGTGCTAAAAGCTCCCGAAATTATTATCAGACACCCTCCTACGGCTTCAAGTCTGGCTCAGTTCAGCTGTGGTCCTCAGGTTTCCCTCGCCTCTTCATTGTGAAACAACTTGTCCATGTCTTTCCACTCCTTCCCTACCCCTCCAAACAATGCATGTGGTGCAGGTCCCCATCATCTCCAGCCCTCCCCCTCCCCACCAGGACACCGGAACACAAGCACCTTCCCTAAGAGGTAGGTCCGGCAGAGCCGATGAGTTAGGAAAGCAGGGAGCCCGTCTCCATCCATCCTGTGCCCCTCCCACTCATCCCAAACGCCTTTGCTCCCGACCCCCCACCCACGAGGCCGTGCCGAGCTCCACCGCTGCCAAGCTCCTGACCGCCTGGGACTCGACGTGCGTTCTTGTTTTCTCCTGTCTCCCCTAATGGGTATAGCACTACTAAGCGAAGAGGAATGCACAGAACAAGAGAGTTCAAAGTAATTGAGTCTACATTCATTCGGAAAGCCTGGATCCTTGCCCGCTCAGAACCTGCAGCATTTACATAGCTGCAGAAAATTTAACCCCTTTTCACTGAACCTGGTAATGCCTTTTCGAGCGCAGAGCACCGCACTTCTCTCATCAGCGACCGGAGACGCCGGAAAGTGTCCTTCACATATCCAGTTCCAGGTGCTTACCACTCAATTAAAACATTGAGTTTTATTTCTCCTTTTTGCTCTGCGGGAACAGAAACTTAAGGCCTTGAGTTTTCATTTTTATAAGATGCTCAGGGAACTGTGTTGCAGAGGAAGGATCACTTACCGTAACTCCCGAACGCTTCTGCTGAACGTCGGCTTTACTTACACAAACAGAACTGTCCTGGGCCTAAAAGAGCTTACTCAGCTTTCTGCTGCAGATTTGCCTGTTAAGGTGTACACTCGCTTCTAACTCTGTCTGCAAAATCAGTGAAGAAACAGAAACATTCCAAAATTATTATAACTGCAAATTTGTAATTTCGTTTCTGAAGGTTAATTCTGAACAAACTCTCCTTTCAAATTAATTTAGGAGATGATGTTAGTTGGCAGCTTATTACTGACTTTAAACTGGTAAATAAAAATTATTTGTTCAAAGAAGTATAAAATCTAATAACAATGGAAATTATTAAAACAGGTTAGCAAATTAGTTTTTGTCTGGATCTAAGCATTCATTTAGACTGTCTAGAAGCTAAACAGTGCAGCACTGAGTAGGTCAGATAAGCAGCAAACCTGAGAAGGAACAAGAGTCAACCTGACTTGCTTGTTTAATCGTTAGTGACAGTAGAAATGCTAAAATAAAAAAATTACCCTTTAAAAATTATATACTCTTTAGTAATCTTCCATTGCCTGTTGCTTGACAAAAGGCCCATCATTAGCACAAAAACATGGCGATGGGATTGGATTTGTTTACCTGTAGTTCAGACCTAATTATACCCTTTTTAAAAAAATTAAAACACATTCAGAGCTGCTTCTGAAAATGTTTAAGTATACACAGAGCTTTACTCAGCGATGCTGTTCTAATTAACCCGCCAAAGCGTTTGCCAGAGCAGGCCCTTTATAAATGTACATATATAAAACAAAGCAAAACAAAAAAACAATTTTGAATTATCTGTTTATCATTCATTTAATCAGGTGGAGGTAAAACATATAATTAAAGTTTGCAAGTCTCAGAAACATTTCAGTTACTACAGCCATACAATTTACATAAATGTCTGAAAGTTACCAGAATATGCGCTACATCAGATGCTGCTTAGCCCTGTATTGTGCCCGATCTAGGAGAATTACAGCCGAATTAAGTTCCGGACAGCATAGTGCAGTATTACTAGTTTTGCATTGTTAAAGCTGTTACAGAACAGTTTATACCAAACTTGTAATTTCAGAAGGTCAAAAAACATAGTTGAAAGTCTAACTGGGTTGAAATAGGGTACATGAAGGGCCTTCAAAAAACATAGCTTGAAGCATAACCCTAAACCAGGGCGGGTTTATGAAGGGCATTCACACAGAAACAAAACATGATTTTAAAATCTGTTTGTTAAAACACGTATTTCTAGGCTAGAATGGGGAAAGAAATGCCAGCAATGGGTCTTCGGAAAAGGACACCGAAGTCGCGTGTTGTATGAATCCGAGTACGTGTTAGCGTTGGATGGAAATCAGCCTGCATGACTTTAAATGCTGCGCTGACAGGAGCAGCCGGATCTCTGTTAGCAATAACAAGCATCAAGCGGCTACATATTGCTAAACAGACAGTTTGTGCAAAGAAATGTTATGCTGAACTCTTTCCTGGTGCTGTAATTAGCTTTCTGCATGCAGGCTCTGAGACATCCTACTCGCCATGAACTGGAAGGCAAAGGGGAGGAGTGCCAGGTTGACCAGAATTTTTTTTTATTATTATTATTTTTTACATTTAAGAAAAGAGCCTTGTCTGTAAATTTTGGGGGATAAATCCGCGGGGGGAAGAGGTTGCCAACATTTCCGCGGGTTCGCAGCTTCTCTCCCTGCAAACCGGGAGCGCAGGGCTGGAATGGCCGGGAGAAAGGTGGAAAGTTTGGTTTTTTTCCAAGGCTCCGCTACACGCTCTACTTTTCCCATGCGACGCGAGCCCTTCGGTGTTGCACAGCAGGACAGCGTCCCTCCTTCTCCTTCTCCTTCAGTGAAACACGCGGGAGTTTAGCTCACCGTCCTGCGTCTACGGGGAAATATGCTTTACGTCGAAACCACACCTCAAAACAAGTAAATGGAAACTTGCCTCATCCGAGGGGGGTGGGGGGGAAGGAAAAAAAAAAGGGAGAATTGTCGCTATCTTTTCCTCTCCCCTTCTTCCTTCTCCTCTGAGCTATTCCTGCAACAGCATTTTCACAGCGTACGGCGGAGATGTATACTGCAGCTCTGAAATTTATTAGCAGCAGGTTTCGAGTACGAGTTGCCTTCGGGACAAAAAATAATAAATTTGAATGACTGCTTTTAAAACCCTTTTGAAGATGAAAGGTAGGAGAGACGGTTGTTTTAAAATGCCTACATTAGCAGCGCTTCTTTAAAAGACTATAAATAATACGAAAGCAGGAGAGGGGCCTCAGCAGACGGCCGCACTTGTTGAAAACCCTCTTCCACCGCGCCGCCAGCACCGCGCCGGCCGCCCCTGCCCGCACAGGGCGGCACGCCGGCAGCCACCGGCCCCTCCGCCGGGCACCTCTTCCCGGGGTGGCCGGGTTGGTACCGCGGCCGGGGCCACGCCGCGGCGGGGCCGCGCAGGGCCGGGCAGGGCCGGGCCGGGCCGGCGCGCCGCGGGGAGGAGCCGTCCGCGCTCCCCGTAGGCAGGGCAGCCCGCAGGGCCGGCCCCCTTCGCCGGGCTGGGTGGGGTGTAGGGGGGGCCGGGGGTGGAGTAGGGTGAAATAGAGGCGGGCGTGTGTCACCGGGTAGATACCCGCGGCCAGGTACAGGCGGAGGCACTGACGACACCGGAGTGGATGCGCTCTCGGGCTGGGGCTCTTGGGGAGTGAGCGCACGAGTAGCCGCCGCCCGCCCGGAGCCGCCCGCCGGCAAGTCCCCCTTGTGCCGGGGCGGGCAGCCCGTCCGCGCCGCACCCGCCGCCGCCAGCCTGCCTCATGGCTACCAGGGTGCTGACCATGAGCGCCCGCCTGGGCCCCGTGCAGCAGCCCGAGGAGCCGGTGTTCGCGCAGCTCAAGCCCGTGCTGGGGGCCAGGGAGGCAGCGATCTTCCCCGGGGAGGACCTGAAGCAGCAGCCGCCGCCGCCTCAGCAGCAGCAGCAGCACCCGGGGGGTGGCGGCGGCGGCGGGGGGGGCGGCGGCGCGACCCTGCAGGCGGAGGAGATGGTACAGGTAGGCAAGCGGCCACCCGCCTCACACCCCACCGGCCATCGCCCCTCTCCGCGGCGGGGCCGCCCGGGCGGGGAGCGGCTCCTGAGGAGCGGGCGGGCGGGCGGGACTGGGTGGGGCCGGGCCGCGAGGCGCAGGCAGCGGACTCCGAGGTGCGGGGCGGCGGCTGCGGTGTGCTCAGCCGGGGCTCCCGCCTTCCCGCCGGCGCAGCGCGGTGCGGCGGCCCGGGGCGCGGCTGAGGCGGCCGGGACTGAGGCGGGGCGCGGGCTCCGGCGGCGGCTGACGGGCCCGTCCCGGGGCGGGGGGAGCAGGGCTGCCCCCCCGGGTGTGTTGAAAGCTACAGCTGCTGCCTTCGCACTTGCCCGGCGGCAGAATTAGAGCGGCCGCCTGTCCTCCTCGCCCACGCAGGGAGTCATGTTCGGGGTGGGGGGGGGACACGGCACACCGGGCGAGGGGGGAGTTCCCGGGACTTTCTGCCCGTCCCAGGAGGCTGTTTGGGAGCGGATCCACAGGCGAAGAGCTGGAGAGGCCAGAAGCGGGAGGCGCCGGACGCAGCCCGGCTCCAGCCTGCGGCTGCCGCTGGCTTGGGAGGCGGCGGGGACCCCTGTGAGGCACCGGCCGCCCCCTGCGCGGGGCTGCCCGCGGCCGCTGCCCCCGGCCTCGGTGGGACGGGGGGTCCCGGGGAGCCCCCGGTGGCGGGCAGCGGTCTGTGGGGCCCTGCGCTTCCGTGGTGTTTTTCCCCAAAGAGGAGTAAATAACTCCCCTCTTCAAAGCGAGCTGCTCTCGGCTCGTAAACAAGAGCTGGAAGAAGCAGCCTGGCATGTCGGGGCAGATCCAGATCAAAGGGACGGGAAGGCGGCTCTGTTTGTTTGTGGTGTTTACCGGGGGTCTTTGAAGAAAGGTACTAAAATCCACTTTGGGGCAGAGTTGCTGTTTGTCATGTGCTTTCTCTTGCGGAGTGCTAAACGGGTCTGGTATGAGCGCAGTCTTGACAGGGCATGGGGGAATGTAGCATTTGCCCACTGGAGAGTGCCTGATAGATGCTTTGCCGATGACTGTACCAGTAATGTATCGGTCTCCAGCCACCCACGGATTCCCTCGCACCACTATGCTAAGAGAATGATTTCCCAGTAATTACAGAGCTCTCCTAGGACCCAGGCATGGACAGGGACATGTTTATCACGCTATTAGACAATTATACACTGCGTAGGTTTTTTTTTTTTTTAAAGTGTAGTCCCAGAGACACTTTACACTAGGGGTACTCTGATGCAGTCAACTCGTCTTCTTTTTATTTGGTATTATTTATAACTTTACACTTTGGTGTTGTATTTCTGATCAAATACCTTTCTTGTAAGGATAAAGAATCCTGGAAGTACAGAATATATATACACACACATAAATTATATATATATAAAAACATTATTTGAAGTATTAGTACTCAAATAGCCAGCTGAGGATGTGGCTTTTAAAGTTAGCATTTCAAAGAGAAGCGGGCGAAACAGATAGGCAGTCACCCCGCTCCGGCAGTGAATTCCAGAGCAGGAGATCTGCAGATTAGGCACAGCGCCTGTCATTGCTGCACCTCACACTGTCTTGTAGGCATAAAAGATGAAAAGTTTGTCGTACACTGAAACATCAGCTCGATCTTAATGCTTGCCCTGCATGAACAACTTGTGCCGTGGCTTTATCTCCGTGTCCTTGATGATGTTGATTAGTGCGCCGATTATAAAAGACAGGTTTTCATTAGCATGAATATTTATAACTTCCTCCATAGGTAGTTTGCAGCTGGCTGAACAGTATTGCCTTTTATTTGCAAAGCCTCGCTTGACTTGCGTGCCATCGTCTTTCCTAGCTGGTAACAAATCATGTGGATTATGGTCTGTTTTGTTTCTGCAGACGAGATGTGAAATGGAGAAATACCTGGCACCTCAACTCCCACCCGTTCCTGTCATCCCCGAACATAAGAAGTACAGAAGAGACAGTGCCTCGGTTGTAGACCAGTTTTTCACTGACAGTGAAGGGTTGCCTTACAGCATCAACATGAACGTCTTCCTCCCTGACATTAGCCACCTGCGAACTGGCCTGTACAAATCTCAGCGACCCTGTGTAACCCACATCAAGACAGAGCCGGTCACCATCTTCAGTCACCAGAGTGAAACTACTGCCCCTGCCCCTGCCCCCACTCAGGCCCTCCCTGAATTTACCAGCATCTTCAGCTCCCACCAAACTCCCGATGTCAACAACATTTTCATCAAGCAGGAGCTTCCTACTCCAGATGTTCATCTTTCTGTCACGCCCCAGCAAGGCCAGTTGTATCAGCTCTTGAGCTCACCGGATTTAGATATGCCCAACACTACTACTCAGGCAGCTGTGATGGACTCCCTCAACAATGTCTCCATGCCATCAGCCATGGCGGGCCTGAACACGCTCTCCTCGGCTGTTCCACAGACTGCGATGAAACAGTTCCAGGGCATCCCCCCCTGCACCTACACCATGCCAAACCAGTTTCTGCAGCAGCAGGCCACTTACTTCCCTCCTTCGCCCCCAAGCTCAGAGCCTGGAAGTCCAGATAGACAAGCAGAGATGCTACAGAATTTAACCCCTCCTCCATCATACGCTGCAACTATAGCTTCCAAGCTGGCAATTCACAATCCGAATTTACCAGCAACTCTGCCCATAACCCCCCAGAACATCCAACCAGTCAGATACAACAGGAGAAGTAACCCAGATTTGGAGAAAAGACGTATCCACTACTGCGACTATCCCGGTAAGCGATCCATGCCAGAAAATCCCAGCTCTTGCAATAAAAAAAGTGTGAATAATCATGGATGAGGTATAAGTGGTATTCTTGAGTTGTAGCTTACACCAAGGGAAAACCAAGTTAATTTCTTGTTAAAGAAGAATTTATCTTCTTTATTGTCTTATTTTGCGTGGCACGCTTTCGCATTCTTTAAATAACTTAAACACTTTTCTTCATGTCATTTGTTACTCTTAAACGCCTGAGCTCATTTTACCTTGTTACAAACCTTGTACCCCATAGAAAAGAAAAAAAGTAAAAAAAAAATATGGCCTTGTCTAATGTAAGTCAGTGTGACTGTGCAGCTCCTGCTCCACTCTTCCAGCGCCTATGATGGAGGAGAGGCTCAGTTTGTCCAACGCGATACAGCTCAGTTAGAATCCACTGGTGCTAAAAGAATCATTTCAGCTCCTGGTAGCCGAGGCCATGGCCGTATCTTCCCTGTTACGAACTTGGGATTCAGCTGCCCGCATAAATCCATTAAGGCTAGCTCTGAAAACTGTCCACAGATGGATTCCTTTCCAGCCTCTCCTTCTCCTACGCTGAAGGGGAAGAGGAACCTGACTATAAACCGTGCCTCTACATAGTTCGTGATCACAGATACAAGAGGCTCGCACCCATCGGAGCACGGAGAGAAATCGCTGCCCGTGGTTGATCTCCCCCTTTACCAACATAACTCTCAGCGGCGTATCACCCATACGGTGTGCAGTATGAAAAATGCTCAGTGGAAGAGTTATGCTGAGCCCTGGGTAACGATGACACTGGGTCTGGCTTGACTGAATCCTCTAGGAAATTTTTAAAAAGTAAAGTTCCCCTCTGAGTTGTTAATTTCTGTAGCAGGTGTTGCTCTGTACTACATTACAAGGTAGTAAGCCTACTAGAAATATACGCGTTTTCTTCTTTTCTATGTAAAGCAACATATCCCTAGGAGCTTTCTACATCAAATTTTACTTCTAAATGATGATGGTGCCAGAAGGTAATAAACTTAAACGTTTCCAGATAGTACCCCAGCTCTGAGTGAGGAAGTTTAAATGTAATGTGGAGCGTTCCTGTGCTCCATACTGAAATGCCTCTCTGCTTTCTTGTTTTGTTTTGTTTTAGGCTGCACGAAAGTTTATACAAAGTCTTCTCACTTAAAAGCGCACCTGAGAACTCACACGGGTATGTACTCACTCTCTCACTGTCTCTTGTTCGTTCATGGCTGACACATTTCCCGAGAAAGCAGGCATGTTTGATCTGCCATCTTCTTCACGTTTTCTGTTAGAGTGGTGTGGGTTAGGCTGGCAGTCCAGTTAGGAAAAATTTCAGATTTGGTCAATGAGAAGAAAAATTTATTTTATTCTTACTGCACTTTTCTTAAACCTTTTACAATACAAAACTCAAAATAGCTAAGAATAAAACACATGGAAACTTTCCTTTTCAATCTAAAATGCCATAATGTGTTTAAAAAAAAAAAAGGACTTTTTTTCCCTTGGATAATGAATTAAGCATAGTAAACTTTATAGTTTTCAAGATTTATCTAAATACATAGAATTTTCTAGTTTGGGCTTTCTCTTTGACCTGTTAGAATTATTTCGTCTTAGAATTTTTCAGAAACGTCATGAAAACTCCCAATATACCACCATTTGCTTTGTCCTTAGCATTAGGCGTGCATTTATTTTTTTTTTGACAGGTGTTTCTATGTATTTATTTAAAAAAAAAAAAATCAAACACGTAATTGACATAATTACAGTATTTTGTCAGCAAAAGACATCAAAACAGAGGGAACGAAAAGCAGCAGTGCATCGCGCTTGTGTTTTGTACCTCGATCACATTCTGCCTGCAGCCACAGAGGCGGTCCCCGTTCACGGGCCTGCGTGGAGCGGAGCTGGGGACAGTGTTGCTTGTGCGTGGGCGCAGAGGACAGCGGTTGGGAGGTAGAACCGCCCTGGGCGCTCGTCCGAAGCGGTCACCAGCTGAAGCAGTGGGAAGGAGAGGGGGAGAAAACCGGCGCAGCACTGCTGGGACTATTTAGGACAGTTCTTTGCTGGGGTCTTAGTATAGAACTGGTTGTGCTGAATCAGTGAAAAGCACATGACTAATTTTGTTGTGGTTGGTTTGTTTTTTTAAAAATCAAATGAGAGGGCGTTTTTTAAAACTGCGTATGAACCCCCGCTCTTTTATGTATGGACATTGATTCAGAGCAAAACACGAGTCACAGTTCAAGCAAGTCGCTTACTGAAGCAGGCTGTCAGCGCTACGGCTGTGCCGTTCAAGTAACAGGCTTTCACCTAAGTTGAAACCAAAAGTCAAAACAAAACTTAGCATGAGCTATGATCTAACAAAATGTTTCACTATCTCTATGGAAACAAGGCCTTCTGTTCAGCAGCTATTTTGAATAGATCGTTGGACTATCGTAAAGAAATTGAGTATCTCCAGGCTAAATGTTACTATGGAAATTTTGTTTTGATAAATGAAAGAGTTATCTGTGTTGCAGTTGCAGTAAAAAATTAAAAGCAACTGTACAAAGATTATTGCTTTGCATTAGTAATAGACTAAACAAGAACACTGTTAAAAATATTTTTGATATATATAATCACTCATTACCAGCAAGCTTAGTAAGAAAGGAATATTTTCATGAGGCTATAAACCTGAGTAATGTCAGTGAGTATAATCCCCTTGCTCTTTCATAAATAATCTGTAAGTTTAAGAGTGTGCGACTTCCACTTACGCACTTCAGCCAGCAGCTAAATACCAGTTTTAAATATCTTGCTTACTATTATACAATAACTAGGAAGAGTGATAAAAGCAAAGCTTTAGTCTAAAAATGAACATTACTTAGTCATCATTTGAAATGTACACTTTTCCTTTTTTAAATCAATTTATATCTCTTTTTTTTGTGTGTGTGTACCTTGAGTAGTAATGACTTTCGGGTTTATAAAGTTAATGCTTGTGTGCATAGAAATACATACCACATCGCTAATACATCTATTGCTTAGGGTCACTAATGTTTATTGTTGCCTTCACTTTTTTACCTATAGATTTGACCTTAGAAATGTGGATAAATGTGCAAAGGTCAGAGGAGCTGATGTATTCATGGAAACAAGAATGTTGTTTTAGATAAAAATCTAGTGAACTTAAGCAGGTCTGTAACACAAAGGGTCTTCTGGGGAGGTGAATGAAGGGATAAACTGTCTAACGTGTGCATTACATGCAAGAATGTGAGTCCGTATCCTGTTACCTGCATTATTTCAGAGTTTGCAGTAGTTTAGCTCACTTGAATATTCACTGAATACTTGAAGATTTCCAGCACCGATTCTGATCGCTGCCTTAACATACGGGTGAAATGTGTATTACGAGCAAGATCTTTGACTTGGCCAGTACTGTAAATCGGTTAAATGAATGTTACAGTAAATGGGTGCAAACTCAGGGAAACCTGTGAAGTTGCACAGCTCCCCCAGGAGTGCTGGGGAATCTCACTATTGATCTCCAAAGAGAAGGTCTCGATGCCGAGGGCTAAATTTGGGTGTGTGCCTCTGTGCACCCCATCCCCCAGAACTATGAATTCATACAGCACTCACTGTTGAGCTTTGATTTTTTTTTTTCTTTTTTTAATAAAAAGGACTCTTCTGAAGCTTTTACCTTCAAAGTCTAAAGCAAGTGTCACGTAATCCATTTTAATAAAGTTGTGTGTGATATTCTTTCAAATCCCTTCAGGGATAGCAGACCTGTTTATCTGGCTAAACCCGTTCTTTAGTAATCATGGACCACTGAAGTTGTTTTCTCCTTATTCTTAGTTTCTTAACAATACCTTTTAAAATTGGCTGCAGTCTCTCTCTCATCCCAGCCAGTCCCCGCCCTTCTCAGCAATCTGTCATCTTAAAATAAAAGAGCCTGCAGCAAAATTCGTCTGCCATTAAAAGTCAAGACAGACCTTATGGTTTTCCTTTTGTATTGGAAAATCTCAGCCTTTTCACAGTATTTATTTAGCAGCCTTTCTCTTCTGAAAGGCTTACACTGGGTTTAGTAGACATTCTTTGAGAAGAAACCTTAGGGACATGTTATTTTTTGATAGGTGGAATGTAGACTGTGGTCTTTTTTCCAATTCAGATATGAACACAGTCAGACTTTATAAATTACATTTAGTCAGACTTTATAAATTACATTTAAATAAAACTCTAGGAAATGGGCAAAGGAAAATCCCTTACATTTTTCTGTTTAGGTGTTCCCAAGGTGTTTACCTTACACCAGGTCAGGTGGTATAAGCTGGTATAGTCTGATTTAATGTAATTACACTGGACTTTTGCTGTTGATTAGGAATCCAGTATTCACTTAAAGAGCTAAGCAAGGTTAATGTATTTCTACCAGTCGCTGAAGCAGGCACATGTTTTTCTTTCTCTGGGTAGAGCTTTCGTGTTTGTACATTAAAAAGTAAATTTTAGTTGTTGGTAAACTGATAACCCCAAAATTGAACATGATCAAAGATTCAAATGCTGCAAAGATATGGGACATGTTGTATCCATCTCCATGCAGTTCTGGAGCAGATGTCTGATACCTTTTAATACCTTAAAACACTTCAGTCTGGTATCTTAAGTCGATTACTAAGTCAGTTATTCCTGAACAGGTAAAATGGTATTCAGTATGCTAAAGTACCTATTGGAACATCTTTCAAAACAGATTGGTTTTTTTGACCTTTTGAAGCAGATTTTTCTTCTAAAATAATTTTACCTGTTAGTCATGGAACAAGTTTTGTTTCATAACCGGCATTGTGCAACTATGGTATATAATGGGGGAAGGGGTTATGCATTTATTGCGGGCTGTCCCGTAGTAAAGCCACCTTAAGGCTCTGGTATAACAGCTATATGTCCCACTTGAAAAACATGCCAAATGTCAGTGAAAAGCAGTTACTTGTGTGTTGTAGATAAACTTCATTCAGTTCCTTTTCTGGTGCCCAAGTATATACATATATATTAAGTAAACCTTTAGCAACAGCCGTCCTATAACTTACCCTGTTAGATTTCTTTATATGTTAAAGATTTGGACTGTGGATGTTGAGCTTTTGACATGCCGGCGTCTGGAATACCCTACCTGTACCCTACCTGTAACGCTGCAGAAGAGCTGCTGGCTCCAGGCTGGTGGTTTTTTTTTAATTATTATTTCTGTGAACAGCTGCACACTTCAGAATTGTGTATGGTTTTAAGAGGAAAATCTGTCATTGTTTTGAACACATCAAGGCACACACATTTGAGGACATTTTCCAGCTGCACGTTGGTTTTCCGTATACACAGTCTTTGTACAGGCATGTTCTCTGGTCACGTGGTGGGCTTGCCATTAATAGTTTCTAGCATTAACTGCAGAACTATTTCATCTCTATCTATAGATCTAGTTTGTATTTGGTGATGGGAAGTGGAAGCCGAGATAACTCAAGAGAAATGGCATTTCTCTAAATGAGATGCACTCAAAATACTTCCACCGTCCCTAGTTATTTCAAATGTTTATATAGGCATGGGACAGCTGCTGACTTGTGCAGTTCCTCAAGGTGTTAAACGTTTCATTTTATTTTAGATCTCTGCCTCAATAGATCCAGAATTAGGCTGTGGTGGTACATCAGAACTAGAACCAGTTGTGCCCAATAGACTTCAGCAGTTCATAGGACTCTGCGCTCCGCGTTTACCATAGCTGTATGTGGATGCTTGTTAAAGGCGGTACCATATAGAATTGCCCGGGAATTCAGGATGCCCGTTGTTCAGAAGGGAAGACAAGCGGTAGTTGGACTCCTGCTGGAAAAAAAAAAAGCACCTTGCGAAAACATGTATCGCCTCAAATCATCCTGAGACTTAGGTGAGGGTTTTCACTCATGGCGTACAAGCGGCGAACAGGGGCCCCGAAAGACTCTGCCTTGCTCGTGGTTGCAGCCTTCTGTGTACGTAGCAAACCTCAGCCGGGGAAAAGCTTTGCATCATGACAATAGCTGTTAAGTAGTATTTCTGTGCAGATTCTGCTTCTTTAACCTGTTAGATGAGTCAGTTGCACGGATTATACTTTCAAGGAGCTGTCAGTAAAGGCCATCATTGACAGAGACAATAAGGAAAAATGCAGTTAAATAAAACCGTTGACGAAGTGCATTAAAGTGCAGTGTTGCTAGGCACTGATGGAGGATATGTTCGTATCTTTTATTTATGAATTCTGCTAACTCCATTAGTTGCCTGTGTGAGAAATGAAAGTACATTATTTTCCTGTGCAAACCACAGTTTGAGGGAAAATAATGCATTTTTTTCCAAGCACTTCGTGAATGATCACAGACCTTGGGATTAATTGATCCCATTCTTTATGGTATGAGACGTGTTTGAATGTGTTGCTTAAAAGAGGGTGAAATCTTAGCAACATAAACCTAAATTTTAATTAAAAATTACTGCTCATTCACATCGCCATCCAGAATGCAATTTTTATGAAGCGGGAATTAAATTTCAGAGTGTCAGGTGAGGGGTATTCCTGTTAGATTTTAGATACTGAAAAGAAAAGCCTAATATTTTCTTTTTGATTAAAAGCCTAGAAAGTCCCTCTAAGCATGAAAGCTTAAAAAAACTGTTGTTTCTGTCAATTGCTCCCTGAGAGGATTAAACTTCAGTTCCAGGATATTTGATTCCTGATAAGGAAACTGTTGACCTAAGAGACCGGCTTTAAATATAGTTTATTTTGAGACCGCCCTATATAGGTTAGTATAGTCCCAAGATTCACAGCAATTGCTGGTGATTAAAACTTTCCATTATTTGATTAGACATTCCTTATTGTAATTAATTTCTGAGCTTGACTGGGACGATTGACTCCTGGTTCCAGGATAGTGTGTTGTTTGTTGTTTGTTAAATGACCTGCACCTCCCATTGGTGAAAGATTAGAAACATTTAAGTAATGTCCTAGTTTAGTCTGAGTATCTTGGTAGCAGCATTCCTGTCCTGTCAGGCTGCATTATTTATATTCAGTGATCTCTGACAACTCTGATTAAGGACATATTAAAACCTTTGATTTTGGCAAGTGTACAGTGCTTCGCTTTGAGTTAAAATAGCTTTAATGTATTGCTTTCAAATTTTTTTTATTTATTTTGTGGTGTGTGCATACAGTAGATGGAAATCTGGAAGTCTACAGTATGTGTTTAATAAACTCCATTTTAAGAGCTCCTCTTATCTGACTGTACAAGAGCCAGTGTTATTACTGTGAGAGCTAAAGAGCTGTTCTTGCACCACAGGCACAGATGAGGAAGCGTGTTCTTTAGCACAGGATGTGTAGACACAGCCATGCACCCCAGATGGCATGGATTGCTCATAAACCTACTTAAAAAAAAGATTCCTTTCCTCTTTGTTTGCATACCTCCTTGAAGAGAGACCACCTCTGTTAAGACAGAATGTTACACCAGAAGGAAAATAAACCATTGCACAGGCTGGTCAAGATTCCCCAGTAATCCTTGAACTGAGTAAGACAATGCTTAGCAAAATAAGAGTGCTTCAAGCACTGGTGGGAGCTCTGAGGAGATAATGCCTTCTGTGCCTCTGTAATTGGAAAGTGAATGATGCACAACTTCTTTGACTGTCCTCTGCTTACCAGTCAGTTACCTTTTTTCCTGTCCATGCTTTTGTTAGAGAGAGATCAAACACTGCTTGATTTATCAGTGATCAGACTTGGGAAACACAACAGCTCTCTGTTACAGGATTCCTTAAAATACTCTTTTGTTGTAAAGTAGTACTTAATGGTCACCCTCTAGCTATTACTATACTAGGCAGAGAAGTTTTATCACATTTAAAAGTGTGCAGCATATGTTATGCATTCATATCACTGGTGGGCTGGATGTTTCAAGGACTAAATTTATTTTGTATTTCACAAAATAAGCTGGACGTACCTTGCGTGCTGTCAGCACTCTGATGTGTCTCCATATTGAACAACCAAGAATTTCAGTGCACTGAAGAGCTTTTAAACACGTGAGAGATTTTTTTATTTTGAAGTTTTCAGCGTTCTGCTCTTTCTCTAAAAAAGAGAGTCTTAAAAAAGGGCAAAACCCAACCAACAAGCTGCTTTTAACGATGACGACAATGCTCAGTCAATGGCAGAAGGAAGGTCTAATTAAATGTTGGGAGCTAAAAGCTTCTTTTGAATGAGTGAAGACATACACCCAAGCAACTACTTTCAGTTCCAGTCAGCTTGGAAGAGACCAGGGTTTAAAACTGTGATGCTATGAACTATACAAAAGCTATTTCAGGCAAACTAAAGCAGAGCAAAACCACTTCATTTGTTCTTTTTTTTTTTTTTAATAAAAATTTGAGGCTATAGCCCATCAGCAAACTAAAACAACTGATGTTAAGATGTGAAAAGTTTGAAACCAAATGTACCAGAAAACTTTGAGACAACATAGATCTTTATGTTTATCTTTATCCTATTTTAAAATTGGACATAATATAGGTTATGTACATAACTGGTGCAGTTATGGTGCAGAAACTTCTGCTTTGCCTACTACCTTTTTATCACACCTGGTTGAATGTTTTTTAAGGCTGAACATTTGCCACTAGAAATAATTCCACAATAAACACAAGTAATACTAAGATGATGGAAAGAGTGGTGCATAGGGGGGTATCTTTAAACTTTTATACCCTTGTGAGCTGTAATCAGGTGGTGTCTTTTTGAAGTCTCTGAAAAGTGTGCTGCTTTTTCTTCCTCAAGGATGCTCCAAACTCACTGCTCTGACAGAAATTTCTGATAGGAAATAAGAGAAGTTGCAGGCGTTGGCTGGTGTAATACCTGTATTTGGATTTCTGGATACCAACAGAGTTACCTAACTTTAGATTTGAAAGTCCAGCCCTTGCTGTTCGCAGCTTTATATTTAAAGAAAGCCATCCTAGCAGCGATTTGTAGAGATAAAGTCACACAACTCTTTGGTGAAATAAGGAAGCTTATTTTCTTGTTAATGGGGAAATTCATCACTAATTGGAGGTTTTCAGTGACTCTTGCCCAAACAGAATTTTAAACAGAAACATTTTCTTGAACAGAGGCGGCATATTGAAGGTAGAGGATGTCTTCAAACTGAGCGTCACTCCCCGCAGTGGTGGCCTGGTACCTTACCCAAATGAGCATGGCCATGACGGTCACTGCCGGTGGCTAGAATTAATGTTAGGAAGGCAATCGGTGCATTTTGACGTGACTGAATCCCAAGAAGGTAAATTAAAGGCAGAACAGCCAACATGGTGTGCCTCACTAGTCCAGACCATTCTCTTGTGATACCAACAAGATCCTAAACCTTGGGATCTATCTCGGGATAGTTTGTCTGATGAAGTGGCTGGTTTAGGTTAGCATGTTGTATGTGGATATCCAGACATCTTATTGACGTCCTTGCAATCTCACAGCATTATAAGTTGTTGGTTTGTTTTTTTTTTTAACAGACAGATTGCAAGCAAAATAGTCTCCTTCCAGGTTAAACTCCCTTATCTCTTGCTAGGTGCTTTCTGTAAAAGAGCTTCCAAACTAAACATCAGGGCTTAAAATGTCTGTGCTCAAGTACAAGTCTGTTTCTCATGCTCCATAAATGTATTTTTTTTGAACCGGAGAATGGATACATATTAACAACTCAAGGACTTAAAACTATATTTTGTGATGTATAAGCCTAGCAAAATATTTTAAATCAGCGATACTGGAAGGAGGTTATGCAGAAATCCAATTAAACTTATGAAATCCCTATCCTGTTGAAGTATAATTTAAAGGAAAGCATTTCTGTTTCCCAGAAGTGCTGTGTATAATATTTCTGGCTTGGGAAGAAAGGGTTGGAGTGTGCTATTTGGCTGGAAATCGGTACCAGCTTCCTCCATGGTGTTTTAGTTGAACAGTGTTGACATTCTAACAAATCCCGTGGAAGCTCCCCTGAAGTGGAGGAGTTAGCTGTTTTCTTGCTTTTACAGTGAAATATCTGTTTGATACCGCGATCGTGTTCCAGTAACCGAGCTGTACTGCCTTCTTATTTGATGACCAGTGGCATTCTTGGTTTAACACCCTATAGAAGCCCTAAATTGCTGGAGGAAAACCAAGTATTTCTGAAACTTTACAGCTACTGTATTTCGCACAATCATTAAAGTAAACAAATCTTACATTACTATGTAGCCAATGAAAACAGTGGATAAAGGGTTCAGTGTCCCTTGTTGTGTATACCTGCTTTTTTTAAAAATAAATCTTCAACCCCAGTTTTCTCAGTGCTTTAAAGTCAGCAGAGCAAAGAAGTAGGATCACTTCAGAAAATATGTAACGTGAGGCTCTTTTTCCCTTGCTGCAGGAACTCAAACCAAATTCTTATTTCTGCTAAATGACAAAAAGCATGTGTATAGGCTGAGAGATTGAAAATACTACCAGCTAGTTGTTCTTCTGCGTTCTTTAAAGGAGTGAAAATAATCTCCACCTTCTTTTTCTTGCCCCCCCTCCTTCCTCCTTGCCCAAAAGGAAAACATTTGAAATTGATTCAGTTCTTAAATAGAACTTTCCAACGGAAACTAGTATTACAAACATAGATATTCAGTATTTTACCCCTAGGATTTATTCAAAATAATCCGGGCCTCTACATTGGCGCTAAAAATACATTTTCCAGTTCTCACTGTTGGCCAAAGCAGGGGTTAAAAGCAGCGTTCTGGTTTTAATTTCCAGTGCATAAAAGTAACCCTGTTAAAACAATCTGTGTAAGGCACCGGCTGGTTCCCCTCGGCGCATCCCCGGAGCGCTGCTGGGTTTAGCTCGGGTCTGCAGGATGGGCTGGCGAGGAGCAGCGGTGCTCTCCTCCGTGGCACTGCCTTGCTTTTCCCCTGAGCACGACTGTTGCTCGGGAGGATTCCGGGCTGTGGCAGGCGACGAAGCGACCATGACAGTGGGGTAGGTTTCCAGATAGTGTCTCTGGGAAGTTGAGTCCCCTGGAGGTTGATGGGGGCCTGGCCATTGGATTCAGCGTTGACTTGATCTCTTCTCGTAACTGTTGGTCTCTTCTCCCAAGTAACCAGCGATAGGATGAGAGGAAATGGCCTCAAGTTGCGCCAGGGGAGGTTTAGATTGGATATTAGGAAAAATTTCTTCACCAAGAGGGTGGTCAAGCATTGGAACAGGCTGCCCAGGGAGGTGGTGGAGTCACCATCTCTGGAAATATTCAAAAAATGTGTAGATGTGGCACTTCAAGACATGGTTTAGGGAACATGGTGGCGCTGGATTAATGGTTGGACTTGATGATCTTGAAGGTCCTTTCCAACCTTAGTGATTCTGTGATTCTGTGGCTTGGAAGGTGTGGCACCTAGCAAGGCATGGGGTTCACCGCTGCCCCGACTGCTGGTGGTTGGTACACCAGGAGCCTTCAGAGCGCAGGTTAGAAAAGGTTTTAGTAGGGGACAGCAGTTTTGTTTGGACTCAGACAGGGTCAGGTACCACCTATGTGGGACCACTTGGAGACCACTTTTTCAGTACAGTGTAGTAGTCCAACACTCGGTGAAGTTGCACGTACTTCATACCGCCTCGATGCCAGGCTTGGAAACTGTGATTTTAATCTCCTAGCCCCCATTCTGGTCAGGTTTGGGTATTCCTAGGCTTTTGTTCAACTAGTGCCATTTTCCTGACCTTGTTACCATTTCTCTCATTCCTGGTGTAATTCTGCAAAGTGGATAAGCAAGTGTTTGGAGTATATAGAGGCCTGACGATGTATATGCTCTCTGTTGGGGAGATCACAAGACGGGGAGTAATCGCGTGTAATATGGCAGTTTTAAATGAAGGCTTTTAAAGAAAAGTTTGAAGCCAATCTTGGGGAAAAGGAGGAAGAAAGGAGAAAAAGAAAGAAATACAGGGGCTTTAAGTTAAGGTGCTTTGAATGCAGGAGTAATGCTTTTGTGCAACCTCTGTGTGTGCCCGTGTGTTTTAACGCAAAGTGTTCACGGAAGATCTCCTTCGTGCTGTGTCTATGGATCAGCAACACAGTCTTTTACAAATGGCATTAATAACCCAGTTTAAATACATAAAGGATGATGTATATAGTGCAAAAGATCCCTCTCTGAATTGAGACCTCTCCTGTCGCTCTGCCGTGGAGACCAAATGTGTTATCTCATCTGGCTTCTCTGATGTTAGAAAAGCTTTACACACTCTGTTTGAATGAAATCTGTATTTTAACCTACAGTATATGTTGCATGGAGGAAAAAAGAGTCCTATATGATACATCATTGCGGACGTCAGTCGGGATCAGACAAAGTAAATTCAGCTACCACAGAAATTTGTAATCATTTGTGTTCTGATTTGCCATCCAGCAAATAGTTTTAAACTCTGTGAGAGGTGATGCCAGGTTCCAAGTTTGTTTTCCTTAAGGGATGATATGTTTCCACAGTGATTTCAATAAATCCCAGTTGCTGTTTATGCAAAGAGGTGGTGGTTTGGTTGGGTGGTTAGTTTTTCTTGTAGGGATCTGGTTCTGGTTGTGACCGTGCTGCCAACATGAAGTCACATCCCCATTGTGAGCAAAGCGCTGGTTTTGCCCTTAGTAGTAGACGGAAAGTTACTAGTTAGCTGATCCGAAGCAGCAGTAGAAACTCCCTGACAAAACCAGTTTCATAATTTCATCTGAATGATAAATTAGCGTCTCTGAAGTAATGTTTTGAAGTTTCTCGAATGGTGTTCTCTGCATAACTGGTGCGGAACAAACAGCCTGATTGCAGGATACTGGCTTCCGTCTTTCCTCCGTGTGCTTGTGTGATGGTAGAACAGGGAGAAGTAGGAGTCACTTCACAGCGCTGTAGGATTGAGACTGTGAGGGTAAAGGTCTGAGACCAGTGGAGGGGGAGAAGATCTGTAAGATGTGTTGGAAAGGACTTTTGGAAAGCTCAGCCTTGGTCTGATTCTGCTCCAGATGAAGCTACTGTTGAGTGCTTTGATAAACTCAGTTTTCTTTCTCTTCTTGCCAAATGGGTTGAATTAATATAAAGGGTATAGATAGCAATCCACTCTCACAACCGAAAGGTGTTTTTGTCAACCAACATCAGGCAATAGCCTATAAATAGGTAAACTTAGCCTCTTTATTTATATGAAGCTTGCTTATATGGTGACATCATGTCCATACCAGCTCCCGAGCAGGTGTATGTACATGCGTAAAGTTCTGGTTTCACACAGAAGTCAGCTTGGCTTTGTGGTCTCATATTTCTCCCACTTCAACAAACACCTATAAATTATAGGCATGCTTTAAATGCCCTGTCTGTAGTTCTAAAATGGATGAATGCAGATATTTTAGGTGCTTGGGACAGTGTATTCAAGACTAGCTGGTTATTTCGAGGTTGGATTCAGAGCTGCTGTAACACAGCAAGTTTTCAGAGATGCTGTACTCCCCTTAGGTACGTCAGTATAGACTGACGGAGGCAGCAAGCACTTGCCACCTCTAAAATACGGCTATGTAAGCACCTGATTTTAGACATTTAATTTTGAAAACGGATGCTTTGATCTCTTAGGTGCTTTCTCCTATATATAGCTAGCCCAAACCAGGATACCACAAGTTTTTATTGCCCCTGACATTTTAGAAAATACTATCCTCGTTGTGTTTGTAACACACTGTGCCCCTTTATTCACACATGAGAAGCTCTTGAACAGATCTGCACACTACAAAGAATCTTTATAGAAATCTTCCTTCCCATTTCAGACCTCATAAAAAAACCCTCTGTGTAACTTAATTTACCCATTTTTGAAAGGTGCAAGCATAAGTTACAAACTAGGCCAGATTGTCACATGAGACTGCTTTTTCTTCCTACTCCCTGTCATACTGAGATGAGTGTAAGGGAGTGTATTTCAGTCTCACGCAGTTTTTTTACCTCTGTGCATTTCTGTACCGTAGCTTTCTCCAATTTGTATGTTTGAAAGTTTCTTGTGTTTTACCGAGGTATTAAATCACAGATTCAAGAGCAAAATTCACTGAAAAAAACAAAGAGGCTGCTAGTTTGGGGCCTATTGAATAGAACTGTGAATAATTAGGAAATGTCAGCGCCTGTTTTGTCACTTATTTCTTCTTTAAATTGAAGAGCGGTGCCATTCAATGTGGCCTCGCATCAGTTTTCTCCTGAAGAGTGACAGCTGACAGCCTCATTCCTCTGTGTTCTCTTTCAGGTGAGAAGCCGTACAAGTGCACGTGGGAAGGCTGCGACTGGAGATTCGCTCGCTCGGATGAATTAACGCGCCACTACAGGAAGCACACGGGGGCCAAGCCCTTCCAGTGCGCTGTCTGCAATCGCAGCTTCTCCCGCTCCGATCACCTGGCTCTCCACATGAAGAGGCATCAGAACTAAAAACTGGACTTGTCGCTGAGGCTGTTTTGTATCTATGCAATTTCCTATTGACTCTTGACATACAACTAAAAGGAGTTTAGTTTTTGAATATGGGTTATCCCTTTAAAAGAAATCTCAAAAGAAACTGGAAATGTATATTTTGTATATTTATGCAGAAAAAGGGAAGACACTGTATTACAATACCAGAGTGTTCGGTCATTTGTTTGCTCTCATGATGTATATGGCTTTAGTCAGCAGGTTTCATCTCTTTAGAAGTATTATGTCTTGAGACATTGCAGCTTTATACATTTTTTTTTTTCTCTTGCGGTGTTTTGACCAAAGCACTGTCATTATTGTGACAATGTTTAGTAAACGAATTAATGAGAGGCTGCAGATGAATGAGTGCAGTGGAAAAGCCATGAATTGTAATCAGTCAGGTTCTTACTGGACATATTTAGTACTTGTGGGGTTTTTAAAAATGTTAAGTCATTCTGTGGAGATAAAGTATGTAGAAAAATTCATAAACAGCCATAGAACAAACCATTTTGTTCTGTATGTTGCATGTTTGCTATGACAAAGATTTTGTAAATATGCAAATCAGCTTTTTAGGTTTAATACAAAAGTTTTCTAAGAATCATCTGAAAAAAGCAGTTGTTTTACATTTGATAACACGGCACATTTACAAAAAAAGTTGTTGAAATACCTCTCAAAGCAGTACCAACTTAGCTTCGTTTTTCTTAAGAGAAGTGAGCTAAGCATTCAGATGTTTTGTACCTGTTAACTCAAATGGTGTGCACTGAATATTCAAAGCAGGATTTTGTTTTCAAATTGCTTAAAAGGGCAAAAAACGTAGAATGAATTGTAAAGTCAATGTTGGAAGCTTAAATAACGGGGATAGTTGCAGTGAACACAGAATGTTAAACCTCTTACTATAAGCTAAACTTAGTATCACTTTAAAAAGAAGGATTTAGGATGCAATTTTCATATACAGACATGTTAAGCTGGTTCAGCACCAGTATGATCCAGTTTCATGTGGATATTGCATGTAATTTACTAGAAGGTAAAGGATACAGTAATTTTGTTTAAAATTACAGTGCAGTTTAGTTAATCCACTGTTGAGATTGACACACGCAGGGGAAAATTTACTGCTGACAAAAGTAGCTGAAACTCCACTCAAGTCAATGAAGTGGTGCCCTTTTATGCTAACAATGACTTTGATCCACCATGTTCAGCCTTGAAATAGTAGATGAAGGGCCAAAGATGAGGTTAGACCGTGTAGGATTTGGCCAGACAACAGAAGAAAACCAAACCAACCTAGTAAGTGTCTGGACTTCACAAGCCGTAATATTAAGCTGTCAACCAAAGGCTAGAATAGACAATCAAAATACCAAAAAGGGGTCTTGCAGGAAAACCTAGCTTTGTTAAAACTGTTGTTTGTCTTTATTTATTTGTGGTATATGATAGACTCTTTTTTTTTAAGACAATTTTACACACACTTGATAAATTATAGTTTTGTTTGTTATAGTTAGAAATGTTGCTCTTAATGTAAATAGTTGACAACGATGTAAATAATTTTGTAAGGCTTCAAATGTTTATACGTGGAAACACATGCATAATTTGGTTGCTGTTTTGCTTCTTTTGCCTACCCCCTACCTTATTTTTGTATTGTGGTATTTCCTATGCAAATGATGGAGCAAACAGCTGTATAGTTGTAGAATGTTTTGAGAGAGAATGAAATGGTTTATATATAAAGACTTTTTTTTTTTTTGCAAAATAAAACAAAGTGCCTAATGTGTGCGTGCGTGCGTGTGCTCTCTGTAGCTCGTGACAATGAAAGTTCTGTGGTTTTGCACTGGGAGCTGGAAATCATAGCAATATTAAGCTAAGAATGTCTGTTCTTCATAGCAGGGATTGTCTCTTTGGAAAGTACCTGGCACTTCTGCATCCTGCCTTGATGAAAATAATAAATGTGAAGGGATAAGGCATGGTGCTTTTCTGCCATCGGAACTTTAAAGGAAGTGTACAGTAGCCTGAAAATGGTTGCAATTGTCCATCCACAGTAGCATGATTGTAAATTAAAGGTACCCGTTGGGTGCACAGAAGAAGTATATAAATTCTCTCCCACTTTCAAAATGGATGAAACCTATTCAGATTCATCTACAGCATTGCCCAAAAGAAGTTTCTCCCCCAAAAGGTCCTTTCATGCCCTAGAAAGACAGGAAGGTCCTACAGTAGCGCTATGCAGTGCCCCCCACAGCAGCGTCTCCTTTTCAGTACTTTTCCCTTGGGAGATGGAAGTATGGTTCAATTGAAAAATCGAAGTGGATGTGTATGTTCAGGTCTGGGGGTTACATCTGTCTTCTCATCCTTTCCTCCGAGTTTAAAGAAAACAGGCACACTGAGCTTTTCAAAATAAATGTACCTTAAGACCAGTAAGAGTCAGTTTAAATATAATTTACTACCAAATTAGAATAATCCAATTAAATCAACTATCAATTTATTCAAAATTCAGTTGTTGTCTTGTAAACCGTGGCTCCTAGATCCTTTCTCGGATTTCTCTCTTCTTTCCTTGCAACCTAACTTTGATTTTTCTTTAACTGTTTTTTTTCTCTCTTAATTAGCCTCTCCCACATGTCAGCTAATCCCTCCTTTTAAAAAATACCTAGGATAGCATTAACAAAGTCAATGAAGGCCTGGTTAATTACCAAGAAAATCTGCCCGCGTCTCGCCTAACTCCGCACAACCACGAACAGAAGAGCGACGTTTTGGAGAATAGGGAGAGGTAACTCCCAGAAGCGTTGCTGCGGCATTGCCCTTTTCTGACCCAGCCATTGGAAAAAAAAAAACCCCGTGTTTCTTTGGAGTGTTTCTGCCCGGAGGGGAAGCTGGCGATGAATTGGGCAATCGTTCATGTGCCCTCACTACGAAAGAGAGCTACCAGGGCTTATTTTTGCTGAGTGCAGGCTGAAGTGAATAACAGCAGCGGTGCCGAGTGTTCGGAGCCACGAGCCTCCCTGTTTCGCCCAACCCGCATAACGCTCGGCTGGTTTTGGGGTTGGACCAGCGGTGGGTTTGGTAGCTCTTCCTGATCTTTTCACAGCAAATCTTCTATCGTCCTGTGATTTGTCTCGAGTCCGAAGACGAAGGCAGCGCTAGCTTCTGTGCTTCCCATGCCTTTTCACAACGAAAGCCCGCTGATTGCACGGTTTCGGCCTCCAACGTTGCCTCATACTTGTTTTAGATGTTTCTATTGCTCAGCTACCTGGTTGCATAAACCAGCTTAATGGCTTCATATTAATCTTGAATGAAAGGCTGTAATTAGGCCCATCTGCAATAGCAGCGTTTAAGCTAATACAGAGACAGGCACAGCAGACCCGTGCACCAGAATACATGACACCACCAACGGTAGAGGAGCATCCACAACACACTGTATTAATACAGAAGTTCAACAGCATGGCTGATCTCGAAACCTGCAAGAAAAAGTAGTGTCACCGTAGCCTCCGCATGGTTCGTTTAAAGCAGTTGGTGCAGAGTCCCCCAAGGTACTGAGGCCACTCTCAAATTCAACTCTCCAATTATCCTTCAGCACCCAAATTAACATTCCACACGAAGAGGGAAACTCCAGTTGGCCAACTGGCTTTTCTGGTGGCCACGTGAACACCTAGTCCTCCTCTTGACTCGGTGCCGAGTTCCTTCCTGTGGTCTTCAAGGTGAGTTTAGGGCCTGATCCTCCACAGAAGTGACACTATGCCCACATGGGAACCTTGTGGCCTTCATTACACGGGATTTTTGCACGGATACTTGTTTTAATCTGGTTGATACGGTGCCAGGAGGCTCTGCCATGCTCTACAAGCACAACAGTGGTGTTGCTGTTGACCTTCATGAAAGAGAGTCCAGCTCAACAACTGACTATTATCTGAAAGAATGCGGTGAATTACTCATGTGCTGAATAATGCTTCCTGGCACTTCGAGTGTATTAGGACAGAGGGAATTTGTTGGCCACTGTAGGTAGCAGAAGCAGCCCGATGGGCATGCTTTTAATAAAGCGACTCGCATACTTTGCTTGTGTTTACTTATTCCTCTTCTCCACCACTAACCATTAGGTGGTTGTTGTCAACTACTGTGTTTCTAGCACCCCCACCAATGCCGCTGGTTTGGGATTTGGGACTTGAGCTGACACAGGCCGCTGGAGAAGCCTATGGCAGACCAGGCAGAGTCCAGTCTGCCTATGGAGAACAAAGGCCCGTCTACAGCAAACGAAGACTGCCGTTGTCCCAGAGTTTTCTTTGATGTTGTTATTTTGCTTTTTAAAGATAGTTGATGTTTACATATAAAAATGTATGCAAATATATATTGGTACGTGCGCGCGCGCGCGTGTGTTCGTTTGCATATTCAGTTCAATTCTGAATCCTGGCAATCGCTTGCTTTTCACGACGTGTCACGGCAGCGAGCTCCACGGGTCCGCTGAGGAGCGGACGGGGGAGGAGAAAAACGGGTGTTCCTGTGTTGGGTGTTCCAAATTTCCAAACAGCTGGGGAAATTTAAAGGTCTGTTTTCCCTGCTGCGTGTACTGTACTGAGGAAGAAATGCAGCAACGAATTTCTGTTTCCAAGGAGTAGGTTATTTCTTTATTTTGAAGTCTTCTAAATTTTAGAGAGAGACAGAGAGCTGTGGGGAGAGGGAAGGGCAGTTACATTGCAGAAACAAAGTGAATTCACACTGAAAAGGAGAACGAAAAAGAAGAGAGAAACTTCAGCTAGGCAAGCTAAAAATGTGAGTTATTTCTGCAGGAGAACCTGTGCAGGTGGCAAGCAGACAGCATCCTCAAATACAGTCTCAGGTGTAGCTTGTCAAAGCAGATTGCCTCCTCCCTTAGCTCCGCTTTTCCTTCCCAGTCTCTGCCCGGCCCCACTTCTGCTGCCCATCCGTCTTAGGCTTCATTCGGATTTCCCGTTGCCCCCACTGCTCCAGCTGCCCTCGCGGCCCCTTCCCAGCCCACCCGCCGGCAGCCGGTGCCGGGCTCCGGGCGGTGCTGCCCCGGCCGCTGCCGGCACATGCTGCTGGCCGGGCCGTGCGTCTCAGGTTTTACTTCGTGGCGTGAGGAACAGCAGCGCAGCTTGTTTACCTTCTGCCCGTCTCCCTGCGTTGTGTTGTATAACCGGGGCAAACTTCCATTTTTTTCTTTATGTATAGTGCTTGTGTCAATATATAGGACATGCTATTACTACGTGCGTAATGACTTTTGCACCCAGTGTGTTCTTTTTTTCCACGTGGGGCTCAGGAAGCCGATTACAGCCTTCTCCTTCCCGTGATGCCGAGGGGGATTCTTGTGCTTCTGAGGCAGGAACGCAGAAATGTAGAAACGTTTCGCTGTTCTGTGTGGAGTCACGCGGTTTCCAACCTTGCGTTTTGTGCTGGCCGCCCCATTTTCCTGCCTTATTCTTTTTTTACTGTAGTAGAGTGTGTTCAACAGTTTTGGCTACAGGAAGCTTTAGGAAAATGTGGTTTGCCTCTTTCTCAAGAACCGAGGAGTCACATTGGCTGATTTGCCATCTCCTCTGCCTGGGAAATCAAAGTCTGAAGTCTCTTCTAAATATTATCCCCAAAGGCCATTTCTCTTCCCAGCCTTAGTTGTTGTTTCTGTTTTTACTTGGTTTGTTTAGCTGGCTATTGTTATTGTGGTTTGTCATTATTTCCAACCCATTGGGGTGGATCACTAGACCAAAAAAAGGACATCGGCACCCTCAGAGGGACCAGAGTCTCCTAGGTCAGTACCCGCACTGCGAGGTTGCGGACTCCTGGCTCTCTTTTTCCAGTCCCACGAATCCAGCACTTTTTGCTGCTGACTGGTCGGCTTCCAGGAGGACACAATCGAACACACTAAGCCCTCTCTGTGCCTCTGAATAGCCCACGGGCCGGTGGGTCTCCTGGGAAGTTGAGGGTGTTGGCTGTCGGCTTTCTCAGGCCCAGGAGAAGTGGGTACTCCATCTCCCAGCCACGGGGGGATTGTCCTGCTTCATAGGTTAGTCTGTCAAAGAGGGGCACCATCACCAACTTCCTTCAGGGTGGTGGCTTTGCAGAGAAAAGCAGCAGCAGCTTGTGAAGAGCCTCATCCTGTACACATGCAGAAAGTGAGCCCGAAGAGTGCTTTTGACATTAAGACCCCCAAAGGATCTAGGCAGGGCAATACCTCATTTCTGGATCCTGACCAGGGATGAGCGTGACCTGAGTCCCTAACAGCATGAAGCCTGAGGCTCTGCTGCATATCTGCACAAGCACAGCTCTAGGACCATAAGGAATTTTAAACTCATAAATTTATTGGCATACAGAGTTTAACCTGTAGGGTTAAACATTAGCAGTACAAAGGTTTTCTGGATTATGTGCTTACATTACACCCCACCTTAGGTGCTAAATGCCTCTTAGGGGGATCAGGCCTGATGTTTTGCTTCAGTGAGAAGCAGCAATGTGCGGCTTCACTGACTCACATGACTGGGGGAAGGCTTGAAAAATCTCTTTCTGCGGGCTGCGTTGGCACCAGAGCCATACCTGAGGTCTGGGTCTGTAGGAGCAGCCTTCTCCCGTGGTAGTGATGGTGCAGATCTGGCACCAGGTGAGCACTGCCACCACCTTGTAGGTGACTCTGGGCACCTTGTACACTTCAGGCTGGACCAGGAACCTCCATGGCTGATTGAAAGGATATAGTGAAATAGGATTTAATTTGAAAAACTGCTGTATTTAAGTATGACACAAAAAAAGACCTGAAGTCCAAGTGTATTTCTCTCAGGGAGTTTTCACAACACATTTCTGGATTCCAGTCTTTTAATCTGCCGTCCTTCCTGGGGCCAGGTCCGGATTTCATCCTTAGGAAGGGATTTATTTTCCAGTTTTGTGCAAATACAGTGATGTCCCAAAGGCAAAATTTGTAAGATTTCTACTCTGGCAGAATTCTTGCCAGGTGAACACTATTTCCTCCGTAGCCCATTATCAGTAAGAACTTTACATGGTCCAAACCTTTCTCTTCAGCCCGTCTCTGATGAGGCCCTTAAATGAACACTCGAATTCGCAAGGTGCTGGTAAGAAAAAGCAGTATTAATGTGTTCACTCAGATGTGCTTGAAGTTGAAATTGTTCTGGCTTGTTTTTTTTGTTCTCAGTGTTCTCAGCTAAATAATGAAATAGCAGCAGTTTTCTTATATAAATATTTGTATGCTATTACTAAATTTACCTGTGGCTTCCCCTCCACCCCAAAAATTAATAAATTGCTGTTTTCCTAACACTGTATTTGTTTTTTCTCCTGTGCTGTTATCAGGCTAGAGCTAAGAATCATTCCTCCTTTGAAGAAGCTCAGACAAATGGGGAAGCCAGGCTAAATGTCCCCAGGGGAAAACTTACTTCATTTCTGAAACATTAACAACAGCAATCAAATGAAATGTGAGTATTTTCAGAGTACATACTGTGCCTTAGGACATTTAAGCTAATTTCTTGAATAAAGGAACTTTTCAGTAACCTTAAAGAAGCATACCCTGAAAAGACACTTCTGAAGCTATTTCTGACATGTACCATCTGCAGAAAAATTAGGCTCAGGAGACCCACATGTTCCTCTTTTATCGTCTTTGTGAGATTATTTTGCGTATTTACCTTATTCAGCTTGCATATAGCATTTGGTAGATGTTTCTTTATTTGCTTGTGACTGGCATTGCTGGTTTGCGATGGTCCTTTAGAGGCACCTTGTGCTATTTTTTCTCAACATTACTCACTTTGTCACGGCAGTGGGGTACAGGGGGTTAGCTGAGGTCTGGTGGCTGAAAGGAGGATGACCATCTGAACAGGCTTCAACCTGTTTCCAAGCAAGTATTGTTTTTATGCAGATACCGCCAGCCACCACTGCCATAAGGTGCATGGGTTGGTGTACCTTGCTATGTCTGGAGAAACATCTGGGGCTGGCACATTTGCTGATAAAACTTGAGTAAGACTGAACTGTGTGCCATTCACCCAGCTGTGGTTCAGGATGGTCTGGCCCATGCCTGGATAGACACCTGATTTGAGTCATTTTCCAGCTCTCAGGGTAAGTGCAAAAAGTTCCCATCTGCTCCCTCACAGACCTTTACTTGTTAATGCCTCTGGGAAATTAAGCAAAATGGACAAATGATTTTTTTTCCCCCCAAGAGTCTCATCCATGGCATTTAAGCATAAACATCTAAAAAAACCCCCACTCTTAGCTATTAATGGAAACAAATCGATCTTACATCCAAGGCAATGCATAAAATCAGTCTGCAGGCAAATATATATATTTATGCCGGCAAGTCGGATAAGCAGTTTTCCCCTTGCAATGGCGTAGTTGTACAAGCATGAAGTCTGAGCAACGACGGCTGTGTCTGTACTAGTAAATTAAGCATGGTCGGGACCGTTCCCGGGAGCTGAGGCCAAGGGAGATGGAAGTGGCCACATCCATACTACTGGCCTCCCCTCCTCTCCATGCCCTGCGCACAAACCGCCCGTTGAGTGCAGCCCCAGCCCATGCCAGCTGCTGGCCCGCACTTGGGAATTGTTTGGGAAAGTTGGCCCTGGCTCCGCTGTGCCAGGCACCGTGCTAACAATTAAACAGCACAGACAATTGCCTTCCAGTGCCTGGGAACGTTCCCCGGCACTTTTTCATTTACAAAGATGGACGTTAGCTTTGGAGTTCAAGCTTTGGCAGATTCAGCTCGGCTTCCCCCCGACTTTAAAAGGAGGCAAACAAATAAACAAAAAAGATGGCATTCAGGGGAGCAGTTCTGCTGCATGTGGTCCTTCTTAGAGCCTGAGAAATATGCAAATACACAGGCTCTATTGATTTGCTGCAAATTACTCCGCATTGACAATAGAATAAAGACAAAAAGCAGAAATGACCCAGAAAATTGCCTTATTATTAAGAAAAAGGAAAAGGCATTTTCTTTTCTTTTCCTTTCTTTTATTTCATTTTATTTTATTTTATTTTATTTTATTTTATTTTATTTTATTTTATTTTATTTTATTTTATTTTATTTTATTTTATTTCATTTTATTTCATTTTATTTTATTTCATTTTATTTTATTTCATTTTATTTTATTTTATTTTAGTGAGTGACAGAGCTTGAGGAAGAAGTCTAGTTGGGGGACTCAACTGGGAGGCTGCTTAGGGAGCTATGTAGAAAACAGGGGAGGAAATATTCAGAAATGTTCCTTTTAAAAAAAAAAAAGAGAGAGAAGGAGAGAAAAGAAGTCTAATCCCTTTGAAGCTTGCAGTTTTATGAGAGCTTTGTCCTTGGGAACTGTGCACCAAAGATGACTAGAGCCGCTTCGGGCTTTGCAAAATTACTACAAACATAAGGTGAGTGGCTTTATCATAAAATTGGAGTGGCCATTAAAACTTCAAAGGAGATGTATGACCTGAATTTTACCTGTCACAGTCTGGAGTATTTATTATAGGAAGATTTGATTCCTTTCTTTAGTTAACAACCTGGTACTCACGTGAGGTCATGGGCCAGATTATAGTTTTCATTGGTGGTATGACAGATTAGATGTTAATATTTTATTGCTCCTGACCTTGGGAATCCATAAACCATTGGACAGGTGAGAGCTGAAAAAAACCAACTTGGCTCCTTTAGGAATGAGAGCATATTTCTAAGTCCCGAATGTGGCCATAGTGGTACCTTTCCATTGACTAGCGCCCAGCCAGGCTGACTTTGACAGAACACATCCTTCAGAGGATGCTGGAGATTGTAAGCCTTTAGGGACCCCATCAAGCGGCGCCGTTGCCCATTTACTGGCAAACCTTGAAGTAAGAATACTCTGAAGGAGGGGCAGATGCAGTAGTCAAAATGGTAGAGAAAGACACTGTGGTAAAGCCATCTTTTCACAGCAACTTCCATGTTTTTTTCCCAGCCTTTGGCCTTCCTCCTAAATCTGCTGGTTGGCTCCACTCAAACCAGAGTGGTTCAACACCTCATTGTCTCACGGGCACAGGACAGCCCTTCGTTCTTGACAGGACTGCCAAACTGGTCACCCCTTCCATTGCCTTGGTGCTGTCTCATTTTCAGCCTTTTCCTTTCCCTCCTTTGAAACTCTTCCATGAAAGGCAGGTCTGCCTGTGGCTTCCCGCCTTTCCTTCTGGTGTTTTCTGCTACTCCTCTGCCTGCTTGCCCGCGCCCAAGAAGTGCTTATAACGGCTCTTTTAAATGAGCAATTGCCACACAGACCTTTGGCATCCCAGGCTGCTTGCATTGCATCTTAGCAGGCATCTGTGTGAATATGCTTGCCTGCAGCTGTACTTGTAAATGATCAGAATCATTTTACTAACATTTGCATTAGACCGAGATGCCTATTGTTTTAAGAGAACATAGCAACAGCATTTAAACAGTCCTCAAGTGGGATCCTCTGTAAAACTGTTAACCTGCACGTTCTAAAGTTAGTGAAGTAACTTCTGCAATAACCTAGCTGAGCAAATAAAAGCATTGAGAGCTGCCTTGATTGGAAGACATGGCATGGCTGTGGCCCAAGTGAGAGAAGAACCTGTGGGTCTGGATTCTGAGGCAAATACTAACCCCTGTAATTATCTGTAAATAATTTCCTAGATCTAGATTAAGATTTAAAATTGGGATTTCAAGGTACCTTAGGTGCCTAATCATGGACAATGGTCAAGATCACCAGCTTGCTAGTATTGCCCTACTTCTAAAGGTACCTCTACAATCAGCCTAAAACCAGTGGTCCTTTTGCTTATTAGGAATAATGACAGTGGTAGCCAGCTTTTGATAAAAGGCTTGTGGGAGGACTACTTTCCAAAGAACTCAGAGGTCCACAAGACATTTTACATTAGACTGCATCCCTGATAGCCTTGCCCAAGTAGGTAAGGAAGGAAGGCTAGAAGGACTCCTTGGAAAGGAAGACTCAGACTTTTCTGAAGAGAAAACCAGACTTGTGTCAGTTAACTAATTCAGAAACCAATGACTGTTATGGTGCATAGAGGTAAAGTAGACATCCAAAATCTAGATGTTATGATTTTAAATGCAAAATTAAGTTGTCCACAGACATGTCTGTAACAGAACTGTCTCAGACCTCTTCCAACAGCCTGATTAAACTTGCAGATAACATTGCAATCTTTGAAATAAAAACAAAAACAACCCAAACAGAAAACCAAATTAGCAATCTAGAGGTGCAAGCCTGTTTCTGTAGCTAAAAGCTAGGCTCTCTCAGAGCCATCCACCCTTCGGCGCTGAAGTGACTGAGAACTGCAGGTCTCCTGGGCCTTTGACCGAGATGTCTTTATCTAGTCCTGACAGATCTCTCTTCACCTCCGCAGTGACCTAAAAGCCCATCACCTCACCTCCCTTGCTCTGAATCACCCTCTTTCCCTCATCCTCCCCTGTTATCTCCCAGTCTAGCACCAGATTATTCCGATCATTCACGGCCTGCCTTTTTCTCCTTCGTTTCTCCTCCCAGTCGGAGCTGTGGTCACAGCGGCCCTAAGGCATGGTCTGGCTGGTGGCATGGTGGGATGTCCACCCTAATCGAGGTCATCCCATCACCCTGCTACTAGGAAGGTAATGTCTTCTTCCAAGACAGCAAGAGAGAGACTCAGCCTCTTCTTCCTCACTGCATCAGGATCATTGCATTCCCTCTGCTCTCTCCTACCACACCAGTACCCCAATCCCCTCACCTAAGGAAAAACCAGGATTAAATTGTTCCACCAGCAGCTAACAAGCCACAGCAAAACTGGCCTGGCTGGTTGGAGACCAGCCAAGTAGCAATACAGTGGATCATGTGTCATGGGTACTTATAGAAACGAAATGTCACAGCACTCAAATAGAGAAGGAAGACTTGGTCTCAGGCCATGAGGTGTAAAAAACTTTGTTGGAATCTTTGCTAGTTGAAACCGATCATAAACTACTTATTGCCACTGCTAAATGGGGCCTGGCAAGCATCTTGCTGGGAAACAATATATATATATTTTTTTCAATTACAAATGTAATAAATGTAATACAAATGCAAACTGGATGCTAGCCCGAGTGAGACTTGTGAAGCAGATAGACTGTCTAGAGCACCTGGGAAAAAATGCAGTGGAATAAAGTCCAGAGGTAGGTTATTTACATTGCAATTTTATTGAAAACCCTGTCTGAGACAAAATATGCAGTGTGACTGCCGTGTATAAAGATGTGGTCCCACAAAAAGGAGCTGAGGCTTTCAGCATAATGTTTCTGGGAAAGTCTATTTCCAGTTTCTATTATCAATGTTAAAAGAAGTTCTTAGGACTCGTAGGATTTTGGTTTAAGTGGTCAGGAGAATGAGCCTTAAAGTGTTTTAAAATAAAGATAAGTGTTTTAAAGAATAATGTGAGCAGCAGGAAAGCAATCTAAGAAAGGTGCAAGTGATTGCCTTTAGATGAACAAAGAAATCTGTAAAGGCTTGACCTGTGCTTTTGGTATGTAACAAAGAAGTGAGAGAATCCGTATTCAGTATTTCAGGTTAGGACTAGAAATAAAACAGGCTCCCTGACCCAAATAATCATAACTAAGATGGATGCAAAAGCATACATTAATTTAGCAAGAAAGTTATACTTGCAAGTACCACAGCCAGGCAGGTCATCATGCATGTCAAGTATCTTTTTACTGGACAGGGTGCGTCGTAATATCTGATTGTGTGTCACATGTTGAGCAAAAATTAAACAAGATTAAATGGGCAGTACATAACGTCAGAAGTAGGCACCAGTTGCATCCAGCCTCTCACCTGATGTCTGAATCCCTGCACAGCTGGTCCCAGCCCTCTGCCAGGACTTGCTACCACCCAGCCTGGTTGCACAGCTCTAAACTCTTGGCCTTGTCAGGCGGTCTGCCCTGGTGCCCAGCCAATGGCCTTTCCATGCTGCTATGCCATGTCCACTTCACCCCCACACTCCCCCCAGCCCTGCTTCCCCATTCCCAAGGTTTTGCTTCAAGAGTCCTCCAGCTCCAACACTTCATCTCATTGTCTTTTCGTATCCTGGCCAGTCTTCCCCCAAGCTGCTTGTCTCCGTTAGCAAACCATCAAACCATGGTCATGTAGTTGTTGTCTTCCTCTTTCTCAAGCTCCTTATCTATACTTGCTGTCTATGTTTACACCATTGGACCCAAGAGTGCTTCCCAGTTCCCATGTCTGGATGTGTGCTTAGTCATGCCCCAGCTCCATGCTGGGATGGAAACCTGGACATGTGTGCTGGATGGGAGTTGCAGCGTGTCCCAACAGGCCCGAGAATTCGGATGACCAGGAAATGAGGGCCCTGAGATATGCCACAGAGCAAGTAAGTACAGATGCAGCTGCTGTTTCTCAGCTCTCGTCCCCGGTCCCAGTCCAATTTTCCATACTCAGTCATCGCTCCCTGTCTCCACACCCAGCCAGCCTAGGTTTCTGTTCCCTTCTTTGGGACTGTCTTACAAAACTTCTCCCCCCAGTGGATCCCATTCTGTCCCTCTGATCTGACTTTTATCATCTCACCCTTTTAACCACATCTCTGGTTCCTCTTCCCACTGTCTTGGTTCCAGCAAGTTTCTTGCTCTTGGTTCTTGTACATGATCCCTTTCCAGTCCTAACCATTGCTACCAGCCACTAAGTCATGACGAAAGTCTGCTTTCCTTTTGCTCAGTTGCTTTGTGGGGACACTCAGTGCTTGGGTCTACAGGGGTCATGATTCCACCTCTGGTCTGAAAAGGATCTTATAGCCTGGTCATTAAAGGTCTGATGCCAAATCCCTTGGACATAGTGTTGACCAGAGGGTGAGTGGTTTTACATACACAGTGAGACCAGGGTCTTGCACAGGTGATCTAGAAGCAGATACCTGCCCAGAACTGCATGCTGTGCCTGGGACAATGTTTCACGGTCACATGTAGGAACTTGTAAGAAACTCAAGCATGTCCAGTGACTCTGCAGGACTTTAGCCTGAGCAGGCTAACACACCTGCTCAGACAAATCTCTGAGCAGGTGCAGACCTCAAATTTTCAAATTTTTCAATTTCCTGGGTAGATTTTGCTTGCTAGGGGCAGGGAAAGGCACAAAACCAGGTTGGCCATCATCCCTGGACTTCTGAGGACTGGTTAGAAAACATGGGAATGCAGGGCTGTTTAATGGAAAAGTTCAAGAATTGCTTTACATGCCAAAATGACCAAGAATCATTTCAGAAACAGCAGGGGAATAAAAAGGAAACCCTGCAGGATACAGCCACCTGTAAAATTTCAGGCCATATTGTTATATTGTTAGGTTTGTTTTGTTATTACTTATAACCTAACAATATAATCCTACCTCAGCTGGGAAATGCCTATATTTGAGCTCTCAAGGGCTCTAAACGGGTGGGAGAAGATGACAGAAGGCAAGGAACAGGGTGGCTAAAGCAGTGCCTGGAGATTTCAAAAGGGCAGCGCTTTGTGGGACTGTTACCATTCTGTGCTCTGAGATTTTGCTGTTTCAGGGAGAAACCCAAGCACCAGTCGTCTTCAGTCACCAGCCTTACATTGTGTTCTCCTGGAAGGAGCTGGAGAAGGCAGCCTGTGTGCCCTCACCACCAGGCTCTGTTCCCAGACAGGCTTATTTCTGAGCTGCCCACTGGATCTGTGGCTGCACCACAGCTGCTGTTAATCCAAGAACCAGCCCTGCCTACGCTATTACCAGCCAGGTTCAGGCTACACTCAAAGACACGACTATCTGGTGCTGTTTCTTTTCATGAACCTGGGACACAAAGGCTTTTCCTCTCAGCATAGGATCACTCTGTGGGCCAGGTTGCTCATGCTCAGCTTCCCATACCTCTAGGACATATTTAAAAGTTCTTTAAATGTTGATCTCACCTGGACATGGCCTTTAAGGGACAGCTTGAGGGCAGAGCCCTCAGGATCACAAGCTGTACATTCAGTAAGGTCACCGGGGGCTGATCCTCAGCTCTTCAACTCTGCCTGCGGCGGGGGCAGCTACAGTCCTGGGCTGTGGTCCGTCACACTGAGCTCTGCTGGGGTGCTGTTGGGTTTGCCCGAGCAGCTGGGAGCCAGTGTGAACATCTGTTTTACCTCTTTCTGGAGCCAGGATGTGGCTGGAGCGTGCACCCAGACCCAGGAGCTTGGCGGGGCTCCACACATGTACACCCCTCAGGGACTTCCCAAAGAGCTGATGTTTGCTGAGGGTCAACTGCTGTCTCATTTGCTTTGTGAACCACTGTCATTCCCAGTTCTGTGTTTTCTCTTTTCCCAGTGCGTCTCTCCCCTGCCTCCTTGCACTCAGCCTTATTACACTTCATATTCTCTTGGTGGTTCCTTGGCTCCTTTGATGTGTGTATGAAAGGTGATGGAGCTATTGAAGTCTACCAGCTGACTGACACAGAACACCATGGAACAGCCCAGGTCACATACCATGTCCGTGTCAGCCTAAACCTAACAACACCAAATCCTTCATTCTCCTTTGGCTACTACGGCCAAGAAGATCTGGGACTTTCAGCTAGATCTGTCATATCAAACCCAAGCAATTCACAGTCTCTTTGTTCCATGGCTGTATCAGATTCTAGTCTGACTTGAATGGGAGAGGTATTCTTAAGACTGCTTTTGTTTATTTATTTTCACATGCGCATACCACAAAAATTAGATTACGGTTTGGATTTTGTCACGGCTGTCTCCTGCAAAGACTGGTTTTGTCTGTAGCAAGTATTTTCTGGAGGGTTTCTTCTATTAATTACATGCTGCCACCCACTTATTTCCTTAAGGCAGATTTTGCATCTGTGATTTCACTATGAAGCTTCCTTCCTTTAAGGTAGTATGTCTCTACGGTGGGCAGACTGACAGCATAGCAAAAGCTTTTACGATCCAGGGGTCAAACTATTTTTCTTCTGCAACATGGAGGGGTGGAAAGTGCACAGACCTTGTGACAGAGAGCTTTAATTCACCCTGTGCTAACGCTGGAAGCAATTGCAAACTGAGGTCATAGTGGGAGAATCCAGCGTTGCCTTGATACTGCAATCCCACATATGCTTGACTTGACATTTGTAAACAAGGAGAAGCATAAGATAAACACACAACACTAAGGAGATGATAATCTGCAAGTTTGTTAACATAATTTGTTTTTTTACTGGTTAAATAGCAGAATGGTTGAGGCATCTTGCTGAGGGCCTGGAGATGCGTGTGCAAGCCTAAGAGACACTTATGGTTGTTCACCTGTGTATGGACACCCAGCCATTTGGGCTGGAAAGTCAAAAATGGAGGGGCTGCCTACCAAAATTCTGGCATTCCAGGAGCCTCACAGGCCAGCCATACACAGAGACATCTCTAACCTCAGTGTAAATGTTAGTTTTGCCGTGTAGCATCTCTCTGGTGACTTAGTGAACAGTGCTTGATTCACAACAAGGGTTCCTATGTACCGTTACTGTATGTCTTCATGGGGAAACCTGGGAACCCTGGAAACTGTGGTTCTGTGATAACTGGAGGTGATCATAACCTCTAATGAGTTTGTCACTGCTTTTTTGTGAGAGATTTGCTGATGCAGGACCTTTTGGGACATTCGGTTCTGCCTTTCCTGCCCAGCAGCCTTTCTTTGCAATAGCACTGTGCTTTCTTTTGTTCCTGTTTATCTTTCTCTCCCTGGCTTAATGGATATTTATTTATTCTCTTCAACATGGGACTGTTTCTGAGGGAAGGTTCAGACAGCCCGTCCACATACCTCAGATATCCCTGGCTGATTGCAGGGACGTCCAGGAGAAGGTGTGAGATGTACGTCCTCCCTTCATCTCCTCAGGCACACAAAGGGATGGAAGCAGTCTCTGAAATCTTGAGCAAGTGCTTTAACTGTGAAGTACTGAGTACAAAAGAATTTGCTTCCGTGTCCTTTCTCAGGCAGGCTTGGTATTTGTTGTCTTACTTGCTCTGTGTGTCCTGAGCCCTGAAGGTAAAGCAGAGAAGCATGGCCGGTGTGTTTGTGTCCCGGGAAGGCTTTGCTGCTGCGCTGCTTCACACAGTCCTACCCAAAGCCCTCATCACTTGGGATACAAACGCGTTAACTTCAGGTTTTGTCTTTCTTGTTTCTTTTCTTTTTTTTTAATGGAAAACATTTGAGGCCTTGATGGAGCATCTCATAGCTTCAGAGCCACCTGAAAACCAGTTTTCCCTTCCCCCTTTCATGTATGCTGAGTGCAAACTTGAGTGAAATCTCAACCCTTTCACCCTCTGTAGGATGTTGATAGAAAAAAACAGAAACATTTTTAGCCTTTAGGCTGATATTTTCACTTTAGTTCTCTGTCCCTACTCTCGTCTGCCCCTTAATTGTGTCAAAGATTTGCTTGGAGTAGCTGTGGTTTAAAACTGGAGAAGGAAATATTCCTCTTTGGCAGACCTTGCATGCAGAAAATCTCCTGCAACATGGTTGTCAGTTGATGCTTTGTGACTTTATTTACAAATACAGTTCCAGGAGCAGAACCTGAGCAGAGCGCATTTTGACAAATATGTTAAAACAGCCCTCCTTTGAGACAGCTGACTTCGGATTTTCCAGCTTTCCAAAAACAAGAACTTATGAGCTGAGTTCCTTTTTATTTTCTGGTCATTTAAGTGGTGCTTTTTCCCATATACTGACTTCACAAATTGTATCAAATCGCACTGTATGTTACCAAGAGTAACCAGGGTTGGAGAATACAGGTAGAAACCCACCCGAATTGTGTGGGTTACCTGCAGACTACTAATACAGGAGACTTCACTATATTGGTAAAACCACAGGGGTCTATACCCCCTGTAGCTGCCCTTTCCGTTCTTTTGTCCTCA
Source organism: Phaethon aethereus (assembly GCF_964289735.1). Lineage (NCBI taxonomy): Eukaryota > Metazoa > Chordata > Aves > Phaethontiformes > Phaethontidae > Phaethon > Phaethon aethereus. Next base: position 176,273,077 of record NC_138575.1, on the reverse strand, counting down.
GGTTGCACAGCTGGCCTGAGCTGATAGAAACGCTATTCTGAATAGCACAAATAAAGCTGTAAATCCCCATGTGAGAATTGTAATGAGTCTAACATCTCCACACTTAAAAACGTTCACCCATGGAAGTCATTTGTTTCAAATTTTTAGTGGAAGAAAGTATGATTATGTATTTGTATAACTCACAGTTCTCCACTCACTAAAGCTACATAGAGGCCCTGATGAAAGTTATCATTGAACAAGATTTTTAGCTATCCTAAGCACACTAACATGACAACTGAGTTTGCTAAGAAAGCCCAAATGCTCCTTAAGTAAAACTGAAAGAAGCTGTAGCACCTCTGCTTAACAATAGCAAACAGAAAGCAGTGAGAGAGCACTTGACGTTGAAAATTTAATTTTCATCACCATGTATTTATCTGAGCTTAGCTCCCACTCTTAGCTGATAAGGAATAACTAATCATGATTTAAGCATTTCTTCAAACCTAGCAACCTGTTGAACAGCTTCTTAATGTGCCTATCAATCACTTGGAGATAAGGATAGTTTGCACTCGTAATAGCTAGTTGTAAAAATAAATAGAAGTTACTATAACTAGTTCAATCAACAATGGGATCTTTGAGGTCAGAGTGGAAATAATCAAACAGTCAGTATGAATAGGCTGTAATTTTTCTGATTAACAAATGTTTTGCTTGTCATGTGATCTTGAGAGCTGCTCTTAGCTTCTTAGAGGACTAAAATACATTTCAGAATGTATGTATTTACATTAGGGGGTTAAAAAAACTTATGCACATACCAGTTACCTTCTAAAGCTATCTGTGCATGTAAAGCTTTTTTTTATTTTATTTTAAAAAGTATCTTCGTCCTAAGTTAAATTCTCAACAGGCCACTCTACAAAACATCCAGGATAAAAAAGGGAAACTTAATAACGTGCAGAAAGTACTGTGGAATGCAAACCAGAAGTTACTGACATACAAAATAAACATATTACTCACATCTCTCCAATACAGCTGCAAATATAACAGCCAACAGGAACATATTACGTCTCAGCACCAGTTGCTGATCAAAATAACAGTATCCATATATAGCTACCGATAGTGTGAAAGGAGTAAGAGAACTGTATCTATATCCATATATACATCCAAATCAATGACATCCACAACCTGAAGACTGAGGAGACATTGACCCTAGCTTTATGAATCCGAAATAGATGCTCTGATCACCTTCTGGAGGCACCTATCTTTGCCAAGATTACATAAAGATCACAAGTCCCTCACTTAAGGTATTTTAAATTGCACCTGTGCTACACGTCTAAAATAGTAAATGTAGATGATGTGAATATAGCTTTCTTCTGTCCTCATGTTGCCTGTACAAAAATACATGGTCTTCCTCTATGCCCTGTAATAATCAGTACAGTGATTTCGGACAAAGGTAAATATGTCTGTAGCTCATATACTGTAACTCATGTATGCATACAACTTGGAAACATGTGCTCTTAAAAGATACAGAATCACAGGATCACTCAGGTGGGAAGAGACCTCTGGAGGTCTCTCATCCTACCTCCTGCTCAAGGCGCGGTGAGACACAAACTCAGACAAAGTTGTTGAGGCTTTATCTGGTCGGGTTTTGAAATCTTCCAAGGGGTGGTTATCTTCACAGTGGGGTGTTTTTTTTTTTTCTTCTTCCTTATAGCCACTCTGAATCTCTCCTTTTTTCAAGTTAGGCCACCACCTCTTGTTTTCCTGCCATGTGCTACTGTGAAGGACCTGGCTCCATCTCCTTGCTGGCCTCCCTATAGGTACTGGGGGCTGCCATTGGGTGCATCAGCAGCTGTCTCTTCTCCGGGCTGAACAAGCCCCACTCCCTCATGCTCTCCTCACAATACCAGTACTCCAAGTGGAATTAAATTGCTGATGGAAATCCCTGTGTTGGCAAGAAACCATAGCAGATTTGCTCTATTGGTTGGTTACTTCTAACCTGGTTGTCCTGGTTTCAGCCAGGATAGAGCTGGTTTTCTTCACAGAAGCCAGTGTGAGACTGTGTTTTGGGATGAGAAACTGTTGATAATGTGCTGATGTTTTGGGTTGTTGCTGAGCAGTCAAGGACAGTCCAGCTTCTTGTGCTGCCCTGCCAGCAAGCAGGCTGGGGATGCTCGGGGAGCTGGGAGGGGACACAGCCAGGACAGCTGACCCAGGCTGCCCAAAGAGATATTCCCTACCATCCGACGTCATGCCCAGTACATAAACTGGAGTTGGCCGGGGGGCAGAAATCGCTGCTCGGGGACGGGCTGTCGATCACGGGGTGGTGAGCAATTGCTGTATTGGGCATCACTTGTTCTTGTACATTCCTTTGTTGGTATTATCATTGTTGTTCCCTTCTTTCTTTCTGTCCTATTAAACCGTGTTTATCTCAACCCACGAGGTTTTTTTCCTAATTCTCTCCCCCGTCCCACTGCGGGAGGGGGAGTGAGTGAGCAGCTGTGTGGTGCTTAGTTGCCGGATGGGGTCCAGCACTGGTCCATTCAATCACGAAAGGAGTGACAGACGGCACTTGACAACTCTCTGGGATCTTACATGGTTAATTCATGTCAGCCTTTTCTCCCTGAAGAGGAGAGTGCCCAGTTCATCATAAAGTAGCATAGAAAGTTTGGCCTGATTCTGCAACATAATGAGCACTCACAACTTCTGTATGTCTAGCACCTCCCAGCAGCCAGTCCTCTGTTAAATACAGCTGTTTGGTGTTGGCTATTTGGTGTATTTCAGTATTCAAAAGGAAAAACCAGTCAGGAGAGAAGAAACTACAAAGGAGCATTCTAGAGGAAAATTTGCTTAAAGACTATGGAAGGGATAAGATTCACTGATGTCTAGGAGGAGGAGGCAAGACTTCAAATACCATGGAGTCATCCTGAAAAAAAAACCTTTTCCGGAACAGCAGATTGTATGGAACTCACTTTATTTACCACACAAGATCTGAATCTGTTTTGTTTAAGGAAAAGAGATGTTCTAAATGAGATGCTGTGACTACTTATCCATCAGTCACTTTGATCTGTTTTGACTCATCTCTTTTATTTTGAACACAACATGGGAATACAGCAATAGTAGCTTCCTCGGGAGTTGATTAAAGAAAACAGAATATAACAAAGAGATGAGCAAATCAACAGAATATAAAAAAGAAATGAACATTGCAGGCAGTTTAGCTGGGATGTGTCTTTCCAAAGAGCCATCCAGTTTTTATGTAGGGAGTCTCAGGTGGAGAATCCTCTTGATCCCTTGGTAGTTTTTTTCACTATTTATTACTCTGATAGCTGAAAAAAATGAAACGTGTGTCTATTCTCTAAACACAGCAGTTGGTGCAAATGTGTTCATTCAAAGGCATCAAAACAAAGTTTTAGATTAGTTTTCCAAGTTATTACTTAGATCTCATTTGTGGGAGTGTGTGTATGTGTGTTTGATTTAAACGCGAGTCTGTCACTGTACACTTGTTTTTAGTTTCATAAACTTAATAAGACCTGTAAGTAAATTAAGTGGGAAATTATGAATATGCCACTGAGGACACTCATAAATATAAAACATTGACTTTAAGTAATGAGATCTTTGGAAGAGATGCTGAGTAAACTTATCAGTATTCATATAAAGCCACTCAGGTCCCCAGTAATAGAATTCTAAAACATGTCTTCCCCTCAAGTAAATAAACTTCAGGTCCTTAACTACTTGTAAGATTGTGAATGACATAATGCAAAATATTGCATTATTCTGACTTAATACAAATTTTTTTATTTGTTTTTGGGACTTCACTAAGGGATCGTTTGCGGTGCCAGCAATGGCTGCAGAGTAACAGTTCTTATTTCAGTGTAACAGCCGAGCATCCGTGATGCTTGAAATCATATGAGTTGCAAGTTTAAAAGTTTAAAGCTTTCCCATAAATACTGGTCATAAGGAGATGGATTAAAGAAGCAAAATATAGAACTTGTTGAACTTGTCTCTATTTTAAACTGGAAGGATTATATCTGACAAAGCCTTTGTTTTAAAGTAGCCATCTCAACAGCAGCGAGAACAGATTGGGTTACTTAAAGGGCCACTGACAACTCAGGGGAAACAAACTCCTTAAGACAGGAGTGACTTAAGACAGGGTGCTTCAGCATCTGAACTGTGTGTTGGATATCGTCTGCTGCTCTTGGTCATTCTTCCGTCTCGTCCCGCTGCCTTCACCAGGCTGTGATTCAATCTAAGAAGGCATGGAGTAAGAAAGAGAGAGAAATCCCTTCTCTGCCATTTCTACCCAGGTTGGTGAGCTCCCCACGAGAGACCTAAGCGTGGGAATCTGGGGAGGGACGCTGTGGAGCCCAGACCTGTGCTGCTGGGGAGGGACGTGGCTGGCTCATGGAGAACTTCTACACTACTGGTTGCAAAAGCGGGATGTCATCCCTTAGACAATTTCAGAAATCAAACTACAATTTAACATTTTTTGAAGGATTTTGATGGGAAAAAAATAGGTGGCTTGAAATCCTTGTCTAAGCAAGGGCCACAAAGCTGAGACAATATCAGTTATCAGGTGAGACTATGCAATCTGACTGGATATTTCCCCTTTTAGACATCTCCTCCAGCTAAGATGAGGGCCTCACTGATGTAGGTTGTGTCTATGCAAACTAAGGCCTTGACTCAGGTACCTGAGCTTAGGTGTCTAGTGCAGTTTGGTGAGCGCTGGATGTGTGATGCCACTGCACACCTCAGGGCAGCCAGGGCAATTGCATGGGGCTTGCCAATAGGGCACAGGAGTGCTGGGATGTTTTGGAGGCCACGTGAGATACCTCACAGGACCTTGGAAATCCTTGGAGATCAGAGTCCAGGCAACTGAATTGAAGCCAAAGGATAGTTTGAAGGAATGGGACTCAGCTCCATGTTTATTCTAGGTTTTGTGGCTGCACATAGTGGTAGGAAAAGGGCTTGTGTTGTTATCCAGGTGCTAAACAAATTAAACATAAAAAAGATAGGACTTATATGTAGATTTGACAAGAATAAGAGCACATTTTAGAAAAGCTCAGGTATTCTGTGTTGTTCAGAGAGCTACTTTTAAAAATTTTAGCCCACTTGAGCATCCCAGTTTAGGAGATGCTCAAGGAGTGCCCAGGAGTTTCTTGATTTTTTAAAAAGATGCTAACATCCTCTTATTTAAGAGTAAAGTGTGCATGTATGTATACATACACAGACAGAAGAGCTGTCTCACTAACACTTGTGTTTCCATAGTTCCTGGTCATATTGTTCCTGAGGGACAGAGGCACCCAATCTCCCACATCTGTGTGATCTGGGAAAGCAGCTGGTTGCTCAGGAGGCTGTGACATGGACATATCCACAACTGGGACCAGCAAGTACTCAGCTCTAGGAGACTGATGAGAGTATGGGAGGCATATCAGTCATTGAATCGAATAACAGATTGACCTCTTCTAGGGTAATGGTTTGGGCCAGGTTGTGGCTGCTCTTTTCCACAATTTTCTGGTGGCCTGAGAATAATAAAAATGGTTGCTTTGTATATAGCTGCAGGTTGCAACAGTAATAAACACTGTTTTGACAATAAATCTTGCCAGAAATCAATGACTGGGGACCTGTGTATGCATCCACATATTTTTCATTTGATAAATTCAATTTTTGAAACAATATGCAATGGAAGTTCACTGAAGAGCTCTCAAGCTGTAACTGCAGAGGTACCAAAAATATTACTGCAGCCCACACAGTTCAGTGAAACAATGTTCTCATGATATCTTCTGTGAATCAGGATGAATTTGGGGGGCAGACAGAAAGGATGTGAAAAGGATGATTAAAGTGTACTTCTGTGTGAGATGCCATCCTGGACTAACTAATGTATAAAACATTACATTAGTTCCAACCTAACTGTCATCCTGGCTTCACCTACTCTTATTTAGATAAAATATGTCAAAAATGTGCAAAATATATGAAACAAGACCAAAAACTTGAGTCAAACATCTGCCTTAATGCTAAATCTTCCCACTTCTAAACTTAAACTAATATTTCCAAAATACATTTATGAATACATTTCTTATTTAAAAGCAAAGAAAAATCCCCTGTATGGATAGGCTTAAAAACTCCCTAATTATTTCTGAATCTTGTTACAGTCTGTCAGATAATTGTTTGATCTTTCACTCTTTTAAAGTCAATGTCAAAACTCTTACTGAGTTTAGTGGGTTCAGAACTGAGGCCGAAGTAGGGAATTTTAAAAATACAGACTCTTGGCACCAGGTATCATAACATTTCTGAAGGCGTATAATGTTAAAAAGGCTTTTTAGCAACTAGCAGAGTAAATTTCTTTGAAGTTATTCAGCCTATTGGGCATATGAATGTACAACAAGCATACAGTATGTTTGCCCATTGAAGACTCTTGTCAAGTTTTAAATGATAAAAATTCCAAGTGCTGTAAATGCTGGTTGAAGCCCTTGTTTACTTTCATAGTTCTAAACATCCAGATTTTTCACAAAACTCACATACAGTTCCCTCCTGAGTACAGAGCTACATCTACGTTATAGGGACAGCTCCATTCTTTACCCCATCTCTAAGTTTGAACATCACTGTGTTGTTTTGAGAAGTTATTTTTCTAAGTACAACTGGCTGAGTGGATTTTGAAACTTTCAGCAGGAGAAGTCAAGAACTGACTTTGCATTGGGATCTCACCATAGCAGTGGATGACTCTTTCATTACCATGGCATGAAATCAAATTTAAAGCTGGAACCTGCAAGGTGCTTAGTGTCTTCTCGCAATTGCCTCCTTGGTAGCTTCTGGTGGTCTACATAAAGGCATCCTTGCTGCACTCTGTGGGTCTATCTACTTTAACTACTTAGTGATCTGGAGAAGGTATTGTTGAGGTTTAAATCTGCCTTGTGTCTATAATTGGAATCATGCAGCACACATGTGAGAGTACCCCACTGGCAGTGTGGGTGCAGGGTACCTCCAAAAGGGGCAAAGCACATCTTCCTTATGTCCTCCAGCAGTTTGCATTCTGCACAAGCACGTGACTCTGCCAGCAATCTCAAAGTGATGTGGGGCAGCTGTACAGAAGTACACTTTGAATTGCCTACTGGATACAGATGTGCCTAGGATATATCACGTGCCTAGGACAGACAATTAGTATGAAATTCATTGCTGTGAAGATGCTTGTAGAACCAAGATAGATCACACCAAATCAAGCCCTCCTCCTCCCTTTTCTTGCACCTCACCAGTTGGTAATATGAATGCCCACAATGTGGCAACATGTGAGAAACACAGCAGGTGTCTAGTCTGTCTGTCTACTTGTGTTTAATTTATCTCTTTAGCTCTGTGGGGCAAAGATCTTATCTCCATTTATGGGTAAAATCCTGCGAGGTTCTCATTGAGCAACTTCAGTTCTCATCTAGGTCTCTCACAAGAGTACACTTCTTCTGGGACTGAGACCATGACACTTGCCATGAAGATACCCTAAGCAGGGATGTAGACACATACAGCACAATACTCATCAAGGCACTAAAGTATAAATAGTGCCTGAAGTGGATTGCAGAATCATTCACTATCTGAATTTATTCCTGGAGTAAAGTTTTAGGTGTTGTTACAGTCAGGATACTGAAGTGGCTTGTATGTTAATTGGAACCCCATGCAAATTAATAAACAAAGCTTAAAATTTCATTGGGCAAATTAGACTTGCAGAATTGCCAGGAAAACAGTTTTAATGGTAGGTGTGTCTTTAGAAAAAGGAATCTGAACTGAAATCCTTGGGGGTGAAAAGGCTACCCATCAAACCTTAGAGAAATGGTCACTCCAGGCAGGAATGAGGGACATGGTCAAGGCTTGGTGATGAGACTATGCTGGTTTGTGCTGGAAATTGTCTCCAGTAATCTAAACCTTGCACTGCTGAAATCACTAAGAGAACTGATTGTGGGGTGGTTTTTTTTTTTTTTCTGGAAAAAAGAAAGCAATGAAAGTGTCTTTGCTAAAATTTTGCATGCCAAACTTTAACCTGGGACTGATTTGCCTGGTCAGAGGGAACCCTCAGTGTGTGTGCTCTGGTAACTGCCAGACTGCATGACAGACCCTTCCATGGAGAGAGCAGATGGGTCCACAGTTACTGCACAACTGCCATAGCTGCCACAGAATCGGAAGTTGTGTAATGTTTGGTATAGGAGGATAGTTATCATGTCTACATGGCACAAAGCATTGCTTTGCAAAGCTACCTCTAAAGGAGTCGGAAGTAGTCCATCTTTGTGCAGCTTTCTCCTCAGGCTAATGAACTCTGCCTCTTGGCAGGGCTAATTAACCCATATGAAGTGCTATGCTAATACGTCTAAATTGTGTTCGCTACCCACATTACATATTTTCAAGTCAGGTTGGCTATCTCTGCATTAAACTGCAGTCATGGCTGTGCCAAGGGCATCAAAATACCCTGCAAATGTGAGTCTCAGAGCTTGACTCTGCCTGTCTTCCTCAGAGAGAGTTCTCATTGCAGGCAGTGGGAACTTAGCCTGAGGAGCCCATGACTGGGCCTTTAAACATTCAAGACCAACATTTTGAATAATTGACTCTCTAGTTTGCCTCAGGATATTATGATAGTTTTCAAAGGCTGGTTCCAATATAGCAATAAGCCACAACAACGTGTGTGTTAGTATGCAATCGGTGCATGCCTTCAGTGCATTGGCATGGGGCCTTTACCACCCAAGAAGTATTCCCGAAGTGATCCAAAGCCTACTGAAATCTGTGGAAAACTTTCTATTGACTTCATTTGGCTTTGATTTCCATGGACTTCAATGGGCTGTGGATCGGCCCCAAATATTCCTGTCCCTCATATGAGAACTGTTTACATGAAATAATCATTAGATGAAATATACAAACAAGTTGAGGAACAAGGACCAACACCTAGGACTCTTCTCCTTGACCATGGCTGCAGAGTCATACCCTTTCTTGCTTTCTCTCTTGCTAGGTCCCTGTGTTTGTTTTTTGTACAGCCTGGCAACTTCAACACAGCAGTGGCTGGAGCACTCCCTGGGGACTTGGAAGATGGGTAGCTGAACCTCTCCAGATAGGAAACTACCACAGGCTCCATATCACCCATCCTTCACAAATGCCCTAGCCGCTAAATTGTTGTATACAACGCGGTTGTTGGCAGCCCTTCCTTTGGCTATGTTTTACAAAAAGCGGTATGAGCCACCCTGTTGTATGGAGGCAGATGGATCCAGACAGTGTGTAGGATGCCTTAGGAAAGACCAACAGACCAAAGTTCCTCAGGTTGTGGATCCCATTGAGGCTGAGGCTTGAGCAGGGGCCAAACTTCTCAGCTCTTTCATGGGGGAAATATGCCTGGGGCACAATTCTAGATGTGGGGAACTTCCAGAGTCAAAAAGGCAAGGATTTGTGGAAGTGAGGTGCCTGCGGTGGTGCTGGGAAGTTGCAGGAAAGCAGGCTTGCACGTAGGTGCTCACACGTTGGTTAAGCCCCACGTTGCAGGCTTCTTCCAGTCCTGTCCCAAGTTACTCCTCATTGCAGAGAGTTCTGCACCTTCAGCACTGCACTAACGCAAGGCCTTCTCCATCCATGGGCTAGCTCAGGCTTTCAAGTTCATGCCTATGGCAGTAGCATCTGGGTACATACTCTATTTTGCTTAACCACCTGTTGAAGAAAAACTCCCAGATTTGGGGTTATCAGGAAGCCTTATTCAGGTGTTACTCTGGCACTGAAATTCATTTTTATTGCGGAATGGGAGCTTCTTGATGAGTAAACTTTGATAATTGGCGCTGCAAAAGTTGTAGAGATGATGATAAGATCTGAGGTTATAGGAATGTGGTAGCTGTTTGGTGATCATACAAGTAGAGTGATATATCCACAGCCAGATTAGTAAAAATATCCCAGTAGGAAAAGAATTAAAGTGCTTAGGATTCTTTAATCAGTATCCTCACAGAGTAACAATTTAATAAATGTATTTCTGATATACAGACGAGTTTTTTTGCAAATAATTTCATCTATAGGCATATTGATTAATGTATTAACAGAGAGGCAATTATCTAATAGAGTGTCCAGGTAATGTGTGGTTAACAATTAATGTGCTGTTAATAATAGTTAATGTATACTGTTTAGTTAAATGCATACTCATTAATCAAAACAGAGCAAGTTACAACAATGCTCAGTGTTACTGTATCAGTGTTGCCAGCTTGGACAGTGGTGTTAATCATAGGCCAGATGTTGATAATCTTGCTCAGATCAAGGAGTTACTTGTCCCATCCATAGTCTTGAGGGTTATTTCTACATTCACTCTGAGATGCTCCCTGAGGCTGCTCCCAAGACCACATGCACTGAGTCTGCCTCTCCACTACTAAATTAAACGATGCCGGCGCACTGGAACTTAAGTCATCAGAGCAGTCGCTGACATGCTTTTGGCCTGGGCCATCAAGCACTCCCCGAAACAATTCCCTGGCACAGCTGGGGACTCAGCAGAGGCCAGGGACTGTTCCCAGGTGGCTGTGTGATTGTGGCCACCCTGTTTTGGGGAGTAAGAGAGTTTAATATTAATAGCACGGTACGCTGTGAGTTGGCCAGTTTTGATGCTGGAGGATGGTCCCATGCAAGTGTCATTCATTAGTGTAAATGCAGCTGGGCTACACAGATGGTAAAATCCGCAAGCGCAGCCCCAGCTGTGGCTGAACTTCACTTTGCAGAGTCCAAGGGTCTCCTTCTCAGTTCACAATTCTGCTATGCACCACATAGCCCACCGACAAACAGGAACTGGGGTGTCGGGGGCAATCCTCTTTCCCAGCTGCATGGGCAACTCTGTGGGCGCTAGTAGATGCTTCTGGAGTGCTGCAGGTACCATTGGAAGTCTGCAAGTGTTTTTCCCTTCCGTTTGTTGCAAGCAATGTGTGGTAGTGGTTCAAGCACTTGAAATGTCTTATGTCACAAGTCTTATGAGGAGCGACTGAGGGAACTGGGGTTGTTTAGTCTGGACAAGAGGAGGCTGAGGGGAGACCTTATCGCTCTCTACAACTACCTGAAAGGGGGTTGTGGCGACGAGGGTGTTGGTCTCTTCTCCCAAGTAACTAGTGATAGGACAAGAGGAAATGGCCTCAAGTTGCGCCAGGGGAGGTTTAGATTGGATATTAGGAAAAATTTCTTCACTGAGAGAGTGGTCAGGCATTGGAACAGGCTGCCCAGGGAGGTGGTGGAGTCGCCATCTCTGGAAGTGTTCAGAAAACGTGCGGATGTGGCACTTCAGGACATGGTTTAGGGGACATGGTGGCGCTGGATTAATGGTTGGACTTGATGATCTTGAAGGTCCTTTCCAACCTAGTGATTCTGTGATTCTGTGAAATAAAGCCTGCAGAGGCCCTTCAAAATAGGATGCAGGTGCATCCGTTGCACCCTCTCGTAGCATACGCAGATACCGATTGCTCATCCAGTCCGGTGCGTTCAGTGTGTTCACTCATCCGTGAAAAGTCAGTTGTGACCATAGTGCTTTGCAGAACTGAGCCCGAGGTAACCAAACCAAATATTGTCTCTTACTTCAAGCAGTATATAAGTATGAATACATATATACACATAGATATTGCTGACATGTAGCAACTGTTGATGGAGCAAGTTCTGATGCTGCTGTTAAATCGCACTGAGTAGTTAATCAGTGGCCCTATTTTATTGTTTTTGACATCGCTTTCTACAGGTTGGAGAAGTTTACCTTTATAAGAAGCAGAAGTTGACAGATACAGGAGATAATTCTGTTATGCCTGCTTGGAAATGATTAATGCTAAACTTTTGAACAGGTCTGCCTTGAAAAGGAAATGTCACCTGTTCAAACGCAGCTTTGTATGTTCTCCTGCGGTAATGTATTCAGTGCTTATCAACATGCTGATCTGCTGGTAGTTTCAGGGAGTAAATGTGAGTTTCAGCAATTGAAGCCTGATCCTGCAGGTGCGTGTTCAGGCAAAACTGCCATTAGTTTTAATGAGAGTTTGTCTTACTCAAAAGTGCAGGATGAAGCCAGCAAGTGGGTAAATGAAATATGTGAGCGCAAGGGTGGGTTTTTATTCCTCAGAATACAATGATGAGCTTTTGAGACCTCCATCCAAAAATGTTTGGAGTTTGCTTGGATTTTTCCCGCAAAACCAGTCATCGGAACATTTTTATGATTTATTAAATTCTCATATTATTTCCCTCCCTTCCTGCTGCTTAATAAAGAGTTTCCAGCTGTTTGTACTTCCAGTTGACAGACGAAGTAGACCCTTGTTCTGCAAAGCACTCAGGAACATGTGTAACTTCAGGTATGTGAACGGTACCCTCTGACTGCGACGAGCTTGAATTTCTGCATCTGCACAGAGCCAGCCACCATAAGTACTTAGATGTCTAAAAATACAGATGCGGTGCAACGGGATTTTTAAAGATGCTTAAACATGTTCCTCACTCCCTCTCTAAAGATTTCTTTAGTGCTCCATGTAGTAATTAGAGAATAGCCATTGCAGAGCCCACATGTACAGTAACGTATTTCAACAAACTGCAGTTTCTGTGCCACGAGGAATTAGGAAAAACAGGTTAAATTTAACAGGAATGCCAGGAATAAAGAGAGACTAAATGATTGCAACACTTGACTGTCATTTCCTCTCTAGAACTACATTAGCCATCTACACGTTTATTACCACGCCAGCTCTCAGATGTACTAGGACCCCACTCTTTCTGGTATTAAGCAAAGTAAGAGGTCTTATGATCTATCAAGCTGTTTGAAGAACTCCAACTGTTTCTTCTGTTCATGATTTGCCTATGAGCTCTTCACGTTTTCCATGAATTTGTCCATTGTTCGGATTTGTATGAAATTTATTTTCTGGGAAAAGCCTATTAATTAACTAACCGAGGAACTGAAGATAGGGGCCAAAGGGCCAGATTTTCAAGCACTCACTAGGGAGAGTTCTGTTTATACATATTTCATGGGAGGGGTTATAATTTCAAAAATAATTGTGGTGGTTTGGAATTTGTAAATGCTTTGGGTGGATATTGTTACATACTAAGTTTTTGAAGTAACTAACATTCAAATGACATTCTCAGTCATTTAACTATTCAGTATTTGAACTTCTCCTTAGAAAGTAGTTTGACAAATATCAGCACCATGGAAACTGTAATATTTATGTACTAATCGAATACAAATAGAACATTTCCCCTACCACTTATCTTTGTACAAGGTAGACAGTTCCTCATTCCAAATCTATCTATCTGTCTGTCTATCTATCTATCGATCAATCGATCGATCGTAACCTTGCCATATTCAATTCTTAATGCATATTACCAGCATTGTTTCACTGAAATTTTTGTTCTACACATTTGTCTCATTGATCAGTTCGCATATCAATAAGGCACAGATAGTCAGTTTGATCCTTAGAGTTTTACACAACTGAAACTGCAATTCAGTATGACTTTTTCCTTGCAAATAAGTAAGTTTTCCACTGTTCTAAATTTCTATGTATTTTTACTGTATCCCGTTTATAGCTCGATTCACACATTTTGAATAAGACCAATTCAGTTCTTGTGTAGATATTTGAAGGCATTTAGGTGTTGCTACTGGGGTGTTTGCTTTTTTTACTGAACTTTACAGAATGTACTGAATTAGAAGAACAAATAAGGATCAACAGTCTTTGTTGAATGTTATCGAAAATTATTAGAAAATGAGCCTAGTAAATCTCTTCCTTTTTTAGGATGTATCTATACTTCAATCAAGGGTATCACTGTAGCCAGCGCTAATATGACCACACTATCTGTAAATTAGCTAATAGCGTAACTGCACCAGTACAGGACTCTTCTTGGGGTGACCACACAAATATTTAGCTGGCTGAGACATACATGCAGGCTGTACTAATCTTCATACTGTTGTTGCTCTCACTCGGTCTGGATAGTTTACAGTTAGCTCTGTCCTGTCTGTGAAAGCTGCTGTCATGTCATTGACTGTCCCCCAAGAAAGAGCTGTCGGTAAGCTGGAGGTTAATCAATGAGCAAGGAGAGCTAGTTTGGTAAAGCAACTGGTGGCCCAGAACTGAGGGGCAGGCTCTGACTGATTTGGATGATTAAAACACTATTTTTAGAATTAGGAATACTGCCTTCTAGAAATCTGGATATTAATAGTGTTGATTGCAATAACTATATCAAAAGATCATCCTATTTCTGCTGCAAATACACTGGTTCAAAGGATCCGTGACACAAGATGACTGACTTGTTTTCAAATGAGCCTGGCTGTAGCATGTTTAATAAGAATAATAACAAAACAAGAGAAAATACATTTTAGACCTGAATCCCAGAGATTCCAAATGTTCCCTGGACAGGAAAATTGGTTTAGTAGATCGGATGAAGTGAAGGAGAAGAGAAATCCTTCTTCTCCAGCGCACAGAGTGACAGCAGAGCTGCCTGCAGACCTTACAGGACCAGCGGATGAACTAGCTGGTGGACTTCGGTACCTCCTGTGTCACTGTGCAGAGGGAATTCAGCAAGAAATGGAGAGCTTATGAGAGAGCTGTTGTCAGGCTATCTTCTTCTTTTGCCATGTGCCTTCGTACAGTGACGTAGAAAGAGCTCCTCGCAGCCACAAGAAGAATGCACTCTCTGCCTGGCTTTTCTTATCGTCCTTCTCCCTTGTCCGATATAACAGCACCGTTCCCACCCTTGGAGACTTTCCACTGCTCTCCTGGAAAAGTCCAAAGGACTCCTAAGGCATGCAAGTAACAGTCTGATTCACCTCCCATCCCTGCGTAACGCTGAGCGGAGCCGCATACCCTGTCTGAAGAACAGAAATCATTAGGCAATCACAAATCACTCACTGATCATGCATCACACGCAAACATAAGTTATTATCCAATTTAAATTTTTTATCAGGTTAAAATATGCTGCCTTTCACTCCACGGAGAAATAAAATAGTATTTTGCAAAGAATCCCTGAGGAAGTCCCTTTAATACATTAACTGCCAGGTCCTGAAGTGTCGCTCCAGACTCTGATTAAAGTACAAACTAGAAAATAGTGGTTGTTTGATGACAATCTCTACAAGGATGCCCAGACTTTTTGTTTCCTCTCTTGTTCTGTGTACCAATACAGACGTAGTGTAAACAGAAACATGAGCTTTCATTACCTTGTATTCAAGCAGCTGCAATAAAAACTGCTAATGGAAGAGGAGGAAAGAAGAGGGAAAAGATCAAATGCCCTAAAAGATATTTACACAACATGCGAGTTTTGTGACCATAAGATACTATTTTGAGGTGACATACAGGGAGTGAAGAAAGAAACTGCACTTTGAGGAAACTGTGACAAGAATAGGTGGGAAAATAATTATGTTGCGTGACTAGCCTTCTCTTTGTACAGACACAGTATGTGGCAAATGCCAAAGCAAACAGTTTATAAGTGAAGCGTAAGTTTTATTCATTTGCTGTCTGATCAGAAGTATTTATACATACCTGTAGAATGAGTGTCTTTATTTTTTCTTTTTTAAACGTGGAAGGTTTATTAAATCACTGACAGGAAAGGTCAGACATTTATTGTAGAAATTGCTTTACTTCAGAATTTTGTTTAGAACGTTAAGGATCATTGCGTGATTCAGTGTGAAAGTATTGCCTTAATGTGTCCTTTTCCTTCTTGGAGTGGATAACTAACCTGCTGAAGGGTGAGGGAACAGCAGATAAATATTTTGGTGAGATCTCTCTGACACCGTCTCTTGTGATGTCATGAGCAAGGCAGGGAAACACAGTCTATAGGAAATAACTGGGAAGCAGGACAACCTGAAACATCTTTCTTAAAGAGTAAGCATGAGATTCACCGCAAAATTGTGAAGTCCTTCCAAGTGTGCTCATTGCAGGCTTTCGTCTGGGTCCCAGCCCTAATCTGGGGTGTCATTAAGGGTCTAGACAACAATTTCATTAAGGGTCTAACCTAGAGAGCATACACACACAGTTAGTTTGCAGTTGGCGTTGACGGAATGATGCACTTCGGACAAGAGCTTCAGAAATCAAACGGGCAAAGCAGAAGGATGGCCTGAAATCCACAGAATGAAAGTAAGCAAGGAGCAGTGCAGAGAACTGCAGTTCAGAGGGAAAAATCAAACACCAACAAATAAAATGGAGAATAATGGAAGGTACAGCAGCACAACGGGAAAGGATGTGGAGATTACTGTGAGGCACAAACCATTTAGGAGTCAGCAATCTGAGGCTGTTGTGAACAAGACAAATTCAGCATGATGCGATCAAGAATGTCATCTGCAGAAGACGAGAGGCGACTGCTTAGCTCTGTTTGGCGTTTGTGAAACCTCCGCTGGAAGACTCTGCCCGCTTTCAGGCACTGCACTTGAATAAGGATGTAGGCAAACTCCAGGTGAAGGTAACAAGCAGGGTAAGAGGTTTAGAAAACATGACATACAAAAGAAGAGCCATAGAAAGAGAACTGCATGGTCTAAAAAGCGAAGACTGAGGAGGGAGTGTAAAAGTCTATTACGGTAGAAGATTACCATAAAAAGATAGATACACTTCAGGAAATTGAAAATCTCCTTTTTCCGAGGCTTTTAAGCATGGGCTAGAAAAACACCTGTAGGGATGATCTGGGATTACTTACTCCTCCTCAGCAACCTCTTAAGGTAATTTCCAACCTTACATTGCTTTGTTTCATTGTCCCACCACATAAAACTGCATCTGAAATCAAACATCTGTTTTTAAATATATTATTAGGAGAGTTTTTTGGGTGGTATATTTTTAGCATGGCACCTACCATTTTTTTCCAATTCTGATGTCAGAGTTTTCTTAGTACTTGATGATTTTCATGAATGTTCACACTGAAGATTTAAGGGGCATTTTCCAAATTAGGATTGTATTTCAAAGGGGTTTGCTATAACGCTATAGGTGTTTGATAAATGGCAAATAGCTCTTTAAGCTCTTTCCTCACAGATAGTTAATCACAGTGGGTAAAGTTTTAATCTCTTTGTCAGGACAATTGTAACATTTGCATTTAATGTACATACTCATATTTAGTTGTAAAATACGTGATCCTGAATACTTTTTATTTACCCCAATCTCTTCTGTTTCCAACACATATCTTAAAGTATTTTCTTACTGGCACTATGGAGGTTCATTTGCATCACATTTGTGTCATTTGCATCACTTTGGAGTGTTTTTTGCTTCAGAGCACTTGCCCTTTAAAAATATACTTCCCTGCAACTAGTGACCTCTGGATGCTGCCCTCAGTATAGTCAATGAGACAAGATTGTGAGAATAATTGACTTTCTTGTTATCTTGATACATTTTGTTGTCATTTAAGAAATCATCCTGGATTGATTGAAAATAAAATGTACTGTGCATCTTTCAAATTGAATTTAGCTTTCTACTTAAATGAAAACCAAAATGCTTCAGGTTTTTTTTTGTGGCCAAGGAAATAGAGAGACACTGTTGTTTTAGAAAAAATTTGTGAGTATGACACTAATTTTAAAAATGTTTTGACTTAAATCCACATTTCTTTCAGCAAAAGTACTTGTGTCCCGTCATTAGCACTCACTACAAAATCCATTTGTTAGCAGAAGAGGCACACATAAATTAATCACTGACAGAGTACAAGGTTATGCTCATTGTAGTAATAATGCAGGCTCTGTTGTGTGGAGATAAACCATCTGCTTTATGGCATGTGAAGGATCAGACGTTGCTGAATCATTTGCTACAGATTCATGGACAGAGGAGTTTCTGCAGCGACAGGATGGGAATATTATTTTGAACCTAGGGTTTAGTTGGGATTTTGGTGCCTTCTTCGTGGGCTGCACGTGGACACACACAATAGGCTTCTCCGATGATAACGAGAAACACAATTAGCGTTCACCTTCCATGCAGTAGCGAGACGCCTGTGCCCGCCTTCCTCCCGCCGGGGTGGCTGCAGGTCCTCTGGAACGGAGCTCCAGGCCCAGCCCACAGGCCACGGATTCCCGGCCCAACCGAAAAGGGAAGCCTGCTCCCGGAGGGACTTGGCAGTGGAGAAAAAGTTGTAGCCCTGGGGGATGAGCGAGGCAGGCTGTCTGGCAGTGTGGCTCAGCAGATCTCTGAGGCTTGAAGTCACCTCAGTGAAGCCACCCCACACATGTCAAAGCGAGGGGCAGATAATGTATGTGCGTTCCCTCGCCTTTCGTTTTCACGCCGTCAGCAGGCCTTCGTGTGATGCTTCCTCTGCCCAGTGAGATCTTGCCAGGCCTTTGACTTAAATTCCCTTTCCACCAAGTCGAACTTGACTCTTTCTTGGGAAGAGTTCACACACAGTTTCACACACCTGCAGGGATCTCAGGAGAGCTGCTCGCTATTCCAGCCCGCTCGCCTGGGAAGGTGTGTGTACACCAAGGATGCACCTTCTGTGGTTATTTTCCCTTTGAGGCAAGGCAGGTGAAATTGTTTGCCTGGTATATACCACTCATCTTCCTCCCGGTAATGGGCGAACACCTTTTTCTTGCTGTTGGCTTTCCTTGATGGAGCCTGCAACGTTGCACAGTTTCCCTATGTATTTACCCCGCCTGTAGGGCACCGTATTCTGGTTTCATTCTTCAGGCTTCTTTGAAGCCAGTGAAGCAGGATTGGCTCTTGAAAGCGCAGAGGTTGGGATCCAACCACGTATTTATACCATGTTGTACTCTAACTGCGAAGGTTATACCGAAGGACGCATCAGGACCAAATAAGACACTTAAGAAGTGACTTCTTAAGTCAGCAGGAGACCTTTTTTTTATTGTATGGATTTTTATCCAGCTGTTTGTTCCAAAATTTTAGCAATAGATTTCTGCTAATGATTTTAAATCAAACCTTGTTATACCACAGGCCTGAGTACAGGAAAGAAATTATTTGTACTTTGTCATATCTGCTTGAAAATTAACAGAGGCTCTTCCACAACTTTCAAATCAAAGTAATACTTCCTCTGAAACAAGGCAGAAGGCTATGGTCACATCTGAACAAAATACAGAGAGATACGTACTCTGTGTTTGGAGCTGTCTACACCTGAGTACTTAGCTGGTGTAAGAGTGGTCTTCTTTCAAGGCTATGGCCAACATAGACAGGCCTCTAGCTGGTATGTCCATACTTGTCAAAACCTGGAAATCCCGCATGCAGTGACAGATGCGTCCCAGCAGAAATGCAGAGCACAGACCAAACCCTGGCTGTCCAGGGAAGTCCTGGAGGACATGTTAAAGAAAAACCCTACTCTGAAAAAAAGATAATGAGCTTGACTAGGGAGATGGGGGAGTTGAGCAAAAGACTAAGGCAAGGACCAAAAACTCTCATACATGCATTGAGTGGAGCATAAATAATTTCTGTTACAAAGCACTGACAAACCATGAACAGACAAACATGGCAGGAAGGAGCACCATCTTGCTCCTTCGCCAGTCTATATAGTATACTGTCCCCACTATGGCAACAACCAGCTGTGCCTCATCCTTCATTCCCATTTGCATACTCCATCCTCATTTTCCTGATCCTTCTGGCAGAGCCATTTGTTTTCCACACATCCCCTGTCTAATGGATGCTGAACATTATTGTTATTATCTCTGTGCCACTACTTGCTTGAGCTTCTACAGCTTCTGCCTGCATTGCTGGAGTCCTTCTGTCATTTTCTCAAGAAGTGCTTTAATTACGTCATCAAGAAAATGGTCAGATGAACTCTTGAAACTAGTTAAAATTTAGTGATCTTTGAACTATGATACCTTATGCTTCTGAGACAGTACTGGAACGCGAAGGTAAATTTAAGAAACAGAATCTGCCTTTTGCTTTCCTTATTTTGGTGACAGCTGCATCTGATCTTGTTTATCATAACACTTCTAATATATAGCAAATAATTTTGATGGTGAATCTGAGGCGATTCTTCATGCCCCACTGGTATTTCACTGAGGACTGGGTGGACACATGATGCTGATTCCTCTTTGTTTTCTGTCACTAAACTGTAGTAAATCTCTGCTAATGAAGACTGTAAATATCTTACAATACAGGCATTTGTCACTAGAATTTGGAAGTGGAATGAGTTTGGTTCATGCCAGGTTTCATTCAGAGGGGTAGGTCGGTGCTCAACCGGTGCATCTATGTTAGCAATTTAGTGCTCTGGAGAAGTGATTGTTCAGGTGCAAATTTGCCTTGTGTCTGTTGTTGGAATCGTGCAGCACACAATGTGAGTATACCTCAGGAACCGAGGCTGAAGCCAGGTGCTGGGGCTCCATACGGAGCACTCCACCAACAGTGCTGCAAGGTACCTCCAAAAGGGGGAAAGCACATCTTCCCTATGTCCTTCAGCAGTTCAGACTCTACACAAGTGCACAATTCTGTCAGTAGTGACAAAGCAATCTGCGATGGCTGTACCGAAATGTACTTTGCATTGCAATGTGCATCTTGGACAGGTAGCTGGTAACAACTTCATTATTGGAATTGACGTGTTATGGAATAGGTCCACAACATCATAGCTCTACTGTAATGAATTACACCACATTAGGGCTCCGCTATAATGAGTTGCACCAAGTCAAGCCCTGGTTGTTCCATTTTTCTTATGGGCCTCAGCAGTAGCCACTGTGGGTGCACTGACTGGGAACTGCTTTGTGGTCCAATATGCTGTCCATGTTGTGCCACTCTCCAAACACCCACAAGTGACTTCAGTGGTAGGGTAATTCAATGTTGCCAGAAAAATGAAAAGGAACACAAAGTGCATGCTTGACTGTAGTCAGAACATCATCTTTTTGGTAACAAACGCTTTGATTATGAAGCAATGTTCACTTTCATTAATGTTGTTACATTACAGACAATGAAGTCTAACCCTTACATTTTGACTCTAATTTCATGTACCTACACAGCTCTGGTGGCTGTTGTCTGTTAAAGCACCTTCCACTGTTGCAGGACAAGTTGTGTTTTAGATCCTCTTGCAAGACCTTTTCTACCACAGACCTCTCCTCTTTCTGTTTGGTTTTTTTTTAAACCTCTCTCACAATTGGAACCTGCTCTTTTTCCTGGACCCTGTCTAGTGTGAATAGAAACTGTCCTCCCTAACAACTCTATGGCTGGACTTTGGACTGGGGAAGGCTACCTCTGCCTCCTGATTGTAACCTAACTGGTTTTTGACACATGTACAGAAACGTCTCTGCGAGAGGTTGTGTTGACTGCCTTATTCAGGTAACATCAAAAAATATATAGCAGTAAACAAGGATGTCAAAAGGCTTGCATGTCTCCATCTAAGCCTTAGTCCTTCCTTGTGTGTTTTCCATATGTCCCCCTCAATCCTGTCCCACTTCTTTCCTCCTAGAAGAAACAGATAGCCAGCAACTGCTGCTTGTCTCCCACCCTTTCTACTCCAGGCAAACGGTTTTAACAGGTTGAAGTTTCTTTGATCCTGACCTCGGAAACATCCATCTATAACCTATCTGGAGCCAAGTGGCAAGCATTTCAGTGTTAGTGGTCCCTGTTCTTACAGACTCCTAGGTATCCTCTCTGGAAGATATTAATCTTTGTCATTATTCTGTTTAGTATTTGTTTTTCTTAAGAGTGTCCTTTAATTCTGTATAATTGAACAAAAAATATCAAACAGATAAAATGAGGTACTTAACAACAGCCATGAAAATAATACAGATATCTCATGCTTTACAACAACCAAATGAGTATGAAGTGCTTCGCACACTGCCACCTTACAATCTGGATATTACACAAGTAAAAATAAATGCACACACCCATAAAACTAGTAAAACAGGCTGTTGCAGCTACACATAGTTCCTTGTGTTCATTAAAATTCTATCTTTATTGAGCTTATCTTGATTGGCATGCAGATCAAAGTGAAAATGTAATAAATAAAAGAATATACATAATGGAATCCATGGAAAGAAGCTATTCAGAAGATAATTCCAGTAGGTAAATTGCAATGCAGTATTAAAAACAACAGTGCAGAAGCATTTGAAACATAACACGTCATAGACTGTTGAAGGGCTGGATCCTGAGGCCATTACTCACTTGCGTAGACACACTGACTTCAAAAGAATTACTCACTGTGAGTAAAGATAGTTGGAGTACAACTTAAACAAGAGAGTATTAGCTCCTTCAGTGCAGCCGTGTAGCTAACAACAGCTCTGTGTGAGTGTGATCCCATCGGCAATATCCAACTCAGTCCATAATGGCAGCTCCGACCCCGCTCTGGGATGTGGTTAGCACCTGCGTAGGGCAGAGGATCCCTGATCAAATGGGGAGAGTGAGCACAAATACGCATAAATAGGAAACAAATATGTTTTCCTTCAGTTGTGCCCACCTGTGCTGCTTATAAAAATAATTTTCTTACTTCCTTAGCTCTCTCTGGCCTTGCAGAGCCCATACATGGAAAAGTGAGCTGGATCAGCCTCATCTCATCCATTATTAAACAAATAGTTGTATTTTGCTGAACTGGGGCCCAGATTTCCATAGCTGAATTTTTATAGCTCTTTAAATGTATGGAGAAAGAGCAGTTTGACTGTCAGAAGTCAAGGGTGAATTTTTAGGGTAAACAACAAAGACCAAAATTTTTTTTCTCCTTAAACTGCTAATTGAGTATTCTGATGCAGTCATATAGATGAACATAAGGCCTCAACGTAATTTTATTGAAATTTTTATTGGCACAGTTATACAAGTGAGATAAGGGATGATTTACAAGGTTAGTCACAGAAAGTGAATGAAACAGAAACCAGATGACAGATTCTAGACATCAGAAACTAGAAGGCAGGGTCTGTACATTGTGGGCTATTGAATAGAATGAGTTCAATCCATCATATGAGAGAAACTACATATGGGAAAAAACTGACAAAGGAGAAGCCTAACAAAGATTTATTAAATAAATTTAGAAACCTAACTGGCATCATTGGCTGTTGTTCACTTCCATTGTTTAAGCACTGGGAACCAACAAAAAGATCTGGATATACCAGGTTCTGCTTTTCTGGAAAATAAAATTGAGGGAAAATTTCTCCCACTTTGGTCTTTCATCCCTTTTATGTTTGATCATTCTTATTACGTACACAGTATAACCAAGAATTAGCCAGGCTTTCGTGCCATAAGGATGAGTTTCAACAGAGAAAAACATTTGTCTGTGGTTACAGACTGGCTCTCTGGGAAAAAAAACAAAACACAAACTGGTTGTGGCAGTACGTACTGGAACTTCTAAAAGCAAAGCATGAGGCTAAGTTTACCTGTCTGCCTACCACTGCCTAGAGTGTTTTCCCAGGTCTCAGCTAGTTTATAACATATGGTTACCTGCAGTCATGTGAAAGTGTTTTCAACCAGCCTGGTGAATTATTGGCAGCCACTACTGTTTTACATAAAAACCATTTCATGCTATTTTGAAGTAGTAGGAGGCAGTGTCCCCTTCCTCAAAACATTAACAGATATTTTGAGCCAAATTCACTACCTCTTTGACCCAATTTTATCTTCATATGACTCAATCAATGCCAGCAGTATTACATCCATGTGCCACTTTGGAATAAAACACTGTAGTGAATCAATCCCCTTTGTTCCTTCCTTCTACATTTTTCCACTGCCACCATGAGAGATTCAAGGAAATTTTCTACATCTGGGAGCTTTCTGAGTAAGAACTGGAAGATATTGGCATCCATAAAACCCTGACAAGCATCTCAGAGATTATGATGTCTATAATACTGAAAAAAACGCCACCCAGGTTATTACAATGCATATATTTTTTCTTTTTCTTGTTTATATTTTGTGAGCAAAACTAAATCCTATTCCAATAGCTAAGTTGAGCCTTCTCTGTAAATGAAAGCATTTCCCCCAGCTCACTGAAGCTCCTAACTAACTGACACGAAAGTTAGCTGCATTATGTGGGCTTCAGGCCATCCTCAGCACAATCAGTCTTCGTCAAGCTGAAACTTGCTGTGTTTAGGCAGGTTGGGATTTCTAAACAGGTTGTTCAGCCCTATTTTCTATGCTCAGTTGCCCAAGGATTTGTTTTCTTCCAAGAGCAACAACAAACTATTTAGCTTACAAAAGTTTTGAAAGAGTCTAAAAAAAAAATGTTTTGCAAGTTTTGAGGGATTTTTCTAGCCTTAAAATGGGCAGTTCCACTAGAACAGACACCAGGTTTTCAAGATGAAAGGGGCTCTGCATGCTATGAAGGACGGGCAGGCTGTTACCTCTGGCTTTTCTCCTTAAATTGCGACCTTTCAGGTATGTTGCTACATGGCAGAAGTTTGACAGGATCTGGAGGTCTAACTGAGGACACTTCAGGAATCTGAGGAAGGATTACTCTTAAGTGTTCACACCGTTGTACTTGATCATATTCATTAATAAGGTGCTTAGAGCCTAGAAAGGTCATGACTCTGTCTACTTAAGCCTAAATAAAGAATATCCTTTCATGTAGTGTGTATGTTTACATGGTGTTTGGTGGTGTGGGGCTTTTGTACAAAAATGTAATAAAATGCTCTTTCAGCATGTCCTGTTCAAGTAAAGGTGTATTTACCTGAAAAGTAAAACAATCAAACAAACAAACAAAGACCCAAGCTCTGAAGAGGATGTAAACCAACAAGTCCATCAGCACCTCTTCCAAAACAGGGAATAATAACAATGTATGCAAGATACAGTTGCTTCCCCTAAAGGGAAAAAACCCAAACTGAGCATACATTGATTTAAGTAACTTAAAGATGAAATGAAGAGTCCATCTCAGTTATCAGTATAGATCAATGCAATATAGATCATGCAAGACTTTCTTTTGCCATATGTCCTGTACATGATAGAGACTGTTCTTAATGTAGTATGTTGAGCTACACATTTAAGGAGCTCTATATGAATAAAAGCTACATAAATACCCAACATATTCAACTTAGCAGTTATATTCACTTATGGAGTCAGCCTTGCACCTGTAGATTCCTACGAATTCTTAGATAGTCAACAGCTATGCTGCCTTCACAAGCTTTATACTACTGAAGTAGTTCAAAGAAGAAGAAATAAAACCCCCAGAGTTGTTAGACAGGGGTTTCAAAAACTGCCAGTAGCACGCACTTACAGAGTTTCTAGTGGTAGCCATAGACTTATGTCCTCAAATGTACACAAGTCTGTGGTCCTCTGTATACAAAGAACATGTCTGCTGGAAATGTCATGCCAGTTCTAACGTTATTTCTAGCTTCAAATTCCAAACAAGACAGGAATCCAGAGATGTTAAATGCCACATGGAGTACCTAGGAAAAGGCAGTCATTCCCACAAAATGTTTTTGAGCCTGCAAACACAGGAGAAAGAAAGTACCGTTATCCCCATTTTATAAGTATGAGCATCGAGAGATGAAAGGACCTGCCTCTGTTATTCATGGAAAGATTATCATTGACTTCAGTGGGTGTAGTATCAGCCCTATAGCGGTATGAAACTTGGCTCCTAATTACACTAGGCCCACGTAGGCTTAGTTTCAGCCACAGTTCATTTTTATCACCAGGTTGTTAACCTGTAAACCAAAGGTATTTCAACTGCTGACAGAGCCTGACTTGCGGTTCTAGGCTCCCAGGATGCTTGACTAAGAGAAACCCATGTCCAGTCACGTTTCGTTTGTGCTCCAAGTGTTTGGCTTCCATCAATGGCTTGGGATGGCCTGTTCTCTGCAGATTAAGAGGAAACAATATATGACGCACAGGCTTGTCTCACTCACTTCAAAGTGTGAGCAATAGTGACTCACCCACCTCCACAGACATCTTTAAACCCTGTGCTGAGTTTCCTATTTTTCTTCTTGTGTCATAGATAGCATTGCTGTCTTTTGTTTTCTTCAGCCTACGTTCACCAGCTTTGCAGAATTTTGAATCTAATCTGGTAATGAGGTTGGGCTTTTTTTTTTTTTTATGGTGCCTTTGGGTTCCCGTATCCTTTCATAGTTTACTTAACCAAACAGCATGTGTTTGATTTTCTCAGTAACTCTGGGTGTTACCAAATAAGAATAATCTGCATAATATCAACGTGAAAAGGAAGCTTGTTATTCACACTTCGTTATCATCTTGTCCCAGCAGACAGCTGCTGTCACTGTTTGCCCTTTTCAGTGGAAGTGGGCTAAATTCATCCTAGTCACAGACGGGGGTAGGTGGCTGTGGTGCAGTCCCCATCTATTTCGAATATGATATGTCAGATTGAGCTGTTCTTTTACAGAGCAGGGAAGCTTATTGAACAGAAAAGGTTAATTAACCTAACAGTGGACTGAACTGGCCCATGCAGGACATCAGCTGGGACAGGAAAAGCTTCTGTAAGTTCTTCAAAAGATACTTCATCAGGAATACCATGAAAAAAACATAATTACTGTATTATAAAAGTCTTGCCAGATAACACCACAGCTTCACCGGGAAGGATTTATCTGCTCTTGTGCTTGCAGTCTGATGCCAGAATTCAAAGAAGCTGGGTCATCTAGCTGTCTAGGCTGTTGATCCTGTAGCCTAGTATGCAAAAAGTGGATACCACCACCACCATGGCTTCTCCTACACCACTGTTTTTGAATTAAAGTGACCGCGGCAGCTCTGCCCTGTGCTGAACCCAGTACTGTTGATCTGCATTAGACATGATCTAAGCATGCCTAGAAGATTGGGATCCTTAGGGGCCTTAGGCATTGGAATACCTACTTTGTAAATCCCAAACACACTCGGGGAAACAGCAGTCTACATATTTAGTTTAGTCAAGGTGTCAGTGGCATAATTTTAAGCATCAAAGTAAATTTTGTAATGGAAATTTTGAGTACTTCAGTGGAGCAAAAGTTATTGGGAAAATCACTTTTCTCTTTCTTTGATGAAATTCCCCTCGGTTGCACCATAAGAGCTTAGGTGCTTTATTTGAATCTTGCTGAAGGCACCTGCCTGTCTGAGCTTCAGCTCTTCTGGGTGTCCAGAGCTCTGCTTTGGCACATGCCCAGAACAGTTTAAGCAGCGTGATAGCTATCTCCCACCTAAGAAGCTAGGCATTCCTCTGCTGAAGTCTCCTGGGGGGGCTCAAATCTGCAGACATTCAAAAAAACCACCAAACGTACACCCAGAAGGCTCTTGGAAAATGCTTTGTGGGTGCTTTTTTAGAACAGACAGTGGAGGAGGATCTGCCACCCACCTTTCATACAATACTCTGTGGTTAAGTCATTTGCTTAGGAAGTTAGACTCAGATTCAACCCTTTGCTTTGACTGAAGGGGTTGAAACCAATGTTTCTCCAAGGAAAACGTCCTCCCCAGGGGTGACATTGTTTAGACAGGGAGACTTGGGTTTTCATGCACTCTCTTTACTGTTCCTCTTGAAGTTGTTTTACTATGTAGAAGAAAATTCAAAAGTCACTGGACAGGGACCTCCACAGAGGTACATTATTCTGTAGCCTGCACGAAGTAGGTTTGGGCAGAGCTCCCTCCTTCATAGCCTGTTTATACGCTTTCTGGTCAACACCCTTTCAATTCAACTCAGACAAGTAGGAGGTTTGACACTTGAAAGACTGGAAGAAATTAAATCCAAGTCTCCCACTTGGTCCTCTACAGCTTTACTGTACTAAATAGACAGCAACATTTCCATCACTGGCACATTTCAAAAGCATGCTTTTGGAAAGAGGAGCATCTACTTGTAGTAGGCATCTGCTTACAAGTTCTGGTCTGTGAATGCAAAGTAAGACATGTCTTTATCTTTGTATTTGTTGTAAAATAGCTGAAAGTGCCTGAATGGTGAGTTTGGTGAAAACGTAGATTTGAATCCTGTCTTGGGTCACCTAACCTTCCCTATGCTGTGTATGTAAAGCCTCATACATAGGCTCCGGTTTCCACTCCAAACAGGCAACAACTGTACATAGTTTTTGCAATCCTTGATAAGGCTTAATAATGCCAGTTTGAGTTCCTTTCCACCTTAACTAACAGCTCAGCCGTTCTTTCATTTAGTGATATAATTTTGCTGTTTTTAGGTCTACTTGTATTTCTGGACGCTTATATTTCTCACTTAACCAAGTTATATTTCATCTGTTTTGTAGACAAGGATTTCAAATCACTCACAATGGCAAGAAGGTTATATTCTACTGCACCTATGGCTTCTGTCTTTTCTCTTTTTCATGGATGTACTTTTTTTTACCTTGGTCCAGTAAGCAAACACCGAAGTGGCTTCTTGGTGGAGAGTGTGATGTCTTCAGATCACTGACAAAACAGAGGAAACCCTAGGGAAATCAAGAAAGTCGGAAGGCTTAGGCAGAAAGTGCCCTGGGTTTTGATATCCTGGAAGCTCTGGCTCTGAAGTGATGGTGACCGAAGAAGTTGGCAACAACACAGGAGGGTCACATCTGTGTGGGGAAAGGAAGGGTTGGCAGGAACCGGGAAGCTTGAAGCAAGGGAGTTCAGGTGAGGGACAACAGGTGAGAAGTTGAGTTGGATGGACAGGAAAAACTGGGGCTTTGAGTTGCTGGGAATTTGGAAGGATGATAAAGTGTATGTGGGAAGCTCAGGTAGAAAGGATTTTTCTGCAGAAGACTGAAGGGAGGATTAGGAGAAGTCAGGACATAGTTGACACTTAAGAGAGCAAAGTGTAAGATCTGGGAATTGTGCCAGGGGAGGAAATTTCCTGTCAGGAAAAGGACATCAGATGTATTGGGAGTTGGTGGAAGCCTCTGAGGAAATATCGTGACTAGGAGCCAAATGCTTTGGAGGAAAAGAGACTTTGAAATCAGACTGAGTGGAACTAGGGACATGGAGGCAGTATTTCATTTTCCCCTCCTACTGCTTCCACCTCCAGGATCCTCAGAACTCCTGCACGGGAGCAGCTATGCATACAAGGGACAATGACCTCCTCCTCCATCCTGCATCAGTCTGATTTTGAAAGGACAGAACTGTTTGAAGGTAGTGACCATGTTTTATGTCTCTGGGTGACTTGTTCCAGTACAAAAAACAGAGCAGTTGTGGCATCTCCATCCCTGGAGGACTCCAACACTCAGCTGGAAAAGGACCCAGCTGAGCTAATCCAGTATTTATGATAGTTGCCCTTTGAGCTGGGGCTTCCTGCAGATGACCTCCAGAGCTCCCTTCCCGCAATGTTTCTCATGGTGCCTGGTTCTAGGGATCTAGAAAGCATTTATTCATAGAGGCATCCTTACCTTTGACACCTTACACTACACCAGCCTGGTTCAATTTCCCTTTATTTTTGCTCAAGGTCACAGATACGTGTATCTGCATTATCCCATAATGTCGGTGTCCCCATAGGCTTGCAATAATGTATTCTGAGTTCACATTTCTGTAACAGAAAGCAATGTAATTCAGAGAACACAAAGACCACCCAAGGGATTTCTGTGCCTCTTGCTGAATTTATCTTGCAGTTCAGGTCTCCTTCTAATCTACCCATTTTGTCACTCAAAATCATCACTTCTGCTTGACCCGCCTGTAGGCCAAAGGGCAAGCTGAAGACTTGGCTTCTTTCCACATCCTGTTAAAGGCCATTTCTGAAGTCATAAATGTAGTTTGCTGAAGAATGAAAGCACTCCTTTTCCTGTATGAATTGGTAATATAGCTCTTCTGCAGTGCTCACAGCTGAAGCTGGTGGGACATAGAAGCTTTTGTGGAATCAGAAAGATTTTTCTTATGTTTCCTGCCAAAAATACCTTCTCCAAAATGAACGACAAAGTAGGAACAATTACACCATTTCGCTGATTTGTTTTGGAAACCGGGAGGTATGAGGTACTGCCTGAACCTGCACTTGGTCCCTCCAGCTTCAGACGCACTGCTGAGGCATGATGTTATAGCCCAGCCACCACGGCTCCCTCTGCTCTTGTGGAGCCACCAAGTCTCCCTGACACCCTGAGAAAGTGCCCATCTTCCTCCTGCGACATTAGAGGGAGTCTGAGGTGACTAACCCCTTAATTTACATGCCTCACATAGGTGATTAACGTTAGGTAGGAAGAATTGTGGCTGCAGTGTATCATTGAAACATCTTACCTTATTTTCCAGATCAAAGTTTCTCGTGTTTTTGTTCTGATGAAACAGTTTGGTACTTAACAAGATGAGCACATAAACATTTGACATACTAATTAGAGAAGCCAGCCGTTTACTGTATCTTTCCATTATCCTGCAATCCTGTTTCAACTAATATGTTATGGCATGTGTTTTATTATGGACTTCCACAACTGAGCCCTAAAATTAAGTAAGTATCTGTAACTGGAGTTGTATAAATTATATTGCTAACAATGAGAAATTCTGGATTGGATTGAAATCAGAATTCCCCACCAAGTTAATTTTGAAAATAAAAATGTAAAACTTTTTACTCTGTGGGAATTTTTAAAGTGTTTGGCTTAGTTGTGACTCAGCAGCAAAGCAAATTTTGAAACTAAATTTAACATGAATGGTGTTCACAGTTTTAACCAGTGTTTCGGTCCCAGCAATAAGAGAGCCATTCAGCTATCAACTCTCATCTTTAAGACTGATGAGAGTTGAAGGATTGGAAAATAATGAGAAATTCCAGTAGTCTTTGTTGGTAGTGGGTCAATGGACTGCACTACAACTAAACTGCTGGATACTACACAAATTTGGCTTTAAGGTGCGAAAGTAAGCTATGTGTTTAAGGATATGATGAATATTCTTCAGAAAAGTGCTAGGTGAACATTTTCTAAATGGCGAATAAGTATGGCTGTTTACCAAAGCATTTTCTAACAATAGTAAGAAAATCGCCAGAAACTTATTCAACCTTAAAACACCCAAAAAAAAACCCCAAAACCCAAAAACTTACATTGGTTTGAATAAAATATAAACTGAAGAACACATACAAAAAATCCATTTGTGATATTGTTTGACTATGCAGTGTGCAACTAAAAATGTTATGATTGTTTGCAGAGTATCTACTACTAAACTAAACAAAAGCATGCTGTGACTTGATTGACCTATGCATCAGTGCATGCCGATCTATTTGAGTTATTTCACAGTTTGGGAACATTCTCACATAATCCTATACATATGGTTACTGCATTTGTTTTTTGAGTTAACTTACCATTCTTTTGAATAGTACACATAATCTTCAATGTTCAGCTGGGAAAATAATTTATAAACAGTGATTGGCCGTAAAAAAGCAGCTCCGCTGCTTCCTGTTGTCAAGAGGCTGGTACTGTTATCACTGAATTTCTTGTAAAAGTCCACTTCACCTGAGCAGCAAGAGATCTCTAATGCGACGTTAGGAGGAGATGTTGTGGTTCTAGTACAGATAACAGATTCGAGTCAGCAGTGGACTCTGCTCAAGACTATGTAATCAAGGTGGTTTGTAAGTTGAGAAACATTGCAGTTGCATGCAGAGGAGGTGGCTTGGCATTTGGCAGGAATCTCCATCCTGCAACTGTCACATCCACAATCACAATCCATCATGCAGAATAATGGCTTCCTCCTTCCTGTTCACTCCATGGTCCAAGCGTGATTTTCTATCTTGAATGCATCCAGTCTTCCACCTGTATTTTATTGTACACAATCAGATACACAATATGGTATCATTAGAAAGTAAATATTTATTAGTCTTCATTAACAGAAATACTCCCTGTATTGGCATTTGATACTTTAAAGTAACCATTTGTTTTTTGCATGTCATGGTATATGTTGTGGTGTGACAAGGATGACGATTGTTGATTTTTCAACAATGATCACTGCTGGGGTGAATGAGTACAAGGTGATGAGACAATCCTTACTCCTACTGACTTGTCTTTGGTACAAGAGGGATGGAAATAGTGAAAACAGCAGAATACCTTTTCAGATTTTATTAGTAAGTAACTAAGGTATTCCTGAGAAAGTCTGCAGCCCCGATGAAATAGCAATTTTTAGCAGCTACAGAAAAAAATTTCACCTGAATGCCTAAAAGTGCTTGAAACATTATGGGCTTCCAGTAGCAAATATATTGATATGATCTAATTTTTTTACCTTTAATAACAATAAGTATCATTCAGTAACAATAAGTAGTATTGTAAGCCTTGCAGTAACTGCCTTAAAAAGAAACTCTTGATATACTCCAGATTCTTAGCCAAATGAAAACATAGAAAGACAGATGTGTTTATCAGCAGTCTCCAGGGAATTAATTTCACACTGAGTTCGAATGCAATGACTGGAAGTAAATAATTTTCCAGTGTTAATATATTTTCTTTTACTTTTCAGTGCTAAGACACTTTTTTTTTTTTTTTTTTTTCTCTTGATCTTTTTGGGGTTGAAAACAGGATTCCTCTGAGCTGTTTGCAAATTAGGGTCTGAAGGAGAATTAGGAAACAAATGTGTTTACTGAGTAAGATTAAGTCAATGCAAGAGCAGGGGAACAGGAAGGATCATAAACCAGAGAGACCAGTTCAAACCAATTTTCACAGAACTCCTCCCTTTAGTAACATTACTGTAAGTTACAAATATTACATCATCAGAACAAATTATTATTTGCTAATCCATGATTCAGAAGGCCAACCATTGTTAAACAGCACTCTTTGGAAACTGGTTAACCCTTTGTGCTCCATTTACTACACCACCAAATGTAAAGACGCAAAGAAGCTATGGATGAAGTGTGCTGAGAGGCCAGTGACTTTGGAACTGGTAAAATACATATACAGTCCTTTATATAGAGAACTCACAAAAGGTGGCAGGTAGCCACATCTGGCACGTTAGTACAGTCATAGAACAAGTGCAATGCAAAAATCTCACCATAACCTAGTTTAACTGATGTATTACAGAATCACAGAATCACAGAATCACTAGGTTGGAAAGGACCTTCAAGATCATCAAGTCCAACCGTTAATCCAGCGCCACCATGTCCCCTAAACCATGTCCTGAAGTGCCACATCCACATGTTTTTTGAACACTTCCAGAGATGGTGACTCCACCACCTCCCTGGGCAGCCTGTTCCAATGCCTGACCACCCTCTCAGTGAAGAAATTTTTCCTAATATCCAATCTAAACCTCCCCTGGCGCAACTTGAGGCCATTTCCTCTTGTCCTAGCGCTAGTTCCTTGGGAGAAGAGGCCAACACCCTCGTCGCCACAACCCCCTTTCGGGTAGTTGTAGAGAGCGATAAGGTCTCCCCTCAGCCTCCTCTTCTCCAGACTAAACAACCCCAGTTCCCTCAGCTGCTCCTCATAAGACTTGTGCCCTAGACCTCTCACCAGCTTCGTTGCCCTTCTCTGGACACGCTCCAGCACCTCAGCACCTACATCGCTGACAATTCATTTTCTGGAGCCTGTGTTGAACTTCTCATGAAAAATGTTAATTACAATAACTTGTTTGGTGAATACTTCTGTAATTTGTGAAATGGACTCAGGCAACCACAGTCATATCATATAAGGACACCGATATCCACATCTGCTCAGACCTCTCATTTTTTTCTATCCAAATCAATACTCCTCTTAGAGAACAAAAATACCTGTGGAGAAGAATGAACGTAAATAGTGTACAAAGGTATCCCAGGAAGCACTAGAAGAACATACTACCAAAATCAGAAGATAGGAGAAGGAACTGTTTAAGGAGGGGTCTTTATTAGTGTTTTTGTTTGGGTTGGGAGTGCTACTTTGAGGGCAATCTCAAAATTCTAGGTCTGCCCCTACCTATGTAGACTCATAGAATCATAAAATAGTTTGCGCTGGAAGGGACCTTTAAAGCTCATCTAGTCCAACCCCCCTGCAATAAGCAGGGACATCTTGAACTTGAGCAGGTTGCTCAGAGCCCCATCCAACCTGACCTGGAATGTTGCCAGGGATGGGGCATCTACCACCTCTCTGGGAAACCTGTGACAGGGTTTCACCACTCTCACTGTGAAAAATGTCTTCCTTAGATCTAGTCTACATCTACCCTCTTTTAGTTTAAAATCATTACCCCTTGTCCTATTGCAACAGGTCCTGCTAAAAAGTCTGTCCACATCTTTCTCATAAGCCCCTTTGAAGTACTGGAAGGTTGCAATAAGGTCTCCCTGGTGCCTTCTCTTCTCCAGGCTGAACACCCCCAACTCTCTCAGTCTGTCCTCATAGGAGAGGTGTTTCATTCCTCTGATCATTTCTGTGGCCCTCCTCTGGATCCGCTCCAACAGGTCCATGTCTTTCCTGTGCTGAGGGCACCAGAGCTGGATGCAGGACTCCAGGTGGGGTCTCACTAGAGCGGAGTAGAGGGGCAGAATCACCTTCCTTAACCTGCTGGCCAGTGAAGCTTTGGTTTGCATCATGCCGCCTCTCAAAACATGCAAGCTGGATTCCTTTTGGATGACACTAACAAATGTGCTCCGAAAGACTACCTAACACCTTCTAATGGAAATTCAGTCAACAAGACCAACCTAGAACTAGTCTGATGTCAAACCTCTGAAATGTGTGCAGTGTACACATCATTCCTCAACACCTGTTCCCATTGCTCTGTATTTGCTAATGCAGATGTAGCCTTAGATACCTCAGGTTTTGAGAGGCTCATTGCAGAGGTCTGAGAAGAGTCAATAAATGGTCCAGAACCACCTCATTGCAATTTGCAGCTATTCCATTTGCCTGTGTTATCAGTGGGACAGTGCCATTTAAAATTTTGTCTGCTGTCTTAGAAAGATGTTTTGTTGTTAGAGCCCTGAGAACCTTCAGAAATGTCCATTTATTTTGGCCACTTGTGGATGAGTATTCTCCTGTGCACTGTTGAACATAATTAGGCTACAGATGATGCTGATTGTGGTTTTCTCCATAGCACCTAATTACCTTTTTTTTTACATCTTGGCTTACTTTGCACTTTCTGGAGTTCAGAATTAAAAATACAGTGTGAGTATTGATGGGTTCTGAAAAAAGTATGTTTCCTTTTAGAGAAAGTTCCTACAGACACTTGAGCATTAGTTGATTTCTTTTGGGGCAGAGTTAGCACCGTGTGTACAGATGATCCTCTTGACTTTGTGTTTTGTTGGTTGTTTTATTATGCCAGATTGTCATGCATTACATTGATGTAAATGACTGTACAAATGTTGTAAATTACTTTCACTAGATAGTGGATTCTTCAGTCTATGTGTAAGGATTTTAAGTATAATTGCAAAGGAAAAAGCATCTCATGAGAAGGATGTCTGAATTAAGAGCAGTCCTAAATAAGTCAGGTTAATCAGAGAAGTCAGAGAAGTCTCCACAAACCCCAAAACAGACAAGTGTCTGTTCTACTCAAGTCTGAGTGCGTAGGATTCAGCTCAGCCTAATTTATGGTGTCTGCAGTGTAGATATCTGTACCTCAATTAGGTGTTAAGCTCCTATTAAAATTAATGGAGTTTGAAGATTGCCCAAACATAGTCTTCCAGTGCCATTTGAGATGTCATCAAGAATATAAGATATCTGCATGAAGCCTGCAGATAAGACAGAAGACCTAGGGGTGACCCATGCTCTTCTGGAGCAGCTTAAGGCTGACAACACACAGCATCTAACACATAAATAAGTTGGCTATGTTTAGGAAATTGAATTGGATCTGAGCTTTCCCTTGACTCTGATGGGAACTTGGACAAGCTCAGATACAGACACCTGTGTTGCAGAGCTTAAATTCAAGCAAGCTGAATTCTACCCCATATCTCATAATGTATGCAATGGAAATGGTAAACAAGTGCTGGCAATGTGAAGAATAGCCCTATTCAGAGGAAAGAAAGGACAGAGGTAGGTTGTGGTACTATTAATGAACAGGAATGGCATATTTATGTGTGCTGGAAATAGAACTGTGCAAATAATGGATTTTGGGGTTTGGTGGTTGAACTGAAAGTTATACAATAAATGCCTTTCAGTTTACTTGAAATAGAATTTTGTGTGTGTGTGTTAACTAATATAAGGAACATGTGTCTCATCTGGTTTGTTAATGACCAAGAACTAGATCTCTACGTAGCCTGTAGCCATGGGTTAAGCATCGTAGCTATATTCCTGTAGCTGTGGATTAAAAAGCTTAGAAAGGATGCTGGGCAGGAACCACCGGATCATGAACTGAAAATTACCATGCAGCGATATGACAGGAAATAATAAACAATCTTATTTTACAGCATGACTGGAAAGCTTATCTGCTATATTACATATTTTATGGATTCTACTCTGCAACTTTTACTTTGGATTGCCTTCACTTGAAGTGCCACAATACTTATTCACCAATGTGAATGAGCAAAAGTGATTCATCATGCAAAAAGATTGTGAAACTGGGCAGTATCTCTTATGTATCTATGTGTTCACCCGTCTCCAAAATAATCATCCAAAACCCATCATTTGAGGGTATATGAGGCAGATTCTTATGCTCTGACATCAGATTTAGACCTGAAAGTTTGTCTGGTTTAATTATATTGTTAAACTGGTAAAATATGTCAGTCTAAACATGCTATCACAGTTTTGGAAGTACTGAAACTGCTGCAGGTTATGCCCGTTCAGGATTTAGAATAAGCTATAATAACATTAAAACTTACATGCCAGCATAAATGCGTTTGCACCGGAACACATAACTGTGCTCATAAAGCTGCTGGGTTTTACCTACTCTGAGTCAAATGGGAATGCTCATGTAAATAAAACGAACAGACTTTGAGTCCTGATCAACACGAATAAACTATATGGAAAAAAAAGTAAAAATACCTCTTATATTAAGTTCATACCCATAAGCAGTTTAAAGCTACAAATGTTTAGGAATATATAAGATGAATTTTTCAAAGAAGATACATGTTGATACTTCATATTATGACACAGAAAGTTGTGCAGTTGGCAGCAAAAGTTACTTTTCCTTCAAAAAAAGTTATATTAATATTTACTTGATTGCCTGATAAAAGTAATACTACAAAAGAATATTGCAAAACCTTGGAGGCTTGGCATGCTTTTCTATGTGGGTGGAAAAATGTTGTGCTGAAGCCAAGCTGGAATGAATCATGAAACTGTAGCATAAAAAATATACTAGAAGATCTATATTTTTTTAAAAAGATGACAGCTAGAATAATAAAGATGTGGGCCTTACAAGTACATGCAATATAAACTTGTTGCTGGAATAACATTGTATAGTATATTATGCAGGACAGGCTTTGATTTCAAGGACAGCAGTAGGGTTTTGGCCTTCATTCACAAGTTTAGGCTCTGAACTGAGGTGTTAGGAGTCCCATCACCCAAGATGTTCTCCAGGGGAACTCAACAGGGACAGGTTTTCCTCTGCTCTATAAGTTCTAAGGGGCATATTAAGGGTTATAACGTTATTTCTATCACTGCATCTTCTATGTTAATGGTAAGTGTCAAAATAATGCCCCACAGGTTAACCCGGCAGAGGTTGGCACGTGGTCAGATTTCTTTAGCCTGTATGCTTCTTGTGTCTCAACACTTACGGGACAACTTCAGGGAAATGCACACAAAATTTGATTGCCCTGCTGACACCCCATATCAACCTAATGCCATAATTACCAGGTTGAAATAAAGATGCATGTAATGCCAGGTGAAAATAAGAGTGTGTTAATCTCATGCATAAGCATCTGTGCGTGGGTATGAAATGATGCTGTCTAAAAGGAAGGCAGGGACCATCCCCTCACCTGGAGGCCAAGTGATGCTGGCTGGCTTGCATCAATGCTGCCTAGCACCAGTCCTCCTTACAGCAGAGTCATCCCAGAGACTGCATGGAGGGACAATCGTAAGGACAGGGCCAAGGAGTGAGCTAAGATTCAAAAAGTTTGACCGTCAAGAGTCTGGTGAATAAGTTGACTAGCAGATTGACTGTGTAAATGTACCCATTGTCATTTATCATAGGTAAACAGGCATTGCAGATAATCCTGTTCTAGTTATTAAAAGGTGTGTTATGCAAATGTACCATATACATTTACCTGTAATAGGACTATTCTAGTCCTGTGTTTCTACTTTTTATAACAATCATTAAAATATATTCACCAACCGACAAACATGGAACTAGTTTGAAGCATTTATTTATCTGCAAAATTTTATAATATTTTTAGAATTCAAGCCAAAGCACTTCTTTGGATGGACCAGCTAAAGAAAAGAGGAAGCAGGAATAACAGATGCATGGAGAATTAACTTAATTGGTGTAACTTAGGGCCCAATTTTGGTTTCTTTTAAAAAAAAAATGAGGTGAAGGACTATTGAAACATCTTCAAGGAATTTGCTTTTAACAGTCCACTGAGAACAGAGTAGTTGGGAACAAAAAACAAGAAGTCTATACTCCTTTTTGAAAGGAGGCAAAAAATAACAAAGAGCAGGCAGATCAAAACCCAAGTAAGGGTACGCTCAGAAGCACCGTGACTGGGAGGAGTGGGATGTGCTTGTGCCCTCGTAGCTGCTACTTGCAGCTGCTTCTCCCTGCCTCATGCATATGCGTGAGTAAGATCTCAGGGCTCTTATCACTCACCCTGTCTGGATTTGAGGCCGCTCCCCAGGCAGGCTCATTTGTCAGGAGCTTTGGCTGGGCATCACGAGCTGCATTTGGCCTCCAGGTCTTCACTTGAGGAATCTTGCTCCAAGGTCCAAATTCTGACGCTCTCGCTGTCATCGAACAGTCCCTTATTTCCCAATCCGTTCACTATCTCTCAGGTCTCAATTTGGCCCTCAATTAGTGACACAGATAAGGTGTTATTTACATTACACTGTGATTTTTATTGACACCAGAGAAGTTCACTCTGGCTCTATGTGCTACCTCTAATGATTGAATGAATGAGTAGTTGTGAAGGGATGGGGGAAACTGAAGAACAAACTCTTGAGTTCCATCCTTGTCTCCATAACTGAAGTCCAGCAAGCCCTGCTCGGCTCTGATGCATTTGTGCCTATGTATCCACTTAAATATTTTAATTTATTTCACCATTGGTTGTTTATTATTGGCTTTACAATTCCATAAACACGATCTCACTTTAAAACATGTGACTGGATTAGGGAGCTGGTGGCATTCACTATAAATGAAAGTTTTAAACTTTGCAGAGCTTATATATTGTTCAGTATAATATATAATAGAGCCCTTTCTCTCTTTTTTTTTTTTGTTTCACATAAAGCTAGGAAAAACATGTTTCCTATCAACAGTTTTTATAAGAAAAGGAAACACATTCTAAAAAATATATTTAAATAACATTAAAAAGAAAATGTATAAGAAATACAAAGGCTAGAGAAAATAATTAATCACAGTATTTCTACCAAACAACCTTTTTTGTCAGCTGTATTTAATCAATACAAGATCGGGGAATGAAGACAAGGAAGCACATGGATAGATAGAGCATACTGCCTGTAGTTAGCCAAACAGTAAATATAACTGTATCTCCAGTCTAGTATTGCAATCAACTGCTATCATCATTGACTCTGGGCAACATTTCTTCTGCAGAAGCAATGTCTCCGCGCTCCCTCAGGAAATTCCCACAGGACTTTATGATCATTTTAATTGTACTTGTTAGAAATTTCATACTGTTTTCTTTCAGAAATTTTAATTTGCTCTTCTGTGTTTGTAGCATATTTGGCAGTAGATGAGGTTTTACATGTTCATTAAAAAGCAATCCTTCCCCAAAGCCCACACACAATTTCTCTCAGAGTTTGGCAATCCCTATGCTACTCAAGGATAAAAAGTGAGGTTCAACTTTTCACATCTCTCCCAGAACCCAGGATCAGCAAGCAGATGAACAGTGAGTGAAATAGTTCATATTTGCCTATGTCTGACTGAGCTACCTCAAAGATTACCATTGATTATTCTCATGGAAGGAGCCTAGAGCTACAATCCAAAGTTTTGCTAAGAGGTGTCGTGTATATACCTCTGCCCTTTGAAGATTTTCCCTTTCCTAAGCTGGTACTGTAACTCTCTCATTTAGCAGTGGGTTCCTTGGTAGGAAACTTGCTGGAAAACAAGAGAAACGTATCAGCCAGAAACTCCAGCTCGTAGGCATAGTTGTAGACTACAACAACCAAAATGGGGACAACAGACAACAGCTTCTATGGGAAAGAGATTGTGATAGCATATACATAACCCTGACATGATAGCAGCCCAGGAATAGGTAGTGACAAGGCAGATTGCCCGAGTTGTGACCAAGTGAGACAACTAGAGACAACTGCTAAAAAAAATGGTCCCAGTCAGAAGCATTCAATAGTTTGAGGTTCTGTAGGTTATCAGGGAGGTATGTAGGGTGCAGGAAGATGTTAAAAGAGTTTCTTCTTCTACACAGAGCAGGTGTAACGCAAGGAGCCTTCCTAAATAATTTGTTTATGGAGTGGTATGACTATGATATAAACACTCCTTTCACATCCACCTTTGTCAGTGGGCTCAGGGGGCTAAAAGCATAAGAAATAAGACAAATATCCCCATAGCTCTGTCTTTGATACCATCCAGAAGCAGTTGCTTAGAATAAGTCTCTGTAAATGAGGAGGATATCTATTCTTAACATAGTTTTCTGAATTTTTATGATCAGAAGAGTTTGAAGTTTTATCAAAATCATTGTACGTAACAGCCACTGATGAACTCTTCTGCCATGTTTGCCTAATTCCACTTTGAATCCATTCATGCTTTTATCTCTCTCCATTATATGTGGAATATGTAGTCAGGCATTGTATGAAAAAGTTCTATGACCCCTCTATGAGTAGCTTAATTAGATGGCCTCCATTTTGTGAATTTTGTGGGAATAGTGCTTCCCTAACTCACAGCTATAGAGATCTGTATAATTTCTGTTCTTCACTAACTGTTCTTCAATGGGAAGAATCCTTTGTTCTGTGGTTACAGTAAGGGGTAAAAAACATAAAGAAGAATATATAAAAAATACAGATGTAGGAACTGGAAGTATGATGAGTGCTCTAAATATTATGCATATTGCTGCTATTAGTTATCCATTTAAAGAAAAAATAGGCAATTCTTTAGTTCCAAATAGATAAATTCGGTGCCTTGGTCCTATTTTTTTCATAGAAGAACCAGATCCAGAGAGGACTACACAAGGTTTCTATGTTGTGGTTTTGTCCACCTAAACCCAAACACTGGACCTTAATCCAAAGCAAGGGCTTAATTTTCTTGTATAGTCAGATGCCTATGGAGTCAGTGGCTATGGAGGAATTACAAAGGGACATCCAATTTGCTTAGATTAGTCATGCCTCCATGCTTTTTTTTAATGTTTGAGGAATTGCTTGTCATATTGGTGGGTGCTGCATATACCATTGCTAGGTGTCTAACTCTGCGCACATTGTGTAAGAAACATAGAACTTCATAAATTCTGCTCCAAGAACCAGAAACACTAAATTATGAATTTAGATCACTTGAGTATCAAGTCTTTTTTCTAATTGTTTTTTCATGTAATTTTATTTAAAAAGAAACATTAGTACTCCAATATGAAGTCTGTACCATTAGGTACATCAGAAGCCAATCCACTGTAAAGTTAAATTTGCATATTTAACTGCATTTACATTCCTGGGATATTATTTTTTTCCAGTGACAGAACTATATGATATACTTTTTTTTTCACAGGTAAGCGTTGGAATATGTTGCCATATAAACATTCTGACAACCTTGGTGTTAATAGGGAAGATCTCCGTTGATCCATATATGTTCTCATTCTGGTGGGTCTCTCACCAAAAATAGTGAGCTTGACTTCCCATTCTCATTATTGGCCTTTGAAACTACATCTGCACTCTGACTGCCCTTACACGCCACTGAAAGTTATGAGAGATGGAGCAGAAACAACTTTCCCTTGAGTCTTTCCTATGACTGTGACTGCCAGATAGAAGCCCTTGGCAGAATTTTCTTCTCTGAGCAGCAGGAAACAATTTTTTTTAGTAAATATTCAATTATGTGTTTGTTTAGTTAGAGGTAGTGTTAGTGCATAACATCCTGTTCATCACTTCAAAGCCGGCAAAAGCAATTTTTGTAATGTTAGGTTAGGAAATTTTTTTTTCCAGTTTTGAGGATTTTTCTATAACTAAGCAAAGTTTCAGGATTTCAAGAATTGCTTTTCTCACCTTTCAGTAATGCTAAAACAATGGTCCATCTCCCATTCCTTCCCTGAAAGGTCATAGGAAGCTGAAGAATATTGCTGCAAACATTTCCTTTCAGTTTAGAAGTGCTGGAATCCATGCTCCACTCCAAAGTTTGCCACAGACCCAGTCCATTTTTAGGAGTCTTGATGTGAGCTTTGGCTCAGACTGGGCTCCCGTGTGCCTTCTATTAAGAAGGTTTCAGGGCACTAGAATAACAGCCAAGTCCTCCTTCACACAATGTCCTGACCGTGGTTGGAAAAAGCATTTTTTCCTCAAGGGACTGAAAGGGTGGATTGCATTCCTTGGCCCCTGGAAGGGAGAGGCTTCATGTAATTCTCAAAAGGTAGCTCATGGCTCATACTTGGAAGGACAGCTGTAGGCAAAAATAGTCGCAGCAGCAATATCAGCCTTCACCTAGAACAGGCTTTTTGGTGGAGGAGCACTGATAACACATCACTTAGGGTTGTTAACTGAAGAGTTTGACCCTCAGGCAGAATTTCACACTTGCATCCTCTGCAGTGCTGGGTCATATAACTGTACTGGCTGAGCTGCACTTGCCTCTTCTGTTCTATGCAACTTGTGGTATGCAGCTACAGTAACAAGCCTTTTCTTAGTGTTGAAAGGAGCACCTAATTCAGCCTGCTAAGGTTATCTCCTCCATGAAAGAAACATTTATCATCTTCTAAACATGACAGTGAAATATTCCTAGTTCACTCAGCTAATTCCTGCTTTTAATGGCAATACTTGTAGACCCCAGAAAAGGATGAAGAAGGGCTTGTTGTGGCCCTTTCCTACTAAACCATCTGCAATAAAAATTTCAGAGCTAGGCCATCAACACTGAGGTGTTCATGAAGTTTAGAAGGGCAGCTCTTGTGGTGAGCAGCAACTCCAGTGAAGAAGGGAATGGCAAGGAGCATCTGCAGAATGATGACCCTGTTGGTATGCCTGCACTGTCAAATCACTTACCTTCCATTTTTTCCCCATGTTTGTCCTATCATATATTTGTTAATTCATTTTCAATATCTCTTCTTTCATTACCTCTGAGATGATAACCAGTTATGGAGATAGTTCACTTCAGAGGCTGATGTCAATATGGATGTATCTCCATCAAATTTGTTTCTCTCTGTTCTCCACAGTTCTCCAAAACTATGCCCCAAGCATCCCCAAGTGAATATGTGCCATATTCCAAGACACGTTAACACATAGCTTCATAATCACCCTGAGAAAGCACTGTTCCACTGGCTGTAATGCAACACTCAGATGTCGAACTGAAAAAATGCACACAAAAATGATTAGTATGCCTTAGAGCTCCAAGGGAGCTCTGATGTTCCCACTTGACACAAAGGAGGTTCAAGCCAACATGGCCATGAGGGACCCTGCAGTACTTGGCCTTGTGGGCTACAGATCTCTCTTTTGAGAGAATGCCTTTGGCAGATGAGTTCTGTGAACCCCTAAACAATCCTTTGTTAGCCTCAAAAGAAGTTCAAATTCCCGAAACCCTCATTTTGGCAAGACAAGTAGCAAATATCTCAGGCCTGTTTTCTTCAGCTGGACACACTAAGGAATTCCTAGAGATGACGCAGAGAGAACCCTGTCTCACATATCCTTGG
Source organism: Phaethon aethereus (assembly GCF_964289735.1). Classification (NCBI taxonomy): domain Eukaryota; kingdom Metazoa; phylum Chordata; class Aves; order Phaethontiformes; family Phaethontidae; genus Phaethon; species Phaethon aethereus. The sequence continues at coordinate 176,229,658 of NC_138575.1, read as the reverse complement.
ATATCCTCACATACTAGAGTTAGTTCATCTGGTCAGTTCAGCTGGTTAACAAATGATTACTGAAGCTGGTGAGATATGTGTGTTGGATGCTGACAAATGTAATACTAACCTCTAAAACAGATACTGTTAAGAAACTATTATGAAACTAATGCATTTTTATCTCTTCCTTTGCTCATGAAATAGGGAAATACTGGCACAGTAAGGCCACTGAATTCCATAAGGACAGAGTCATGTTTATGTCTCACGTTACAGCTTTTACATACCATGGTATAATCCTTACTTTTGCACCAGATTACTTATTTGATTATTATTTTTTCCAAAACCTGATTCAATAAAGCCAGATGGCATATTCTAGATATACACAGAGCTCTTTTTAAAATCAGGATAGGACCATAGTTTTCAGTTTCCCTGATGTTGTTTGCCAGTTTCACAGATAGGACAGAAAGTCAGACAGTTAGCTAGAGGCTATTTAAGTGGGTGTCTAATTGCATTAAGTTTGTTATGAGCTAATGAGATTAGATCTACCCATTCAGGTTAGAGATCATGCCACCACCAGAGTGCCGGCAGCCTCTGTGGCTTCCCCGAGAAGTGTGCCTATCTCTGAAATCTGGAGGAGACTGGGGATCAGGCCATAGCTTTACACAACATTATTCTTTTCCTGAAAAATTAAAATTTAAAGCTTGTGTTCACAGAGCTGTCCCATAGCCATTATTTAATGTAGTCTCCAAGTACTCTCACCTCCTACACATCAGGTCATTGCTTGTGAGTCACGACAGCAGAGAGCATAAGGATGTCAAGAAAGGATGTCAGCTATGGAAATTTCCATTACTAGGGTTTCCCTTCGGCAGAATAAAATGGCTGCAGTAACTGTGAGGATTCTCTGAGATGTTGCCCAACCAGCTCTCCTTCTCACTGCTGTGGAGTTTTGTAACACCTGAATTCTGTAATGGCAAAAAAAAATTCAGTCTTGGTGCAATGGGTGGAGGAGCTTTAGGGTGCAGGTGCAGGCTCAGTGGATACGGCTGGCCAAAATAATCCAAGCATAAGTATGTGAAATTCAGGCATGCCAAGAGCGAGGTGCGAATGGACAGTGCATCTGAAACAGCTGTGATTACTGCAGGGTAAGTCATGACTTTGGCTTGCCAAGGGGAAACCCTACTCACTGAAATTTTCCATAGTCTTCATCATTTCTTGACTTTGTGAGAGCTGCGCCAGCTGTAATGAATAATAATTGCAAGGTGAACCTTTGATTTTATTATCTGTTGTTTGCCATAAGAATTTGAAATCTAGGTCTTGACAATGACATACAATAAAATCAACTGACTTGACCAGTCTGGTCTCACTTGTAAACCTGCTGAAAGGAACATGAAGTTTAAATGGTGCAATCTGCATCAGGAAATCAAAAAGTAAATCGAAAACCACCCTTTTTTTTTTCCAGACTAAGACGAAAATTAGTTGCTAACCTCACTGACAGCAAATAATGGTTTCTGCATTTTTCTTAGATGTTGTGTTGTTATTGGACGTATTTTCAATGCACTGTATGAAGTAATACTTAATGTTTCTTAAGAAATAAGCCTGGGGCATGTTCATAGTTGGCATGGTGGAGAATATTTTTAGTGGAAGAGGGTGGTAGTGTGCTGATGATGTACATGATAAGATAAAGAGCGAAAAAGTACATTTTTCTGCATGTTTAAACTTTTAAATTAGAAAACGCGATCAACTCAATGTGATGATTCACTTGAAAACGAACACTGGGAAAACAGGCCTAATTTATAAATTGACTTGCCTTTTCTACTGCCACTCCCATAAATACAGATAAATAGAATGCGCTGTACATGCTCTGAGAAGAACCATTCTTCCTTTTACTATTCTGTCAGTGTGAAGTTTTGTATGTTGATCTTCAGCCATGCCATTGCTAGATCTTACAGGAAAGCAAGAGTAGATGGGAAACTCTTCAGGAAATTATGTGCATAAGGAAGTGATGCTGATGACTCACTAGGTTGTATTTTTTGTTCTGAGTCAGAACCTTGCTGGTGCTTGGCAGGCTCCTGTAGGTGCATTTGCTGTCGAATTGCCACTTTTTGGGTGAACCGTCAATCCCATAGTGCTTTTCAGAGTTGTGGCTCATGTGAACTTCAAGTCTGAGTACTACATGTAGCCTTTCCTCCTTAAAATTCTCCTGCAATTTGAAATTAACATTATCTATGTCTCCTCATTTCCTCTTCTCTTTTATCATGTCATGTCACCCCGTGTGTCCTGGTTTCAGCCAGGATAGAGTTAATTTGCTTAACAGAAGCTAGTGTGAGTCTATGTTTTGGATTTATGATGAGAAAATATTGATAATGTGCTGATGTTTTGAGTTGTTGCTAAGCAGTCAAGGACAGTCCAGCTTCTCATGCTGGCCTGATAGCAAGAAGGCTGGGGGTGCACGGGAAACTGGGAGGGGACACAGCCAGGACAGCTGACCCAGGCTGGCCAAAGAGATATTCCATACCATCTGACATCATGCTCAATATATAAAGTTGGAACGAAGAAGAAGGAGGAGTGCAGGGACATTCAGAGTTACAGCGTCTGTCTTCCCAAGAAACCATTACTGCTTCCCTGGAGATGACTGAACACCTGCCTGCTGATGGGGAGTAGTGAATGAATTCCTTGTTTTGCTTTGCTTGTGTGAGTGGCTTTTGCTTTACTTATTAAACTGTCTTTACCTCCAACTATGAGTCTCCTCACTTTTACTCTTCTGATTCTCTCCCCCGTTCCACCATGAGTGAGGGTGCTTAGTTGCCAGCTGGGGTTAAACCACAACACAGTGCCTAGCACTAATTGCCCTCTTTTTCATTGTTTTTACATGACATCTCTGATTTGGAGACCGTTGGAGCCAATCAAAAATCTGTAATGACCTCAGCACCTCGTGATGTATTTTGCCAAATGACAAAGGAAGACACTTTAGTTCTCAGATGCCGCCTTCACCGTACAATGCCAACCTTGAGAAAAAGACCATCAGCATATACCTTAAAATAACACTTTTACTCCAAAATGATGTTACCTCGGCAAAAGACTGCCCCGATGTTCCATGCAGCCCTGCTGACACAGGAACAAGGTGTGTTGTACTAAGCTCCCTGAGCTTGTGTTCAGACACTAATTAGTTTCTTTCAGCATCTCTTTCTGAGACACATTTTCCAGTGTCAGTGAGGTGTTATCTGCTATTTATATCTCCCTATGTGTTTATAAGCCTGACCACTGCTGAAGTGAATGTATGAACTCCATAACCATTGTACACATAAAGGCAGAGTTTATGGTAACACATAGACAATATTATTTCTCCATTGCAGCACCAGTCATAAAATGAATACATCTCCTTCTCTTGAAAATTTCTTACTGTATCAGTAATGAGGTTCAACATTATTAGTTGGACTTTTAGATGACATAGATTACATAGACTTTTCTATTCTTACCAGTTACGTGGCTAAGTTTGACATAAACACATAACTTTCAAACATACTATTGTATACCACCCATTTCAGAAAGGTTCTGGCTGGACAAAATTCTGTTTGCATTTTGATAACAGAGGTGAGTTACTGTCCTTCCCTGAATACTTGGTGTTCAGACAAGTTGTTCAAGTTATTTTATATGTATTGTATACACACTATGTATTTATATAAACATGATTTCCTTCAATCTATCACACAGTCCATCATGGTGAGTATAAAGAAAACCTGTTCTCCCAGCTCTGCAGATGGCAGAGAGAGGCATAACAGAGGTCAGAGCAATATCAATATTGCGATTGTATTTAAACAGGTTGAGCCACACAGATGGTAAGCCTTGACTGGGCCTTTTAGTTCTTTTAAATCATAGTCAATGTGGGGTTTATCACTTAGGGGAAACAATGAAAGGTCTTTCTTCAACCTTGATACAACCCTCATTCTGTGGGCAGGCAGCAGTGTCATTTATAGTTCAAAACTCTGCTGTCTCAGAAGTCCATGTACTCATGATGCAAAGAACTCTTTGTATCCTGATTAAGTCTCTGCAGATCTGGAGCTGAAATGTTTTACTCTAGCACCTTGAGGCAACCATCATATGAACATGATTTGTTTTAGAAGTTGATTCAAAATCTGATGACAATACATAGGATTTAGTTGCCTCAACATAGCTGCTTAGTGCTATCTGAGGTAGACTCAGATACCTGAGGCGTCTGGATATCCAAGGCATGGCACTAGCATATATGGGATATCTGCGCCATTCTGCAGTAGCAGCTGTTGATCAGGTAGGATAACCTACTGTGTTTGAATGGTGCTAAATATCGATTTTTAAGCAGTTAATTTGAGTCCCATGGGCAACATTCTTGTCACAGACTCAGATTACTGAGGGCAGATGTCTTCACACAGGTGTTTATGTGGAAGCCTGGTGGCTAAGTTCCCGTTATAGTCAAGGTAGCTCAATCTGGCTGCTTGCAGATAGGGCATTTGTAGTCACATGAAGATACCTTGAAAACCCTAGGGCACCTCATATGGTTAGAGGCCCAATGGCTCTGTCTGTGCAATGATAGATGAGACAGGACTGTTCTCTGGTCCTGAGGGCAAATGACAAGATGTGGCTTACAAGCACATAGCTTAAAGCTCCTCCATCCCCAAAACAGTGTAACTGCATCCACAGTTTCCTTAAGGGAAGAGTCCTTGGCCCATGCTATCCTCTAAACCATGTCCATGCTCCTTCTGGCTGGTTACTAGCCTGGACCGAAACCAGCTTAGGGTGTTTCTTAAAACCTAAAGCAATATTGATGCTTACAGGGCTGTAATGGAGCCCATATCTGGACCACTTTTGAACCTTTGGGACATAACAAGAAAGAATGTTGTTTCAAACAAATCCATTTTTTCTCCATCCTCCTGAGAAACGTACAAAATTTATTTCTACTTTAAAACCTCAAGGTATTAATGTCTAATGTAATTCATTCTCAATTTTGACATTTTCTCTGTTCAAAAGCTTTAGGAAAGCTCATCACCTTAGATATACGTAGAAGAATAGAAGAATTGCTATATAAATATAGTTATTATTATTTCTGCAGCACACCAAAACACAACAGAGTACCACATAGTCCTTTACGATAGCATTTTATAAATAATATAATTTATATATTTCTATCCCCCAAATCATAATGGCTTTATGTATCTTTCTTTCTATACATAAAACTATAGTATTGCAAGTTAAGCAAGAATCTATTGTAGTTACTTTTCAGGTGTATCTCTAATGCTCAATGACTGCATTTCAGGGATGCAGTTCCCACCAAATGTTATGTTTTGAGATCTTGAGAACATGTACTCTTGAGACCTAGTAGCTACCTAAGTGAACTAGCATAGGAACAGGCACTGGTACTAATTCAGCCTGCCTCTAAGCAAATATTATTAGTGTATAAGCAGTGCTGCATTATTATACTAGTATATATTTTCCAGTTTTAGAGTGCCCTTGGAGACGATCAGAGAGTCTTTGCATAATACTCCACTGCATCATGCAGCTAGACCTTTAGTGTCAGTTACAATTTTAAACTGGGAGTAACTTGGGGATTTCACCAAATAAAAACAGCATAACTAAGAGAAGATTCAGGTCAGTATTCTCTTAAATTAAAGACTATTTACTCCTCTCTCTTCTGAAAATGTCTCTGTTTTTGTATCTCAAGATTTTATTATGAATCCTCATGATAATTCATATTTTTCTTCAAACTTCAGTATTGAAGTATTGATTCTTCAAAGTGAACTATTGTACTTACAGAAGAATCTCAGCTCTTGTTTCAAATAAAGGAGGTTTGCAGAAATGCTTGAAAATGTGAACTTTGTATAACTCAAATGTGTCTTATCTAGGTAAAAGGGAATTTTCACTACCATTAAGGTATGTCATTCACTTTTTCATCAGCCTTGTGTAGTCCTCATAAAGAGAGAGAAAGGAAGACTTAATTTCAGTGTAAGATTTTGACAATGTAATAACTTGATGGAGGTATTTGTGTTAAAAAGTTACTGTAATCTTAGTTTCAGGCAGACAATTAGTAATAATTGACATATACAATGACTTATTGGCAGCAAAGGAAATGATTTATTAACAGAACTGTTCGCTGACAGTAGCTGCGAGAAGTTATGCATGAAATCCTGATTTAATTCCAAAAGTTGCATATACTATGGCGGAGGTGGCATTTTACTTGTTAGTCTAAAAGAAGGAAAAGGTACAAGAGACAGTCCTATTTGCATCTCCTTCATAATTATGTGGTTAACTGACGTGCTCATCACATTGGCATGCCAAAACGGTGGCTGCATAATGAGATGCTCTGGCAAAAACAGGTATTTTATGTAACTGCAAATGCATGAATCAATCTCTTACTTCAAAGTGTTTTCCCCCATTATTTTCAAAAAGCAAGCCCATCTAATTCTGCTTGAGGCAGGACCTGTGTTGCTAGGCATAGTAAAACCATGTATTGTTTTCCCATATAACTGTCACGTAAGCCAAGATACTGAAGGGCACATTTCTGAAGCCTCCAAGGGCTCCCAGTCATACTGGCAACATGCTGGCCCTTTTTGAAGGAGGAGTCTGGTCTATACCTCCTAACCAGTCTTGCCTACTGTGTTTGTCTGCCGCCCGCAGCTTGCTTTGTTATTGGCGTCCATCCCCCCACGCGGCCATGCCAGAACCGTGAATAAACAACGGGACACCCTGGCACTGGGACGCATTTTCATAATGATGAAAAATGAAGATTTCACAGGCGGCATGACTCAACTTCCCACTTCAAAGATGAGTTAGCTGAAGTCTTTCTTATGGCCAGATGATGCCCAACCCTATGTGAGAGAAGTCGGAGTTGAGGGCAAAAGCAGCTTACTCTCCTGGTGCCTCTCGGCACAGTCTGGGATGGAGGCAGCTCGCAGCCAGCGGAGCTATCCTGTCTGCCTACAGCTGACTGGGAACAGGTAAACACAATATTTTGGATAAATGGAGCAACCCATGCCGCCCTACTCCCTCACAGAGGAAATCAGGCAACAGTCCTTTCTGGAGACCAAGCAGCTCAGCAGCAGCCTCCCACCTGGATCACCTGAGCTGGTTCTTTCCCAGTCTCATTTGGTATCATTCGGTATCAAATGGTATCATTTCCCAGAATGATACCATCGCTACCCAAAAGAGTGTCAAAACTGTTGAAAAGTTCAACTGAGTGAGTTGTATTAGGGCTTGCTTCACAAAGGAGCAAGGTATCAGGACTGAGAGGCATTTGCTAAAAGCAATTACACGGATTAATTAACCTAAGGAAAAGCCTCTTTCTCTCTTTCTAGGGACTTGTGGAAGAGAAAATATATTCTTAACTTACATGTTTTATTTACTAAAATTAGGTGAGATTGAGCTATGTGGCGTGTATTTCTGTTTACCTGTTGGGAAATAATGTCCCATTGCACCTGCACTTACTTATCTTTGAAGCTGAGGTGCATTATTCCAAACAGGTAGGAGTAGAAACAGAGAAGGATATCTGATGTGGCAGCCTGGAAGTGTGGTGTCAGGTGCTTGACTCCTGAATATTTAGGAGCACTGTTTCACCCATAGTTTACATGGTCACGCTAATTTTTACTCCAGCCCCATAATGACTGTTTAGTTTTGAGAGAAAGCATAAACTTTGACTGACATTAAGTAAACTCTGACAACACTAAGACAACATGTCTTAGAGAGCATTTCAAGGTAGAAATGTTTTTAAATGTGTATGATAAAACAACAGAGAAATATCATGATAATATAAAAAGAAATTAATTTTGTGGTTCTGGTTATTAATGATGTTAACTCAACTCTGGAGGTTTATGGCATTCCTGAACCTCAAAGAGTGTAATATAGCCTTTTATTGTATATAGGGAGCTTTTACAGTTATATAAGTGAGAAGCTTTCGTAGACTTATAGTCCAAGTATGATTTCAGGAACTATAGCAACACTTTGAAACTGGGCTTTAATAATTTTAGAGAAATCGGTATGCATAACAGGAAAGAATGAAACTGGGTTCCCAGGCAGTAGCAACATGATATGGGACTTCATATGGCTCATATTCCTTGTGCCACAATTTTAATCTTTCAGTCCATTTTTATGGACCTTGCTCACCTCTGTATTATCTGGAAGTCTTTGCAGGCACAAGAATATGTGTCGTGCTCATGAATATCATTATTACATATGTTTTTTAGTGGAGGAGCTTGAGGGTCAGCATTAAAAGTGTTGTTAAGGCCAAAACACACAGAGATATTACTCCCTGTCTTGCTTCTTGCAAGTAAGGAGTGAGTGGGAAAGAAAAAGAGACAGACCTGCCAGCCAGGAGACATACATTACACCGGGTACATGGTCACTGCAAGGTTAATCCTCCTCCTCCTCATCCATGACAGGGATACTGAAGGGGAGCATGTTTTGACCTTGTGGGTCATCCTGTCACCAAGCAGCTCCATGGTGCTTGCCTGAGGCTGCTCAGCCAAGCCCTGCTCCATTGGGGAGCCTGTGGCAAACCGCAGCTTAGCCCTTGGAGCAGGTCTTCATCATGTCCCGCACGTACCCTGTTTTGCTGAAAGGGCAGACTTAACAGGCAGGTCAGCTGAACAAATACATTAGCCACTCGCGAAACCTTGTGGACAATCGCTTCCCCTACCACCCACGAGTGAAAGGCCAGACTGCATCCAAACTGCAGGTGCGTGCAAGGAGATCAACGTATAAATGCCGTTCAGTTTCAGTTCCTGAGTTACCTTCCTCTGCTTCTCCATGCTTACCTCCTGGTGTGTGATTCAGTGCTGCTGACTTTAGATGTCTAATATTTAATTGTCTGAATGTAATCTACTTGTTTTGTCCTTTAGTGGAGAGAAATAGGCATGTTCAGCTGATGATTCACATTTAGATTCCTGTCTTACATTGGGATGATTTACCTGTCTCCCACCATTCATTGAAGACAGAAACTGAACAGCTGGCTTCTGAACTTTTAGAGGTTTAATGTTAAATTAAATTAATCCATTCCTAGGTGCTTGCTTGTGAACTACTTGGCTATGGATCATAGAGTGGAACAAATATTATTAGAAAAAAAAAAATCCAGGTATAAGTTTAAATGTCTTTTTCACTGAGTTTTGATGTTGTATGTGTTTGCTGTTAAAAATGAAAAAAAGATTCTTTTATGTACCTGTGCATGTTTGCATACACAAGAAAATTAAGGTGTGTTAGTAGAGGTAACTATAGAAGTGACAAACTTTCAGGCACACATTTAGATTTTTGTGTGTGTGTGTATACAGATGCATATAAAAGAGTCAAAATGGAAAAATGGAATTCTATTTATCTTGTGATGGTGTACATCTAATGTCCCAGTACCCGTTTGGTGCTCCTTAATTATATGCCATAATGTTATATGCAGTCCCCTCAAAAATATCTCTTTTTTTATATAATAGCATGCATGTACATACACAGTATGTGTAATAGTAGTTCTGAATTAAGTTTAGTTTGACGTATTACCTATATGACAGAGTAGATGAATAGATAGATGTACACTTGTGTATACCTATGGTTGATTGTTCCATATACCTATATGCAATGTAATCACTGATATGTCAAACCTGTACGACTTGCACCATCCTTCATTGCTTGCTCATGATACTTTGCAACTAGAAAACAGCCTTGAAGATTTCACTGAGGATATCTTGACCTAAGATGGCGAAAGACACTGTGATGACCTCTAAACCCCTTTCTATTCACTTTGCTGATGGCGTTTACAAGAAGGAAGGAGAGATCACATGCTGCTCTATTACATTGCCAAAGAACACACCTCCAAGCCCCAGTGAGGTGTGAGCTTAAAAACAGCCCAGGTGCTCAGAGTGAGATCAACAGCGTTCAGGGCTGTCCTGTTCCAGGATTGGGACAGTGACGACGACACTTTCAACAAACTAAGGACAGCTGAGGGTTGAGCCTCGCCAATGCAGGAAAAAGACAAGTAAAATAAGGGTGTGCTAGTCATGAAAGAATTTATTTGGAATATGTGCCCAAATCTTGTAGATTTAGAACATTCCTTTCTATTACGTTTGTTTTATGCAGATACTGATTGTGTTGTGACTAATGAGCTGCTGTCAAGAAAAAGAAATCAATTAATTGCTTAGATTTAAATCTGTATTTTAATTAAAAATAATTATCTGCACTGTAGACTGTTAACTTCTTTTCATGTAATAATATAGGCAATCATTGATAATAATAAAAATAATAATAATAACAAATCAGCTGTCTTCTCAGCTGTAACTCTCAGGTTCTATTTAATTTACTTTCAAAAATATATCTCAGGGCCAAATGTTGCCATAACATGTATTTGTCTCTGAAGTCAAGGGAAGTTGTGCATGTAGATCTGAGCTTAAAATCTGGACCAGTGGAATGGTTGTGTTTTTTCTTTTACCCTGCCCGCATAAATCCCATCTGTGGACCTGATCCAAAAACTGCTGAAATCAAAGGAAGTTTGTAATGACTTCAATGGATTTTGGAATCAAACTAAATTATCATGAAATGTTTTTAATTGAAAAAAAATGGCTGTTCTTCAAAGCCAAAACTTTTCATAAGAAATAGCTGGTTTTGATATATTCAGAGGCTTGCAAATCATTCGGAAAGAAAAGTTTGGAATTGTTGAAATGTACAAAAAAAGCTCTGCTTTTCCACTTCTTTTCATTTTTTATTTAGAAATACTGACTACAATAAAAATAATGTTGATCACGTAAGATTTTAAAGCAAACGTTTCCTTATTATCAAACTAAAAATGTCAAAGTGTCTGAACTAATTGTTCTTTTGTTTTCTTTCAAAAATTTTATGAGTTTTGAAGTTTTCATCTTCATCCCTAATGGGATTTTTTTTTTAAAGTATGAAGAAAATTTCAATGGATGAAGAAACTAGTTTGTGAAGAGCTCTCCCTTGGTTCAGGCCTTTAGTAGCAGAATGACTGTGGAGCAAATTTATACCTCCTGATAATGCCAGCTCTAATTTCCTTTATACTGTGTTCAGCCCACTGAAATGAGACAGAGCTTTCTCAACAGTACCCATGGCTTATTGTGCTTAAAAAGAGAAATTAAGAAAAAATATAACCAAAATATTTGTCTCTCCCCAACCCTGCAAAACCCCCCAGCTAACATATTTGCTGTCACCAGAGGAGAGAAGCATTGATAACCTGAATCTGTCAGTGCTATCTGCCAGGTTGCTAATAAGTCTTAACATTCAGCTATTAAGTGTAATTCTGATGGACAGACTTCTCACTGCATTACAGAATAAAATAAGTTGTCTTCTTTGTTGTGACTAAATATTGTCTGAAATACCTCAACAGAGCAACTGATAAAGTGATTACTGAGGAATGCTCTCCCATTATTTATGGAAATGCATTAATAAACAGTTTTAGGGTATATCTCATTAAACTGAAATGAGATACCGTCTTGAGTGATAGAAGTTTAATCCAAAGATACTAAAAGAATGACAGCTATTTCAAAACAGATTTTTTTTGCAACAAGTCTTAATGTACATGAACATCATGGTCATTTGTGAACTTCCAAAAAGATAAAAAAAGAAAGAAAAAGGAGGAAAAAAGCCCGGTGGAACTGAGAAGGAATTGCAATAATAAAAAATAACTTCCATGTTGTTTTAAGTCCTAGAGCCAAACCTTTGAGTTAGAAATTATCATATACACTGAGATGCACTGATCATATTGTAGATGGGCCTAGAGATAAGCATTTTTGTTATGAACTCAATTTGAAATTCGAACTTTGGAGGATATGAAATGTTCAGACATATGATCAACTTGTTGTTCATTGGATGAACCTCATTGACTTTCTACACACACACTCTTGGTCCATGACTTATCAGAAATATCATGATTTGCAGTCTGGTCTGCAAAAAGAGAAGTTGAAGTTTAGTCACATGACTTGGCAATTCTCTAACCTATTCCAGTGTGCAATTACTCACTGCACAGTACAAGCATGCAAAGGTTTGGATTTGGTATGATATTCTATTTGTATCTTCAGTGAAAGTCTATTCAGGTGGTATGAAGACAGCACAATTATCTGTAGGACATGAAATCAGCCAGCCAGTTCTTTGTTTGTTAAACACAGAGGAGATATTTTGCCAACACTTTCATAATGTAGGCTAATGTCATGATACTGCACTTCATATCATGTCTAGGAATGGGCATTTGACATTTTCCAGGGCATTTTCAAAACTTGCTATTTAACAGATATCTACATGATCAGTACTGGGAAAGATATGAAGAAAGGAAAGGAAGTATTCATGTTTACTGCAGAAGTCAACTCACAACCTTTAAAATCAGACTTACAAACTTCTCGTTGTGTGATATAAAATCTGAGAAATCCAGAGGAATTCACTGGATCAGGTCTTTTAAAAGATATCTATGCTATATTCAGCAAGTTCTTTCAACCTAGCTCCCTATTTTACAATGTAAAAAAGCAAGGAGAGGTGCTTCAACCTCCTGACTATATGTAGTGTTGACACTGTAGAAACCTGGTAGGAATAGGGAACAAGATTGCTACGGCCTGAGCCCTGAAAAGCAGAGTCAGCAGACTTTTTGTGAATGCTGAGAGTGTTTGGGACGATGTCTACAGGAATAGACCTGCTATCAAGTAACCACAAAAAATAAGACAGATTATTCATCTGACTTTGCTGAGAAATTTTGCAATGAGGAAAAATGATGCCTGAAATTTTCTCAACTAGGACAAGACCATGAAGTTACATAAGTGCCAACTACAATCTTTGCTTTAGCTGAATAAAGTAGAGTTGGTACAGTAAAATGAGGCAATATTTAAAAGAAGTACGTTCTGGAAACGCTTATTATAATTTATGTCTTGAAAAAATTGCATTTCATCGTTCCATTCAAATGCATTTCTCCACAACGTAAAAAAGCTAGAACAAATAGCATTAACTGTTGCAATAACCTACTTTGGCTGAGATGAAGACCAAGACTGAAGCAGTATTTGAAACCTAGCTCTGGAGTTCCTATACTGCCCATCACTGTGGTTTTTATATGCATTATTTTCAAGATCAGGATAGGCAGAAAAAGGAGATGCTTGCTAAGTAAGGTCATATGCTCTTATTTGTCAGACTTGCATCGACCATGTCTCAGGTCTCTCTGGATACATTTACATGATCAAGTATCTTAGGTCCTCAGTTCATTCCAAGGTCCATATTCCCTCACAAGTCCATGTTGCATAAATCTTCATTTGCTGCCAGGCCATTCTCTGAGGTGAAGCAAGTAGTTCCTCTGAAGCAAAACCCCAGCGCGGTGTGGTAAGGATGAGACTGCATCAGGTTTGTCTCCCTCTGCCTCACGCAGCCCTCCAACAACATCCCTGCAGGCTTCGCAGTCTCAAACTCCTCCCAGTGACCTCATACCATACCTCAGGACATACGACACCTATTTTCAACCTCATGCTAAAAAGAACAAAAACTCAGTGGATTACCAAGCAGATCTCAAATTATATTTGCCACATATATATGTATATTTATATATATATAATATTATATATATATATAAATGGTAGCTGTATTTAAGGGCTATGGGAGCACCACACGACAGCTGTATGCTACATCAGCTCAGAAGTGCCGAGCTTTCTCTGAAAGAGGCTACACTTGAGCAGTGCAGATGCAATCATTCTGCATCACTTGGCCAAGGATCCTGCTTGTCAGTCTCTGGAGTGAATGTGTCTGTGACACACTATGCAATGCCTTGCAGAAATACCTCAGCTGGCTCTTAATAAACCTTGTTTTGACAGAAGAATGATGCTGTATCAGAGGGATTAATGGTTTCTTCGCTTAGCTCTTTAGTAAAAAATGTCCTATCTTGTCATTCTGAAAAGTATAAAACTTAAAGAAGGAAGAACATGCTTTCTTAATTCTCTCTATTTTTCTTCCCATCAAATATCCCAACTACCATCTCCCCTGCAAGATTTTCCTTAATGTGGCTAGCAAAGCACAGTGAGGTATATAGGTGAGGAATGTACAGCTTGCAATAAGAAGTCCATTAATTAATCAGGACCATAGCAACAACTGAACAGTGTGTCAAATTTCCCAGAACAAAACTATTTCACTAATATACCCATAATCCTAGACTAAGTGAAAAGTCTGATATTTGAAAAAAATAGAAGCTAACAACTGCCAGGTTCAAATAAGGGAAAACACAAATTTGAGAACATTGCGTACTAAGAGTGAAAAATGTAGATGAAAGTTCTGCCCATAGATATTATTATACCTGCTGATTTAGGAATAATTGCCTACCTGTGGGAAGGGTTGCATTTTGATAGCTTGCCCAGAGTACACATTGGGTGATGCCATGTCTCTCTGGATTGAATAATTTGTCTCTGAAGATAATAATTCCAGAAGCAATGAGTCAATCCGCCTTCCTGGCACTGTTCTCCTTTTCTTTTTTCCTTTTTTTTTTTTTGTTGTTGTTGTTGTTGTTTTTTGTTTTTTGTTTGGAAAATGCCTCCCTACCCGTAAAGTGTTATGCCAGTGCTGAATATCTAACTTTTATAGGAGTAAGATATTTATTAGGTAGTTAAACAGGGTGAGCAAGGTACAGGACTGTAAGAGCAGTGTAAACAAGGACTTTGAGAATAAATGTTCCCAGTGGGCTGTGTTTAATTCAGAGGTCTAATTTGCCACTAAAATAGTAATCATTGCTCATAGGGATACTGAGGAAAGGTTCAGCTTGACAGATGCATTCATCAGTGTCAAGGTGGATTAATTTGACCAAATGGAGATTTTTCTGATGTAGCTGCTTCCATCTGAGCTAAGGCCAGACTTACAGAGGTTGAAATTTCAGTAGATCAATTGTTATAGCTAGGAAAAGAAGAAAAGGTTTCAGACCTACAAGGCCTGTTTCAAATCAGAAAGTCTGAAAAGTCCAGAAGTTTTGCTACTTTTACCAACAATAGTAGTTGTTCAAATAGAAGGCATTACCTCTACCTACAAACTTTGCTTCAACTTTGTCCTTAGACAATGAAGCTTACAGCAATATATGAGCTAGTCACCACTTTGTAGTCAGTAGAGACAAGCAGGAACTTCTAAGGAACATGATTCTTTTGACCCATTTCACATATCTACAAAAGTATGAGATTAATCTTTTACTTATATTGCCTCACTTTTCTTAATCAATATTAAGAGAAGATGAGGATGACCAACTCAGATAGAAACATCCCAAGTTAACCGTATCAGTCCTACCTGATACATCCACATTGCAATGTACATCTAAGCTATCTCAAACACTAAAAGTAGTGGAACTACAGTAAAATTAATTAGATTTTTTTAATGCTAGCATTAAGTATGTGAACTTCCTAATCAGCAAGGTCTGCTGAAAATAATAATTTACTGTGCTGAAGGACACTGTGGAAATAACAGGCTAGTTTGGTGTGCTTTATGACTACTGGAACAAGGAAGATTTTAAAACAAAATTCTAAAAAGACCTTTTTTATTCACTGCCAGCTGTATTGAATGTTGTGAGTTCCTAAAACTCTTCTCTATGAGTCATCTTCTCTTGGAAATGACTTCCTCTTCTCCATTGTTTATCACGAGATAACAGTGAAAGAAACTCCTATGTTCAAAGGGCTTTCAGGTCACTGAGGGTTGATAAGCAGCAACTTTACTTCTTGTTTATGCATAGAAATGCTGTATTTTTTATTATTCTATATTATTTTGAATATAATTTATTTATTTGTACATACCAAAAGGCAGGTAAGTGTTCTGCCTTCATAGGGCTGGTAGGGAAAACAGACAAATTATTTCAGTGATGGTCCAGGACTTGAGAAGTCAAGGTTCATTTTCGAACAGGCCTCCTTGGGCACATATCTTAGGCCTGTTTTTCAAAGGTATTTAGGCATTGCTCCAGTCAGTGTTGCAATGATCCTGTAATCTATCAAAGCTGTTACATGAACTAATAACTCTAAGTTAAGTCAACACAGTTTAAGCAGAAAGTAAGATGAAGTTTTTCACAAGGCTAATTAACCCTTGTTAACAACAGACTCTACATGCACAGGACAAGTTCTCTAGATCCCCAAGTCTAAAGCAAGGTGGAAAGTCTTTCCAAAGGATGTCGCTACTTTAGTAACATGTTATAAAAAATTTTCAGTGCTCTTTCAGGCCTATGTAATGAAGAGGGTCACACTAGCTGTCGTGATCTGTTTGAGCTTCAGAATCTACCTATCTTAATTTCTCTGTCACATGACTGCTATAACCTACCTGCTTCTATAAAGTACCTATATGGTCCTGTCTTCATGTCTGACAACTTTTGAGGTGTTTATCCTCATTAACAACCTTGTGAAATGGAGAGGTATTGCACCCCTTTCACAGATGAGGCAACAAACAGCTATGGCTTGTGTTTACGGTGTATTTAGGATTTGCTCAGATTCAACATCACAATGTTTCCCTGACCAGTGGCATGTCTATACTCCAGAATGACACAGGAGCAGGGGCTCTTGGCCAAGTTAACAGGCACAGTGAGATATAGACATTTCTCAGAAAGCATCCCGCAAATGTGATGTGTACGCAGCTTGTGGAACAGTGAAGTTGATGTCTCTTCCCTGCTGGAAGAGAACTGAATCTCCAGTCATTCCTGAGCCAGGAACTTGGAGAGTGGGAGAGGAGCCAGGAGCTGCACGCCACAAGGCCTAAGCAAGTCCACACCCAGATTGTTTCTGAAAGGGACCTAAATTTCTAAATCAGCTGCTTCTACAATAGCTCATAATGAGCTCCATTTTTTTTAATTAGAGACCTAATGGAAGCTCATGTCAGGTGGTTGAGTATCACTGTGCTATAGAGCAGCCCTGATGGCTGTGCAGCAAAGACTGAGCAGTGCTATGAGATTGTGGGCATGGCTTTCATCTGGTTTTATAAGGAATGTTTTCTAAACCCCAGATCACTGTTTCATGAATACCCATCAGGTTTTCAACATCCATTTCAGTGAGGGCAGCAAAACTAGGTACGGGAAACATGACTTTGCAATGTCACAAGCACCAGTAGTGCCTCTGGACAACTCCAGCTTAAAATAAAAATCTACTTGTGTATCTGAGTAATGCCTTAGTTTGCTTTTGCAACAACATATATTGGGAATCATATTCAGGTGGTTCTGGACACTGACCTCTGTGTTCTTTTTAGTGTCACTGCTGTCTGGGTTACAGTCATCTGGTAAACGTGACTAACCGTTTTTATTTTTGTCTTGCCTATGGCTGTATGACAATGTTGTTAGATCAAATCTAACCCTCAGTTGCACTTGATTTTGTGTTCAAAGATTTTGAAACTAGGATAAGGTGTATATTTTAACTTAGACACATCCCTAATTGCCCATGGATATGGTTACTTAATGACTACAAATTTAACACAAAAATCGGAGCACAGCTTTGTTCCCATTTGCCTAAATCTGCCCACCTTCTCTTTCTCTATCATGTTATCAGCATCCAAGGAGACACACAGGAGCTGATGCAAGGCTATTGCTTGTAAGTCACATTCCTACGGCAAGGTAATAAACTTGTGTATGTATAAATATTAGTACACCCTTCACACAGTTTATTTGACCCATTTGGGATTACATCAACAATAAACTCTGAAGGGCAAAACACTGTTACTGAAGCTGCAGTTTCAGCATACAGTAGCTATGGGGCAATGCCACCTTAAAAAGTTTGGTTCTTCTGCTCCCTGCCTTCCTGTCCTGCTCTCATCCCAGAGCAGAGGCTCCATCACTTGCACTGACACAACTGTTCTCAGAGCCACTGCAGGGACTGGATCGCTGATATGGTCTGGGTTACGGAAAAGCTCTGATAAAATGTGGTTCAGAGCCCAGTCTTTTGGACAATTGTGCTGGCAAAGCAGAGGGGACTTGGCATTGCAGCACTGGGAGGAAGGAGGAGGAGGAAGAAGAGGAGGAGGAGGAGAAGGAGGAGAAAGAGGAAGAAGAGGAGGAGGAAGAGGAGTGAATAGCTGGAGCTGGATGGGGTGGGAATTCCTGAAACTGGCACTGCCACTGAATCTGTCCACTTCTGGACAGCAGCCAGAGCCTGAAGGATGAAAGCGCCGTGGAAAACAGTAGTACAACCAGTTTGCTACCCTTTTTTCTGCAATGTTGCTTATCCTCCCATACTCATTTTTAGGAAAAACAATGAGCTCTCTAACACTTTTCTGGCGTTTTGCATGGGAAGTGTTTTCCCCAGTTTGTGGCAATGACTCACACTTCTGAGCTCTTCCTCAGTACTCTTTGTCCTTTTCTTATGCAGAAATGGCTGCTCTAACTGGTAAAGGTTTGATGCAGATCAACGTGCCTGCTGGTATCTGGGGAACAAGGTAGATATACCTTTTTTCTCCCAGTTTCCTGTTTAATTTTGTAAGGTGATAGTTCCAGTTGGTCTCTAAAGGCATAATATGAGCTTTGTATAAAGGCTTTATAGTTCTGGCATTAATACTCTATTTTTTTGTATAGTGAAAACTGTTGTCTTAATCTGGGGTGCAATATTGTTCAAAAATCTTCAAACTACTTTAGGTAAGAAAAATGTGACCACCCATTTTAAGAAGCTGGGGTGGGGTTTTTTTGATTGGTGCTGAACATGACAATCTTAAGCAAATAGTACCTGGTTACTTAGTTCACAAAGTATTTATTTTGAGTTTTGAAGATGGTATTCTGGTTTAAAGTAGCTTTTCACATAACTGAGCTGTCATCACTTGCAAGCAAGGACTGAAGTTACAGATCAAGTTTGGACATGTGGCTTTATACAAGGTCTCACAAAGATCCTGATAGCCTGAAATATTCCTGAAAGATTGTTTTGACTTTCACCCAATACGTAAGTCTATTTAGTCATGTCAGGGATTTTGCCAGTGGTCTGAACCATGTTATCAACTCTATAGGCTGTCTACTTTCATACACACGCACAGGAGACTACCCGCTCTCGGCCTTCACATCTGCCTTCAACAGTTTTCGTCTTATCTCAGTGATAAGGAACTTCCCTGATAAAATGATCAGTTAGAACCAATTTGACCAGATATTAAGCAATTTCTATAGATATGCTAATCTTTATTAGTTCATTGTGGAGCGACTAAGATTTTGAAAGAGATCCTGGTGACATAAAAACGAAGCAGTGAATAAATTCAATTAAAAAAATATGGAAGACATAAATTCTTATGTGTGTGAAAGCATGAGAGAGCTAAGGAAGTATTTTCATTACATTTATTATTCAACAAGGACCTACATCTGTTTCCAGTTTGCACTGATTATTGACACATCTGGCTATTTGGCCTTAGGAACTACAAGTTGCTGTTGTGGCATTATTCTCTGAATCAACTTTTTAGACCACCCGGAAAATAATACAGCAAGTGCTGTGAGAAGATTGTGTTATTTGTAATAAGATTACCTTTTGGCATCTAGATGTATTGTTCAAATGGGACTCTGTCATCTTCTGTTTTATAAATTACAATTTTGCATTTTTTTACACCTGTGGGGAAAATAAGGTTGTAGCCAAAGGGCTTACTATTTGACAAAGATAAATCAGGATGGCCTGATAAAGTTTCGAGTGTATGCTAGATACAGTAGTAACTACTTGCCTTACATGGAAAAATACCTTTGTTTCAGTAGAAACAAAATACGGCTAAAGTCACGGAACTGAGAAAGATGTTTCTTTAACCTATGGTGAGATGTATTTTTTCTGATTAATATCCCACTGTTGGAACTGAGTACTGTCCAAGTCCCTGACCTTTCAAACATTTTTTTCTGTAATAAAGGATTAAATTTTCTCCATCAGTGGTTTGAGAGTAGTAATCTAGTCCAAGAGTCTAAAAGGCAGATATTGTGAAGTATATGGTGAAGCATTTGAACAACCAAAGGGTAAGATCATAGGACAGAAGGGACCACCTAGATTACCAAGCCTGGTCCTTTCCAGTTGCATGCAAAAGATAGGATAGTCCTGAAGGATTCACAGAACATCTACTCCAAACACCCCCTCAAACCACAGGCCACAAAACACGTCCAGTACCCTGTCACAGATTTAAGACATAGTAGTAAAAGACCAACAGCCACAGCTTTAATGTGCCACAGGAAGGAACATGATGAAACGCTTATTTGTTTTATTACAAATACTTTTAAACTAGGGTAATTTGTTGTTTTTAAAGAATAGTCTAGATAATCTATATGGCCACATGAAACCACAATGCAGCTTCACTTGCTATGTTGAATTACATGTGGAATTAATTTGACCTTCTGTGTAAAACTAACACAAGCCTTGAAGATGCGTAGAATGAAGATATATAGGAAACAATTTTCTGCTTTTTTGATGAATTGCAGGATTGTAAATGTTTTTGTGTGCTTTCTCTGAGAAAGTTTAGAGAGCCTCAACAGTTATTTCCATTCCTTCGGGTCAAGGACGCCGTTTTTAATGTGTATTATTGAATTTTTAATTCCTCTAATAGCTAAAGAATATAAAGTACAGAGGGCAGGGCAGCAAAATCACTGGGAGGCAAGAGCAGAGAATGAATACTGTATTCTTTGCAGTGCTATACTATGCGCTACTATTCTCTTTGGGCTTGCTCTTTCTTCTCTTCAACATTGTGTCTCTATGAGTGGTTTGATTTCTCTTGTTTTCTCCTTAAGAGAAGAATCTGAGGGCAACCTTTGTGGTCAGGAATTGGCACCTCCTGCCAGGCACGCTGCCATACAGACCATCAACAGGGCTTCTGCCTTGCCACATCTTCTGTGCACCTTCATGGCAGTGATGATGATGTCTTCTCCTAGCTGCCTGGCCAACATAACTGTCTGCGGCTGGAGAGACCATACCCAGTTAGGAAATGAGTGTACTAGTGCACAGTTTGCCAGCAATTAAACCATATGCAATAATGACTGAGGCAAAACAAACATATAAAAATAGAAACTACTCAGGGTGATTTTTTTATGTGCATTTAGTGGACTTAGGACTTCTGCAAGACCTTTGAAAAGTGATTTAGAGATAGTTTCATAATACCTGTTTTGAACATTATCTTTGCAATGCCTGCAGAACTTCTGCCCAGTGCTCAAGGAATAAAAGTACCTAAATCAGGTGTTCAGGCAGCCCAGTCAGACAAGCAAGAAAAGCATCTTGAGAGGATGATTCAGTGTCCCACGTGCTGAGCAATAACTTGCCTGTAGCTCTGAGGCCTGGTAGTTCGGGCATTCTGCAGGGAGCACGGAGATGCCTGGTTCCCTTCTCAGAGCTGGGTATGCGATTTGCATGAGATAGACATGGGATTTAGAAAAAAGCAGAGACTCTAGGATCACGACCTGAACCAGGTCTCCCCTTCCCAGCTGAGTGACCTAACCAACAGGTTCCCGAATTGTTTGTTGTTCTTCCAGCAGTAAGGGAATGATCTGTCTTAAACCTGGATCTTGCTTAAAAACAAAGCCTTAAGAGGAGGAAAGTAGAATATCTAGCTGAATATGGTCTACAGCATGAAGTTTAGGGCACATATCTAGAAAGAATGAATATGATTTGACTCCCCTCAGGCTAAAAAGATTCAGGCATCCAAATTTCCTGCATCTTGCATGAGTGCTTGAATCAGTAAGTGTTATGCAGAGGGCAGGCTGTATATAGAAAAGTAAGCTCTGCCTTTGTGAATGCCTAATCTCAGATTGGGTACAGCAGCCTGAAACCCATGTAATTAGGAGTGCCTCTCCCCAAATCCAGCTACCTAAGCTCTGGCGAAGGGACAGGTCAATGCTGACTTCTTCTGGATGGGTCCCAACCATTTTGTTGTGAGAAGGAGGGCTGATTCATGCAGCGCAAGAACCTCATTTTATCCACTGATTGCATTAATCAACTCAGAAGTGAAGCAGTCTTCTCTAAATCCCTTGGGAACGGTTGTTGTCTCACACTTGGAGTGTGTCCAAACACCTATGAAGCTCAGAGTTACCATTCATGGAGACTCAAACTGTTGAGGTACTAAGGTGCCTGAAGTTGTAGATAGGATTTTCAGGAAATATGCAAATCTATCCTTGAAACTGGGACTTGGGCTGTGGAGCTACTCAGATGCTTTAGAACACTTTTCCTTTAGATACAGTCTCTTGAAGATTCAATGTGCCATGTTGTGCAGTAAGAGGAGATTGACTTTCTTCTGTGGGGGCTATTTTGATGTCACTTTTCTGGGTGCTGCCAAGTATGTATTCTTTTTGTTCTTTGGTTAATAAAGCTAAAGACTGCACCTGAGAAGTTAACATTTTCAGTCAGATGGCAAAGGTTTAAAGTAGTTTTAACACATTTCAGGACACAACTATCCTAATGGGATTGTATCCCAAAATTGCTTTAGTCAGGATAAAATAAACTGTTGGGAACAAACTGCTGTAAAAACCTTCAAACAGATATTTAGAACCTCATATGTCCTTGGAAATAAATAGGATCTGTCTCTTTTCCTCTGAATTCAGCTCCTGCAGCATAGTGTTAACCATCTGGTGTCTTCCAGGAAAAAAAAAGAAGTAAATTACATCTGTCCTTTGCATGGGGAAAAAAAAAGAACTGTATTCCTAACCAAAGAGGAGCAGACTCATTTCAACTTTGGTGAAAGGTTTGTGTTTCTTAACTGTTAATGGTGTACACACAGTGAAAATTATCTTTGAATTATTCTTATATGCAATTCATTTTTGCATACTCCACTAATTTACATGTGCACAAACAAACCTACAGTCTCTCTTACTTAAAAAAGAGCATCCTGGATCAAACTCTTTGAAATGTGAGGTCGTTCACTTGTGTTCATACAACTTCTAGTGTTTATGATTCAGTGTACAATTTTCTGCTGAAACTTCTAGCACATCTTGGGGGGTCTTGCAGCTTCCATGCCAGCAATAGTCCCAGATGTAATGTACAAAAATTAATGGTGTAAGGATAGTTGTTCACTGATGATGAATAGATGCAATGTGTATGGAGAATGGGTGGGATTTGTATTATAATGAACTGTAGAAGATTCAGTATCTGATGGGACCCTTGAGTTTCAGTCAATAAAAAAGGGAATCTAATAATCTATTTCCTTTTATCCAACATGTTTTCTAAGTTTTTGCCTCTTCTTTTTGATGAAGAATTGCCTTTGAGAAAGCTGCATACCACACCGCTTCTCTTTTCATTTCTCATTAGTTTTGTCTGGAACTTCTATGCCTTATTACCAACATTTGGTTTAACCCAGAAAGAATTTGTTTCATGGTATCACAACTGTAGATGTCTATAAGGATCTTCATTATAATCTCAGTTTTTTTAATTTCATTTTTAGACTCATCCTCGTATGTGAGAGGGCTGGGCTCCAACCTCCAACCCCTCCAAACCTGACATAGGTGTGCTCCAAGGGACAGAGGACGTGACAATGACCTCCCAAATCCACCCAACTAAATGGTCTGTAGTCATAGCACTCAGATAGGGAGCAAAAAGAAAATTGACCCCCTGCTAGAAGACTGGAAAGTAAGTAAGTGGCCAAGAAAGCAATGCTTCTTCAGTGCAGCTGCTGCCACCAGAGTGCTGGTAGGTTTCCACCTACCTCAGCAGTACTGGCTGAGCAAATAGCGTTTAAAGGGATCAGAGGGGGAGGCGAGGGGGAGACACATATGATGAACACATCTCATGGAGGGGGGTGGAATGAGTGGGAAGATGCAGCATGCTCTGTAGGGGAGGAGGATAGTAAATCTGTGCTTTCATAATCACATCTGACTAGACAGTCAGGGTGGGATTCATTTGACAAAAAGTAGATGTTTCATCTGAGCTGCTCACATTCTGTGCCTTTCACAGGCATTGGGGAGAGGTGAGTGGTTTTTAAAACATTAATTTGCGTTATTGCAGCTTTATTCGTTAAGAAAGAAGAGCTAGTTTTCCATATAATGCAAAGCTTTTTCCTAATCCCTAAAGAAAGGATTTATTACTACTTTGGCAGGGAGCTGTGCTGGAAATTCTTCCCGCTTCAGTTCCCTGGACAATGTCCTCCTCTGAAATATGGTTTGACTCTTCTGAACAGTGCATTGCAAATTCACACAGAGCGATATTGACATCTGGCTTTAGCATATGGGATACAGATAGTCCTTGATTGCTGAACAGCTGTGTTGCTTTGAAAAGAAACAATTGCATTTGAAGAATATGGGATATAGAGTAGGCCTTGTCCTATCCCACACATCTTGCTGACATTTCTTTTTCTAAATTACCAGTCTGTTTATTAAATTTCCACTGTGTAAAAACACCAAAATTTATAAGAGACTGAAGTAGATGGTAATATTGTCAGATATGCCAGAAAAAAATCCATTGACAACACATGTTAGGAATCAGTCCATTACAATTAGTCATGAACAATGCCAGAAGATGATGGGACTGAGTAAGAACAAACAAACAAGCACAAAGGAAGGGACAAGGGAAGTACTGAAGGTTCAGAAAATGTTCCCATCGATTTTGTATGTAAAAAACCACTTTGATGAAGAAACCAAGAGTTTCAGCAACCATAATATAGTGAGCTCATTTACACAGTAACAAAGAGTGCTGCTATAAGCTGAACATCAGCTGTCAGTTTGTCAGGAAACAATCCTCCATAGCAAAATGAAATGCAGTTATACGGGGAAGGAAAGCAAATCTTTGCAACCTAAATTTATCTCAAGAAAAACAAGGATCTTGGCATATCTTCTTCCGAATTATGCTGTATACAGAACATTGCAAATGGAAGTTGGTTGTTCAAACTTTGCTTTATTTTGCAACGCACTAGTATATACCCTAACATGATTTGGTGATTGCAGGACTGCATAACCCATTGATACACATTTCACATACTTTTCACCTAGTAAAAATTTTTGTAGACAGGCTAACTGTAGACACTTTCCATCAGTCCTATACCTTATGCCATGACTGCTGGGTGCATAGATTTAAAAGTCACAGATGCCATTATGAATACCAAGTCTGCCCAATGTGTAACAGTTTCACCAGTAAATTTTGTATCAGAGCCATGGTATCTGTGTGAAAGATAGTGCATCTTTAAAAATAGGTGTTTAGTACTGATTTAAAAGACCTCAGGACCTCAATTAATCCCACCTAACTGAGGTGCCTATATCAACAGACACGTGAGGCTTTCTCAGTATTGAGTGAAGTAAGAATAGGCAGCATTGTAGTGAATCAATCTGAATTTAACTTTTGAAGGTTCCCTTTGCATGTTCATAACTCCTATGAGAGTTTTGTGCTTGAAACCTGGTTGGGACAAATCTAGGACTAAATGGACCAAAGTTACTGTAGGCAAAGTTCTGGCAAAAAGAAAATTAAGTGAAATGTTGCAGAATAATACATTGGCTGTACAAAAGAACCTCCTGACAGCATAGCCCTGTGACTCGTCAGAATACCTAAAAATGACTTGCAATACAGGACAGTGAGGGAACTGTTGAAATAATAGATGTATAATAGTTATTCTTCAAAGGAAAAGAAATGATTGCTATATATTCAATTCAGGGTAATGTTAAAGGGAGGAGATTTTTACTGTTCTAGCAGGTCAGTTCATGATCAAAGCCTTTTAATACAACAGATCCCCGCACAAAATTTATTTTTGCTAAAAAAAGAATGTGACAAAAAACTATGATACCAAGAAGCCAAACAAACCAAAGATTTATTTTCAAAGTCTTTTAGTTGTATTTTCGAAGTCTTTTATCTTCTTACATTTTCACTCCCCAGCAGATGACCATTTTCTCTTACCTCTGCCAAGTTCATACAAGTCATATTATTTTATTTCATCTTTATTTGCTATTAAATTTTGTGAAAGTTTGCCTTTTGTTTTTGGTATCTTTTTAGAAGCGTCTTACTGTACATTTTAAATATATGGGGCATGCACTCTCCAATCCTCTCCCTGCTCCAGGCAGAGTGAAGCAGAAAGTTTGCAGCCAAGACGCTAAATAATAGAATCATAGAATCGTAGAATATTTCGGTTGAAAGGGACCTTTAACGGTCATCTAGTCCAACCCCCCTGCAGTGCGCAGGGACATCTTCAACTAGATCAGGCTGCTCAGAGCCCAGTCCAACTTGACCTTGAATGTTCCCAGGGATGGGGCATCTACCACCTCTCTGGGCAACATGTGCAGTAGTTCACCACCCTCACTGGGAAAAATTTCTTCCTTAGATCTCGTCTAAATCTGCCCTCTTTTCATTTAAAACTGTTACCCCTTCTCCTGTTGCAGCAGGCCCTGCTAAAAATTCTGTCCTCATCTTTCTTACAAGCCTCCTTTAAGTCCTGGAAGGCTGCAATAAGGTCTCCCCGGAGTCTTCTCTTCTCCAGGCTGAACAACCCCAACTCTTTCAGCCTTTCCTCACAGGATTCGTGTTCCATCCCCCTGATCATTTTTGTGGCCCTCTCTGGACCCGCTGCAACAGGTCCATGTCTTTCCTGTGCCGAGGGCTCCAGAGCTGGACACAGGACTGCAGGTGGGGTCTCAGCAGGGTGGAGTAGAGGGGCAGAATCACCTCCCTTGACCTGCTGGCCACACTGCTTTGGATGCAGCCCAGGAGATGGTTGGCCTTCTGGGCTGTGAGCGCACATTGCCCGCTCATGTCCAGTTTTTCATGCACCAGTACCCCAAGTCCTTCTCGGTAGGGCTGCCCTCAATCCCTTCATCCCCCAGCCTGTACTGATATCGGGGGTTGCCCTGACCCAGTTGCAGGACTCTGCACTTGGCCTTGTTGAATCTCATGAAGTTCACATGCAGCTTGTCAAGCTTGCTCAGGTCCCTCTGGATGGCATCCCATCCCTCAGGCTTATCAACTGCACCACTCAGTTTGATGTCATCTGCAAACTTGCTGATGGTGCGCTCGATCCCACTGTCTAGGTCATTGATGAAGATATTAAACAGTACTGGTCCCAATACAGACCCCTGAGGGACACCACTCATCACCGATCTCCATCTGGACATTGAGCTGTTGACCACTACCCTCTGGATAGGACCATCCAACCAATTCCTCATCCACCCAACTGTCCACCTATCAAATCCATCTCTCTCCAATTCAGAGAGGAGGATGTTGTGGGGGACTGTGTCAAAGGCCTTACAGAAGTCCAGAAAGATGACATGTGTAGCTCTTCCCTTGTCCACTGATGTGGTCACTCCATCACAGAAGGCCACTAGGTTGGTTAGGCTGGACTTGCCCTTGGTGAAGCCATGCTGGCTGTCTCGAATCACCTCCCTACCCTCCATGTGCCTTAGCGTAGCTTCTGGGAGGATCTGTTCCATGACCTTCCTAGGCACAGAGGTGAGGCTGATGGGTCAGTAGTTCCCAGGGTCCTCCTTGCTCCTTTTTTGAAGATGGGTGCAATGTTTTCCTTTTTCCAGTCTCCAGGGACTTCACCTGACTGCCAGGACTTTTCAAATACCATGGAGAGTGGCTTGGCAACTACATCGGCCAATTCCCTCAGGACTCTTGGGATGCCTCTTGTCAAGTCCCATAGACTTGTGCATGTTCAGGTTCCTCAGGTGGTCACAAACCTGATCTTCTCTTACAGTGGGAGGGACTTTGCTCCTCTAGTCCTCTAGACGTAAGGGAAGAGACACTGCCAGTGAAGACTGAGGCAAAGAAATCAGTGAGTACCTCAGCCTTCTCGTCGTCCGTTGTTACCAGTCTGCCAGCCCTGTTCATCAAGGGGGGTACACATTCTTTGATCTTCCTTTTCTGGCTGGCATCCCTTGCCAAGTTCAGCACCAGCAGTGCCTTGGCCTTCCTGACCCCATCCCTACACAACTGGGCAGCGTCCCTGTATGCATCCCAGGATACCTGTCCCTGCTTCCACTGACTGTGCATTTCCTTATTGTCCTTTAGTTTGCCCATCAGGTCTCCACTCAGCCATGCCGATCTCCTGCCTTCCTTTCCTGATCTCTTACACCTGGGGATCGAGACCTCTTGCACTCTATGGAAAGTGTCCTTAAAGATCTGCCAGCTCTGTTCTGTTCCCTTGTCCCTGAGGGCAGTTTCCCAGGTGATCCTGTTGACTGACTCCCTGAAGATCTAGAGGTTTGTTTTCCTAAAATTCAGGGTCCTGACTTGACCCTTTGCCTGTCCCATATCCCTCAGGACTGTGAACTCCACCAGTGCATTATCACTGCAGTCCAGGCTGCCTCCAATCTTGACGTCATCACATGCATTGGTGACCAACAGGTCCAGTATGGCATCCCCTCTGGTAGGGCTGTCTATTACCTGGCACAGGAAGTTATCCTTCATGAACTCCATGAGTCTCCTGGATTGCCTACAGCTCGCCATGCTCCTTTTCCAGCAGGTGTTGGGGTGATTGAAGTCCCCCAGCAGGACAAGAGCCCGAGAGTGCAATGCCTTCTGTAGGTGGAGTGAGAAGTCTTCATCAATAGACTCTCCTTGTTTGGGCAGCCTGTAGTAGACACCGACCACAAGGTTCCCTTTGTTGCCTCAGTCCCTGATTCTTACCCATAAGCTTTCAACATGCTTGTGGCTATTCCTCAGAGACAGCTGTTTGCACTCTACCAATTTCTGTGTGTGTTGGTGTAAAAACACTTCAGCTGGGCTGTTGGCCATGTCACCCTCTTAAAGGAACCTCCTTTAGTTCCTCTGAGGTCTTTCTCTTGTGTAACAGGCTGAGTGGCCTCGTTAGCACCCCATCCCTCTAACCATGGTGTATCATCCCACAGCTTGTGATGGGTGAGCCTGATATTATCCCGCTCCCCCTTCAAGTCTAGTTTAAAGACCTGTCACATGTCTCATACCGTCTTCTGGGAAGAAATGCCATCAGTGTCTCAGCCTCAGCATCTGAAGTGTCATTAATTGATCTAGCAGATAATCTCACAGGAATGCAAGTCTTTTCATTGTAGAATCTGTGGGACATGTAATTTCAAAATCTTCCATACATACTTCCAAATTCTGTACTTTACATTGTAGTACAGAAACAGCTGTGATCCAAAATGCATTACAGTTTTTTTTCAGATTGAAAATACAGGAATAAAGGAAAAAAAAAAAAGAAAATATCATACAGCCCAGACTCCAGTTTTTAGAGCATTGTCATACTTTTTACTCAAAATCTTAACACTTCCCTACCAGCCTGCATAATTCATGGCTGTGTTGCTCTCTTCTCTGTTTTGACACTTGGCTTGCCCATAGTAAGATGCTTTGAAAATGTACCATGATCTCTCATTTCACTGAAACATCACAGAGTGTACAAAGGCCAAAGCAAGAGATGGGATATAAGAAGCTCCATATTTAGCAGCTTCACTTATCTTGGCACACATACCCTATTCTCTTTTTCCCCACATCATACTAGTGATCAGGTCTCCCTGATGAGCTATCAATTCCTTAATGACAAGAATGGACACTGTAAGAACTATGTACCAATGAAGATTCATAAGCAATAATAAGTATTCCTACGAAACCTTTACTAGTGATTGTCTTGAAAAGCTATTTAAAGTCCAAATCCCCACAGGCGCAGAAGCTGTTTAAGTTCAAGCCAAGGCAGGATTCTCAAATTAGGGTTATCATAGGCCTGATCCTGTAAACATGGTCAAAGTACAGCAAAATTTATAGCCAGGGTATGCTTTTGTACTGTATACTAATAATGAAACTATGCTGCTAGGTGAGCATGACACAGGCTTTCTCCTGACGGAGGGCAGAGGCTGGATCCAGGCCACCCACATGTCTAGCAGAGAAGCCCTTTTCTGCTGAGTTCCTTGGTTTCAGCTCGTCTTGCTGAAGCTACTTTATTTGTTGTAGAAGTATTCTGAAGTGGGGATTTATACCTGGATGTCCCATCCCTCAGGTGAATTCTCTTGCCAGTTACTTAGAAAACCAGTTACTTTTTTGGTCTTAAGCAGGCAGTAAGTGACTCCAAATTCAAATAATTTCCAGGATTTCCCTGTCTTTTGGCTGATGGGCTAACTACATGAAGCCTATTCTGTATTAAGGAATTACGGAGTAAAAACAGATCCCAGGAACACATACACCTCTCTGTTTCCTCAGGCTGGCTTTGTTTGGACCTTCTGGGACACTTCAGGCTGTAGTGAAAGCATATTCAATGGTCTCATTGGTAGACACTGACGTTAGTGAGGGGGCACATGGAAATTCATGTTCAAGCCATTCTGATATTAATGGATGCCAGTCACTTACTACCTCACTTGTGACTTTTTCAAAATCTTGGTCCTATTTTTTTCACGGTAGTACGCAACATTTAGAGATTTAAGGAAGGCTTTGGGGATAATTGATTATGGCATTGTCTGTTTTTCAAGGTCAAAGCAGAAGTTATTAAAAGTAGGAATTTTATTTAAAGGATGGATGGCATATATTTTTAAGTGATAAGCCCATAGGATGCTAAATATGTCCTCCTGGAAATTTAAAAAATTTAAACTATCATTACTCTGTTCTGTTCTGCGGTTGCAAGTGCTGGTGCCAGAATTTTTTTATGCCTGTGGTAACAAAATCTCTCTCCCTCTCCCTTTGCCCTTAGCCAGCCTTCCCAGGCCAGGAGTTACAACTGATTTTAGGAGGGAGCATTTTACACTTGGTGTATATACACTTGTGTATTCACATACATAAATCTGTATATAGCACAGCGGTTATTACCTAACTGGGCTTGGTCTTCAAAGTCCTCCATTTAGGGAATGGACAAGAACGTCCTCCATGAAAAGATGACTTTTTAAAAAACTGAAGCAGTAAATCTGCTTTACAAATTGAGGAAAATCTGTATTTTACCTATTCACAGTGAGTTATTCCTGCTTTATATAATTCTTCTGTTTGCATTCTCTATGGCAAAATGTCATTGTCATCAGCAGAAGCACCATATAAGGAATGCATCTGACAAATTAATGTTTCTCATATATAGGTTTTATTACTATTTTTTAATTATATAATTTCAAAACCCTGTTTCAATACTACAGTCGATGGAAAGACAGTTATTTCCTCCTATGGGCTTCAGAACAAGACACCTATTGCAAAATAGGTGTACTGAAGCCCATTAACACAGAATTGTTTTTTGGACTTGGCATTTTTAAACCCTCTTTGTTTTGCAAGCCACACGGTACATGGTCAATAAAAAGATGTTATACTGTTGTACATGCTGTAACTGAACCAACAACTTAAGTTGCACTGTAACTAAATCATAACCTTTGGACAAGTTACAAGGAAATGTATTTGCTTTATTGATTTTTAGTCTCTTCTGCACTGATTGATCATTTACTTTAAAGACAAAGACTGAAACAAGGATATGCAAATGCATGGTTCTTTAGTATGACTAAATGTTATATAAAGCAAAATAATATTTTGTGATTTCAAATAATAAGCAATTTAATTTATTCCTTTATTATCACAGTTTGCAAATACTTCAAAATAGCAGCAGTAAGAAACTAGTTTAATTAGTATTTCTGTTAAGGAATTAGACAGGGACATGCTCTGATTTTTGTGATTTTTTTCTGACAAACATAACCTGTGTTGTAGTAGTAGCCAGAACTCTGAGTCATTCCAGGGAAAAAGATGTCATAGGTATGTTGCAGACTTATTGGAAAAGACGTTCTTGTCCTGGTAATGCTGTAGTCTAAATTAGGATAGTTGCATTGACTACATCTTTGTTCTCTTTGTTCTCTACAAAATTATTCTCTAATTTTATTGATATCAAACATATGGTGCTGTTTCTGCTGTTTGATTAACTGCAACATTTTTTAAGAGAATAGAAATCAAAGAGATTTCAAATTAGCTGTGAAAATGCTTGCCCTGCAATTCTTTAACAAATATTTGAACAAACTTTATAAGGAATTTGAAGGAAATGATATCATGTGTTTCTTTAGGCACTGTCATCAATTCGAAACAATAACCTTTGGAAAATCTGTAGAATCATATATTGTTCTTTAACAACAGAGCCTATCTCCATGGCAAAGAACGTTGCGCAAGGAAGGGTATTTTAGCTCAGGAGCACTCCATACTCACAGGGCCATAAAGCTTTCAGGCAGAGCTGGCTTGCACTCAGCTTGATCTTGGTATCAGCAAAGAATCTCAGGGTTTCTGTGTGTGTCCATGTAAATACACATACACATACCAAATGTGGGAAATTGTCTGAGAAGAGCTTCTGGTCAGTGTGGATTGGATGGTAAGATGATGTTGCTCCCAGAAAACACTTTTACAGGTAGCACTTTTACAATACCTATAAATAATGTGTCGTTATTATTTGATAGCATTTTATGGACATTGAACAGATGTCTGTGCCTTTAAAACCTGGTGTAAAACATTGTAATAATATTCAGAAATAAAAAAGACAGGTATTCTTAAACAAAAGTAGTTCTACATTTTGTTCCTATCTCCAAAGCCAACGTGAAGAGATCACATAAATAGCTGGTTTAGAGGGAAGTTAAACTCAGATGACAAGTTGCATGAAGGGGCTCAGAAATGGTATTTGTTTGAACTATCCATCCTTCTGTAATGTAGATAAGGCATACATGAAAAAATAAAAGGCAAAAAAAAAGGCATAGGCTCCTTCCCAGTCCAGTGTTACTCCCAGGTGTTCTTTACTCCCGGTGATCATGTACTGTGCTCCTGATACCAGATTTACTACTGTTGTGTCTATCTGGTAACTATTTGTTCAAATGCATGATCCTAGAAAAGCGCTGACACGTATTCATTTCATTATATGTATGCATGTCAAAAGGGATGTGTTTTCAGCACTGAACATGGGCAAGCACATCAGAGGCTTTTAAATAGTGAAAAAAACCATTACGCTCATCTTCCCAAGATACTACTTTGTAAAAATCCTCTTTACTTTTCTTCAGTCTTCTCTTATTATCTGAGACAAATCTTTGGATGTTGTCCCTGCTTCAGGAAATTATAGATATTTCTTCCTGAATGTAAGTAATAAGATCACTACAGTTTGTTTTATAAACTAACAAGGGACTGAACATTTATTTTTTGTTAAAAAAAGACCTGGAAAGAAAATTAAGTTTGAATCATTAAACTGGCATTGTAGATTAGGAAAAAAAAGCAGGAAGAGATAGAAGACATGGAAACTATGGAAAAAATTGAGGACAAATACTTTTGTGGCCATTTTGAAGGGTAAAATATATGCATCTTGAGGTCTGAATAATGATTCACAAACATAGCTATTGCTTAAGTTGGAACTTTCTACAATCTAACAGTCTCACCTGCCTTGTGTGTGTAGTATTTGAGACTTCTTGTCTTCTGTATGAAAACTACAGTATTTTTTATATAGCACAAAAGATTCTAAGTAATTCTCATTTTCATATTATAATTATTAGAATTATTACTCGTTGAATGAACACGGTTATATTGTTATTTTAATCTTATTATACAGAGAGCTTTTCAAACTATGCCAGAAGTTTAGCCCTCTCTGGTTAGTGACTCATGTATGAACTTACCCTCTTTCCCTGCAGAATTATTCCAGTCTGTAAATGAAAGAAAAACAAAGGGAGTGGTGGACAATTTTAATTTCAGACTACATGTTGTTCACGAAGTGTTTGTTTAACTCTATTTGTATTGGTTGGGTTGATATCTGTGTCACATGATAAATTTTTTTCTTCATGATTGGAAGCTAGAACTGAATCACAACACAATTACTAGTGACTAATAGCAATCACTCTCATTTTTATTATCTAGTCACAATAGCAGTTGAGAAACTTTTTAGTCCCAAACCTTTTCAGGGTAACCTGGCAATTGTCAGCATTCTCAGAACAGACAATGTGATTGAGAATGAACTGAACGGGCCACCTCCATTCACACACAGAGATATGCACCGGTAAGTAGATCTATTTGCCTGATAGATCTACTGATTTTTCTAATGATGGATTTCCTGTCTCACCTATTTCACCACCAGTAACTTATAAGTGCAATTTGATGACGTTCTCATATACAGCGAAGTGACATAAGTTATAGGCCCAAGTCCTGTTTGCACAAGCAAATCCTGCAGGAAAGGACTTATGTCAATGACGATGCAAAATCCATCGTGTCTCGGCTTTTGCAGGTGGAACCCCCCGGGAAGTTAGTCCTGGATGATTTTCTGATAATTACCTGTTAATTATCCTTTCTACCTACAATCACACGGAGACTATTGCTTGCCTCCAGTAAACATCCCAGCAGAAGCTCTTAATGAGTACCTAAAGATGCCCTATACCAGGGGAGAGATCATACCCTGGCTGAACGAATGCCTCAGCTCTTCCGGCACTATGGATCCTTTAGGAAGGTTGTTTAAAATCTGATTGCGAGCCATGTAAGCTGCATTTTTTTAATATATATTTGTGGCTCTGCCCTCACAAATCTATGATTCATGACAGGAATGCAGCTTGGATCTCTTGCAATGTAAGCAGCTGCAGATACTTCAAATACTTGGGTACATGTGATCCAGCAGCTTGCTATAAATTTGCCCCTAAAAATAAAGTAACAAGTGATTGAACAGTGATAGGAATTAAACACAGCAGTGAGTGAATGGAATGCACAAGTCCTTACCTCAGAACCTTTTATTACAGCAATTGCTATAATTAAAACCAAAACGAAAAAAGAAACACCCTAGAATACTATCTTTGAACAAACTTGCTGCAAGATGCCTTTAAAGGTTTTTTTTATACTCTTGGACACTGAAAAAAGGTATTTGCTGGTATGCAATGTCACTGAGCATGATATTTATGTTGTTACATCATCTGAGAGTCAACTGCATTTCCACTTTCCACAAGTTACTGAGCTAGTTTGGTTTCAAATTTCCCCTTTTATCATCTGAACAAAATAGGCAAGCAACAACCCTGAGGTTTTGATACCGAAAGGATATTTTGGTGTATTTTGTGTGGAGACTGACTGAAAGATTGCAGGGTAAACACAAGAATTCCCACTGAACAACAACCAGCTTTGGATCTGTCTCTCATAATTGAAAGTTCCAGTTTTTGTAGCCTCTTTTGTCTGGATTTCTTATTTATTTCCCCTCATTTTAAGACTGACACGGTCTGTGTTCGGTAATCCACATACGATGACAGTATGTCAGCATCTCTCTGAACTGATACTTCCCTGTTGCCTCAGTTTTCAAATACAGTTTTAATATAAAATATTGGAGGATATGGAAAATCTTAGAAGAGAGATTTCATGGTCAAACCGTGTAGTTAAATTTCATTAACACATCTCAGAATAGCTAACTGGGGACTTGCTTGGGAATTCCAACCTAGAGGCCAAAGAGTAAATGAGAATTGGATTTAGCTACATTGTGAATCTCATTTCTAGAGGTGATTTTTTTTTTTCGCTAAGAGACTCATCAGAGGAGCTGTATAGCCTCCTGCCTACACATTTCCTCTTCTGCAGGCCTTTTGCTTCTGCTGTTGTCAGATTCCCATCTTAGCCATGCACAGCAAGAACAAAAGTGTAAAACTGCCATTGTTGAAAGGGGAGCATAGTAGATCCAGATTTTTCCAGTACTTGGGTGCCTCTCCTTGTAGTGTGAGATGGCTGAACACGAACTCCTAACTTTCTTCCTCTAAAAGCTGGGCGTTTGCTCTGAGCTTGTCTCCCAGGCTCCCTCTTCATCAAGAGAAAGATGAAGGCACCTCCAGAAGGTGCAACTAGTGTGCTGGGGATTGAATCAGGGAGGAATGCCACAGGAAAAACAGACTGAATGTTTAAAAACAGTGCTATTTCCTGAGGTCTTTGATGAGTTAATTATAACTCAGCTCTTACACTGACAGAACTAATTCTGAAGTTGATTTGTTTAAAAACGTATCTGCCTTGGTGCAG
The DNA here is from genome assembly GCF_964289735.1 of Phaethon aethereus. NCBI lineage: Eukaryota > Metazoa > Chordata > Aves > Phaethontiformes > Phaethontidae > Phaethon > Phaethon aethereus. The sequence continues at coordinate 176,193,959 of NC_138575.1, read as the reverse complement.
TGTCTCCAATTTTGTGTTTTTTCCCTGAAGTTTTCCCCTGCTTTTATCTCAGTAAAATCTATGTATTACAGTACAGTAGCAGCGTTGCACTATTTCAAATAACCGTAGTATCATTTTTGCTGTGAAGCACCCTGTTTACGTGTCTCCATCAAGTGTACTTTGTATCTTCCTCTTTAAATGTGAAAGGACAGGGGAAAAAAACAGTGTTTATTTTGCTCTTGAATTCTGCACTAGCTGTTTAATATGTTTCTTATGAATTACCATTAAGAAAGGATTCCACATTTAAAAGGAAGCTTATGAGGATATAGGTAAGTGTGAGTGTGGTCTTTTCAGAAGAATGTTTGATTGAAGACCTGTTTTTGGATACAAGGTAAGGAAAAAGATCACTTAACCTCACTTGAATAAGTGGAGATTAAAGGTTAAAAGCTTTAAAGCTTTAAAATGCATTAGCAACAGAACAGTAAATACAATCCATGGAGACATGGAGGAATTAGCAAAACAAATGTTAAACTAAGAAATGCACTCTAAGATTCACTGGAATCTCCACACTAAGTCTGAATGCAGAGCACATTTAAATGTTTCACTGTTTTTTTTTAAGTTGTCTTTGTATTCCTTCTATTGGCTCTAATGGAGATAATACTAAACCTTGCCATGAATTATGCAAGCAAGTTTTATGTAGAACTTTCCATGTTTTAGCCTCCCTGGAGTTTTGGAGTTTTAAAGGGTGTTTTCTGCCATATACCTCATTTAACCTGTTGCATATTGACTGGGTTTGTACTGCTGATGTATCAAAAAAAGTCACAATCCTGTTCAAAAAATTACTGTACAGTATTAGGAAAAAAAAAGTTACCGTCATCAGTCATATAACTTTATTGTATTGTAGACATAATATGTTTTTTACGAGTACAACCTTTGCTTAATAACAGTTTTTGACCTAGATGACTATATTTTAACTTGTATTATGGATACCTTCAACAAATGCATTGGTTCTCTGTTTACCTTGCATAGATCAACAAACTGATTCTTACAGCTCAGTAAAACCCACAAAGAACATGCTGAACACTGTATGAAAACCCAGCTACCTCACAAAGAAGAGGATTTATCCCAGGCAGGGCATGTTGCAACAGCCGAACTGTAAAGTAGGGAAGCTGTGTATCAACAGGGAGTATCTATCTGAGGAAAGGTTGAACAAAAACTAAAAATGGAATTTCCACTATTGAAGTATATAGAAGCACCTGAGGTTCCAATAGGACTCCCAAACTGGTAGTCCCCAATCAAGGCAGCCAAAGTCAATACCTCTACTTGATCTTTTGCTCACAGGGCAAAATCTTGCTGAAGATAGAAGTCTTGCGCTTGTAGGTGCAGTAGATTTGGCATTTAGCAAGTGAAATCCTGCCTCCACAGAAGTTAATGTCAAAATTTTGCTCAACTTCAATCAAGTGAGGACACTGTGTATAGATGAGAATACAGAACAGAGAACAATCAAAGACTTCAAAATACTGATTATATTCAATAGCCTGTGAGTGTAAGTATAACATGTGATATTTAAAAATAGGGGATATTAGAAATATGTGGTAATTTTTTTGCTAGCATGAGTAACATCTTTCTAAAATTTGGCTTCCTAAAGATTCCAGTTAATATATAACAAATTACTCTCATTGCAGAATGTTCAGATATAAGAGGTTCTCAAGAGTGACTGAACTTATTTTGAACTTTTATTTTCATTTAAACTCTCCATTAAGGAATTTGGGAGGGTGAGCAGGGGAGAAAGGCATTTGTTTAGATTCTGCTTTTAATAAAGTTTTAACACTTTGATATCAGTCTCCGATTAGATGCAGCATCCCACATTCCAAAGTGAAGAAGAGGCTATTTGCTCCTTCTCTCCTCCGCCCAACACATATCTTACTTGTGTCTTTTAAGCAGAGACTCTGATTCAGCCTAATTATTGTCATTAATAGCAGTTTTCTGCTGAGAAACATTCCTTGCTGTGGCCTCTCCTTCTCAATTCAATAAAGAATTATCCTAAAACCCAGTCTAATAATCCTATGTCCAGTTATATCTGGGGGGGGACACGACCAGATTCTCTGCGCCTATGTTCTGTGTTTGAAGCCTGACCCAAAATAATGGATTTTCCTGGTGTTTATCAAGTTACTTTGTAAAATGCCTAATGATGGGATTCATCTGCAATGTAGATGTCTGCATCTAAGCAAGTCCTGGTTCCTTTTATAGTCAATAGATATCAATAGACACACTGAGTGTGTGATTCATCCCATCTCAAGATAGACGTCTAATTTAGGTCAGGTGACTCATTCCCTGGAAGTACTTATTGACTATAAAGGGAATCTGAATGACTAACTCAAAGATTTTTAAAGAGATTTTTAACGTGAGGTAAGTTGAAACTCATTCTGCGTGCTTCATATCTTCTAACACAATGTCTTCACGACCCTTCTGCTCTTTGAAGAGTTATTCTCATTGTGTTTACACCCAGATGTTTCACAGAGCTTGCTACCATTTCCCAGCTCTCTCCTGTGAAACCCAGTCACCAGCTTTCATTTCAATTCTTCGCACCTGGGAAGATACTTCTCAAGCCTTGCCAGTCGTCTTTAACCTGAACACTTAATGACTCCATTATATGTCCTTCCTTGTGTATTACCACCCAGGACTTCAGCCCTGGTATCAAAATTTATTTCATCGTTTCATGTTTGCTTCCTAAGGCAAGTTCTTCTTTTTCTTAGTTCACCTTCAGTTCAAAGAAAGAAAACCTGTTCCTTTGCTTAAGATTATGGAATGTTATAGAATTTCAAAGTTCCATAATATTAAATCATAATTAATAAGAAATAACTGATTTTTTGTTTGTTTTACAATTTTTCATCAGACATTTCACTAGTTACAGTAACTCTCCCTGTATGCGGCTTCCTAGCTATGTTAATTTGGTCCTACCTCCCTCTCGGCTACACTGTTATTCATCAGGGAAATCCCAGTGGAACTTGTATTTGTATTTTCAAAAATAAATAATAGGTTTGAATTTTGGCCAAAGTCTTCCTCCAGTAGTGAGCATGAGAGTTGCTGACTGAGAGTCTCTATCTCTCATGTGGCCACATAAATTAGAGTCCTCATCAACGATGACAAGCATTCTGCTAGCTAGACAAACATTAATCTGGTTAACTCCCCTTCTTCCCACTCCTTCCTGACACAGAGGAAAGAAGAGCCTTTGGAGAAAGTTTGAGATGTGTAGGTTGATTTTGTTGTAGCTATAATACAGCAAGGGGTCTTCAAGCACCTTTGGGGGTTTATGAAAATTCCAAGCAGAAAACAAACAAGCTACACAAAGCATAAAAGGCTGCCTTGCTTGCTTGCTTTCCTTTACAATAATTATTTTTATTGTTTATGATCTCTTGAAAAATATTTTTTTCCCACACATTCACACGTATATTTAAATCTGAAAGTCTGAGATTCTCAGTTCTTTTAATGTAACTCATTTTGCTTTCACCTATATGAATGAAATGAGAAACTATGCCAAGTCTTAAAAGATGGCTCTTATTAACCATACTGGACTGACAGAGCTGTAACTGTTTTCAGGTGCTGACCTATTACTGCCCCCGAGTGCTTCACTGTGTCATTGGACATACACGTTTTTGTCGGTGCTGTTTGCCGCACTGTGGTGGGTAATGCAGATCTGTGCAATACAGCCCCAAAGTTTTGCACTTTGCACCTGCAAAACCCATTTGGAGGATGTGGCCTTCCAGGAGCCCACCTGACTTTCAAGATCCAAACATCGTAAAGAAACTTTTCCTGTAGGAAACAAACTTCTTCAGATAATAAAGCAAATTGCCACATTTGGGATTAGATTCTTATGCGTTTGACTGTATTTGTTCTTTCAGATGCTTAACTGATGGTGTAATTCAGGATGCATTCCTCATAATTAATGTAATGATGCACAGCCTGTGGATAATTTCTTCTAATTTAGGAGGCAGAGAGAGCATCTGGAGGTGAAGTCTCCTGAAGTCCTTTAATTATCAGGCATGAGTGTTTGCAATTGCTTCACTCCCTTTAAGGGTTCCACAAACTCCTTATCTGGGCTCCATACAGCTATAGTCTTCATTATCCATTTAAATCACAAAGTGAAGCTGGTGCTCTATAAAAGACTGAAATCCAAGGTGGTACATTCTTCAGCCTACCCCATTTGTCACATATTTCTATTATTTGACCTGATTTTACAAGTACCTTTCCATCAAGGGGAAGAGCTTGATTGTTTTAATATTTTTATGCTAGAGGAGTGTTTTGAAGATTCCATATACAGTTGACTTCAGGAATTAAAGACTATTGTTTTGATCCACAAAGAGTTTATATAAGGGATAAGGAAGGGAAAATATTCTTGAAAAAACAACCCCCTCCTCTTAAGTTGTGTATCTTGGAGCAGAGGAAACACAATCAAGATCTTCTGTTTTGATTAGGAAAAAAGAAAAATTAGCAAGACAAAGTTCATGGTATTTGTCTGATTTTCATAGATCATTACAGACGTTATGCAAAACTGAGAGCTACCACCACCAAATACTGTTTCTGCCCAGATATTGTATAGACACTATATTTTAAAAGAGTAAGATACAGGGTTTTCTGTAGGATAAATCTCAAAGTTATTCAAGTTTGAATTAGGCTATGCAAAAAAAACCCAACTAAAAAAACAACCCAAGCTCCCTCCAAAACCCAGTACCACATATTTCCATTATTCCATTCAAAATAGTCTTGTGTAAATCTATTTTCTCTGCCTCCTCTTCTTCTTTTATCAAAACCAGATACATGACTGTCAAATTGATGCTAATGTTGAACATCCTATGTGATCTGTGAAGAAATTGTTGCAACTGTGGCCTTATTTATTGGATCATCCTGGGTCAGTTACCTCTCTGTAGCTACATCTGAATTGCTGAGGCACTAGAGAACACTGTTTGTTCTCAAAACACCTAATTTCAGCCACTGAACACACCCTTTACCATCTAAGCCCTGAGAATACCAAACTGGTAGTTATATAGCTCATGAGAAAAACAGAGTTTCTTTTCAATCGTATAGCTCAGGTGTTAGAGTTGTTTTCCTAGAACTTGTGTAGAAGCTATAATCATCATGTTCGCATAAAAAAGAGTAATTGCACCATCAACATCACAACTACCACCAGTTGCTGCCATGTTTCAAGAGAAAGTGTGATCCTTGTATTTGAATCCTGAAAATTACCATCTTAAAAGCCCGCACTGATCATCTTTGCATTTACAGGCGTGACAAAGCTTCACAGATCCCTTTGGTCAGGACCTTCAAATTTCTGCTTACTTCAAAGCTCTGCAGCTGTGCACAAATGTGGAAAATATCTGAGACTTGATGGAGTAGAGCAACTTGTTGCTTGTTGTTCATTCTTTTGTCCAGGCTACAGTCAAACTTCAACAAATACACTTCCTCAGGTGTGTTGGGTAGCATCATGTCCCCTTATGGATACTATATGAGCTGCTGTTTTCTTCTCAATCCCTAATAGAGAAGACAGAGGTTTCACTCTCCTTACTCATAATTCCTTGCCTCTGCCTATTTTTAGGAGAGAGACTTAAGAACGTAAAATTACAGGATAATTTTGGCGAGACTTAACTGCTGGAAGTCCTCTGGTCCAATCACCCTGCCCAAAGCAGGACCAGCTCTGAAGTTACAAGGCTCAGGACCTTGTTCAGTTGAGGACAATAGATTACCTTCTGAATTCTGCCTAGCAGGTCATCCTTTGCTTGGATTATTCCTTCCCTGTATTCAGAATAAATTTCCACTTAATATTATCCTAACACATATATTTCCATCTTTGTGTCATTGTCAATTACCAGCTAAAAAGAGGAACTTGCAACCCTTTATATTACTTAGAATTTTCATTACTTCAGTTTCTCTCAATGAACATACACTTTTGATCTTCATTTGTCATGCTTGAATAAAATTGTTACCAATTTCTGATCATCTTTGTTATATTTTGAACTTCAAAATGTGTTTACGAATAGCTTTTAAGTACAATTAACTTACTTATAGTAATGGCTACAATGACTTTTCTATTGAAAGCTCAGCTTTAGAAACTGGCCAATACCCACTTCAATTAAAAAAAATTGGTTTTAACAGCATGGATTAAGACATGCACAATTTGTCACTTCCATACTTATGGGATACAGCCTTACACACTTGCACAAGATGAAAAGCTCTGTGCATCTCTCATAAGAACATAGTACAAGGACAGACGCAATGAATATGACCGTAAATCCTTCTAGCACAGTATCCTGTCATGGACAGTGACCAATAAAAAAGAGATTCTGGAAGAAAACTGTAAAGAACAGGGTAACCATGCGTGATGAGAAACAGAAAAAAGGTCTTTTGGATACTGCTGGAAAGTACCATGGTTTTTTATTTGGTAAATACAGGCATTGTGAAATTCATCGGGGAAGAAGGTAGCAAAAAATAAACAGAAGGTGAAAAGAAAGAATAATTTATTCATTTTAAGTATTGCACTTGGGAAAGACTACATTTGTCCCAACAGGGCAAAACCAAGTCTGAGTGTGGATCACTCTGGTGAGTCCCACTCCATTCCTGAAAATTATTTCCCTCACTTGAGCCCTTCCTCAGTTAGCATGCAGTGCCCTGCACCGCTGCGTAATGTTAAGCTCTTTCTTGCAAGGGGACACTATATGGAGGGTAGAGTCTAAGGTTTGTTTGGTTTTTTTAATCTTTGGATTTATAAGCTGTATCATTTCAACATCTCTACATGTGCATATACCTTCTTGGAGAACCAAAATCAATTAGCACTGAGGTCAATGATATATACTGGTCCTGAATTACTAATAACTGAAGTTTTTTCACAGTCATTCAAAACAGTTCAAGAGTGCTTGGAGTGCACAAATTTTCTCAGCATTTTTTTTAATTAACCTTTGCTTTATTTATTATTTAAATAATTTATTATTATATGCTTAACACAAATGCATTTTTCCTGTCCCATGGAATAAGTGTCTTAGTCAATAGAAGAACCAATTAAAGTGGCTACCTGCAGCTTTGCATGCCACAAGTGTACGTGTTTCCGAGGCAAAAATCTGGACTCCTTTGCCATAAATTTGAGTAAAGGCAAGCAAGTACTACTTTGTTTAGGACAAACTATTTTGATGTGACTAGAAATTTCTTAACTAGACAGAGAAACCAGCTTTTGTATTTCTTATGGCATTTGATTTTCATGGATTCTTTCCCAGTAGCTTGGTTATAGATTTATGTGATACTTAATATCTTTGCTTTACATTCCAGAAAGAGAAAGCTGATATAAAACAGAGATTAAGATATCAAAAACAACTCTTTCTACTTTTTTGCATAAACAAAGATAGTCAAGAATTTAGTACAAATTACAGTTGATTGCAGAAGTTTTTTACAGTACTTTTTTTAATGTCTTTGAAGAATAGAGATTTATAAGTGATACCTCAGTTGGGTCAGGGACTCTATAAATGTACTACAATAAATTTTTATTTAGTAAGCTAGCCCTCACTGACATTATTTAGTATCACAGTTCTCTTTGACTCAGGATAATTTTAAGACGCATTTGAGCTTCTTTATGGAAGACATAGCCAAAACAGCAAGACTCGTCAGCCAAAATAAGTCCATTACCAAGTCACTAGCATATGATGGAAAGCTTAGCTGAGTGTGTCTGCAGTGCACGACATACTGCACGATGCAGATACTTACCCAGGTTTTATCAGTGCAGCCACACTAACTCCCTTCTGCTGCTCTCCGCAGCTCAGAGCAAGCATGGGGTATGGCTGGCCTTTGCTGTCTTGTATCATGAAGACATGCCTCAGGGGCAAAGGGATTAGTGTACTGCATCTGTGCATAAGAGTGTGAGAAATACCACAGAGAGACAGAGGAGATATAGAAAACCAGAAAAGCTGCCAGAAGCAGCACCAGGAGATGGCTGGCAAAAGAGTCTCAGGGCAGGGTCCAGACCTGCTCTCCCTTGTCTGAGTCCTCCTGAGTGTTTCCATAAACAGGAGTGAAACAGGAATGTGTAAGAAAGGTGGTTGTGCCTATCATCAATTCTTCATTGAGCACAACAAAGTGGCAAAATTTCCACAGCTGACTCATCAACAGGGTGAACCTTTTGAAAGGGAATTGAGAGGGTGCCACAAAGAAAAAACAGTCTATTAGTTCAGCTTATGCTGCTTCCTGCCAGTTGTATTTTTGAGAATTTTGCCAAAGAAAATGTCACAAATTTCTGATCAGATTAGTCACATTATTTAAATCTTTTAGCTAACCGTTACAATGGTGTTACCCTTTTCAGTTACTCATTTTGACACCTGTTTTAGAGGCAATTAGTTCAACAGAGGGTGGTAGAATAAGACATGCATGCCAAGCTGATTAGATCAGTGCTCAGCCCTGCACACTGTGGTTGTTTTGTTAATTAATCTTGCTGTAAAACAAATCAGCATGCATGCGTTTGTCCTTCAGGCCTATGTGAAATCTGCCATGCCATGCTTCTTTCCAGACACTGGTCTGGTAGTGTCATAGGAAAATCTTAGGGAGTTGGATAAGCTTCACCTGGAAGCCTGTCTGGGTAGCCAGAGTAGCACGGTCTGGGTTTTCTGGAGTTATAAGTGATGCCAGAGCCCCTTCAGACCTCCACATGGCCATGTTGAATCCCTCTCCTGAGGTGTGATGGAGTGGGCAGAGCGAGCAAGTGATCTCCCACTGCCTTGTCTACCTGTGCAAAGATCAGCTGTCTCTACCAAGTGCTCACTCACCTCTGCACAAATTGCTCTTGGTCAGCATCAACTGGCAGTTCAAAGGGCGCAGGACCAAAGAGAGACTCTGCATTGGGGGCTAAATAATTAATAAATTATTGATCATTAATGGAAATCTCCCCTCCACATGACCTACTTGTTATACTTTTCAGAAGCCCAGTGTCTCTTGCAGAAAACGCTTTTGGAAACAGATCTATAGTGTCTATGGCTTAGCAGCACTGCAAGACCAGCTGTTAGATCTATTAAAAAGGGAAGTCTAATCCTTTTCTTGGAAGAGCCAGTCTTTGTCATTAGGAACAGAAGCAAAGAGGGATTCAAAGGCAGTGATGGTATGGGAATCCAAATCTTTCTCCCTAATTATTGAATAAAGCCATGTCCTTCATTTCAGAGATTTTTCTTCCCTCCAGACTTGATGATTCGATGCATTTGGAAGCCACATTCTGGATTGCAGCCTCCAGGCCCTGGTTTACTCATTCCTTACAGTGGCCTTGCAGTGAGAGATTTGTCTCTTGGCTCTCCCATGGGAGCCAGGTGGTATTTGTCTCACTGACCATTAATCACCTAAAAATTAAAGACCAAATCTAAATAATTTATCTTGGCTCTTTGCAGTCAATGGAAAGAATGAGATGCCTACAAAAGGCAGCTCATCTACCTATCTTAGACAATCATGGTAGAATAAGATTAATTGCTACTTCCCCATTGACTTCCCCAGAGAGAATCAAGGTGACAAGTTTAGATAAGACAATTCACTTTTAGATGGCAAAAATAAGGAGAGGAATCTCACCCCACCAGAATCATAGCCTACAGCAACCATATATTTTTCTGAAAAATGCCTCTTCAGTTGTCAGTAGCATTTTTTGTTTCTTCTCCTGTTGTAAGTCAAATAATGTCAGAATCACTGGTATCCCAACTGTGCACTGCTTCAAGAAGTGCAGGAAGAACACACAGTGGGGTTTCATTGCTGGCATCCAGAGCACTGTCTTCATAGTAACATTTTTTTGAGTATAACTATCCTATAGTCTTCCGTCTAAGCATGACCAGTACAGCAATTTACAAATATAAGCTTTGAAAATCTATTTTGATTTTTTTAGTTGTTGTTCAGTTTTTCCCTCACAGATCTGATATAACTCAAATGTGCACGTGCATACATATGTGTGTGTATAAATATATATAAAGAATAAAAGACACGTGCCTTCCGCAAATGCTTTGCCATGTTCACAGTAGAAGTGATTGCTGCCCCATCTCACGCAAGCAGTAATATGAGCTGAAACTATAAAGGTTAATGATTCTTTCTTTGCCACAAAAAAAATCAGATAGCAAAAGCTGCTTTTATTCTCATGATCTTTATTAATAACAACCTGCATGCTTTTTGAGTGGGGGTGTTGCTGGAATAATGATTGAGAGTGGAATAGAAAACATACTGGGAGATAAGGACTGTTTTGTTTCTAGTAGTTAAAAGTATAGCCAGAAAGGGAAAAAGCTATTCCATGGAAAATGCTGGCTCAGTTTTCTAATGTTCAAATTGCCAGTAATTCCCCATTTCAAGATCCGTAATGTCAAAAGGACAGAGCTTCCTAGAAGTGAATGTCTAACATCACAGCTAATATGTATTGCTTTGCTCTTTGTGATGGCTGCCAGGTTTTCAACAACACTTGAAAGGCCAAGCAGGTTTTTTAGATTATGTGGGGCCAAGAAAAGGTTTGGAAATTCCATCAATTTCTTCAAATACTTTCTTTTTTTTTAACCACTGGCTAAGTGGGTAAGTTGACTTGAGGCTACTTTTCTAGCATGAGGTTTTCTTAGAGGCAACCACATAGGAATGGGATTTGAGAAGCTTTCAGGAACATTACAAGAAAAGATAGATCGGAGAGAAATCCCCACTCCCATTTCCCTGAGCAGCTATGAGGTATTCATAGAATCACAGAATCATGGAATAATTTGGGTTGGAAGGGACCTTAAAGATCACCTAGTTCCAAGCCCCCTGCCATGGGCAGGGACATCTTTAGATAAATCAGGTTGCTCAAAGCACCATCCAATCTGACCTCAAATGTTTCCAGGGATGGGGCATCCACAGCTTCTCTGGACAATCTGTTCCACTGTCTCATCACCCTCATAGTGAAAAATTTCTTCCTTAGATCTAATGTAAATTGACCCTCTTTCAGTTTAAAGCCATTACCCTTGTAAGGACACTGCATGCCCTTGTAAGAAGTCCCTCTCCAGCTTTCTTGTACACCCCCTTTAAGTACTGGAATGTTGCTATAAGGTCTCCTCAGAGCCTTCTCTTCTCCAGGCTAAACAAGCCCAACTCTCTCAGCCTGTCTTCATAGGAGAGGTGCTCCAGCCCTTTGATCATCTTCATGGTCCTCCTCTGGACTCAATTCAACAGGTCCATGTCTTTCTTTTGTTGGGAACCCCAGAGCTGGACGCAGGACTCCAGGTGGGATCTCACCAGAGCAGAGGGGCAGAATCCTCTCCCTCGACCTGCTGGCCACGCTTCTTTGGATGCAGCCCAGGATATGGTTGGCCTTCTGGGCTGTGAGCGCACATTGCCGGATCATGCTGAGTTTCTCATCAGTCCCCAAGTCCTTTTCCTCAGGGTTGCTCTCAATCCATTCTTCACCCAGCCTGTATTTGTGCTTGGGATTGTCCCAACCCATGTGCAGCACCTTGCACTTGGCCTTGTTGAACTTCATAAGGTTTGCACAGGCCCGACCTCTCAAGCCTGTCAAGGTCCCTCTCGATGGCATCCCTTCCCTCCAGTGCGCTGACCTCATCACACAGCTTGGTGTCATCGGCAAACTTGCTGAGGGTGCACTCAATCCCACTATCCGTGTCACCATCCACTACTGAATGACTGCTGCTTTCTAAACAGGATTATAGTTAATTTTAATTAATCAGCTTCCATCACCTTTGGGTAAGAATTCTGTCAAGCCTGCACAACTGTATCTTGTGAATATGTATTCAGGGACATTTCAAAAGTTCATTATTGATCCAGGGGCCATTAAGAGCTAATCTTTACATATTTTGACACCATAATGGCTTGTAATGTAATTCTGTACTCAGGAATTTGTACATGATGGCATGTGTTGACCAGGAACTCCTCACAGTATGGATTTTTATGATATATTTTAAAAGCTCACATACAATTATTTCCACTTGTGCAAATGCAGATGCCACAGCTTACACTTCTGATGAAGGACGGAAGACAAACAACACACATTTTTCCATAAGAGGCTGAGAGGTCAGTGACTCATCTTGGAATATTCTGCAGATGAATTAAAATTCCTCTGCTTTAGAACATGTATAATGACATCTCCTTCCAGTTACATAGCTACACACAGAGTAGATTGGGTTTCTTCTCTTTCAGCTGCCGAGTTTTGTACGGCAGAGCATAGCAGCAACCCACACATTACTAATAAACAGAATTTAATCTACATGCTATAGGAATTCTGGGAGAGATCCTATATTTAGGCTGTACACCACTTTCCATTACAAAAGATTCTTGTGACCTTTTTATGGGAAGCTATAATGCCTCCTTTGTATACAGTAGACTTTGGCTTTTGGCAAGGGAAAGAAATGCCTTTTCTGGAGAATTGGCTGACTTCTACGCTACTAGCATTTCCCGCTTTCCTTCCAGTTGAGCTCCTCAGGACCGTATTGGCTGCACGGCAAAACAACAGCAAACTACACAGCCCCATCTGAAGCTGGGCTGATGCCACCCGTGATGCAGCAGCAGTCAGGGCTGCACTGGGAATGCCTGAGAGCTGCCAGTGGGAGGGGAGCCAGGCTGCAGCCCTACCAATTAACCACAGCGCGCTTGCCCTTCCCGACGCCCAGCCTCCCTCCAGGAATGCCACATGGGCAGCTCTGGAGCGGAAGAAGGGATATGGCTAACAGTCTAGGTTATTAATTTTCATTAGTTTTTTGACTGGTTTAGAACATTTCGTACTGGCTGACAGCAGCCATTGAAATCTTACCTAACAAAAATTTGGGAGCCGGATACTCAGCTGTGTAAAACCACAGCCACTCATTTAAATGAAGGAGAAAATGACCCAAATTATTTAAAGGTATTCAGCCAGACTTCGAAACTTAAGTCAGCAATTCAGTAACTCTGGACAGAGTATTATTTAAGTCTAATGACACAGTAATCTGCAGTTAGCTCGCTGGCACTTAATGAACCAATAAAACTGAATGATTGTGTGTGTGTACTTACATATCTGAGTCCTCTGTGAGTAACATTAATGATAACTGTACGGCACATTTCTATACAGGTTGTTCACCAGCAATCTCACTGTCCTTTACGAGTCTGCATTGGTGGAACCTCACGGTAGCCTTGGGAGGTAGGCCAGTTTCGTTATCCTAAAATTACAGGTGAGGAAAGAGAAGCACCAGCAGTTTAAGTGACTTGTGCAGGGTCCAAGCCAGGAACAGGAGCCAGGAAGCAAATGTACCTTTGATTTAAGGTGGGTGTGCCTCCAACCGATTACAATTCATGTTGCACCTGCCTGCGCCTGGGGTGCTTGGCTCCATGTTTTCTGATCCTGACTGGGGCTAAACCACAAGACCATTCTTTGGCATTTGAATGATAAAGAACAACAAGAGGAAAGATTTTCCGGCGGTTAGGGTGCTAGCCAAAGCCTTTGCAAGACCTGGGTCCGACACCGTTCTGCAATGCAGTTCCTGGCAGAAGTCCTCAAGACTATGTAGGTGCCCCAGCTGGGAGTGGGCCTAGGTGGCAAGCTTGCACCGGGTCCCAGGAGCCTCGGCAGTACTCAAAACCCCTGCTGGAACAGCCTCCCAGGCAAATGCCTATAGCTCCTTGTTTTTAGGTCTGTCCCAGAGTCACTCGAGAGAAGGTTTGTTTCCCCCCCTCCTTCTGAACTCCCCTGCCCTGGCGGGTGCTATGGCTCCTGTGTCACTCGTGCCTGTCGGTGCACGGAATATATGTTCAGTATGGGTACTATGTAATTCCAGGCGCAACATGGTTTGAATGTCAGATGGCAATTTGCTAGAAGGCAGGGATGTATACGGGGAGGAAAAAGGGAGGAGACATTCCATTTGCTCATTATTTTTTTTAGTTGCTGAAGAAAGTGCTATTTGCTAATTAATAGCACAGTTCTGTGCCATATTTCACAACTTGCCTGTATTCACTTTCATGATGACTTCCTAAACTTTACTACACATTAACTTCATAGTGTGCTTCTTTCCTGTACTTTCCCTCAGTAAAGCAGATGAGTGGAGAAAAACACAAAACACCCCACAACTTTATTCTCAAATCCATATGGGATAGATTAGGTTCTTAACCCAATTATGGTGAAGTTTCAAGTATAGGCATTGTGGAAAAGCTAACGAGAAGTTAGGAGATATTCATCGTTCTGATGAGATTTTATATCCATCTGAATGGGAGCTTGGCTTTCGACCCCAGTTTGGTTTTGGAACCCATTGAAGTTCCTGCAAATTTCAAATGAGCCCAGATTTGAATCTTTGGGTTTGACCCACCCTGAGCAGTTATACTAATTTCATGCTTCAGGCCACATTTCAATTCAAAATAGAAAAATGGAGTATTTGTGATTTACAAAGAGGAAATGATGGTATCAAAGAGTACTGAAATTTGTTCATTGTCTTTACAGTTATATAAACTTAAAAGAAAGAAATATTCACATATGTAACTGTTAAAAAATGGTTTATCATATAGGAATGAGCTCTGTGAAAAGGTAGGCTATGTTGTTCGTAGCACCTTGTTTTCCTTCAGTGCAAAGAGGTACTCTGGTTTACCTTCCCCTGCAAGTAATAGAACAAAAGAATATTGTTTCTGCTTTGGTATGAGATTTTGCATGTTTGAAAATTCAATGTGAACTTTTATGCTTCTTTTTCACATTTGAACATACTAAAATTTCTATGACATATGCTGACAGATGATCCTTTAACAATGTCTATCATACAGTAATCATAGAATCATAGAATAGTTTGGCTTGGAAGGGACCTTTAAAGGCCATCTAGTCCAACCTCCCTGCAATGACCAGGGACATCTTCAACTCGAGCGGTTTGCTCAGAGCCCCGTCCAACCTGACCTTGAATGTTCCCAGGGATGGGACATCTACCACCTCTCTGGGCAACCTGTGACAGAGTTTCACCACCCTCACTGGGAAAAATGTCTTCCTTAGAACTAGTCTAAATCTACCCTCTTTTAGTTGAAAACCATTACCCCTTGTCCTGTTGCTACAGGTCCTGCTAAAAATTCTGTCCCCATCTTCCTTAAAAGCCCCCTTTAAGTACTGGAAGGCTGCAATAAGGTCTCCCTGGAGCCTTCTCTTCTCCAGGCTGAACAAGCCCAACTCTCTCAACCTGTCCTCGCAGGAGAGGTGTTCCAGCCCTCTGAGCATTTTTGTGCCCCTCCTCTGGATCCGCTCCAACAGGTCCATGTCTTTCCTGTGCTGAGAGCTCCAGAGCTGGACTCAGGACTCCAGGTGGGGTCTCAGCAGAGCGGAGTAGAGGGGCAGAATCACCTCCCTCAACCTGCTGGCCACACTGCTTTGCATGCAGTCCAGGATATGGTTGGCCTTCTGGGCTGCGAGCACACATTGCCGGCTCATGTCCAGCTTTTCATCCACCAGTACCCCCAAGTCCTTCTCAGCAGGGCTGCTCTCAATCCCTTCAATCTTCCAGCCTGTATTGATACCATGGGCTCCTCTGGCTCTGTGTGGGGTAAAATGACTGACAGAGTCTATCTGTGTTACGCATAATGTCTCTGGTACACACACCCTTACGGTAACTACACACAGTCATTAAATTGGATTTAAGTATATAAGACATAAATGCACCAGAACAGAGTTCTTTCAAAATAGGTACTGAAGTCACGGAAGTAGTTTCAGAATGTACTTTGCTGCAGGATGAATATAAATAGAGCAGTGCTCAAAACATCCGTGCAATGAAATTCTTTGGAAAGGATGAACTACATATGTAAGGCACTATAAGATGCTGAAATGTGACTATTTCAGCACGGGTGTATATTTGCAATATAAATCTTTGGCATACATAACAAGTGCCAGGCCTTTTTTATTTTAAGACTTCAAAACATTTTATATAACATGTTTACACTGCAATCCCAGTAAAGTAATAGTCAGAAAAGAACATCATGAGCTTTATACATAAATCATATTTCAAATGCACTTATTTGATAAACCATACATACATACATGTAAGTTTGACAGAGCTTCAATTGTTTGCACTTGCCTCGTGGGCCAATGAGTGAGTATCGTGTTATCCCACTTTTTATCACTTTGTGCTAATTATGACATTGTGTTGCAGCACTGAGGGGAAAGAAGTACTGATACTGAGACCTTTACTGAGGAAGCATAGTGCTATAGAAAAGCATTTCTTGAGGAGGTCTACAAAGTTTCATAGAAGGGTGTTTAAAGGTGTTATACCCTTTGCAGGTACTGCCAGCAGTGCTCTCAACATTTCCCTTGTATGCCAGATCGCAACTAAAGGATACTCATTTTATTTCCGTATCTGATGGAAGACACGTATGCCATACAGTTAGGCCAGCTGTTGCAAGGGAATATTTAAGGCGACCTGTAGTAATTTGCTTTTTGGAAGGCTTTCATGCAACCCAAAACATGTCAATAGCATAAATTAATTTCATATATGCTAAGAGAATTCTTGAAAATTCAGGGAACAAGTTCTGGAGATGCTGAAACTGAGGTATTTTTAGATGCCAAGAGACTGGTTCATAAGAGTGAGGGGAAAAAGACCAAATCTTTCTACTCCTGAAATAACTGCAGTTTGGCTGTGAAAGAGCAAGGTCCAGATGTGTAGACCTTCTCTATATTGACAGTTTTGTTAATATTTAGGTGAGAAAAAAAAATGAAAATTAAATTTCACCATGTGGCTGGAAAAGGTTGAAAAAAATATGTTCCAGAGTCCTCTAAGTATCTAAGTGATGTCCTGACTCAGAATACTATTTATAGTGTGATAACGAGGTAGACAGCAATGAATAAAAACATAAAAAGAAAATCAGCTCTAATAACTCATTGAACTCCTAATGACTTCTGTTTGTCCCCCTGCTTGGGAATCTTCCTTCTAAATGCTGCTGCATCAGGTCCTGCACATGTCCAGTTATTTTTAGGTTTGCAACAGGCTGTTTACTGGGGATTTGAAGTCTGGCAATCTAGATACTCTAGACACCGTTGGAATGCTCTTGCTCACACACTCGCGCCTCTCTGCAGGTTACACTTGGAATTAAAAACTACGATGTGGCTCTGTCATTCAAACCTTACCGTGTCTGGCATTGGGTATTAAAAAAATCATGATGAAATAGAGCACTGTGGTTTTAATTTAAACTACTTAATGCCAAAAATATTCATGGACAACTTATTGGCCAGTAGGCAAGCAAAAAGTTTTGGATGATCTTCCATATAAAGACTATAGTTTTGGCTGTCAGGAATAGAGATTTATTTTTTTAAATTTAATAACCTTTCTGCCTTTTAAAATACTATTACAGACATTTGTATTCAATATTTAGCAGGCGCTTCTTGAAAATTGGTATTCCCTCCCTCCTCAAGCATGGATTTCAGCAAATTTCTCATTCTCCATTACATGTAATCTTATACCTACTCACATGATCCATGTATATGAAGTGACAAGATCAGCATAACAAGACATTTTAAGTTCTGAGGTACTCTTCACCATTATATGCCTATAAACTTTTAAAATGAAATATCCCTACTGTTTTTGAAATCCTTTTAAAAAACAAATTATAAATTATTTATAACATAAATATATACAACTTATTGTTCCAAGTATTATACTACTTGGGGTTTATTTTTAATTTTTTTTTATAATGTACATCTATTGTTAATTTTTACAAGTTATCAAAATTAGTTATTTTGAAAGCTTTTTGGACTTTTCAATGTTTCCGTGCTATGGAAGTGCGATTCTTAGGGCATCCTGGATCCAGCATATTGAGGAAAATGAGGACAGATAAAATCTTATTTAAATTAGAAACTAGAAAAGCAGATAGAGTTGAATGCTTTCTTCATTCTCTAGCTCCAATAGCTATTCTTCTATCAGTGTATTTCTGTAAATGCAACTCCAATTTAAATTTGCTTGTTTCATGTGGGCCACATGCGGTGTTAGCATTTGTAAGTGCAATTTCTTTCAGCAGTCATAGAAGTATGACCAAAGACTTCAATACACCAAAAGAATTCGATGCTACTTCTTGTTGGATTTTCACCCAGAAACACAAAGCGGATACAATGTTATTATTACCTGTCAAATACTCTGCCCTGAATTCTGTCATCACTGTTTGATATAAGTTATAAGCTGGAAACAAATGTAAGGTTAATGTTGATTTTAGAGAGACTTGAGGAATATGTTTATGTACTTGGTTCCAAAATGCTGAAAATTGAAGCCTGAGACCTTAAAGAGAGGTCAGTGGGAATTTAGCATCTGAATGTCTTTGAGGATCCAGGCTTTGGTGCTGTAAAAAAAGGGAGCTTTTTATTCCAAAGTTAGGCCTGAGGCCACTGTCCTGATTTACAGATAGCCCTGGCTCCCTTAACAGTCTTCATGCCTGACTCTTAACAGGGGCTGTGACTCCTCACCAGCTCTGATATTAAAGCTAATTATGCACTGTAGGTGCCAGAATACAGGTTTAAGGTCCAACTGTCCTTACCACTGTTTGAAAATGTTGGTATTATTGCTCTGTTTCTGAAATACCATCTCTGTCAGCGGCAGTGGGTAGGACAGGAGCACATGTTCTTTGCTTTGTTTCCCCTCCAACTTGAACTCTGTGTTGTGAAACACAATCAGTCTGGTCATGGTCTACACAGCTGAGCTTTCCTTAGATGCAGGAGCATTCCTCTGAAGGCAACAAGCGTTTAAGATGATGTAAGGGGGTTTCTGACCCCCTGTGGATAATATTGGCACACAAAACGAGGACTGAGAAGTACGCTTACCTTTTCTGACCTTCCAGAAAGCCAAGAGGAAAAGTCTAGTGGAACAAAGTCCCTACTAGAAGGACACAAATAGGTTTAACATGCAAGAACTTATACAATATGCTATCTCTTAGATATTCTTCTGCTGAGCACGGAGGACTTCTGTGTGTACAATGTATAAGGTAAAAGTAGAATCTTCTGGTAAATGAGCTGCTCTATCCCCACCATGCATCTCTGACTGGGAGCTAGTTGCCTTGCATAGCTTCATGCAAGGACTTCAGCTTGTGCATATGTCCCTCTGTCAGCTTTGGTCTGTGCCTCCTTCCCCAGGTACTGATAGCAACCTTGCCCTTATAACACATAACACAGCATGAGCTAACTACCCAAGTATTTTGTCAGCTTTTTGATCAGCCTTTGCACCTTGACCCAAGTTGTCTGTTGCCACAGCTATGTTGCTAGATTTGCCTGAGCTAATGAGCAGCTCTGGTATGTTTACCTGAGCTTTAGCCCCTGAGAGTTATCCTCGTGCGTCCCTTCCTCACTTCACGTGTATTGTGCAGAGTCCCTGGCAGGGACCACTCAGCTAGGTGGTGGCAGAAGAAGGAAGGGCAACAGTCTTCTTTGTCCTCTGGTGGTGGGACTATGGTTGCTGTAAGTACTTGCCTTGAAAAAACACTCAAGGCCAAATTTGTTTCTGTTTTTTTGCTTCCAAAGTTGGACTTCAGGATGGGGAGGACAGTCTCAACAATCTGCCTTTGTAGACAAAGGAGAGCAGAAGCCTCGCTTTAAGTGCCCTGAACGAGTCCTGGAAGAGTGATGAACCTTGTTAGACTAATGTTAGCCTATCTGTGTAGTGCTTTTATATCCCTGTGCAGCAGTCCCATCACTAGATACCATGCAGTCCTCATAGCTTTGCCTGGAACAATCCTTTACTACACCCTGTTTCTCTTGACAGTCTCATTATGTGTGCTGAGAAGGAGCGATCTCAGCTTTGACATGAAAGCATATTCTTATCAATTAATTCTTTAAACAATTTCAAATGGCTACATAAGGGGAGCTATGGATATCCTATATCTAAATGAGAGAAGGTACTATCTCACCATGACAGGGCCTGTAGGATCTTACATGCCTACAGACTAGTGAGTGTAGGGATGCTTGAAATACCTGTGAGATTCTCTACACACTACTGACAGTGCCAGTGCAAACTCCACAACAACTGTTTCAAAAATTTCTGGAGAAAGGATCTAGACTATCCCCAGCAGAGAAGAGTGAGTTAAATTGTCTCCTACAGAGAGACAGGATAAAACGATGATACATGTACCTGTAGCTGCCCTCATGCTGGCTACCATGGCTTCACGTGACTAGATATCCAGAGTGGTAAAGGGAAGCACCCAAGGAGGAAAGAAAGGACTGAGACAGTCTTGGTGACGCTTTCTTCTGGGCACAGTTGAACCAGGGTTGTCCAACTGCTACAGGTATGAAGGACCCTCAAAAATATTTGTGGGTCAGCAAGAAACTTGCTGTAAGTGACTCCCAGCCTGTAGCTGTGGAGTTGGAAATGCCAGGTTGCATAAAAGGGGATGATAATTTGCTCCTGGGAGAGAGCAGCAGCAGGGAACAGCAGTTCTGTGAATCCTACTGGAAGGCTCTGTAATGTTCTCCTGAGGAATTAACAGCACATGGGGTCCATACCATTTTGCTGCTTGTTTTCTGTGCTCTTCATTCTGCATTGCACTGGAGTCAATGAGTCCAACAGTAGTATCATAAATATGTCACTTCATTGTAATGGGGTTCAGGTACTCTGTATAGATCCTTAAAAGTGCAGTCCAGTTCACATTAACAGCAAAGTAATAACCTTCATCCTCCAGATATCCAGCCAAACTTGTTTTATCTCCATGGTACACCAATAGCTTCTTGTCTTCTGGGAGTATTATTTCAGTTGCCTTTTCTCAGCTGCAGCAGCACATAGCAAGGAAAGAGGTAATCCTTGAGGTAAACACTTGTCAAGCCTTTCAGGAGTTTATAGGTCAGAAACAACATTGTCAGTCTGAAACAAGGAAGTTGTGATTACAAGTTTACATGGAGGAAATGCCAGAATTAATAAGGAGTCTGCTCCACCTTTGAAAAAGTCAGCAGGCTTGGCTCTGAGAGGTCACAGGAGCAAGTTATTTCTAGTCCTGTGAGGCTTCTGCAAGGAATGTGCTGCTGCCTCTTTCTCACCTTGAGGACACAGAGCAATGGTGATTCTCATAATTGACCAGAGAAAAATTGTGGGCGAGATGGCCACAAAGGGTAGAGAGCTTTTACAGCTCTCTAGGAAGTCACCGCCTTCTTCACTGCTTCTGCGAGACTGAAGGTTGGTCAGATGCAGAATTCAGGTCTTACGTTAACTCAGAACCCGATGCCACCTAGAACTGAAAGCAGTTATCCTGCCTTTGTTTCCTGCCAAATTTAGACCAGCGACAGGCTACGTGCTCCTGGGTGTCATCAAGTCATTTTCACTCTGACGAGCGTCCCACTGAAGATGCTGATGAGCTGCTTCACTTGTCTCTTGTGCTTTCCCAGCCACCCAGGACTGCGTCAGAGCTCTTCAGGGTAAAAGGTTCCTTCCTCTGCCTGAAAAACTCAGACTCACTGACACATGCTCTGAGTGTGCTGAATAAGCACTGCCCAGGCCCCAGTAAAATAGAGTCTTGCCTTTCTGAGTTATTATAAGCCGGTAGAGAGAAAGTCAGTCTGTTGCTAATGAGTACTATTAATATCTCCTTTTGTGAGAACAAGTCATCTAATACCCTGAAGCTAGAGGCGGTTAGGTTCTTGCTTGAGAGACCATATCACCCTATTATCATTTTCATCTGGCAAGGAAATAGAAAGAGCTAGAATGAAAATGGCAAATTAATTACACATTTTCATTGCAGTTCTTAATCTCATTAAAACTTTTTTTGCAGATGGGACTGCATTGTATGGCAACCTTGGTTACTTATTTCTCAGTAATGGAGATCAGACGCTCGAATCTGGGGGGAAGCACCAACAGACTCCGGCTGCCTGGGCCGCTCTGCGGGGCAGTGCTGGAGATGGGTGCACCCATCTTGCCGTGCTCACGCATCCGTTGTGTTTGTGCAAGGTTTCTTCTCCCTCCTGTACTGGTTTTATGTTTGCCAGGTGCCTGCCTCTCAACACGAGTGACTCCCTATATTCATCCCATGGCTTTTACATTTTGAGAGCACAGTCTGGTTAAATGACTATTTGGGAAAAGTGGTTAAATGGGTGGCAGGAGTGTGGTGCTCCTAAGAAAGCTCCATTAGGAGTGTAGTGTCTGGCGTCTTGACAGTAACAAGCAAGTTTTGAAAGGAAAAGTAGAATCTGCATGCTTTCATGTAGCTTATGATTTCATTTCCTTGCTTTTTAGCCTTGATTTGGATACGCTGCATATGTAGCAGCCCCATGAGCTTCACAAGCAAGATTTCTGTGTATTAATTATAGCAACTTTATTATTTCCTGGATATTAACATTAAATTCTTAAAATGTCATCTGGACGCCAAACACTTAAAATTCAAGATGTAGTGTGTTTAAGAAAGACTTTTATCTTGTGTTACAGAAATCGTGCTTTTTCTCTAAGGCAAACAGTTATCGCTGAAGTAATTTACAAGTAGATTTTTTCGGTTACCTTAATCAGGCTTTTTAATATACATGCAAATTGTAGCAGCAATATGTTTGGATACACAAAAGCAAGAAATAAGTGCACGTACTGTATTTCTTTCTAAATATTGTATAAGAACATGGTGAATATTTTTATAAATATGAGCATAAATACATAAAAAGCACACTCAAATGTTGTTTGTAAGCTGAGTTAGGATTTATTACCTCATTCAAAGACAATGTAAAAGTGAAGACTAAAAACAGTGAAGAACTGGGCATTGAACATGGTATTAAACATTTACAAAAAAGGACATTTTGTAATTTCTTGTTTTGAATCTTAATGTGGGTGGAATCCTGGCTCTGCTGCAGTCAATGGGAGATTTGGCATTGACTTCAATAGGTCTGTGTTTCACCCTGTATTTTTAGGATAATTCTTCAAGGGATTTATGAGATATAATTTTAAATCATAACAGAAAACACCCACTAAGGAAGCTACTAAATATTTTTTTGGGAAGAACAAATAATTTTAAGATGGGAGCAACTTAAAATACTCTTCCAACTAATTTTCATTTGCTCTTGTTTAATGTAGTTTGAGTTTTATACCATGACGGGAAAAGAAGTCATGTGAATGTGCACGCTGGAAGATTTTGCTCTTATGAGACTTCTAGAAAAGTTGCAGCATTCAATTTTTTTAGTTTTATTTTTGATGAACTTCAATGAACTTGATACCCTTGGCTATTAGATAAGAACCACATCACATCTCATCATTAGTCAGCCAGATAATTAATGGTTGCAACTGCTGTAATAAAACCTGATATTAATCAAACCTGCCATGGTCTGTTTATTATTGTGAAGCAATTCACGTATGACAAGCTGACAGCAAAATATGGAAGAAACAGAGAAGCTATTCATGCGGATTGTTTGTTTCAGTGAGTGACATTTTGCATTGGTTAACACCGTCTGACACAAAGCAGGTAGCCATGTGTTTTCAAAGGCCTGCTTCAACGTCTGTGGCAGACAAATAGGAGCCTTTATGTTGACTTCCGTGTACTTTGAAGTCACTAATGAGTATGTTTTTGAATAACATACAGTGTGAAATCTGAGCTGAAGCAGTAAATACATTAGCATTAGGGTGACTATTTTCCATTCTTCCTCCTTCCCTCTACTTCCTATTTTTGTGGTTTTCTGATGTTACGTCTTGTCTGTGATTACAGTATACGCTCTTTGAGACAGGAAGACTGTCTGCTTATGTATACACATATATACGTGTGTCTGTGAGCCTCTGGTTCTGTACGTGACATCTCATCTGTTCTGAGCCCTTTGCATGCTCCTGTGCATTAATTTCCCAAAAAGCTCAGCTACATGGTCCTGGTGACAGTATGTCTTGCAGTTCCGCAGTTATAAAAATAGCTTTTTTTATTGCTCAGGGGCTGTATTTTGGTTTGGTGCCAGTTACGTTAAAATGTGAATCCTGTGGGCTAGCTAAGATCAAGGTAATTTTCAAGGAAGTGTTTGCTTAAGAGCTGCAGAGTCGTACCAAGGGATGAATGCAGCGAAGAGTTCAGACCATCTTCTTCAACTGTTTAATAATACCATTCTTCTGCAGCTTTCGCCAGAGGGGCCCATCCATTGAGGTCAACATTTTCAACCCAAGAATTAAATTTAGGTTCTTCAGTCTATTTTTATGTATCTAAATAAAAACGGTTTCATTTTCAAAGGTGCAGATTACTCCAGACTGGCGCTGACAGCATCTATTCCCATCTTCCCTGGTAGAATTATTAACAGGCACCTTCATGCCACGCTGTGCCAAGCAGGGATTCCTGACATGCAAACACATGTAAGTATCATGAGTGCCATCTGCAAACGTAAAAGGACCAGGATGAGGAAGGCTGTATGGACGCACTTCAGGGGGAATGAGTAAGTAAGCACAGAAGCCGGGAAGATCAGAGCAAAGAGTGATTGTTAGGCTTGATTTTTTATGGCAATGAAGATCTGGTTAGACTACAAGTAAAATGAGTCAGTTGATCCAAACTAAATCTTGAATAATGAAGTGCGCAATTACTGAAGAACTGTTTTAAGGAAATGTTTGTTCATGTCAGAGAAAAGCTGCAAAATGCAGTAGAGTTTGTTGACTTCAGCCTAGGAGAAACCTTAACACGGAAGGGCAAAAAGCTGATTGTCCACATCAAGTTTTATTGATGCATTTGCAGAAGGATGGGTACAAAACATCTGATCTAACTGGAATTGGTCATCCTTTCCTTGTGCAGTGTGAGTTGGTGATAACCAAGAATCATCAAGCAAAGTGGGCAAAAAGACCACCAAATATAGGTCAAGCACCTGCTGACTGAAGTGTTCTCACTGACTTTAAACAGAACAAACAACATTTATGCTGCTCGTCTTGAGAGAGCTTAACTATAATGTGTTCTTCTATCTAATCCACAGCACTGCCAGGATTTGCTTTTCATGTACACAGTAACAGACAATAAACAATTAAAATAAAATACTGGTTCTCCAAAGAAAGTTGGCCAGTTCAGGCAAAAACACTTTCAGCTCCAAATTCCTGTACATACCTATTACTGCTCAGATTCGCATGTATCTTTACTACCAGGTATCTTTGTACCATGATAAGACTTCTCTTTCTTGCCACCACTTGCCAGTTCAAGTTGCTTTGTAAAGGTAGACTATAATACTTTTTTTTCCTAATTCTCTATTATTAAGGCAGTGCACATTCATACTTCAGATGAGAAGCTGTTACCTGAAAAATGCTAGAGGTCTTGTAGTCTTTGAGGGTATTTGGAACAAACCATTATTGTTTGCAGACTAATTGTTTGGTGAGAATAAGGCAAGCTACCTTAATGACAGCTTGTGAAATAACAATCTATGATATAGTACTTGGATGTAGCAACAACTGTGTTTCAAGCCAAGTAAAAAAACTGTCAGTATCTTGTGCGTGAGAAGCTTGTAGATACCCTGAGGTGACTTCATATAATTCTAAACCAGCAGGTAGCTTCTTGCATAGCTAATCATGGCATCAGTGCCTGGAGCAAGTGGAGGTGGTTGACAATGTACTTTAGTTTTAGATGAATTCAGCTCTTTTTGAATATCATTTTAATTCCTTGTTTCAGTTTCTAAAGTAGGCATTTACATGCCTTATTTTTGCAAAACACAGAAGGTAACCTTGGGGAGGGGAAAGCATTGTTTATGTTTAAAAAAATGCAACAAAACCAAAACAAAAAAAACCCCTTGACTTTGGGAATTCTAATTAATGTTTTGTAGAGCTGGGAGAACAACTCCTAGAAAATAATCCAAATTGTCTTTTTTTCTCTCTGTGAAATATCTCTAAAATATTTCTGAGAAAGCTTCCATATAAGTCAGTTGAGCGTATAGGTTATCCATAAACTACTTTAAACTGTACACACCTCAAACTATTTGCCAGCAACTATGGTGTTTGACTGATTGTGTAGCACATTAATATCTGCTACCTCAAAGAATAACTGAAATTTTTATAAAACAAGAGGAATACAAGTGATTTCAAAATGACTGTCCAAAAACTTTTCTTTAAAACAGAGGGTCAGTTTCTAAAACAGCATGTAAGAAATGTTAGATGCAAATAGCTCTTTAATGGGATTAAAGATGGGTAAGTACTTAAGTGGGTAAGCACTTAAATACTTACCTTTGAAAAATCCATTAATTCATACCTTTTAACACCTTTAAAAATCTAGGTCATATTTATGCATTGGCTTGAGACTTTTGTTTCTCAGCAATACTCTTGTTAACGCCAAATAACAGCAAATTAATACTTCTTTGACACTTCACGGTAAAAATTAAGAGAAAACAATTTGCTTTCGTCTCTATGAGAAACATTTAAAAACATAGATCAAAGTGGATGTTTTACTTTTATTCAGTGAATGCTGGAAAAAAAGCTTGACTCTTTATTCTCCCACCTCTATGGTCTTCTCTATACCTAGGCTGTGTCTCAGTCTAAACTCTGAAATGGTGTGTATGCATCACAGCTGTGTACACATGTAATAGTCTGTAGCTTGCTAAAAACTTGGGTTTCAGTGCTTGAGCTGACATTGCTGGACTCATTAAAGTTTTTATTTAGTGACCTGTTGCTCCACATCATGGCAGAGGAGAACAAAATTGCTGAGAAGGACAGTTTTAGGATCATGTTATAGCCACATGACAGTCAGTCTCAAAAGTTAAATCATGTAGACAAATTATTCACCAACACTATATGCCTTCCCTCACTGCACAGATGTCCCAAACTCCCCACTATGATTGCAGAGATTTTCCAGTGCTCTACTTTCTTTCTTTTCTATTTGACTATCTCTAGCTTTACATCTACTGAGAGCTATTTTCTTCTCATCTGCCCATTCAGAGCAGAACCAACAACACAAAGGTTATCTGCTGCTAAACTCTTTCTCTGCAGACAGACCCATAAGGCGGCTCATGACAAAGAGCAGCTCATTATTCATGCTCATTACGCCAATACGTAAATCTGTTGGGGATAACTGGGGAAGTCAAGAGCTTGCTGAAACTTTCACAAACTCCAAAAGCTTACATGGGCCCTTTTGTCTCTGCGTCCTCAGTAATTTTGGATGCAATGCTATAGAAGTAAGCTGATATTTGGAATGAGGAATAGGAGGGAAGGGTGTTTTTCATATAAATCTATTTAAAACTTTAAGAATGGAGTGCTTAGGAAGTCTGGTGGAGTATAAATACCTGCAGAGACTTTTTGCCTTCCTGGTCCCTGAAACAGTATTGTCTGGCTGGTTTGGTGTAGCAGTTGGAAATCACCTCTCCTGGGGATAGTATTAATGGATAAAAATGTTTATAATGTGGATGTAAATTTAGCTTGCTTGAAAATGGAAAGTAATCACAAGAGCTGGTTGAGATGTCTGTGTAGGCTAGCCAAAGATGCTCAAGAAATAATCCATTTTTAAAGCAGAAAAGATCTGGTTTATTTGTCCTAGGCACTATAAGGAAATAAGTCTTTATTAAAAGACACTGTGTTACTAATTATAATTTATTGTCATTTTTCTTTAGGAAAGATTGTGTTTATATAAAAAAAGAATTGACACAAAAAACTGTTAAAAAAATTCATTTCATCAAATGATTAATTTTTCAAAGGATGTCAAAACAAAAAATATATCCCTGTTCCTTCAATAATGCATCAGCTTTCAGTCTTTGTCTTTTCCTCTTCCCCTTCATTTTCTTCTATTGAAAACATGGACAGGGACTAAACAGAATTAATAGTGTTCTTCTATCAAGAGTTTTTCTAATATAAAGTTTAAAAGGATGCAAAAGTTGAGAAATATATTTTCCAACCACTAAAAAAAATCTCTGATGATTTTTCCAGTGAAAGAAGAGCATAAAAAACCCACCCCCAAAATAACTGGAAGAGACAGAAACATTAAAATGGAGAATTCTAAATAAAGCAAAAACAAATCTTTTTTCCCATCAGAAACAAAACCCAATTTTAGAATTAAATGAAAACTGTTGAATGGGTTTTGAAAGCATACCATTTTAATCAGAGATACTAAGAAACTGAGTCATTTGGCTCAGTTTATCACAGCTATAACTGTGAAGCAGAACAGCCTGAGAAACAGTCAGGGAGTCACAGAGGACAGATAATCTGCAGATAATCTGCAGGTCATGACTGAGGTAATTTAGCACAGAACAATCACTATTTTTTGTTGGTATTATGAGGTCAACTATCACCATATGCTTTCCACTTGGGCACGAGCAAGCACTTGTGTGTTTGTATGTGCCAAAAATGGTTCAGACCTTGTGTGGTCAGAAATTTGGTATGCCTATATGAAAAAGTTACCATATGTGCAAAGGTGATAATGCGCAAATATTTTATACATTATAAACAAACAAACAAACAAATAAAAGTTAATTAGGCAAAACAGAAAGAGTTAGGATCATATGTAATGTTATGACATAAGAGTAAGTAAAGGTGGAGTATATTAACTATGTAGATGTCTACATATAGTCTATAGAATAGATGTTTACATTTGAGTTAATCAATGTGGTCCTCCTTAGTAGTCACTGGAGAGAAAAAGGTGCTTGTAGTGTGTGATGCATCTTTATCATAACAGAAACATCTAAGCCAGTTCAGATGAAATGTGTCCTGTGTGCTTATTCCTTTAATCAACAATAACTAGCATAACTAGATCAGATGTAGAAGTCTACATGGTAGAAGTGCAAAATTAGGTGAGAAGACTCCTTCCCCAAACGGCTCACTAGAGCCCCTAGCCAACTCTGTGAAATTTGTTTAGGAGCTTCTAATGAAAGTGGGAGCTTAGTAGGGCAAACTGTCAGAGGAGTCAGGTTTGTCTGTGATCCTTTTTATTAAAATTCCTAATAGCAATAATGTTTATCTTTCCCTCAGAGGAAGAAAAAAAATGACAGTGTAATGGCCACTGGTCTGGTAATTCATGTATTGTTTGGGATAAAATCTAAGGACTCCGTAGATCAGTGTTAATCTGAGCTCTGCCTAAATCCCACGGTTAAGTGTGGATATGAGGAGTTGAAAAGGTCATTCTTTTAAAATTTGTTTCTGGGCTAATTCCAGAATTCGCATTAGAATGATTGCTGCCTGTTCAGTCTCTATTAGGATGTGCTTTTCTAGTGTTAATGTAGTCAAGTAGCTTAATCCCCTCTTTAGTTTTTATCAGCCAAAACCCACTGGTGATATTGTGCCTCTGATTCTGTGATATAAGATATCACAGAATCACAGAATCACTAAGGTTGGAAAGGACCTCTGAGATCATCAAGTCCAACCATTAATCCATCACCACCATGTCCCCTAAACCATGTCCCGAAGTGCCACTTCCACACGTTTTTTGAACACTTCCAGAGATGGTGACTCCACCACCTCCCTGGGCAGCCTGTTCCAATGCCTGACCACCCTCTCAGTGAAGAAATTTTTCCTAATATCCAACCTAAACCTCCCCTGACGCAACTTGAGGCCATTTCCTCTTGTCCTATCACTAGTTACTTGGGAGAAGAGACCAACACCCTCGTCGCCCCAACCCCCTTTCAGGTAGTTGTAGAGAGCGATAAGGTCTCCCCTCAGACTTCCCTTCTCCAGGTAAACAACCCCAGCTCCCTCAGCCGCTCCTCATAAGACATGTGCTCCAGACCCCTCACCAGCTTCGTTGCCCTTCTCTGGACACGCTCCAGCACCTCAACATCCTTCTTGTAGTAAGGGGCCCAAAACTGAACACAGGATTCAAGGTGCGGCCTCACCAGTGCTGAGTACAGGGGCACAATCACTTTCCTACTCCTGCTGGCCACACTCTTTCTGATACAGGCCAGGACGCTGTTGGCCTTCTTGGCCACCTGGGCACACGCTCGGGGGTTGCGTAACTCATAAGGGTTGAGACCAGTCATAAGCATTCATCTTTGCTTAATTCTACTACCATTGAAATGACAGTGAAATATCCATTTCTGGCTGTACTCTTCTTTGATTTGTAGAAAGTTAACCCGTTCTGTTTACTTCTAGGTACAACAGTTACTATTTATGTATTGACACAAAACACTAGTTAAGGCTGAGCTTCATCTACAGTCTCATTCCCCACCACCTGTCTTCTCCTTTCCTGCACCTCTCACACGTACACCTAACATTCTTCCACGCCTTCCCCGGTACTCTCAGCTGTGGCCAAGCTGTGGCCACCGAAAAGGCTACAGGGGTGTTCGGTACGGCTGACAGGGAACAGATGGAGATGAAATATCACAGGTCAGCAGTGAAAGCTGGTGGGAAACATGCGGGCAGCTACACAAGGCCTATGTTACCAGATAATTCTTGTGCGGTGGAGGGACTTCTGCTAGGGAAGGATGCACCATCTTTGGAGCTACAACCGGCTGACTGTTAACAAAGTGGCCAGCTATTAAGTGTTTCTAAAGCCCTCATCTGAAGTAAAAGAAAGGTCAAACAGCAAGATGTCTAGTGTGTTTTCTAAGCAAACAAATAATCGCTCAAACAGAAAATCCAATCATCCTTTAGAAATTTAATTAAAAAAGATAATTCTAAGATAGTTTAAAATTACTGTGTCAGGTGATAGAGACAAGCCCACTGTGCTCAATAAATCAAGCATAGCTGAAACATTCAGTGGGTTTGGCTCCCTTGCCTCACATGAAGCAATTCTCAATTAAATGTGAGTTTTCTTCTTTAAACAATTTCCACGGTTTGATTTTCTTTTTTGTGGTTATTTGTTCCCTTAGAAGGTGTGCTAGTCATGTTGCTTTTGAACTAAAATTCAGCATACCATATACTTTTTATTGGCATCAATGCAATTGCTTCTCTTTGGCCTGCAGAAGTCCCAGACCTCCAGACTAGAAGTGGTGCAGAGTGCTGCTGGCACCCTTTCACAAGTACAAAGAAGCGCAGGCACATCACCCCCACATTGAAGCAACTGTAATAGTTTCTTTTTAATTTCAAGATCCAGTTCAGAATAACTCCCCTGGTTTTACGGACTTTTCAGGCACTTGCTCCAACCTATTGTACCTCATACGTCTTGGGCTACATCCACTCCTGGCTACACAAAGAGGCTGGAAAATTGCCCGAAGCACGCAGCTGACCACTCTCGCAGCTGGAGGGGTTGTGACCAGAGCAAGCTGTTCTCTGGTGATCTCTGCTGTGCAATTCCCATTTGAGAGAGGCTACTATCCAGCACACTTTTAAGCAGCCGCAGGACTTCTAAGTATGCAGAAGATGGCACGTTAAGAAGCCAAAAGCCTCTTTCATGACGCAGAGCTACGATAGGGGCTGCGTGAAGAAATTTTTCATGAGAAGGGATCCCCTTCACAGAAATTCTCAAAACTGTAATGTGAACACTGTTAGGACTTTCAATTTTCCTTCTAAATCCCCTGTTTTTTCTACAGTCGTGTTCTTCTCTGGGTCTCCAGGTAATCCATCAACAGTCGAGTGATGCCTGTTTTGCTCCCTTGGCTCCTACCACCTACAGCTTTCTGTTTCTGAAACTCAGCACTGCTGACTCTTAAGATTTTATCACAAGTCTCATAATATTTTGTATTTTTTATCTAAACCTCCACTGAAGTCAGCTAATTACAAGAAAATCCCATCTCATTTTTTGTGATGTTGATACATAATCCTCATAGCTGCAGAGAAAGGTCTGGACCATGAAAATTTAAAAAGTCAAAAGCTACAGGAAAACCTCAAGAAATATTTTTAATTTCATGGCTTTCATGGCTGTCTCCCTAATTTGGTATTCTGGTTCATAATTTTGGAACGCTTACACTGTCTCATCAACATGCTACCCTTTTCATGAGATGACACTGTGTTACATCAGTTTACTTTGTGCTGAGCGCCTGAAATG
Source organism: Phaethon aethereus (assembly GCF_964289735.1). Lineage (NCBI taxonomy): Eukaryota > Metazoa > Chordata > Aves > Phaethontiformes > Phaethontidae > Phaethon > Phaethon aethereus. The sequence goes on along the minus strand of NC_138575.1, from coordinate 176,162,255 downwards.
TGCATTACTTTCAGGTCAACAGCAGTGCAGATGATTAATTAAAAACAATAAAGCATATATTCATATACTTATTCATATACAACCTGAGCAAAATGTAATTTCTTCAAGAATAAGATACATAGTATACATGTATAGGGATGTAAAGGAGACTATATTAAGAAGGAAATATCCACCGAAGCTTAGGACGGCTGTTGTATTCAGCAGTGGAAAGCTGTGGGTAAACTGTGGAGATCATTCCGTCTAAGTGGTAGAAAAATTTGTAGCATAATATGTATTCTGCATGCGCTGCATTAGAACAGAATCTTTTAAATGTATTTTACCAGAGGACACTGAAAAAGCTAGCAAAGATCTGAGAGGACATGTGATCATTCTCTATAAATACATTAGGGAGGTAAATAAGGGGAGGTTGAAAAGCTATTAAAAATAAAGCACAAGGTTGGCTTGAGAACAAATGGTATAAGCTCACCATGAATAAATTGAAGTTGGAAATTAGAAGGAGGTTTGTAACCATCAGAGCAGTGGGGGAGTTTTGCCTGTTTTTACTGAGACGATGCTATGTAGCCTTGAAAAGCCACATGCCCTACTTACCATGAATCCAACCTTTCAGAGGTCAAGAAGAACCATAAAAATCTTCAAAAATCTCTACTCCAAAGCATAAAAGTGTCACAATTCTGAGGGCTAATATTTATTGTAGGACTTTTTCAGCTAGAAGCAATAGCATGAAGTTCTTGTTTCTAGCCCTGCAGGGTTGAACATTTTTTAAAAAATAGTTATTGAACATGTGTTTTGCATAAGGTGCCTTTTAAATTCATCCCTCCATATGGTTGAATATCACCTATTCTGAACCTCCCTTTTATTCTGCCATCACTTTGAGGGGAAATTCCAATTTCAAGGCAAAGAAGGAAATGTTTTTCACTTTCTTTAAAATGGATGCTTCTGTACTGTTAGATTAGTGAAATCCAAAAGTCAGGCAGTTACATTTGCCATTTTAAGAGGGCAAATCTGTCCATGTTTTAATCTTGAGGTCTCTAGGTATATTGTGCTAAACTATGGTTAAAAAAAACCCCAAACAAACTGGAAATTTCTCAATACAAACAAATTATAGTCATGATATTGGAGGCATGGCCTGATCCCATTTTTAGTAGGTTACAGGAAAATAACAGAGAGTTGTGGTCAGACCAACAAAATAATTACTTTGAGGTGATGCTTACCAGCTAATTATTTTCTGTGAAACAAATCAAAACCTGCCTCAGTTTGCTAAACTTGTCAGTTCAAGTTTTACATCTGTAAGATCTCCCAAAGTCACAGAATTTTGCAGGTTATCACTTTAAAATAACATTTATGTTTCATTTCTGTCACATAGCTGTATAGAATTAGAACACACTTAAACGACTCTCTGAATAAATAATTTCAAATATTATTTCTTACTGCGTAACTTGTTTGATCTGTTTGTACCTTGTTTCATCCCTTACCGAAGTTAACTCTCCTGCCTGTTCAGAGGCCACCATTTGCACTGGCTGAATTCGCAGTTCTGTGTTAGAAAGCTGCCTTAGTTCCACCTTAAAGTTAACTTGCTTTTGTCTTTATTGCCTTAACTTCTGCAGCCACGTAACAGTGGCGGCTGCGGCACCTGACTGTGCCTAATTACCTCTGGAAAGCAATGCAAGTAACTTCAGCGTTACTATGAAACTCTTTCTTGTTCCCTTGCTGACTCCTTTGTTCATGTCATATTCATTTGCTAGTTCTGAAAATTCATGTTCAGACTCACCTACACATCCAGCCCACTTTGTTTTTATTTATCAGCCACCTAGCAACGTTGTCTTCATACGGGATCCACAATGACTACGTGTCATTCAAAGGCGTTGCGTTGTGTAAGGATCTGTAGCTGTGCAACCACCTCTCTTTTTTCCTGAAGTTATTCATGTCACAGCACTCGCTATGAATAAGAGAAACATTTGTAATCTTTTAAGAGAAGCCACTTACATTTTTCTAGAAAACATCTTTCATATTCGTACATTATAAACCCAGTCGTTATTACTAACTCTTAGCAAAGGTAAGAGGAATATTGAAACCCCACTTTCCAGAGTCATTTGATTACATGAGACTTTTAGAAGTCAGCTGTAGACTTCATTATAAGGGAGAGCTTAAATACGTGACTGAAATGTGCCTTGAAGGCTGAACCTCCCCCCACAACATAGAAGGTAAATTAAAAAAAAAAAAAAATCTAAAAGATGTTTCATCTCTAAATATCTTTGATATTAGGGCCAAGTTCATAATTATTAGCAGGTATGAAAGAAGAGTTTTGAGCATTTATGGCACCAAGACATCCTAGTCCAGAAGTAAATATTTTGTTTACAGCTAACTTCAAACATCTAGAATATAGACATCTGCATTGCTCTGTACTCCCTTTATTGTCAGGGTAGAGAGACAAACACTTGCAGGGAGCTTCTTTCACATATACTCCAGGTTAAGATGAATAACATCCTCTCCATTACTTATTCTACTGTATTGAGCATAAAGAAACCTTCCAGTGACTGAATTGCATCTGACATTGGGTAAAATCACCTTCCCTACCGTTATGGGGCTGTTATCCTTGCTGAAACAATGGCACTCAGGCTGCAGTACTTTAGAATATGAATATTTTGCTTTTCAGATCAAATGTGGTTTTTTTCATTGGCTATTTTATATCTAGTAGAAATGGGGTGCAAATACATATTTTTACACTGTATTTGAATTACAGAACATTAGAGTATGTAACAAATGTTGTTAAAAACATACACTTTTTAGTAGAAAAAATGCAGACACAAAAGGAAAACACTTTTGTTTTTGAGATAACTATTTGTACATTTTCTGTGTTTAGTCTCAAGATTTGTGACCTAAATCTTGTTAACAAGATGTCAGGGACCTGTGCACAGAATACACTCAGTAGCTACAGATTTTCAGCAGAAAGAGGAAGATGAAGAGGAAACCCTCAACCCAGACGACTTTAGGAATTAAATGGAGATATTTTTTAGAGGACAGGAAAAAAATGGAGGGAAAAGCGGGTTGTTTAACTCTTTATGGACCAGCATGTGTGAGTTTAGGCCCCTCCACGGCTTCTCCCCAGTGGAGGGTGGCACACTGAGCTCTCTGCTTTAGGTCCCCATCAGCCGGAGATCTGGCTATTGCCTTATGTCAGGTGTCTTTAGGGCTTTCTGGGTGGAGGATGAGGCTGGAGCCAGGCAGGGGATCCCCCCAGACCGGCTTTTTATGTCCGGTGAGGAGTAGGGCTCAGCAGCAGCCATAGCTATGCTACCGAAGAGCTTAGCTCTCCAGGACGCTCTTGGGCACGGGTCCTGACCCTCCACCGAAATAAAGCCTGGGCACTGCTCTGGGATAGTTTGCTCCAGAAGCAGTGTAACTACATTAAATAGCACCGGGCTTGGCTGCCTCCATTGTCTTCTGTATCCTTAAACACCACCCACCTCCTGTCACCCCACACCAAGGGAGTTATGCAAGGTGCACTCTTAGCTTTGTGGTATAGAAGCACTCATTTGGTGGGCTACAACTGCGCCAAATACTGCGCAGCTGAAAAAAAGCCCCACAGAAATGAACAGTTGTGTGTTAGAGCCATAGAGGCAGCTTGGAAGAGAGCCAGAGCCATATGCTTCATAGTATGGGCTCTGGCTGCTCCACCTAGGACAAGCGCTCTGCATTTTTCGGGATCAGGGATTGCGAATCTCTGGTTCTGCTGTACTACTACAATGTCACGCTGGTCTGACCTTATTGTACTGTTTTTCAGAGATAACACCACTCTCAGAACTGGCTTTGGACTCTTTGCATCACCTTTCATTCTGGTTGTAAACGTGTCCTTAGTCATGGTCAGTCTCATGCTCTATAAATATTTCATTGATTCATACAGGGGTTCCACAGCTACTCCGTATAAATAAAGCTAGCAAAATCCAGCCCAAATTAAATAAGTGTGCACGAAGTTCCTATGCCCCAGCCTTGGCCACATAGCTGCATTAATACTCAGCCAAACTGAAAACTGTTTACATTTGCCTTGCAGCATGTTATGGTGATTTTTCTAAAACCTTCTACAAACTCTTTTCCTTGTACCTGTATGCGTTACACTAATGTTCTGTCTAGGCTTGGGGTCTAGATGTTATTTCAATATAAAACAGTAACAGTATAACAATGATGTATGAAAAGTCACTGCCAATAACAGCTAAGGGATCTGAGTTTTGCAAGATGCTGAGAGACTTCAAATTGCATCGACTTGAATGAAATACGTGGTATCATTTTAGAAACCATAATTTTAGGATATATTATGCATGCTTTTAAATAACAATTGTTTTTATTTATAAGTAGTTTTAATGAAGTCAGTAATACCACTTATATCAGTAAGTACTTCTAAACTGAAGATTAGAACTTGGAGACATTGTGTCATTGGCATTTTTTAATTGAAAAGTGGTTTTTGACCACAATAACAATTTTTAGACAGTCTGTTCCGTCTGACATTTTCTACTCTTTTTTTTTTTTCTTTTTAACGGGAAATCTGCAAACGAAAGCTTTTCTCTTGTGACCTTTGGGGACTTTCAAAAGAAAACAAGCTATTTTTTTCTCTTGAAATGCTTTTTTAAAAACACATTTCAGCTGTAGAGTTCCTTGAAGAAAGAAACCAATGAAAAAGGTCTCAAAAACATTAAAACAAAATGCTTAGAAATAAGAATTTTCCACCTAGATTCCAGCAAGGTCAGGTTGAAGGGGGCTCTGAGCAACCTGATCTAGTTAAAGATGTCCCTGCTTATTGTGGGGTGCAGGAGTTGGACTAGATGACTGCTAAAGGTCCCTTCCAACCCAAACTATTCTATGATTCCATAATTTGCAGGATTGGCTTCTACAGTCTGGAATGAACCCAGTTCCTCTACAGTACACATCTCTGGTTATTATTCTAGACAACTGGGCCCCTCATTACAAGAAGGGCATTGAATTGCTGAAGTGTGTCCAGAGAAGGGCAATGAAGCTGGTGAGGGGTCTGGAGAACAAGTCTTATGAGGGGCTGAGGGAACAGGGGTTCTTTAGTGTGGAGAAGAGGAGGCTGAGGGGAGACCTCATCACTCTCTACAACTACCTGAAAGGAGCTTGTAGTGACATGGGTATTGGTCTCCCAAGTAACCAGCAAACAGAATGAGAGGAAATGGCCTCAAGTTGCACCAGGGGAGGGCAGATTGGATATTAGGAAAAATTTCTTTACTGAGTGGTCAGGCATTGGACCAGGCTGCCCAGGGAAGTGGTGGAGTCACTATCACTGGAAGTGTTCAAAAAATGTGTAGACATGGCACTTCAGGACATGGTTTAGTGGGCATGGTGGTGTTGGGTTGACGGTTGGACTTGATGATCTTAAAGGTCTTTTCTAACCTTAATGATCCTATGATTCTGTGATTCTAATTACTAGACATCCATTCTCAACAATTATGTGGTGATTATTTGCTGTGTAAATGCTTGTATGAAAGTACAGGCCTGGATTTATCCTACATAAACTTAAACCATTAGGCATTGAGGGAATTCAGAACACTGGCTGCCGAGCAGTCTCTAGGCAATGGAGACAGAGGTAGCTCTAGAGGGCAATTCAGGTGTTAGGTGGGTGCAGTAGGTGCCTCCCTCTCATCCCCTCTCTGGGGGCTACAGGGTGCATCTCGTTTCCTAACTCAAGAATCTCAGGTAAGTGACTAAATATAGGAGAGCTGTTGTGTGTTTATGGCTCTCTGGAGTCATGAAACACAGCAAAGGGTAAGAACTTCTGTAGTGGTCAGATCAAAGTCCTTTGCCCTGTATCTTGCTTGACCAGTCGCCAGCAAAGACTGGTCCTGCCCATCTCATGCAGGCAGGAGGTGTTTCCCGAGCCAGAGGTGGTGGCTTTGTGCTTAATAGCACTGAGAGTGTTTGTATATCATGCGTTCAACCAGTCTTATGTGAACAAATTTAAGATCCCACATCTGCAGCATCTGTGGGAAGGACTGCCACAGCTTAACTGTATATAGTTCAATGAGAAGAAAGGGGAGGGAGTCTCTTTATCTGGTAGAAAAATGAAGATGGAAACTGTGATACAAATAGTCAGTCATTGCTCACAAAGCAGTGCATTGATGCAAAGGACTATCTCTTCAGACTATGTACATAATTATAAATACTTAATACAGAAACGTTTGATACATGTTCCTTTTTCCTACTGTGATTCTTGGCTGCAAATTGATTCTTAAATCATTACAAAGTATGTGCAATACATACTCCCATGAAGTATGCAGCCTGTTTAATTCATCTGCTTGTTTCCGTACCTGTAAACTAGCTTGATGACTGTGCAATCTGCCAAGTTTTGGCTGGGGAGGGGGACAAATGGTTCAGGTTCCTTATTCAGACCTTTTCCTGTTGCACTACTCCTGGACACAGGTTGCTGTTACCCTCTGTATTGTTCTCAAATACCCTTTATGGACTGTGCAGCTCAGGAGGATCAGAGTTTGTTCTCTCTGTACAGGACACCTTATGCCCCTTATCTACTGGAATTTCATTCTTCCTTTGCAGAGAAATGTATTTTTCTATTGTATCCATGGGAACAACCTTCAGCAAGGGTGGATGTCCAAACAGACGGTTCAGCTCTGCCCCCACTTCCTTCCCCCCTCCTCCGAATGAATTCCTATCTAAATAATTCCTGTCTCTACAGGTGTTGAGACAGGCAGCTCTCACATGAAAAAAAAAAAAGGGAAAGAGAAAGAGAGGGGAAAAAAAAAGGGAAACAAAATGACGACAAATGAGTTTACCTAGTAACCATTTGGAAACACTACCTCCTACCTCCATCTAACTATAAAAGGAAATATGTGGTTTATTCCTTCTGTAATCAGGTTTCTGTGAACTTACAGTAAGAGTACATTCAGAGCTATTCGTCAGCACTATGTCCTAAGTCCTAAGATTTAGGTTATGTGTGTGCTTGAATGTCTTAGCCGTAGAAACCTTACAAACTGCTGCTAAAGTGCAAAAAAATCCTTTCTTTAGTATGCACAGGCATAACATACATAATCCTTTATCTCTGGCAAAGCTGATGGCTTTTTGCCAAGGGCATGTTTGGTGGTGTGTGGAATCTGAAGCTGCTGCATGACGTTGCTGTTGAAGGTGCACAGATACCATGGTGATGGGAGTGATATAGGTGCCTAGACAGATAGGTGGATGGATGGATGTTTTCTTTAGCCACTCACCAGCATTTTGATTCAACCAGTCCAACTTGATTTTCTAGATTATTTAAGTGAGGAGGTTCAAATCCATCTGTTTGAGAAATACGGGCAAGCAATCAAGCCCCCTGCAATTCTCCCCCACTGCCATCTCAAAATTAAAGGTAAACACTGAGCAGTTCTCATTTAAATATGAAGCATCTGATACACCCTTGATTTTTTTTTTTTTTTTTTTTTTTTTTTTTTTCAGTTGCTGGAGAATAAAAACAACAGTTGAAGGAACTGCAGTCAGTAAAAAGGTTTCTCTGGCAAGGAGGCCAAACTAAATAATGACACCCAAAGCAAAAACATGCTTCACTGAAACTAAACTTTAGTCAATTCACTCTCTGAAACAAAGGATTTTTTGTATTTTCAAAAGTGAACATTGTACTTTACTCTGGCAGCCATTTGTATGTTTTTCAATGATCTGATTATGTATAAATCCCAATTTAGTATGCCTTTCAGCACCTAAATCCTATGAGTGATTTGAAAACTTTAATGAAGTTTTCTATAGACTACAGCTGCCCTTCTCTTCCTCCTAACTTTTTTTGAAATGCAAGCTTTAGTGACAGTGTTTTGATGTGCCTCATTTGTTGATGTGTATTTTCTTTCCTTTTTTCTAATTACTTTGTAAATATTTATAAAAGATACGAGATCTGTTTCACATTCGCAGAGCGAGTCGATGCTTTTGCCTTCGTCCCCGTTCTCTGCAATTGCCGTGCTTTCATGTGCGCTCTTGGTCCTTTGATGGAACCTGTACCCCTTAGGAGCGCAGCCATCAACGCAATCTGAAATTTTGCATATGATGAGTTCAAAGGTTGCTCACTGGGGGATAAAGTCTCAGCTCCTTCTCGGAGCCTGAATAATCAAGCAGTTTGCAAGATTGGCTAGATTTCACTCCTGGCTTTGCTCTGTGTCTTTGTCTCCATGTCTTTACAATTTGTATAACACCTCTAGCCTCTGTCTGCAGGATTGTACATCTCCTTTACACTGGCCTGAAGGGGTACTGTAAATCTATCCCTCTCGGAATGATTTAAAATGCTGCAGGTGAAACTGCCTCCCCTTTGCCTTCTGCCCGTCTCTCCGCGGGGACTCGATGTCTGAGCACGGTGAGGTAAAGGAAAGCACCAAACTGAAACGCCTCACGGTTACACCGCGTGGCTTGGGATAGTTGCGTTTGTCATGTGTCAAGTGCTTCCTGCTGTCAGCGTTTTGTGCCAAGGGAGCAGAGGGGACTGTACTGGCACTCCTGGTATTCCGAAGGGCTCTCTAAAAATACCTGTAAATATCTGGATAACAATTTAAAAAGAAATGCGCATAGGGTCAACAGGAAGAACATATTCAGTTAAGAACTGCTAAGAGCATCTGTCTTCTGGAAATTGATGTGAATGCGTTTTTTCTTCTTTAAAAAAAAATTATCTTTACTACTGATTACAATGTTATTAGCAACAGAAAAACAAATTTTGAAAATAATTCCTAAAAGAATGTAGGTAGAAAAAAACCTGTGAAAACCAAACCTTTTCCAAGCAAAGGTTTCTTTTGACTGAATCGTTATTTTCAGCTGAAAGTCTGAGTTGTTGAAAATTCCTACTCAGCTCTATCCCTACTTACCTTGTACTTTTCCTGTAGGAGGAAAACCAAAACCTGAGTTACTGAGAATAATTTTCCTAAAAGTTATGTTTTCTTTTACTCAACTGAGAAATCATTTGAAATACCCTGAGTCCTCTTATTTCTTCAAAATAATCCCCTACCTTATACACATGAAGTGTAACCACATTCCAACGCAGTTATATTTATTAAAAGTTCAATGTCCCATGTATTTTAAGCAGAGATGTTTTGGTTTAAGAAATAGTGGAAAATGTTAAAATAAATATTGTTCCAATCATTGCCCAACCAGTGCACTTAATTAATTTTACATCCAGGTGATGAAAATTAACTTCCTTCTAATTTTAGTGCTTTTTGGCCCTGCTGAAAGAGGGCATGGTGTGATCAATACCACAAGTCCTACTGCCCAGGGCACATCCAGCTCCTGGTGACAAGAGAGTTTGGGCCTCAGTCTGTGACTTAGTGCCTCGTATAAAATGCCCCTTTCCCCTTCGTTACTGCCTGCTGAACCCAGATATCTGGGAAAAATATATCTGTGTTTTTCAGTAGCACAGGTAAGCTGCCCCACTCTCTTTGCTCTGAGCAGTAAATCCTTAAGCCACTTTTCACTGATGATGTCTTTCTGGTACCTTGGCATCCTACGCAAATTGCTAATGGTTGTTTTAGCCTTTCTTCCAGACATGAGTCTTCATTCCACAATGTCAGATAAAATAGTGTAAACCCAGGGAAATTCCAGACTAAAAGTGTTAATGGATTGGATTTCTGGATTCAAAAGAATTAACTTGGTGCATTTATTTCAGAATAACACCAGTATAATTGAGATTCAAATTAGATCTCTGTAACATTAATAAATGATTACTTAATACCCCAAATATCTAATTCATATGCAGTTCTACATAAACTTACAAATTAATAAATTGTACTGTCAGTGCCTTATTTCTGCTTGCTTTTTTCCTCAGGGTTACTCCTTTGATAGTGATAAATATTTTTATTATTCTTCATTTGTGGGTTATTGAGTTTTGACAACACTTTCCAGAGGCACATACAAATGCATGTGATTTTAAAGGTTATTGAATTCACTCCACTGCATTTATCCCAGTGCTAGAAAGGGGAGAAAGTGCACATCACCCATCACTCAAGGAGCGAGAAGTAGGCAGGGCGCAGCACTCTACGCTGTCCATGTCTAATGCAAGGGACAAGAGAGTGCCGTGCTTCTTTAAGGACGTTCTTGCATCACTCTTGCATTGCCTATGCCCATCAGTGACTCAAGGGCAGAGTACTCTGACTGAACAGATTTGATTAAACCTTTCTGGGAGTAGATCTATCACAATCCTGCTTCTTCATGTTGCATGATAACATCCGGCCCCAGGCAGAATTTTGATTAAAAGTTCCCCCAAAGATTTGTGGAGAAATTCTGTTTATTCCCACAACTCTGAGAGCACTGAGGTTATGTGCCCACATTTTGAAGTGCAAATTACATAAATTGCAATTTGGCAGAGATGTTTCTGGAGCTGGGAAACTGACTGGGGAGGCCTATAGATGTTTTCCATTGGACTATGGTCAGGGACAAAAATGCCCATTTTAAAAAGATTTCTTTAGCTATTTAAGTTAGCCCACACAGTTTTTAAAACTGGGAATGATGAGCAAAGAGAAGGACAGAGCTTGGAGTGCAGGATGGGAACTGGAAAAACTTTAGAGAATCCTTTTTCAAAGGAGAACCACACATGGAGGTCACAACCAGACTCCTGCAATATGATTTATTTTCTATTCATATATTTATTGCTATATTCTTGCCTCCTCATTTTTACCTTTGTTTTAGAGACAGCGAATGAGTAAACATTTTTCCTTGACTTTGGAAAATTTGTTGCTTAGTTTTAGGAGAATTTGGAAAAGTATCTGCCAAGTCATTTCTGAACTGCACACCAGCAGAGTGATTATTTATTACACTTCTCACTGTTATAAGTACAAGTCACTTTGGCCTACTCATGCAAAAACAGCTTGATTGTACAAGTTCAAACTCCTTTTCACTAACTTTTTCCAACTAGACCAGAGGTAAGGGATAAGGAGAATTGGGCGATGAAAAATAAAAGAAGTATTTGAACTGTTAGTTCGTAAGCAGTTAAGCACCAGAGGCACAGACTGAAATATTTCATTGATGGTTTGACAGCTAACACTGCAGGGGATGACTCAGGACTTCTTGTTCACTCCTTGCTCAGACTGAACCATGATGATTTTTATCAAATTGAAGAGTTTGTAGAAAACGCTGACTGGATCTCTTTGATGCCAGTGTCAGTCTTAATTCCAGATTTCTCTGAATCTGATATGTCATGGAAAATACTTGAAATTATACGGAAACATCTAAGTCATTGTGGCATGATTTTCTGTGATGATAATCCTCCCAATCCTAGACGGGCAGCACACCAAAGGGCTATTAAAGATCAGGGCCCTGATGTGGGGCATCTTACAGATGAAGTTCCTGCTCTGCCCTCAGCTTCTGTGAGCGTGGTGGTCTGCGCCAGCATGGTAAGATGATTGATAGTATCCCCATTAATACAGATTTGCTGCTGAACGCAATTGTCACAAAGTGCTACGTGAGTTTCAGACTTTCTGCTTCTGCCGTCAGGCCATACGGAAACGTCTCTAGGTTGAAAAACTTGCGGTGTGCGTATGGCAGCACCAAGCAGCAGTTCAGGAGAGAAGGAGAAAGGACAAGAGATTTCTGTCAGCGACACCAGTGAATACAGGCAGGCAGCATGTGATTACACAGCTTTTAATTTTTCCTGCTGTTTGCAAAATCTTGGCATTCAGAATATCTCCCTGTGCTGTGCTCTGGGGATTGAGCAGAGCTGACTCTGCTCTTGTTGTAGGTCACTTGATTCGCCAGGCTCCACGGATCAGGGATTAATTTTTATCGGTTGCACAAGTAAAAGAGATAAAGGCAAAGAGATAAAGGCAGCACATTTCTTCCCCATGTTCCTGGGTAATTTGCCTATCCCCATGGGACTCGTTTACAATAGAAAAGATCAATAATAGTATACCAGTATAAGCAGGAATTCTTTCAAGAGTTTTTATCCACACAATTATAAAAGTCTCCTCCAGGTAACATATATACCTCACCTTTGATCTCAAAACACCATGTTTAACTGTAACAGTCATGGTCACTATCTGCAGTATTTTGAATGCGTGATTCTTATCTATGTGTAGAGATTGAACAGACGAGTACATAGCAGTCCTGCGATTATTCCTTTTTAAATATTTTCCATTCTTAGAAAAACTATGGGAAAAGGTGTCAAAGAGTAATTTTCAGTTAAACAATCTGCTAAAAAATCTGAAACAAATGGTCCATTTCTAATGACTCAAGCACTGAACCATAGAACAAATCATGAAACCACTTCAATGTAACAAGTCTGTAAGTAAATAGTAAAAACCAAACATTTATGGGATACAGGCCATGCCCTCGTGTTGAAAATAAAGGAATATAGATAACACATCTGATGTGGAAATAAACTGAAGTTGGCTCAGCCTTGGTTTAATGGAGTTACTGAAACCTACAATGAACTTACGTATCCAGATTAAACTGCTTTACTTTTTTTGAATATTCTCTCAAGAATTCTTACCAATTCACAAACAGCTCTCAAAGTATTTAAAATCATGAGTTAGACTGAAAAAAATCCAATAGGTTTGACTACGAAGATTAGATTTTCTGCAAAAACATTTTCTTCTTTTGATTTGCTTTTTACTACCATTTTCTTATTTGCAAATGCATTTTGTCTGATCAGATATTTCTGGAATGTAACCAGTGCCTTATGAGGAGGTGTAAAGAAGTATTTATTACTGTTAACATTCATCTGAAAAACAGTCATTGAACTGCCTCCATTTTTATATTATTTCAACTGAAAAAACTTGGATGTTGGGAAAAGAGTTTAGCTATCCAGAACTACATAAACCAGCTCATTTCTGTGAAGTGTATTTATTGTAAAACTTCTTCGGAAAAAAAAAAAGAAAATCCAGAAACCACCTCACCTCTTGAATTAAATCCAAGAATCATCTTGTGTCGGGCTACCCCAGTAATTTTCATTTACAGTCAAATTAATATTGGACTAAATGTCTTTGTTTTATATTCTTACTCACACCACTTTCATAGGATCATGGGGTCATAGGATAATACAGGTTGGAGGATCCTTCTAGCCCAACCTCCCCCTCAAAGCAAGGGCAGCTCTGAGAAGAAACCAGGTTGCTCAGGGCTGTGGTCACTCAGGTCTTGAAAACCTCCAGGAACAAACACTGCACAAATTCTTTAGACAGCCTGCGCCCTGCCTGACTGTCCTCACAGGGGAAAAGGTTTTCGTTCAATAGCTTGTGGGAAAATGTGTATATATTAAGCTGTTGTTTTCAATGTTGTTGTTGTTTTTAATTTCTCAATACATATTTCATGAACCATCTGCCAGTGACTGCAGAATGAGTAACACTGGTCTAGAGCATAAAGGCAGGATTTCTCAAAATGATCTCTTTGATGCTCTTTTATGCCAAACTTGGATATTTCAAAAGAATTCTAAAACTCTTCTAAAAATTACAATTAATACAAAGATGTATGCAGCCAAAATACTAATTAAAACAGACAAAAACCAGTCGGGGGGGGGGGGAGTGGGGGGGAGTTAAGTAGCTTCCACTACGGTGGTTCGGATGTCCTGCTGGAGACAGCATATAAAAGCATGTCGTCCAAATACCCAACTGTTTGCTGAATTAGACTAATTATCCATAGCTAGTAACTGAGGAGTGGATGGGGAGGCTTGATAGGTATTTTTCTAAAGAACCTGAACCATAAATCCTTGTTAGTGTAAATCCATCTTTGACTAATATTGGCAGAGACTGGGTACATAATAGATTGCTATTTTGGGTATTTCTCAGAAATCTAAATACTAGTGCACAGGGCAAAAATAAGACTGGAAAAGTCAATCAATCAGGGCTATAGAGCAAGCTTGAGTATTGATGGTTCACACAGTTTAATTGCTGCTGGTCTCTGTTTGGGCTGCTCCAGTTGCTTCTGGTCAGAGGAAATCTGGTCTAGAAGGAGCAAGCCCTAAGCAGTGGGGATGGGAGGCAATTAGCATCACTTGCCTTGGGACCGCGTCCCAGACCTCTTCTATTTGTTGGTAGAGACCACGTAGCCAGGGGCCCTGTGGGGCTCCATGAGAAAGCTGCTCAAGGGAATGCAGTCTGGCCTGTTCTGTGCTCTTCTGCCAAGGATCATGTAGGCCTGAATTCCTCCCCCAAACACCTTCAACTGAAGCACGAAAAGACAGAAGCTTCATTGCTCCAGGGCCCTGGGGAGTAAACAGAAAGACACATCTGGAAGGTGATTCAGCACCCTGAGAAGTGTCTGGTTCTCCCCATTGACTGTTGGCAGCATTTAGGTCACCTACACATCTAGTGCAGCTGTCTCCAATACCTTTATAATTACTCAGGGTTAATTTGGACTACAATTAGTAAAGGAACATTGGGAAGAAAATCTTAGCTCCAGCTAAGATTAGGCAGGGCTGTTTGAAGGTTTCTGGACATCTGGGCACTAAGCATGCATGCGCAGATCAGTGTATGAACAACAAATGCAATCTGTCAGGCCCGCCAGAATGACTGCCCATGGTGTGCATCCAGACATTGCATGGTGCATGCAGAATCCAGCATTTCTGATATGCATTAAATGAATGACAGAATGAAACTGTGCTGAATGATTATGCACAAAACAGTGCATGTTCTCCTTGTACATGTGGGAGCTCTATGAGGCATTCATGGCCTCCTGCTGCACCCAGGTTCACTAGTTTAGCTAATTATGTGGTGTGCACCTTTCCACCAATTATTGTTTCATATGATGGAACTATCAAGTTGGGTTTCAAGCTCTTAAATGTGCAGCTAAACAGAAATGCTAGACCATTTATCCTATGTATGTTTGACCAGTCGAGGAAGCTTGTCTTTTCCAGGCAGATGATTACAAGTTTATTCCACATTATTTATTTGTCTAGTTTTCTGTTTTGGTTATCTCTTAGTCGGCACTATTGTATTGAAGAATTTATGGACTGAAATAAAAAAAAACGTGGAATAAAACGTATTGGATCATCCAGATCGACTTTTCTGCATAGCATGATAACCACTAAGCTATCCAGTTATGCTGCACAGCCTCCACTAGAGAATCTTTTACCGTCTCCATAAGAGTCTGCCCAAAAGCCATCATTCATTCAGTCCGTCCACTATTTCTCTGCTCAGTCAAAGCCTGAGAAAGCAGGTGCATCTTCCAGTTAATCCTGAAAGTCATGTATCTTAGCTGTAAAAATCAAGACACATAGTAGTGGTTTGTGAAGTCTGGGATGATAGTCCATTCATCTTTTGAATTGCTGGGGACACTACTGTCATAAACATGGCTAACAATTACTATCCATTGTCATGTACAAGGAGCCGTAAACTGAAGTGGAAGAATAAAGGTCTGTTATGCATGTTGTAAAAACTGGTGTGATGAAGGAAACCTGCTGTGACCACTTGAACCCCCAGGCCAAATGTGCCTGGAAATTGCAGATATTTCATTGTCATTGGTTTCACATTTTTCAAGGTGGTAGATGTATGGAGGAATTCCTATTGCCTGTGGCTATTCCCCATGCTGAGGTCAGGGCAGATAAAGAAATTCCATTCCTTGGGAGCTATCTTTCTAGTTTTCCTCGTGTATTCACCACATTTCTCCAGTGCTTTACAGCATTTTTGCGACTATTGCTCAAGGTTTGCTTCAGGTAGGATAAAAAATTCTCTCTTCAGGGAATTCCCTCAGATAATCTCTCACAGGGTGTGTCTATACAGCCTTTTGCAGGCACTGAGAGAGCTTTGCCCAGTCTCTAAGAAAGCCAAAAGCCATGTGCAACCCATTAACACAATGCGAAGCCCAGGCTAACTGGCCTTATTGCTGGGGCTTTCAAACACTGCCTTCAGATGGCTTCCAGATGTCTGAAAATTGGACATCTAAGTGTGAGTTAGTCAACCGAGGCTTCTTTTATAGTTAGTGTAGGAGAAAATAAACACCACCAGAGGCAATTTGTATGACCTATCTCAGATGCCTATCTTAGGATGAGATGAATCACCTTCTGGAGGTGTCTCTCTACATATAGAGAGGCCAGCGTGTCTCTTTCAGACTTAAATTTTTCTTTAAAAAAAAAAAAAACCACAACACTGAGATCTTTAGATAACTGTTTGTCTTAGGAACTTGGACTTTAATGAGACATCAAATAATGTGGGACTTGTCATGTGAGATAGCAATGCTGTGATCCTAATATTAGGTCTCAACCCTGGCTTTAAAGTCATCCAAGAAACTTCTTTAAATTTGTTTACAGAAAGTTGTCTATCTCCACTCAGTCACCCTGAAAACCAGACTCATCTTCTGTCCATTTTGCAGGCATGCATTAGTAGCCTGAGGCTTGGACAAACCATGACCTCCCAGATCTGCCAGGGCAAGCATGCCTCCCCATGCCTGGCATGTTGACTTCTCTCTCCTCTCACCCAGGTTCCTGCACATTAGGAATTTAGGCAGGGCCAGTTCAGTCGGTCCTTGAGGGATAATATAAATGGAAGGATCTCAGGTCCTGGTTTTTCAAGACTGCTCTTAATTACTATGTAGGTTTACCCACAGTGTCCTCTTTGAGCTGGTGCTGTCAGAAGTTGTGGCCTCCTCATTAAAGTTTTCATTCTGTATCCTTACAATCTTGAAGAACTTAGACTGCTTACCTCTGTTTCTGTGGGGACTACATGAGGTTCTCGGGCTTGCTTACTGGCCTAAGAGCATGGGCTAAAAGGGCTACAAAGTTTATTCTGGGAGTCTGGATAACAGAGCAATTAGAAATCAAACAGGTGTTGGAATTGATGCTTATTAACGTAAACAACTGTGACCATGGGATACACCCTTTTCCGAATCACAGATTATGTTCCTTTCACAAGTGGCACGTCATGTCAATAAACCTAGGCTTTCTTCGTCACTAATGAGAGTGGCTAGAATCATAATTTCAGTTCCACTATATATATTTTTTAAAACTGTGTGATTCAGATAATGAGTTTCATTTTTCTTGATAGTTATGCTTTCTGAAGCCAATGGATTAATCAACAGCACATTTGTATTTTATACCTGTACACACATGCATACGTACTGTGTATACACAGCAACACAGAAACATAAACACAGATCACTTGAGCCAAGGGTAACCATTAAGAAGAGTTTGTCGAAAGCATGCAACAACACAAAAGCTCCAAACTGGAAAGGCTAGTTTCACACTACTTAATTTGGGCGCCTATTCACCATAACCTTCCTCCTTGTCAAAGGAGACACATATCTCTGAAGGGTGATTTGGTTTGCTGAATAAGCTGTCCTCTGATGTTGTTTGTCTCTTCATTGAAGGCAGGCCTAGGTATTCAAAGTGTTACACACTCAGAAACACCTTAGATTGGCTGAAGGTAGGGTGTATTTGTTTGAGACAAAACAATACCAGGCTTCTCAAAGCACATGGCCTAAAATATCATATGTACAGTATAGGAATCTACACGAGTGGTTCTACAATCTTCCTGTAATCATCTAAGACCTAGTCAGTCCAGGTCACTCTCAAAAAGACACCTACATCTGGTCAGCTGAACTGTTTCCCTGACTCCACTAAATTGTTCCCTATTAGAAATTTAGATACCTAGCTTGCATCTAGACACATTAGGCAATGAAAGGTAGGATGACCTAAATCCTTCCCCACTTATCACACTTGGTGGCTTCTGTTCACAAGGCCTTTTCACAAAATCAAGCCCCATGCATAAGGAAAAAAGATTAAGAAGTCTGAGAAAACCAGGAAGATTTTGCAGTTTCAGTCCACATGGCACAGTGGTTAAATTACCTGACCACTTAGAGACACCTCGGTTCAGGTCTCACCATTGGTATTTAATTCACCTTGATCTCACAAAAGAGTATCTTAGTGCCAAGCTAACAACTACTCTGACAGAACAGTTCTTTCATTATTTCCCATTTAGGCTGTTTCAGTTTCTCTGGAATAATTAAAAAATGGGATCTAGGAATACAGTAACCCTAGGTATGAGGTTTGCACCTCAAAAATGGTTGGGCACAAGTCATTGGAGCTTATTGCTACATCGTGCTGATCAGTCAGAACATGGACAATGAAAAAACTCTGTGAACTTAGACACCCCGGTTCTGGCTGATTTCTAAACAATGCATTATTCCCAGAACAAACTCCTATTGATTTCAATAATTATATTCTGTTGGCTGCTCAGTGTTTTAAAAAAATGTCCCCTGATGACTCTATCTAAATCTTTAGCTGTCTAGCTGGCTTTAAAAATCTGCCTCTTTGAAATAGGAGGTTTGGGTTTCTAAGTCACTTAGAAATTTTTGTGACAGTTTTTCCTTGCCAGAAATTGGAATGTGACAGGATCAAGCCTGAATTTCTGTCTTTTCTTCCTTGTTCTCTTCTTTCCCTCCCTATACTGCTGTAATTGAGATTGTTAATCCTCTTTGTTCCAGTGAGAAAAATCAAATACAACATTACAGTAGTTTTGGTCCAATGCATAATACAGTTACCTCAGATGAGTAAGTCCCTCATTAAGGGGTCTCTCCAATTAATATTTAGATGCTAGCATAAGTTTACTTCTAACAATTGCATAAGGAGTGATAGAAAAGTTTCATCATAAAATACTGAGTAGTTGCTTGGTGGTAAGGGTGCTTACCAGAGACATGTGAAATGGCAGGAACAGGAAAGTACTCCAAAGCTAAGTGATATAAGCACCAACCTCTTTGGAAGAAGAGCTTTCTCATCTTTCACTTATCTTTATCTTTAACTGTGAAAGTCTTTTGTTTCATTTCTACACAAAATAAGAACACTTCCTTAAATCTGAGGAAAATTATGTAGAAGGACTTTGGTGGTTTTTTGCAGTCCTCAGGGCTTAGCTACATAGCACAGACTCCCATGAGAAGCTCTTTCACAAAATCTTTGACTCCTCCTTACATGACACGAGTGTCAAAAACACATGAAACACACGCTATTTTTTTTCCTAGCAAATGAAGTAAGGTAGATTATTAATCCAACTAACCAAGGTTTTCTTTTTTATCTTAAGTTTTTCACTTCTGTGAATGAGCATGGGAGAAAGTACATGTGATCCCTTTCCCCTCTGCCCCAAAACACTTTATACAGGTACTCCAGTATTATGGCAGACAGACATTGTTCAATACCTCTTCGGCTTCTTTGTACTACCTGCTACACAAAGACCTCGACCTCTGGCCAAGATTCCTGTCTTCACGACATGATGGTTGGAGTTCACCCCCACTTCTTCATGACAGGCTAGAGTTTTATTTGTATATCCACAGATCCAGCATATTTGTCTACCTCTTTACATGTCAGGGTGGTTCTGTTATACCTTAAAGTTAGTTTTATAAAGGTAATTACGGATCAAGAGTTCACATAGTGCTGTACTTGATGTTAATAAGCAGATAAATGTATAATCGCTCAGCATTATGAAAAGTTCTAACTGAAGGACCAGAAGACTTTGTCATTTTACTCCACCCTTTGTGAGTCAGTAAAATGGATTGAATTTTATAGCAGAACCAGCACTTCACTGTGATGAAACTCATAAAAAAACACCAGAAAATGTCACTACATGTTGTCAGTTTATAAAAGGAGATTAACTAGCTTATCCATTGGTATTAACATGTCTTTAATAATGGTAACATTCTTTGCAAATTAAATAGCTATTAATTAAAAAGCCTGCCCAGATATGCTTATATGCCCATGTGAATATAGGTATCTATCTACCTTTTTGAATAGACCTATATAGCAAGAACTAAGTCCATTTCTGTGTTTTCAGCAGATTATGCATAGAATTTAAGACCAGTTGGCTCTCGTTTAGTCCAAAGGGTGATGTTTTGGGTCCTAAAGTTCCCTTTCTGCTCATCCACTGGTATGCAAAGCTGTATTAAAGTTGTGCCTAGAACCAATATTTTTTGCAACCCAACCTGTGATTTCCCCTTAAATCCAAATACTGCATCTGTTGCTAGAGGAAAGAAGGGTGTGGATGGTACATCCTGCCTCTGATTTTTGTGTTCAGGTGATTCCTGTCAATGCAATCAGACTTCATTACAAAAGAAGCTGAGATGTGTTCGGAAAAAAGTGTGTCACCCATGTTCCTCCAGAGCTGCAGCAAGTACAGTTTAGAGGCATTGGAGAAGGTGGCATAGGCAGGAGAATTTGGCCAGAAGTTCCTCTCCTGTTTTTCAGATGCAAATGTTACAAGTACTTAAACATTTATTCAAGGAGGAACCTTTGAAACTCTTTCAGTGGTATAAGAAGTCATGCTTGTTGTAATTAGCATCTGAACCTGTTCAGATACTTTGTTCTTCAGGAAGAACCTAACCTTCAGGATTAGATAACATAAGTTCCTTACAATATTTTTCATAGGATTTTATTAACAGTCAATATACAGTTCTGTTATAAGGACAGACACTTTCTCTTCATTACTGCATTGTCCATGTAACCCCTCTCCACCAAGCATGGATTTCATGGCAATGGATTGTCTGCATAGTTTCTGTCTACATACCTTTCAAGCTCTGTAGGAGGAAGGCTGCACCACAAGGGTTCCAGTTCAAGGGTTCCACAGAGCTTTTACGTCTACTAAATATTATAGTCATGTGTCAAGGAAGGACTCTACATTGGAAAGACAGTTGGATACACTGCTCAGTGTAGTTGCAAAAACAAATTGGAATGCAAAATAACCAGCGCATCTTCAAAGGGCAAAGACCTGTGTATGTGTATGTATGAACACAGAATAATCATAATTCCCATTTATTACTGTTAGAGCAAAAGTGACCTGCTTTAGTGGTCAAATGCACCTGGATGAAGATGGAGTGACTGTTTGATGTTAGTCTAAGGCACAGCAAAGTCTAGAGAAGTCCTTTTATTAATTCCACTTTCACATGAGACCCAAAGAATGGGTAGGAAATGTTTCATATCTGTAGGAGGAAACAAAGGGATAACTTAAAAAGACTGTATACTAAAGGAGTTAAAGGATTCAGAGATGTGCATCCTAGATGCTCACTAATTCTACAGTGTTTATTTCCTGACCTTTCCCAGCTCCCACTATTTTTAAAATTCAAAGTGACAGCTGATGTCCAGCAGAAGAGTTGTGTATTACCATTGTCTCTCTACTTTTGATAAAAGAAGATAAGAAACTATTTAAATTGTACCATGTTGTTAACCTTAGATTGATTCTGACAGGATTACAGATAATGGGTTAAGAACTTCTAATCTTTTTAAGAGATACAGACCAAAGCCCATGAAACCATCATCTTAAATCAAGGCTTTGTCTATGCATCTCCTTATGCATTGGGCAGTGGCATAATACCATGTTATGAACTGCTAAATCTAGTAAAAACAGCAAGCATAGAAGCCTTTTCCTAACTTCGTTGGAGCTCTTGATTTACTGAATTTAAGCTGTCAGACTCTAAACTCCAGAGAACTGAAGAACAGCTGCACCATACCCATGCAGATTGTGCCTTAAATGACAGTCCCACACAGTAATGAAGGGAAACTATCTGTTTTGTATTGTTCAGCCCACACAGAAGGAACCTCTCAAAATGTGAATTCCCAGTGTCTTTCTTTTTTATTTGCAAAACATACACTGAAAGACAGTTCTATGCTAGGATTATGTGTTCTTTTGTAAGTGTGCCTTATTCATTCATTGACTAGCTGAAAACAAAAGAAATAAAATATCTGACAAAAGCTTCATACATCTTTGAACTTATGAGACAGGTATACAACCAAATACCAGTGCACCCCGCCTTGGTACTGATAATACCTGAGGTACAAAAAACTCATTATTTTGACCTCAAAATAATGACTTTTCTGTGACTTCCATGTGAATCCCGACTTTTAAGTTCTTGTCACTTACCCCTAGTAACATGCATTATTGCTTGTTCCATTCCAGATCCTTACACACGATTCTGGAAAGTTCTGCTATCTGTAGACCTCACACAAGTCCTTCGTTCATCACACATCACCTTTGTTCATCTATAGTGCCCATAACATACATAGAATAACATGGATCTTCAGTCATCTACCTTAACTGTGAAGGACTGTCCACTGAAACACGCACCTCATCCTAGCTATCTCTGATCTTAGAAAGGTCTGAATTTCCCATTGGAGGTGCCTGTTTGCTCTTGCTGATTCGAGAGACATATTAGTCAGCAGGGTTAGGCTTGGCTAGTTACTTCAGGAATCAGTCCGGTTTGTAGAAGTTTAACGCGTACAAGTTTAAGTGTCTACATGTGCCATAGATGTCTTAGTTCTCATTACAGTAAATGACAATTCATGGTTTGATTCTTACATCTTCACAGGGGGTTGAGGAGACATTCTAGGTACCTGGGACTTCTGCTTAGGGCTATCGGATAGGACACATGTATGAGAAACCCAAACCCTTCTGGACTGGCAGCTGGAGGCCAGTCAGAATATCTTAGAACATCTTAGGTGGAAATAAATTTCTACAGCTGAGCTGACTCTTAGTAGAGCAAATAAAATCTGGAGAGCTATTCCCCTTACTATCTACTCCCTTTACAGTAGACATCTACAACCGATCAGCTGAATACTCCATACTCCATTCACTGTATTGGCTGGAGCTCAAATTACTTTCACAGGTTAGAGACTTTGCTCAAGTGTAGATACCTCCATGCTAATACATAAATCTCACCCCAAAAGACAATTTAAGAATCATGGGCTTTGGTCTGTAACTCTTAAAAAGATTCAAGTTCTTAACCCATTATCTGTAATCCTGTCAGAATGTCAAGTTAGTTGCCTAAATATAGGCATCCAGCATCATTCATAATATCCTAGATAGTCTAAAAAATCTGTGTTGACCTGACGTTAGACAGGATCCAAAGAACTGGCACTCTTCTGGGGGCATAGCTGAAGGCATGGTGGAATCTAAGGTGTCACTAGATTCTTGTACTAAGCTGAGGCCCTGAAGACAAGTGAGATAAATTGACCCTGCTTGTACATGGATTTCAAAAGAGGAAATAAAGATGTCTTGACTAATTATTGAGGCATTTATTCTGTTTTCAACATTCCCATGCATTTATTTTAACCCAATTAAATGCAATCTCTACATATCCACACCAATGTTACTTGGACATTCATAGATACAAAATGGATCTTTGTGATGCGAAATGAAAAAAATCTTTAAAAAACATGCTGATAAAGGCACATTATATTAATTTGCCAGTAATCTAAGGTCTTAAATTTTACATTTGCGTGTGCATGGATGTTTAGCTCACTGAAACAGAATTATTTCACCAGAAAACCCAATCTAACTGCCACCATCATCTGTTGAATGATACATTTCTGGCAACTATAGCAAATTTGCCAGTGGGGATGTTTGAATGGAATGTTGCTAAGTAACCAACTCCAAGAACTGTCTTTAAAACAGTGATGAATGAGTCCACAAATAGGGTTTTTTCTGTCATAAATGTACTACTTACATAGAGCCTTTTAATTGCATCAGTAACTGAACCGACAACCAAATAAATCTGACAAAGAATGTGAAAAACTTGATATATCCTACACTGATGGGTGGAGAAGATTTCAGAGAGGCTTTAACCAGTTATTTGCTTAATAACAAGGTTATATTTGTTCTTATGATTGTAATTATGATTTCATAGAGTTTCAAAATTGGGATGACAACAGCCTTCACATTTTGTGCAAAAAGCTAGGCATATTATTTTAGTAGCCTATAGAAATGTGACTGAAAAAGACTGAAAGAGAAAGTTTTAAGGGAAGCTGAAAGATTTACTGTTGTAATAGGTTAGCAAATGAACAGTTTCAGAGCACCTTGTCTGGATTAAATTAAACTTTTCTAACAACAGAATGTCTATTTGTTACTTACTTTATGTCACTTTTGGTCTGTCTTATTTTTGTATGCTTTCTTTCTTAATGTGCTCTGATGCTTTGGCAAGATAAAATTTATGCAGGTGATACTTCTGCCTACTTTTAATTTTTAAATAAAGGCATTCTAAACCCTTCTTCCTAACTAACTGAATATAAGAATGCAATACTATTAAAATAATGGCATATTAATGCTGTCAGCTCACTCGGTTGGTTTTTGCATATTTGTTTAAAGCTGTAGATTTTAGACAATCCCAGCATGTCCTACAATAATCGGCAGCCACTGTGAACAGTTTCAGGGACAGTTCTACCAGTTACATCAAGTCATACTTGCTGTTTCAAGTCTAAACTTCTGCTAAATGCATAAATGCTCCAGTATACCCTGTCTGGATTCCATATTAAACTAGGAACTCAGATTTCTAGAGACAACAGATTATCTTGTTATTCTGAAGATGTACCAGACCAGGTAGTTCAAGTAGAAAAAAAAACCCAGAAATATGAGTGTCATGGTAGAGGCCATGGTGAGAATCTCAGACACATTCCTCTCTTTGGCATTATCTATGGGGTTAGTTTAGGTGTTGGCATGTTGGCTCTTGTGAGTGAATTCCATTCATAAGCACTGGGCTGTACCAAATCCTCGGATAAAGAATTTAAATGTGATACTTGGGATTGTGATCTCCACTTTTGCCTCCAAAGACCAAAAATTTACGTGACCTCACAGTGCTAAGTCCCCCCGTGTGGAACTGGTCTTTGATTCTGTAACCAGGCAAACTGGAAGCTGAGAGGAGAAATGGCTGGTCTCTCTTTAAACTCAGAGGATAACCATAAGAAGGCAAAAGAACTAAAAGAGCTAAAATATCATGTTAGAATAGAGCAGAGAGTTAAAAATTAGTAACAAACAGAGTTCAGGATAGAAAATAAAAGGACTCTAAGAAACAGATGTCCCATCCCTGGAAGTGTTCGAGGTCAGGCTGGCTGCGGCTTTGAGCAATCTAGTTCAGTGAAAGGTATTCCCTGCCCATGCAGGGAGGTTAGAAACAGGTGAGCTTTAAGGTCCCTTCCAAACCAAACCATTCTATGATTCTATGTTTCTGTGAAATGAAGCTGTGAGTATTACAAGAAAAGTAATGGGAGGGAGCAGTGTCCAGAGGAGGGCCACAGAAATGATCAGAGGAATGAAACACCTCTCCTATGAAGAAAGGCTGAGAGAGTTGGGGGTGTTGAGCCTGGAGAAGAGAAGGCACCAGGGAGACCTTATTGCAGCCTTCCAGGACTTAAAGGGTGTTTATAAGAAAGATGAGGACAGACTTTTAGCAGGGCCTGTTGCAATAGGTCAAGGGGTAATGGTTTTAAACTAAAAGAGGGGAGATTTCGACTAGATCTAAGGAAGAAATTTTTCCCAGTGAGGGTGGTGAAGCCCTGGCACAGGTTTCCCAGAGAGGTGGTAGATGCCCCATCCCTGGCAACTTTCTGGGTCAGGTTGGACAGGGCTCTGAGCAACCTGATCTAATGGAAGATGTCCCTGCTAATTGCAGGGAGGTTGGACTAGATGACCTTTAAAGGTCTCTTCCAACCCAAACTGTTCTACGATTCTATGATTTTAAAATGGCTTTGATCAATTTATGGAAGGCATTCTATAGTCTGTTTGCCCATGATGACAAGGCACTGTACATAATGTGATCTGCTCCTCACATGGTCTTCATACACATACATGAATTAACACGTAATGTTAATTCATAATACAGAATTTGAAGTCACATGAAGCTGAGGATCTCCTATCTTATTTTAAAGTATTTGTTGAGGTTTATGATAAAGAGACAAAGTGGCTCTCATTCTCTGTGTGGACTTTACTCGAATTGACTTGAGTACCTTTATCTTCCAGTAAAACTGAAGCAGCTGAGGATATTCAACAGTTCTTCAGATGTTTTGCTTACTTTACAAAACTAGATCCTTTCAGGTAACAGTAAGACAAAGATGCAGTGAATAATAAAAATAAGAAAATCTATCAAGACAGCTGTAATTAACAAGGATATGAATGCAGGTGGAAATCATGATGGATCCCACAGCAGTTTTTGCTGGATTTGGTTTTTGCTGGATTTGGTATGTGTATTTCAAATATTTTAGTACATCTTAAGCTGTACTTTTTTTTTTTTTTGGTCACATAATTCACAAGAAGTTGCATTCAGCATGGATCAGGGATGATTCCTAATTTAATGGACAGTCCAACTTTTTCTGAAGTCTTTCCCATAGAGACAACAGTTACAAACAGTGAGATTAATCTTCCCAAATTTCAATGCCCACATTCTGTTGGTACCTGTCTCTGAGATAATAATCATTTGTTATAATCAGTGAAAAGAAATAAACACTCCTATCATACAATTCCCAGTTTCTTGAGGAAGATTTCTGAAAAAGGTCAACTATTTAAGAACATAACTAGTTCAAATGCAGATATTTGCATTGCAGATATTCAAGCACAGGTCACATGAATTCCACTAACAGGGATTACCTCTGCCTAGCTTAGGCACCTAATTTTTAGGGATCTACGGAAGCATTACAATATGCAACAAAGTTCTCTGTATAGAAAATGCAGAAAAGTAGGTGTCTAACTTAGATACCTAAAACTTCAAGGGCATTAATTCTCTTTGCATAACTTTGAAAGCACCTATATTTTTCCTTTGACTTTATAAACACCTACTTTTATAGAATAAGTTCACTAGGAACTTTAAAATTAGATGCAAGTTAGCTGTTTAAGCTAGACTAGCAGGATCACCTTTTACACCGGTATCTCTGTCTGATGATGACACAGGAAGGTTGACTTAGCAGAAGAAAAGAATGATTGAAGAGAACTCATCTTGGACAAGATTAATCAGATATTGATTTCAGTCTGCATACTACAGTGAGGTCTGTCCTAGACACAGGTACATAAATCTGTAGATATGGATAGAAAAGAAAGAGAAAGGTAGATGTGATACCAAGCTCCAAACACTTCAAAAATATGTAGGTAAAGAACAAGGTGAAAATTTCAAAATAAAACCATTTTTAAAAACAGTAATTTTTCATTGTTCATTGAGATTCTGTCTTGCTGCATTCCCTGTCTAAACGTGCATGAGTAAAACATCCACAATAGTCTCTGGCTCCATAAAGCCAATAATATCTCAGAATGGCTTCTCTAGCTGAGAAGCCAGCCAGCGCCTCATAACATGGATGTCAACGGTCCTAAGTTTGATAGCAGTCTGCAAAGCACTGCAGTGGGACCTGGGAGCTGGTCTGGAGTACTGGAGTTATGGCAGAGAGGTTCTGCATTTGGACTGTTTCCTCCATACTTCTGTGCCAATGTTTCCAGGTCTACCACCTTCTTTCTCGACACACAGATTGTGGCGATTACGCCTTATTACCTGTATGATTAAAATGCGGTTCTGCCTCAGCTGAGTGTTGTTGTAAAAGCAGCAGTAAAAAAAGCAGTTGTATGTAACTACACAGTGGGCCATTTCTCCTGGAAGAATTTCACTCCTTCTCACAGCCCCCATTGGAGGTATCGCACACCACTGTAGTTCTTGACTGACATCTTTACGTCAAAAATGCATTGCCTTCAGAGTGCACATTTGAAGTAAAATTATAAAGTCATATTTATCAACAGATACTTTAGAATTGACTTTCCATATTCCTAGTTTTACAATAGATGACTGAACATATACCTCATGCATCTGAGACCTCATTAGTGATACCCATCCAATTAAGTGACAACACTGAAAGTAGTAGGTGGGAAATTTGTAAGGAGGTATAATGTTTTACCAAGATTTACTTAACCTGGTGAATGATTTTCTCAGTTAGGACACCCAACAGTATAACGGTAAACAGCCTAATGATAAGAGATCTGCCTCCAGAATTGATTCATCTTCACCTAATCTCCCATGGAGAAAAGGAAAAGATTTATATTCAGAAGCAAAACATAACATTTTTAAAATGCACACATGCCAGCTTTAAAACCATATGTTTAAGCACAAACAAAAAAATATTTTCTGTATTTTTCTTTGCAAATTTCACTACCAGACACTTTCAATATGCTTAATTTGTTAAAGTGCATCAAGTATGCCATTTAAAAAGTAGCACTCATATGTTACTCTGCTTACTTTCACCATAAAAATAGAACTCCCAGCACTCAGAGAAGATGAAGAGAGTTTCAAAAATACGTATTTTAACTCATGTCCTAGACACCTCTGAATCTGCTCTACACTCAGAGCAGAGGAGTCTGTGCATGGGAAGGACAGCACTTGCTACTGCACAGAAGATGATTTTATGGAACTTGGCTTCTATCAGAGCAATTAGAGCCTAATGGCCTTTAAAAAGAATTCCCAGTCTCACATATGTATTAACTATACCTCCTGGGACACAGCTCCTCTCTTCTCCATTTCTTCTTTCCACACCCAGGAAGGGTGTGGGCATTTTTTGACATCACTTGGTTATCTTTCCCTATTGATTTCCGCTCCCCCCAGGTTTGACCTCAGTGGATCTGCATGGATGCAGCTGAAAGCATCAACCGGCCACTCGCACCTCTTCTTCCACGGGCACGATTTACCCAGGCAGGTGCAGGCAGACCCGAGCTCATTTTGCCTTTCCTCAGAGCTAGCTGACTGAGCAGGAGTGTGGACACGATGATCTCAGGGCTGTCTGTACCCACCTGTGCAGGCATGCCCCGTAAATCATTAGTCACAGCCACGGGATTAACTGCCCTAACACTATCCCTGTAAAATTCGGCTGCGGAAAGCCTGCTAGGTGCACAGGCTCTCTCTGTCAGAAATGGAGAGGTGGGCAGCTCAAGTGCCAATTCACTGCATCGGAAGATAGGGTAATGAATCTCCCTTTGAAAATGTCCTCCTTTTTTATTCTCTGAGGGAGCTTAGGAGTTAGGTAAGAGGAATCTGATCCCCCAAGGGCAAGGTTGTGAGCACCTTCCACAGAGTGGGCACAGCTCTCAGGAATCGGCAGTAGGACACTGGTCAACATGACTACAGCTACCTCAGTCTGATGCTCCAGACAGGATTGACCAAAGGGTTAATGCCTTTGTTTTCAGAGTTTTGAGACATGGGATATACAAAAACTAGAGCTTGGAAAACGTGATGTGCTGGTATGATTTTAAATTATTGGCAGGTCTAAACAGATTTATGTAGCAGTCATGGGCATTTACAATTAGGAATCATGATCTATTTAAATCCTAATAAATATCTTCTGCTGAACTGTGTCAAAACAAAGTGCAAGATACCTTCAGTGGATTCCTTAAACAAATAATATTAAACTTACTTAAATAATGCCCTCCAGGTATTATACTGAAACACCTGTTTTCTTGAGCAACATCTACTCCCATGGGAAATAAGTTCAAAGCCAATATAGTAGCATACAAAATGTTTTTGCCAGATACAAATGCTGCCTACGTTCAGTATTGCAAATGGAAATTTTTTTTCCATTTGCAGTCATCTTTCCTTAATAACCCAAGGTCATTTACACAACACAACTATTTTTATTTGTATGAAAGAGATTATCATTGGAAATATTAAACTGCAATTCTATTTTTAAAAGACATTGTTGAGTTTAAAGGAAAGAGAAAGCAAACCTTTACCCAGATAGGGTTTTAATGTTAATTCAGAAAGGGAGAAAAAAGTTTCGGTACTTCAGCAACAGTTTCCCTTTGGTCCTCAATGAGAATCTGAAATGAAACCCGTCCAAACATATGAAAAGATTCCAGTTTCCTTCAGTAGGCTTTGGATTAGGGCCAACTCCTGCTGCCACTGATTTCAAGAGTACAATATCTAACTGGGTTGAAATGATCCAATTCTTATCTTTCTGTATATCAAGATTACACAAAATCAATAGTAAAAATAAAGTGAGATTATAATTAGGCCTTGCTAATGCTGAGTTGTTATTCAGAGTTAAAATCTAATTTGCAACGCACATTAGTTTTGGGAAGGATGACAGAAGTAGAGAAGAATAAAGGGAAGCAAGTAAAGGCCACACTGTCGATGTGATTTCTGCCTTTTAGCTGATAGCCTGATTTTTTATAGTCAAAGGCAAAGCTGTCATTGATTTCAGATAGGACAGGAATTTAGCTGTTGCACTTCTTGTCTGTAGTTCATTTAAGAATCGTGGCAGTTAAGTCCTCTGAGCAAGCAGAGAAGGATGCACTTGATTATATTTAGAGACTTTTCCACTACTTAGATTTTTCCATTAATTTCAGGAGGAGTTTGATTGAGCCCTTTGCAAACACTAAAACCCACTGAGAGCTGGGCGTGAGCATTTCCAGAATTAATGGCAAATGAACATTTTCAAAAATAATGTTCTAGCTAAAACAATATCCTAGTAAAGTATTCACAAGCAGCAGTCTTCCTGCAGTTCTCAGCTATGCAAAACAATTTAATCATACCTTAAAGCCAAGTGGAAAAAAATTGTCTAAGTTTCAGTTTCTCCTAGAAACGCAACCACTAACATTTCCAGTGATCTTTCCTAATTCCTGTTGGACAGAGCTTTTATTGTGGTACCTACTGGTTCGGTTTACATTCTCTGGAAATCATCTCCAGTGAGATGATTACCTCAGAGCAATTAAACAGAAATTTAGAAATAAGCACAACCAAATAAACGGAAAGATGTGAAATCTCTTTCCTGGTTGACTTTTCCAAAGTCAAAGAAAATCAATTTCTTACAAAAGGACTGACATCTTTCCAGGAGATTATCAGGATTCTCATTTTAAACACATCAGAGAAGTAACTATTTCAGATTTAGTTGGACTCTCCATACATGTCAGCTGGTGTCCCAGTAGCACTTCCACTTCTGAAAAACTAGCTGGAGTGTACGGGTGCTATCTACCTGTACAGCCTTACTTGCAGCTTCTCACCTTTTACAGCTTTCTTGTTTGTGGCTTAGTAAAACTCAGTGATTTCTGCCGAGTTAGAGAAATGGACTGAAGTTCTTGAAGTAAGGGACAGCTGAAATCAGTAAAATTCAACTGGGTTTGCAGACAAAAAAACCCAAGCAATCAACCAAACCAACCGTTAAGCAGGCTGTTTCTTTGAGGACACTTCAGAGACTTTATTGTCATATCTTGTCTTCAGCTGTGCCTTGGAGTGAGACTGGCATGACTTCTCCACTTGGGTCCTCTTCTGCTGTGACTGCTGCAGGGAGAAGAGCAAGGGCAACATATACAAAGCATCTTATCACAGGTAAATGGTAGCTGGTTACAGGAAGAAGTTGGCAACCTCAGAGAAGATGTGGCCTAGCCCCTCCTTGTGTTCTGGGGACATGCATACTGAGGCCAAACCTCACTTCGTAAGGCACTGAGATAATGTATTTCCTCCTGGAAAAGGGAGAAATGAGGAAAGAGTCATAATTCTCAGAGAAGGCAGCAATATTACAGGATTTGCTAGTGGGATAGAAGGGCAAGCTGCTTTACCTGATTCATACAATAGTATAGATCTGGTTATTATACTTATTTTTTCAAGGGAAAGCTTGCAAAAATTATTTTTTGTGAGCTCAACTAACTTCAACTGTTCAAGCTGAACTATATTATTGCTCAACTATATTCTTACATCAGTTCATAACTTAACATGATGAGTGTGTTTTTCATGAGTCCAGGGAAAGGCTGAAGACTTGATATCATCCAGATTCAAAGGGAAAGGGATGGAAAAAGTAAATCTCATTGGTGAAAAGGAGGGCTCAGCCAGCCCTACAGCAGTTTGACCTGAAGATAGCCTCTCACAGCCACCAATGCAGCTGTCAGTGGGGTTTTCAATAGCCAGATGTTGTTACTGGAAAATACATTCCAGAGTTCATTTGAGCTACTTATAGTCCTGACCTTGTGTGACCAAGGCAGCTGATTCTGTAGCTAAAAAAAGGTATTGCAGATTAAGCTGAATGTGAAGCTTCAGCTATAGAACTATATGGTATTTTGCTAGCAAAAGTGTAATGACTAGAACATGCATGTGTCTCTTCACTGTGCCAACGCAACTACTTTACAAAAAAATTTTAACCTGTTCTATATATCTCAGGAGGTGAGTTTATCATTCAAGCAATGGGTGGAGCTGGTATATTTTCTTGCCTTCCTAGTATTTGGCTGATTTACTGTCTGGTCCCTTTAAAATTCTTCTTGTCCTTCAGGGTGAATACTATAAAATAACTGGAAAAAAATTTTGTAAAAAAACATAAATGCCCTCCCTTTCTGCAGAACAAGAAGGATTTTCAAGGTCTTGGAACGTGCTTGTTCTTCAGCCACCCAAAATTAAAGTACATCTGACACGAACAGTACATCATGTCAAGTCTGCTGATGTGATCCAGTAGAGTACTAAGCATTACTCAATGCAGGGCTTATAGAAACAAAAAGGATGTGCTGATTGCTTAATATTTACTTATAGTTTGCGAAAAAGGACAAATAATGACACCTTGAATTCAGGGGCATTTTCCCTAATTCCTGTGCAGAAAATAAAATTCAGTTAGAAATATTTATTTTTCATAATTTCACATAATGTTTACTAAAATACATGTTTGGGGGCTTAAAATTGTAACGGGTCTGCAGTATGAGATGTCCTTTTTCAACAGTGAGGCAGCAGAGGGAGTGGAGGACTGGTTACTCAGAACCAGACCCTACAAGCAGGGACTATTTATATCCTTTTACATGGTTCAGAATCTGCACCTGGAATTCTATTAAAGGCACGGCACTACCATTTTCTGTATGAGCTGTAAGTGTGAGAAATCCATATGAATTTTACAATTTACCAGTTTATCTCAACTTTTGACACTGTATTATACCTAGAAAAATACCCGCTCAGTTTTGATGGGATGAGAAACAGTACTTATAGTTCCCAGATTTCACCTACTGAATAGGTGTCCTGTGATATTAAAGTTTGAATATACTCTACGTTAGGCATGCCCTGTGGGTTTGGATAAAAGCACTGTTAAACCTTAACCTCCTCCCTCCTTGCTCACATATCCATTAAGCAGAAGGCAGATGACAGCGGTCATTCCCACTACAGTCTCATTTTTTCCAGGTCTCTCATTTTCTGTAGAAATAGTGACACTTCAGCTGTTTATTTAGTACAAAATATACTTTTGGCTTGTTCCATCTCTTGCCATTGCTAGCGCTGAAGAAATGCCTCTTTAGGCAGCATCTACTTGGTCTGCTCAGGGGTCTATTGGAGGTGATCAGATCTTCATCAGTATGGCACTTTTTGTGTTACTTCAGATAGTCTTGTGTTATAGCCTCTCCATTACTTCTTTCTTCAACTTACCGTACTCTAAATATTTCAGAATTCCTGGCACTTGCCTTGTAAACCCTGCAGTTTTCTCTAGAATTTACAGTTACTTTTCTTTACTCTCTGTTGTATGGGAGGATGTTACCTAGGGACTTGATTTTTGTGGCCTTCCTAAGTGCACCTAAATAGGTGTCTACACTATACAGCTTCTCTAATACATTCAGGTTCTTAAACACAGTCTCCACTTTGGCAATTTTTAGATTTCCTATTAAATATATAATCACTCAGTCCCATTTTAGAGTTTGTTAATATTTGTACACATCAGAGGGATATTATATTAAAATGAACTTTCAAGAACTGCAACAGAAAATCAGCTTTTATAATAGGAAATGTATGTCTTAGGGCATCTAATAAGAGAAATCTTCAATAAAAAGAAGAAAAATCATAAATAAGGAAAATAATTTTTTTACATACTGGAAAATTACCTTCTTTGATTGCATAAAGACCTTCTGTCCAAGAAACAGCTCTTTTTGGCTGACTGTACCTGGTTATTATTAGCAGTAAACATTTCAGCAGTTGTTCATAGATAGAGCGAAAAAGCAAACAAATTCATGAATCATCCAACCTAAAGCTAACTTTGAACCAACTCTGCAGTCAACTCCAAGATTAAATTCCCTTTGAATATCTATGAACTTTTTTGCTTTTATACTTATTAATGATAAAGCACCTTCTTTGGCCATTTGAAACACATCAAAATCTATCTAAAATTACTATGAAAGGAGGATTTCGTGATGATGGCATCATAACTACAAAGATATGGAACAATTTTTAAAAGAATAGTAGAGGCTCATGGTTTCCTTTTTTCCTTTTTTTTTTTTTAATAGACACTGCTTACCTCACAGATTCCTGTGTGAAAATTAAAGGCTGAGTTTATAAAATTACCAGCCCTACCCATGTCAGATCTTCTCTACATATTTCAGCTGAAAAATTAGAGAGCAGACATTAAGCTTTATAGAAACCCACAATTACGAAGAAACAAATATGTGCAGAACAATTAGAGGTGCATTTGAAGAGAAATCTGTGAAAAAAGTGTTGATTACCAGACTGAAAATAATTGCAGAATTGTAAAGCAGTGGGGGACTTGATTCTGCAGAGTCCTCATCACCGGGGAGACATTTTTGGGACTGTGGTGTTATCGGGTTGTCTGGAATACACTGTCTGTGATCCCCTCTGGGCTAAATGGCTCTTACACAAATGAATCTGTGCAGGACTGAGGTTTTATGGCACATAGACACTGCTGAAAACAAGGAGGCCAGGGACTGAACTCCGGCACAGGTCTCCTGATGATCCAGCCCCCTCACAAGAGTAGCTTATTCCCTGGGTTTTGTCCAGAACACTCCAGCTTGCTCCTCCCAAAACGATTTGCTCTTGGGAGCCAGCACTAAGCAGCACACAGGGGAACCAAGGTATGGCACATGGCCAGGGTTTGGTCTGGAGACGTTAGCAGTATAGACACAGCCCCCCAGTATGCATCCTTGTACCCCATTCCCAAGATGTGCTGAGCCTCACTGAAGGAGTAGTGAAGGGACAGCACTTTGCACGTATACGTACCCACAGGTTAGCGACAGCTCATATAGGAGAAGTACAGTGGAATTGTAGCAGCACTGGGAAACTACACACTTACAGTGGATGTTACTGTCATAACTCCTTATAATAGCAAATTCGTGTACCGAAATCAGACTTTGTCTCACGGCAAAAATGTCTTTCGAGTCAGACTGCTGGGGTTTCTTTTGAAGCATGAACTGCTAAGCCCAAAGCAACCCTCCAAACACCCTTTACTGTTAGGGAGATGGGAATTCATGGACAGGTTTGGTAACTCTTGCTACTTTCCACCCCACCTTCCTTTTTCTCTTTAAGGGACCAAGTAAAACCTTTGGACACCACTTCTCTGTTGTAGGTGCCTTCTAAGAAAAGGCTGCAGGCAAAGGAAGCACATCCCTTTCTGGCTTTCTGATGGGTTTTTAAAAGTTAACATCCTCCACCTGTTTTCTTCCTCTGATAACAGGGGAGAGGGACAGTGAGCAGAGGACAGAGGAGATGAGTTTGAGACGGTAGCTCACAAGGTGTGGCATTACTCCCTCCTATCCTGGGGGAAGGTATTGAGGGAATTGAGGCAGGTAGAAAAAGCTAGTTCAGTGGATGAGAAGGTGGCAGCTGAAGGACTGATCATATGTGGGCAGCCAGGACGTTCCTCCTAGGGTTGCTTCATGCTCTTTCCTGCCTTCCTTTATCTTTGAGCAGAGCACAAGACCTGCCTAGGTAGAGGGGGCAAGGTGGGGTCCTACATTTTTGTTCAGATCAAAGACCTCTTATAAAGGAAGCCCCATGTTCCATTCTTAGAGAAAAGTAGGAAAAGTGCTGGTTCTGGAGAAGAGGAAGGTTGGGCAGTTGGAGTTCAGTGAGCACAATACAGAAGTGAGGTGGGGTTGTGGAAAGAGAAAAAAGAAAATAAGAAGCAGAGAGAAAGTCCAAGGAAATGTTTAGGACCACACAGACAGGACAACTGAGAGGGAACCCATGCAGCCAGGAATGCTGAGGAAGAAGGAAAAATTAGGTGTGAAAGTTATATGTAATCTAGTTTTGGTAGCAAATTGATGCTACAACCCTCCTCTCTTTCTCTTTTGTGTTGACACACAGAGAAGTGAGCTTTCAGGATTTTTCTAGACTACATGGATGGACAGAAACAACTGAAACATGCTGACATCTCCAGAGGACAGTTCATCCAACTATCTTCAATACCTATTCTATGATGGAAATTAAAATGAAGTGGAAATGGAAATAAAAAGGTTTTACATTAACAGAATAAAGAAAAATTAACGGGGCGGGGGGGGGGGGGGCGCATTATTCTTTCTCTGGGTGCATTTACACTTCCAGAAGGACAGTAGTTTAACACGATGGTATGTGCCTTAAAACGGGACCTCATGCCTGGCCATCTGTTAATCTCATCTTGTCTTTCCTTCATTTTCATAATATCTGCATCCCTCCAGCACATGTTCACTTCTTCCTTTTTAATCAAGTATTAAAATACACAGGGAAATGGCTGAGACTCCGGGGAACAACAAGTTCTTAGTGTGGTCTGGATGAATTTTCAAAAGTGATCAGAAAATTCCTTTTCTTTCTCATGCAGCATTATGACTTGACCTGTCTCTCTTCTCTTTTCAATCTGTGATGATAACAGCACTAGAAGTAAAAGTTATAGGGTTTTTCTTAATTTCCTCTGAAGTGTGAAGCTTCATTTTATTCCAGTATCATCTATCAACTTTTTTTTTTTTTTAAGGTGGAAAAACCTCAGACTTAGTGTGCCATTTGCATTAGGACACCCAATTCTCCCTGACTAGGGTGGTGCAAAAAGCTTGGTATCTCAAATACTGTGATAAATGATATCTTTCAATATGGGTAAAAAACTGTATCAGCAGGGAAGTTGGTCTAAAAATCTGTGCAAGATTTAGACAATATGTTAATGCATCATCAATCACCTGTAAGGAGACGAAATGAAGAACTCGCTTTGACTATAAAAAGACATCAAAAAATAAATTCCTGTTTTAAATTTTCAGATGCATATAGGGATTTTTAACTGTTTCATGTTGCTCAAGTTGCTGTCACTAAAGATCTTGGTGCTAAAAACACTTCCTGAAAATCAAGGTCCTTTAAAACCGTCTCTGACCGAGTGCCGAGACACTGCGGAGGGCAGAAGTCACACTTGTCACACTTCTCTGAAGAAACACTTTATTTGGAATTCTGAAGTGTGTCAGCAGCTCCTACTAAACACTTCTCCTTTTTTTCTCAAGACAGCTTGTGCAATGTGACATATAAGTCAGAAAAATGCGAAGACATTTACATATGTATTTAATACACGCAGAATAGACCCCAGGGTATGTATTAGACCAAATTAAGAGCCCAGCTGAGCTGGTTGCAACATTTTTCCTCTGTCAAACCCTGTTTTCAGCACCATTACTAAGGCTCCAGGTAAATACAGGATGGAAATGTGACAGAACCCAAATTAAAGGCTTTCTGTACCTTTTCTGGGAAAAGTTTAAATCCGGGTCAACCACATCCCAGTTAGAAATCTTATCTCAAGTAAGATCTTATGGCCATTGCCTCCTGCTATATCTGTATAGATTGTAGGAAGAGGTGACTATGCAGGAGCTTAAGGAGCAAGACAAACTCTGCAAAAGCTTGCGGCACTTTGCTGGGCTGTAGGCATGCAGGCTTGAAGCCTTCGCTCCGCTCGGAGTGGAGCAGAGACTCACAACCTAACTAACTCCATCATGAGATGCCCTCACTCATGCTGCGGGCGCTCTCTGATGGTTTTGTTTATTGTTTGTTTCCTCCCACACAAAAAAAACCACCAGAGTGCTCATTTTTGTTCTGCACCAGAAGCAAACCGCAGAACGTCAAAAACTCTGCGAACTGCAGGCATCATCTTCTGGCCACCGTTCAGGCGCAGGGCTGCCCTTGGCACTTGGCTTGCTCCCCACGACGTATCCGTTGTTTTGGTGTAACACCACCCTCGCTCCTTTCCCTTGACTACCACTCGCATGCCCTCTGCACTGAGCCTTCCTGGCAAGATGTCTGAGGAGTGAGTAAACAGAGAAACACAGAAGAGTTTTCAGGGAGCCGCTGCTTCTTTTCTCTTTCTGATTTGATCCTGCTTTGGTGTTAACTATCCTTTATTTATTTTTTTTCTAAACGTAATTTATTATTTTTTTATAAATGTTTTTCAGAAACAGAGAGTATGACAGCAAAACCATCCCATTTAAATTGTAAAAAGAAACAATGTAGATATGACTGCATTAGGAAGGAAGAAAATCATTCAGAATAATTGAAAGGCAATGATGAGAGTGCTGTATAACAATTGGGGAAAAGAACAGTTGACACAACAAAGGGATACAGAAATTTTTAGAAGATCCTAAAAAGATTCCTAGAGAGAGATTCACAACTTCTCAAAGCAAAAAGCAAGCAGACAAGACAATCTAGAAATCAGTAGGACTCTTAAAACAAGGTCTTACGAGGCTTTACAAAATAAATGTATCTCATTTTTGACAGTAAGCAAAGAAATTCATAACAATATGATGCTCAGATGCTACTCCCTGTGTTAAGCAATTGCAAGGACAGCTGAAAGCAATGTGGGAGAAGGGGAACCTATTTTGCACATCAGAAAGTGGCAGAATGTAGGTTGTTTATCCTAGATTTTTTAGCCAGACAGCCCCTAGATCTTTTGTTAAGTCTTTAATGCTTTGTTATGAAAGGCAACTATCAGCTGAGAAACTCCAGGCCCATTGCTCACCTCCTGTAACCAGGGTCTACCATCAGTTAGGATCCAGTACTTAAAAAATTATGTCTAACATTTAGAACTGAAATTCCCTGGATCTCCCCAGAAGACCTTTCTCCTCACCATTTGGTAGGGATTTACTATGCCGTTAGTAAGCTTCAGTGGAGGGCACGTAGAAGAATCCTGGGCTGCTGTCAGATGAGTCTGAGATTGCAGCTCAGGGCTGCCGTTCCAAACGTGGCTGGGCTCAGTTCACATTTGACCTTAACAAAATCCCCGTGAGAGATCTCTCAGGTACAAATAAACACAGGTAAGTGTTTTTTTTTCTATTATGTTCATTTGTTTGAAATACTGTGCATGTCAAAACACCCTCCAAAAGTGTGGATATCTACTAATTTTTGGAGGTAAAAACCTTCTTAGCCTACAAGTTCTCTTAGAATACTGTCACAGACAGAAAGTTAAATAAAACAGAATTATTTGCCAAAACCCTCAGTACAATATTAAGCTGTTTGTGTCATTTGTAGCACCACAACCCAGCTCTACATGACAGCGGAGAAGTCAGCTTGCCAGAATTTTAATCTCTGATGGCAAAGAAGACCCACTGTTTCACCTTTCTCAGGCTGGAAAAGAACCTCTCACCTTTCTCCTCTCTGTCTTCTGAGTACTCTTTGTACTCTTGAAAAAATGATGAGCAACTCCATGCACTGAAAATTCCTGCATAATGCCAAAATGCTAAACAAGAGAACTTTTTTTTTTTTCCTCAGCAAATATAAACACATTCCACTTGAAGGTACAGTTATAAAATAGCAAAGATATGATTAAAGAATTCCATGTGGATTCATTACAAGCTTTCATTTCTGGTAAACTAATAAAGCTTTCCAGCTCATTTAAAAAAAATAATCTCCCAACATTACACAGGAAGAAAAAATTATTACTCTTTGGGTCTCTGATAGGATATTAGCAGAAAGGCAAAATATTATCTATGCCAGATATACAAGCCAATATCGCAGAAAAACTCATAAAGTATATCAAGTCCAGGCAAAAACATAACAAGCAAAAAGCAGAAAATCACTTGA
This sequence comes from Phaethon aethereus, assembly GCF_964289735.1. NCBI lineage: Eukaryota > Metazoa > Chordata > Aves > Phaethontiformes > Phaethontidae > Phaethon > Phaethon aethereus. The sequence continues at coordinate 176,122,832 of NC_138575.1, read as the reverse complement.
ACTGTAGCAAACTGATGGTAGACCCATAAATATAACTACTGTGCTCCCAGCCAAAGCAAAATCCTCAGAAACACATTTTCAGAGATATACAATTAAGACTGTGGGGGGGAGAGAGAGAGAAAATTAACAGTAAACCCAAAAGCTTTTTACAGAACTGTAATGAAGAAGGAAAAGAACACAAGGTACAATAATAAGCCAAATGAGGTAATAATATAACCAGAAAGAGCTGAGAAGAAGGAAAGCGAAAAAGAGTCATTCCTAGTTCAACTCAGTAGCAATTTAAAGAAGCAAGAAGCAAATATATGTATGTGTATATATATATGTTTAAAAAATCTTCAAGAGCACTGCCGAGATTCCTCGTGGTGCTATTTCTGTGCATACAAATATTCTTCCACAAATGCATGCGAGTGGCCACATGATGCAGGACATTAAGTACAGCAAATAAGTCTTGTTTCCATTCACGGCCTCTGAATTTATCTAATATTGGGTTTCAGAATGTGGTGGTCTGAGGAAGAATTTGCTCACTCCCAAAGATTTTCCATAATGACTTAGAGAAAGGAAACAATACCAGTGATACTGCATGAATGTTACGTGGACGCAGGTTTTGTGTATTGGCAGCCCAATATGTAAGTTAATGTTTTATACCCTTAGAGATCTTAAAAAAAAACCCAACACTGAGCCTTCCAGTGTATACATTTGAAGCTCCCAGGATGTATTTTGCAAGAATCCAGTGAGTTGAGTTTGAAATATATGTCTGGTAGGCTGTTTTTCAAATCAGGTTTTAAATTTCATGTAGATCTTACATTTCCACCCCTACTGGTGCTTGTGGTGAAGATCTGTCCTGCAGGAACAGCTTTTGACTGTGCTTTGAAGACAACAAAATCAAAAGGTGGAACTGGAGCGGGAGAAGGGAAGCAAGTTGTTCCCACACATTTATTGCCAAATATGAGAAACATAAAGAGCTCTCTGGAGAGTTGTAGCTACGGTTGCAGCTACGTCTTGACCTGCTACGCTGCTTTTTGGTTTATAGTCCTCAGAGGCAAATTACACAGGGTTCACCCAGGCGAACACATAATCATCCAGCTGCAGATTCAACCCACCTTGCTCTAGGTCCCTAAAAAAAAGCCGGGGTTAGGAGCAGACCTATCTTACCCCTTCTGCACAGTCGGTGGAGAGGGAGGAATTTCCAGAAGATGATTTAAACCAAGGTCTGAATCTTGTTCAGCAGGGGCATATGTGTCTCACTTAAGATGTCCCTGAAGAGCTCCTGGCACACTGAGGATAAGCTAGTTTCCTTTTTTTCTTTCTACTGCCAGTTCGTTCGGCTTTATTATAAGGTTTTTGAAGGGCACTCTGCTAGATATTCTAAATTAATATTGGAAAAAATGCTTCTTTTTAAGCTTTCCTTTGTGTTATTTTCCTTCCGCCCCTCCTTTGAGTCTATTGCTTCCCACAACAAGTGGGGCATAAAGGAAATAGCTCCATTCAGTGAGATATTGAATAATAAAATGTTAAGCAGTACACTAATTTTGTTGGGGAGCCACTGGGGAGTAGGCACTTAGTGGTAGCAATACTGAAAGGCTCAGCCTTGTAAAAAGGGGAGTTTGCAGGCTCTGTAATCTTCGAACACCGTGTTCTCAGCCCTCTGAATCTGTCCTGCACCTTTGCGGTGGATTTTTGCTCTGCTTATTTTTTCCCGCAGAGATAGAGGCGGTACCTTCTGGTACGCTCTGCTGCTACTACGACTAATACTTGTGTCTTTTTAAAATCCCACTTAATCCACTGCCTCCATGCGAGTCGCAGGGTATTTCATCCCTTCTCCCCGAGTGCCTCCTTCCTGCTCCAGAGCACGTGCTAAAGCAAAGCTCAGTCGCCGCGTTACACAACCCCAAATTACTCCAGGAATTAGGGCATTTCTGATCCTGCTGCTAATACTGGTGTTATACAATTGAGGCTCCTTCCAGATCTGCTACTTCCTAAAGGTGGGCAACTGAAGTTGCTCAGAGGGATGTGCGTTTTGCAGGGTCTGGGCTGCTGCCCGCCTGCTCCAGCTGCTGGGGCCTGATCCTGAAGTGCGCAGCTGAGATCCACCCTCTGAAGCAACCTGCTGCACGGGGACCGGGAAGGCAGACTGGGCTACCAGAGAGATGCTCTGCGGCCAACCCAGCATCCCCAAAGATTCAGAGACCCAAGGACTACGTGGAAGCGCTCTGCCCCAGGGGAAAGTGACTCTAGGTGCCCAGCTGGCCTCGAGACGAGCTTGTTCCCGCGGGGAGCGGTTTCGCAGGATCTCACGGGACTTTCCAGGTTGACCGAGTGGGAAATACAGATCAGAGAAATCCACCCAGGGCACATACAGGATTTAACAAAAGCGGGGTTAGTGGTAGAGCGAGGGCCAGCAGAGATCCCTGGAGCCCAAAGCCTCTAGCCGTGCTTTGTTTGTCGGTTTTCTCATCTAACATCCAGCACATAGACACAAAAGTTTGGCGCAATGCTGATTAACTTCAGACCCGAGAGCCTAGTGGCTTCCCTGCTTATGAATAAGTAACGAAGGTGCTGGCAGCTCGGTATTCATAGGCACCCGTCCCCGCGCCGGCGAGAGAAACAGAGAAAAGCAGGCTACCACCGTCTCTCAGCAATATCTTATGTATCAGAAAGAAAAATAGAGTTTCTTGTCTGTGGTATTCTTTCAACTGCTTTCAGGGTTATGTCTTAATTTACTCTTACCTCAGGAGTTAAGAAACAAACACTCCTTAAAACGCAGATTATAAAACACATACTTATGGCCATCTGGAAAATCTACTGATTGATTAAAGTTCAATCTATCTGCTTTAAGACCAGCTCACAGTAACTGCAATGATTGCAATTCCAGCTATGAGCTTTTTCTTCTTAAAACATTCCTCGCTGTTATCGGACCCATCACTCAACAACTTTCACTTATTCCATGTATTTCAATGCCTGGGATGTATCTGATAGTTTGGAGCACAGTTCTGCAGTGAGAAGAAGAGGGGTTTGTGCCTGGTGACTCAGAACTGCTAAAGAATACAAAGGTCCAGCCTCAGTGATATAAACAGAGATAGGCTTGCGTATCCCATGTGCCTTAGAGCAGCCGAGAACGTGATCCAAAACATTGACCACAGTTCGCTTACGTACTGATATGTTCTGTCTGACTTTATATAAACGTGCTTTTAATAATTTAATAATTAGGTAATTAGCCCTGAAGATATTTTGCAAAAACAGCCTACGGACATGCAAAACAAAATGTAAATCTTTTAAGTGTTCCGCTTGCCTGTGACAAAATATCAGTAAATTGTTTCAGTGCAGGAATGTCACTGAAATTGTACATTTAAAAAATGTTAATAAAAAACGCATTTTAAAATAAAAAATTAATTGTGGAAATCTTTTATGGCTACATAATCAATAACAAGAAGTCTATTCTGCCTTTATTACTAAGGGAAACTAGGCAATTTTTTTTGCACATATACTATGCGATGAGGCACATACGCCTTGTTTAGAAAACTTCCAAAGATCTCACCAGCTTTGCTGGAGGCAGCGTGGGTCAGTGTTTCCTCACATCTCACCATTATCTTCTCAACCATGTGTGAAATACTTCTGATTAAATCATGTACCTTTAAATATTCTAATAGCTCAGGGATAGTTTGAAAAACAGAGCATGAGCCAAAAGCGCACTGAATATTATTCAATGTGCATTCCCCAATTATTCTACCAGCATAGTCGGTTCCAAACCACTAGCAAATTTGCCATAATAAAATTCTCTATCGACTTTCCTCTATATATTGGTCTTGCCTCTACCGTACCACTCTGAGCTCCTCCCAGATGGATTCTTTTGCTGCCGGCAGAAGGTAACTATTTCTCTGCTGCCTTCTCAATACTTGATTCATGTAGTGCTTACCCCTTTTATTCAGTCTGTTAACTACTGGTATACCAAGTCAAAGTAACTGCAGGGCCCTATTCATGTAATATAGACATTGACTAAAAAGCAACTAATTTATCACATGGTCCAGGTGTGTATAAGAAAACCTGATAACAGATGGTAACTACAGCTGCCGCTCATTAAAATCCTGATATTGAATTCAACTGTGTCATGTCCAAAAGGAAATCCAGAGCTCAGGCAGATGAATCAGCCCAAAAAGTTCTCACCTTTTTTTTTTAGAAATTAGGTGAACTATTTCTTCTGGTCTTCTTTCTTGCTAGACTTCTAAAAAAAACCCAACATCTCTCAAAAATGATGAGGCAGACAATTAAAGGTATTACAGTATAAGACATAAGAAGAGAAAACATATTTTGAATTGCTACATAGAAAAACTATCATAGCAGCAGCAGCTTATCAATATCTGAGTTTAATAAACGATTGTGGAAATTGCTTTTTAATTATAAATGACTACATAGGAAATGAGTAAAGAAAAATAAATTAAAAGAGATAAAAGATGATTTTGGCCTGTCCTTACCTTGTCTGCTTAAATTGTTCGGTTTATTTCTTGTCCTGTGAATTGCTTGTAAGTTGTCTTTTACGTCATAATCTTGCATAAGGACTCAGTTTGGTATAAAACTCTTGTCAATGTGTTAATAAGGGTTTGTAACTGGGCCAGGGATTTTTCCATGGAAACTTTTCAGGCCCTCTTAGCAAACATTAATAAAACCAAGGCTGTACTCGAGCACGTTGGATTGGATCGGTAACACAGTTCCCCAAATGTCCCATGTGTTGGTTCAGTTGCAAGGCAGTTTTGGGGGAAGATAAATTATGTTCCCTCCAAAGGAAACAAAACCAGAATCCTCGCTCTAGCTGTACACCAGTGCACTCCAATCCTAAGCAGGGACATAAAGGTTAAAACCAACAACTGGCCCTTCACACAGCTTTGAACCACATCTTTGGGGATCTTTGGTCCAGAAGACGAGGCTTAAGCTAGTCTGAAACATGTGTGATGGTAAGGTCTTTGCTGTGAAGCACTGATCTGCTCCTGTTGCAGTAAATTACTTACTAGTATAAACCTAGTCTCAGTTAGATATCTCCTGCGTTTTTTGGACAGGATTTAACAGTAATTTTAGCCATCTAAAAGTCATGCACCTCATCCAAGCTAGTTGGTCTCCATTCTTTCTGTAGTCAAAAGGTCAGGGCTTTCAATTCTTTCCATTTGAAGACTGATATGGGATATGGGATATCACCTATTTAAGGTATTGTATGGTGACCTTTGAGAGATGCTTCTCTTCCTCCATGGGCTATCAAGGTAGGTAAATTATGTACTTTATACTACCTGTCTAACTTTTAGGCAGTTAAATTAATGGTCTATCACCATTTGAGATGTGAGATGGAGTTTCATAAGTAAACTGTAATAAAAAACACTGATAAGAACATCAATAGTGAGATGCAAATTCATGTTGGGGACATTTAAATTCAAGCTCATACTTCAAGAAATACCCTTTAAATAGCAAAACCACCTATCCTGCCACCCATACAGCTGCCTGTGTTTAAAACTCAAAGAATGTTGTTAATTTGTTTTGTGCCTTTGATTTCTCTATGGAAATAACCACCTTTATGTATGCTTATCTACTAGTTGATTACGTGTTCTGACAACGAACAGCTTCTGAGCATACTTGGATAGAAATTCATAGTTACATTGGAAGAAAACACACAGGGACAACAACACTTCCCAAAATATGCAATAACACTTTCATGCAAAACACTTCAAAGAAAAGTACAAGGAAGGAAGGAAGGAAGGAAGGAAGGAAGGAAGGAAGGAAGGAAAGAGGAAAGATACCATGAAGAAGTCAATTTAGGGCTTTCCAACTGTGAGACTGTGCAAATTAATATTTTTTGTTTTTTCAGTCTGCTTTTAAATGGCTCTGAGGACCTGGTAATCTCTCTTGCTGTCAGAAATCTAGAGCTGGGACATACTCCAAACAAAGACCCTCCACAAATGGCTCCCTTTGGTGTGAAGCTGCAAGTCTCAGCCTGTCCTGGGAACAGTTGCTTTTTAAGTTATGGTTTGTATTTTTAACATGATGTATAACAGCCGTAGGAACTTCAGTCTGAAGATTATCTCAAACGTGATTTTATAAGAATTGCACCAGAAGCTCCTCATTATCTGGGCTACTGAGGGTGAAAGAAGAACTTGGATAATCCAGTGCTCGAGTTATTGAATACATGATGCTAATGTCCAGCCAAACTCAATTGGCTTGGGTTCATCAGGACATACGAGCATTAGCCAAAGCACTCGCACAACCCAAGAAGAGCTGCTGGAGAACCTTTGGTGCCTGTAACTGGCGACAGAATAACATGAGTATAAAAAGGTAACTCAGGTCAGGCAAGGCCAATAAACCCTGCTAGGTCTGAGCTGGCTGTGTGGCATGCGTCATATTTTGTACTTGTTTGGATCCCAAGGATATGAAGCAGGGACAGCTGAGCTGGTTCTACCCCGAATTAGTACACGTTCAGCAGGTTTTGTTAGTTTGGACTGTAGGACACACTGAAGTGGCTGCGAAGCTTCTGAATGCAAGCTGTCCCTAAGCAGCAGCATATTCATGTTCAAGGATTGACAATACTAAGCTACTAAAGCAGACTCGACCTTGAATCAGCTTATATGACCCTGTGGTCCTGACCGACATAATCCTCAGCCTGGATGCAACATGTGCAGATAACTGAGAGTTGCCTGAAATTGTACTTGTATCCTTCAGAGCTTGTCTGCTTGCTTTATTGACTATGACAGTTCCTTGCTGCTCTGATTTTTTCCTAAAACTCCAGAAAGAAAGAGGACAGTATTACCATCAGCAGCAGCGCAGTGATGGCATCACTCATGGCAAGCCCCGATACCCCTGCTCAGAGTGCTTGTGCAGGCACTTTTGGTAAGAATAGCTCTCTGTATGTCTGCAAGCAACATATGTGCTGCAGAACCGAGGTCCTCTCCAAGTTCCTTGGATGCGTGTGCTTGTCACAAAAGATACTGGATGAAGAACAAAGTCTTGCTCAGAAAGGAATAACTCCTAAAAACTCAAGCACAAATTTCTAGCAGCTTCAGCTGAGCAACTGAGTCTCTAGACTAGAAGTAGGCTCTGACATAACCACTTTCACAGCTCCAAGACTCTTGGATGCCTGATTTTGCAGTGACCTGGCTTCAGTGCAGAAGTGGAAAAACAGATATTGGGCTCAGCAAGTATATATATCATTGTCTGCAAGCTTAGGAAACTTACTCAATAAGCCTAAATCCTCTTTAATGCTTAAAACTGAAATCTCCCCCTCCTTATAAAGAGGAGGATGAATTCTTGGAAAGAGGTGAAACTACCTGACTTTCACACGAAAGAGCAAGTATGACATTTACTAATGACACTGACTGCAGTTTTTACTATAAGTGAGCCTGGAGACATTTCCAGGGAATATCAACAGCATTCAGGTGTCTGTTTACCTACAGGTAGAAGTAATTCACCAAGAACAGATGCTCCTGACCACATGTGGGTGGCTAAACCTAAATGCCTGGGGACCTTTCGGGTAATTAGGGAGGAATCTAGCAAACTTAAGCACATACAGTATTAGGCAGTTGTGGAAAGCAGGCGAGCTGAACTTTCATCTCAGATCAAACCAGGGTTTGGGCAATAATGACCTAACCTAAATAGAGTTTAGGTTGCTTTTATCCTACCCCTAACTGTAACTAGATTCTGATTTTTGGGATGCAGATTATGGAAAATAACCAATCCTCAGCAGGCTGTTTGGATTTATTATGGGCAACAGTCAATCACATGCAGGTCATCGGAGGAGGAGAAGACGTGGCCATGGCATAGAGAGGAGTTCCTTCACAGGCACAAGGGTGGGAGAGGAAAGTGCCCCAGGGTTGGCTGTCCAGCTGCATGGACAACTATATGAATTGATAGCAGAAGACTAGATCTCAGAGATGAGAACAAACATGAAGTGTAATTAGTCTCAATGCAAAGCCAAAGTAACCCAGGCACAAAATGAAGCACAACTTGCCTGGGACCATCAGGAGGACAGCAGCAAAGCCCATGTTTCCCAAGAGCTAGTCCATGGGCCAAACTCTAGCTTACAACTGCTTCGGTGCAGGTGTTTGTATTTTATCATTGCATTTGAAAGTTATGGCAAAGGAGACATTTTGGGAGAAATGAGTACAAGCTCCCTTTTGTTTGTGGGAGGTCTGGAGAAGTTTCCCTCCAGGTGGGTGCAGGCAGAATGGCTGTACTCTGCTCTAGGCTGGTGAGAAACAGCCTCCGAGTTCACACATTATAGGAGCCGTATTAGCAAAACACTGGGTCATAGTTAGTATAAGCTGTATTAGAAGATGCCCAAAGCTATGCTGAGAGGCCTGCAGAGCTTCTGGACTGGCTCACAGACATATCTGGCCATAAGCTGAATGATGGCGCTTAACAACCCCTCAAGTAGAAATACTCCAAGATGCCAGTTTTCCGCTGTCCTGTTCACTGCTCTCTCTTCAGGCTAGTGAACATTTCTGGAGAACAGACAAAAATTTGATTACTCGTATAAGCAAGAGAGAATAAATATAGTGGTTCTGGCTGACCCAAAAGGCAAAGAAATTCTGTGATTCATCCTAATAATTTTAATGTATTTGAAAATATTTTGAAAAGGAATATATCCAGCACTTTGGAGATAAATATATTGTATGTATTTTCAAGCTGCCAGGGAATGTTAATGGTGACAAAATATTTGTGTTAAACAGCCAGTATGTGACTATAAATATTTTCTTAGTGAATTTTGTACAGTTTTATAGTGTTTGAGACCTTGTAAGTGAAATTAAATACATGTTTAGCTCTGGTCTTCAGAAATCATAATAAAAACTGCTTTCTGCATTGGAAAATATCAGAACAGATGACTCCTAAGAGGCACTAAACGCTTGCTGAAAAAGCATGATTTTTACACTACTTATGCTGAAAAACAGAAGCATGATTAATGCATTCCAAATCACTTTTGAACATCGAAGCTCACACCGCTATCCCAGGCATAACCCCTTCATTCATGTGCTCAATTCCATTTAGTTAACAGGAGAAAGCATGTTGATAAAATTGATTCTACACATAGTTATCGTGAGGACCAAGTCCTAAGCAGAAACAACATATGCCCAAGAAACTGCTGAGCAGGATATGATTTGAGACCGGGCCCTTAACCTGCTGAATATACCAATCACTGTGGCCGGAGTCAGTCCTTTGGGGACTTGTTCTGGCTGCTCACCTGCAAAACAGCCTGAATATCCCATTCAGATGTGAAGGGATCTCAAGGCGTAAAGCATCTGTATTTCTGTATGTCTGTACTTCCCTGCAAAATCATCCCTGTTTTACACCTATCGGCAAAACATGGCAACGGCTAACACCTCAAAGCAACACCACTTAGCCAAATGGAGCAAGAACAAAAAAATTATACTCTGTCCAAGTAAAACTGCAGGTGATAATTTCTTTCAGTAGAACATAATTAGTGGGATTGGAATTTGCCCAGGAATCTCAGGTAAACACTCCTTTTAAAAATAGTTTTTAAAACTAGTCTCAAATGTATGTACTCTCTCTAGATGCCTAGAATATTTCACATACAGTTAAGTGCAGGAGAGATGTTGTGCACACCAATAATATTTGGTGCAAAGGAGAGCTTGGGGTGACCCCAAGGTTTTCAAAAAGCTGACATTTCTGTGCCATTAGTCACACTCATCATTACTGGGACATGCCCAAAAGAAAGGTACAAAACTTGCACCTCTGCAAGCACAAGTATAATAATCAAGAGTGGTAGGAATTGGTTGTTTCTTCTCACTGGGTATGAAAACCAATGCAGAACTATCAGTGACTTTTATTTTAGACTTTTTTTTGTTTAGGTTTGTGCTTTACATGGCTCAGAAAATTTTTCTGGTAGTCAGTTCTCCCTAAGAAGGCCATTTTGTAAAATCAAAGGGTTGAAGTTACAGGCCAATATGGATAAGAGTTGTAGAAATTCATGTTACTTTTTAAACAAAAAGTCAGCACCCCTTTTGCAGGTGTTCTTGAAAGATTTGCACGTCTCAAGCAATTTCACATGTCGCTAACATCCCTGCATGATTATATAGCAACCATGGAAAATGTCTACTTCCTGGTATTCTGGGGGTTTGTAATCCCATCTGTTACATTTCACAGTTCATCGCTAAGAATATGTGTTATATGATAAGTTGTGGAAAGTAATTACGAAAATACATAACAAAGTCCTCTGTCAGAAGCGAATGTAGTAAGGATGAGGGTCAGGTAGGGGATATGACAGCTTCAGTAAGAGTTTGTCAGAAAGGTCTTCTGGAAAAAGTCTTGCCCATCTGCCAAACATACAAGATAATTGACATCTTGGATGTTCCCGCCAGCTGTCTCAACAGTTCAGGATCGAACAGGGGCAATTCGCAGTCATCAAGAAGCAGAAATGCATGTCGTAATGCGGGATCGGGAAAACATGACAGGTGACATTTGCTAATGTCTGGTAATGATATGTAAGAACCATTAAGTATTGTAGCTATAACCCAGCCATTTTGGAAGATTGAAGTTGAAATACAAATTAATTTTATCACTTTCTAAAAATGCCCTGAGATGATCTACCATCACTTGTGCATCCTCACTCAACATCTAATGATGACATATAACCTTCTGTTCTGCTGATATCCCCACACCTTGGATAACCACTGAGAATATAGAATAAAAATAGAGGGAAAGTAAAATTTTAAGACCTATGGTTTTCGAATAGATATGCTAGTGGAACAACTATACCTTATAGAAGTGTCTGAACATCTTTCTTTTACTTATTCATAATGCACAAAAAAACAGAGTAAGTCATTAAATCCTCGTCTTCCATTATATCATCATACCACCCTCTGAGGATGAAATGCTTCCTACCATATCAGTAATTAAGAAACCTAACAAATGGCATTTCTTAATTTACAGATGTAGATCTCTTGAACACTAGAGGAGTAAAATGAAAAGTTGAGGAGCAATCTGAAACATCTGCCACGTTTTAACAGCAACAAAAACAATAACACTATTCTCCACTCACCCAAGCATTCTGCCAGCACTTCAAAAGGGTAAATGGAGTGACTTGGATAATTATAGATGTGTCATCCTGATGTCAATACCAGGCAAAATAATCCAGCAGGTGGACGTGACTCAATTAATAAATAATTAAAGAAAAATTATGCAATTGAAGTGAATTGGTATAGTTTATGAAAAATAAATCTTAACAAGATACCATTACAGAAAGATGTTCCACACTTGTATGGAACATGCCAGCTTTAACACAAAGCCTGTCCCTGCTTTATTGTCACACTCAGAGCACTTCGTGGCAGAGGGACTTGTTACCTGAGCAGCAGCCGGTGGGTCTCAGAAGGACTGTCCTTTGATCAGCTCCTCTGCTGATGCAACCTGAAGGACCTCAGCTGGCTTCAGCAGAGCTGTTCTCTTTTGCACCACCAAAGTATTGTTATCCCTCTGAATAATTGCTGTCCTGTGTTGTTCTGAAAGGCTGGCTGGACCCATCCCAACACCATATTTAAAAAAAAAAAAAATTAAAAATCCATTACTGCAGAAATTCAGTCAAGTGGAGCTGGCCTTGCTGCCCTTTTCACTGCTGCCAGCTTCTTGCCCAATGTTACCAAAAGTGAAGTAAATATTTTGTGATAGCTGGGAAAGACCTGTATTAAACCTCTTGACTGTCACTTTGTGCAAACCTTCTTCTCAATTTAAGATCTGTTCCACTTGTTAATATCAGGTTTGGACAATGCAATGGATGCCCAGAAGGGGACAATTCAAAGTAAGGTATGAGTTCAGAGAGCAGAAATTTTGGGGCGTCCAAAATACTCGCTCAAGCTCATTCCAATAGTAATTCAGAGTCCCAGGTGCATCAGATTGGGTAAGATGAGCTAATGTTCAGCCATAGATTGTGGGCAATATAAGATGACGTGTTAAGTGTTTTTCTTTATCATGATTGCTCATGTGTAACCAGTACGCAGACCATTACCTCACAAAGTACTGGTCAGCCAAAAATCACTCATAATGACAGTTTATGTTTACTAAAGTGACATTCAGAGGACTCCAGAATTATTACATCGAAGATTTTGCCCTCTGGATTACTACGTGAAATAATTAACTTCTTTCCCCACCTGCAGATCCCTGTTCCTTATTCACTTTTTCATGACTGAAGCAGCATAGCAGAACAAGCCTGTATGAGAGTCAGAGTGCAGCTGTGCACTATAGTGCATAATTTGTTGACTATGAAATATTCTTGGAAGTAGCTGGCAGACAACATGGCAGATGATTATGGGATGATGGTATTAATTTGTTGGTGATTTTGTTCAAGTTGTTTTTATTAAAGACCCTATTCCTCATGTCCTGTCCCAAATGAGGGACAAAAATTTTTTAAAAATATTTTTTAAATGTGCTAGGGATGAATCAAGCAGGGTTATAAATGCCACAGGTACAGAACAGGAAAGCCCTACTTACGCCTGCACTGACTCAAATCTGGTGATCAGCTGACTCCTGAGCATGCAAACAGGAGAGACCAAGCTTCCATTTGCTCCCCCTGAGAACACTGATGTGCAGCCCTTCCTCCAGCTGAGAATGCAAATCAAACCTGCAATGATTCAAAGAGAGGAAAAAGTGCATAAGCATAAATATATATCTGGACATCGAACATAAAGAGTGTGAAATCCTCCCCAGCAGCCTAGTTATGATGTGACATATGAGAGACACTACAAGTCTTTGTCTAAATGTGGAAGTTACAAGCATGTTGAGCTAAATGCCTAGTTTCATGTTTTCACCATGGATCATAAAGGAGAGAGAGAAAAAAACACAGTCCACAGATCTGCTGATTCCAGCACCTCAGGAGACTTCCAGACTAACCCTCACTCTTTAATTCAGAAACTGGATTAGGGCACATCCTTAGTCATATTTCTGACCATATTTAAGAGAATCTAAATGCACTACCATCCTAGTTAAGCTTCTTGAGTGCTTAACTAACCTAAGGCTAGGAAAATGCAACTAATGTCAAGGCTAAGTTTGTCTAAATGGAACTTCAAAAGCCACTACTTCTCGATAAGCCTTTGACAACAAGGTTGGAAGGCATCCCACTATCAGGTCTTATCATACACGCTAGCACATGGGATGAATGACCTCTCCTCTTCAGTGAATTTAGAAAGTTGTACATCTTAACCATTAGGAAAAGTTTATCTTCAAACCCTTAGGTCCTATTTATTTATAGCCACACTGGTATTTCCACATTCTTCTTGAAACGGTGGACATCAGAGCAGGCTTGGTATCACAGTAGCAGCCTTGTCAAAGCTGGGTGGACAGCCATGGCATTTCCCAACCTTTATAGGATATTCTCCTTTTTATATACCAGGATCACAGGTGCTATTTTGCCACTGCACTATTCTGAGATCAAATTTTTCAAAGATAATGATTAAGCCTTTCTTGTAACCACTTTTTCCATGCAGAATGGTCAAAATAAATGTCACCTAACTTTATACCCCTCAACTACAGACTCTAATTGTATCTAAATTGGTAGTATAATACTAAAAGGCTAAACAATCAAGACATAATCAAAGAGTTAACAAACACTGGTCAGAACACATGGTTCTGTTAAGGGTCCAACACAAGGCAGAGTGTATCCAGGGTAAGGCCACCTTCCTATGGAAGGAATGGTTTCTTTGCGTCTTTGTTTCTAGAGGTATTTTCTCATGCATGTCTACCGCAACACATTTTATGGGATCATGACTGTTTAAGCAGGCAATTATATTGATGCTGCCTATATTGTGTTTCCTTCTATATTTTTTAACCCAACAAACTTTGTGTTGCCTAAGAATCCTACCTGAAAACACTTGGTATGGTCATCGATGTTGTTAATGAAAATACTGAACAGCGCCAGCTCAAGAGTCAGTGCTGGAAACAGATCTGTTCTTCTTTTGTAGCAACTGCTTGAGATCTCTCCAGGAGCCACTTTATGACATGATTGTTATGCATTATGCTGTGTTAATTTCATATAATTCATGTTTCTTAGTCAAAATGTAATGGATAGAAAGTCAAATGCCTTGGAGAAATCCAAGTATGTGACATCAGTATAGTTACCGTTGTCTGCCAGCTTCAGAACAAAAGACAACAAACAAAATCTACGTTCCAACCAAAATACCTATAACTTTGAACTCTTTGTTCTGGAGTCCAAAACCCATGGCCTTGTATTTTTTAACCAAAACTGTCAGGATAATTATCTGATAGCTACCTGTGTCATTCCTTTCATCATTTTCAAATACCAGTACCAAGAGTTTTTAAATCCTCAGGAATTCCTTCAGTTTTCCAAGCTTTGCTAAAAATTTACTATGGGCCTTCAAAGATCTTGGCTAATTTCCTTATGACTTTTAGATGCAAGTTCTCCAGCAGATGTTGCCTTCCCTCCTCTGCAGTTACAGATGGTAACTTCTCTATTCCATCCACAACATTGTATGTAATGGACACAACTTCCAGCCTCTCTTCAATACAGAAGGAAAACTGCTGTTGAGCACATCCAACTTCTTTCATCCACTCATCACAGCTTCATTACCTGCATATAGCAACCATGTCTGACAGGGATTCTTGTTTTCACAAACATTTATCTTCTTGTCTTTGAAACTATTATCTCAGATTGGGATACTTTTCCCTTCGAATGTTATCTTCTCTATGGGTTTTCTGAGTTGAGTTACAAATCTCTCCATAAGACCTGATAGTGGGATGCCTTCCAACCTTGTTGTCAAAGGCTTAATGAGAGGTAATGGCTTGAAGTTCAATTTAGACAAACTAAGGCATATAAAGTGCAAGTTCCAATATATCCTGTATTATAATTCAGCAGTGAAAGAGAGTAATTATTGCACTGTTCATTTATATTTCTTATGAGTACCCATGAGGATAATGCAGAATCATGGCACAGTCTCTGCTTCCTTCTACTTCACATGTTAAGACAGAAGAAGGGAGTTATTAAATTTGTACTTCCTCTTTAATAGTTTTCATATTAATTTAATTTACTTCCTTTAAGTCTTATCTGGCAAGTATCTATCCACAATTAAAAGCTCTAAACTATACTACCAGAGCTGTACAAAGCAAGTTGCACTGCCACCGATTTTGGTTGTTTGCATGGGGCATCCCCTATCTACTACAGTATTTACAACAGTCCTTCCTGCTCTCTCACCTAATTGTCGTCACAGAAACTTAAGATTGTTTGGCTGGTTTCAGACTGGTATTCTTTCATCCTTTAGCTCAGTATAACACGACTCAGTCACTAAAGCTGTATCAATCATCTGACCTATTTGAGGAGGCTTTAACAACACTTCTGCATTTGTCCGTACTTGATCCCATGAGGAAGAAAAAGTACAGTAAGCAAAACCCCAAACTTCTTGCCAGCTTTTTTATTTAGTTAATTAGTTATTATGTATTTATTTAATTATTCTCCTGGATTCTACAGTTTGCAAGAAATTTCAAAAAATCTGAAATTGAAGTTAGATGTTATTCAGAACTCTGTTTTGAAAATAAACAAAAAATGAATTTCCTGAGTAGCAGACACCCTACACTTTGAGAAGATGTCAAGTTTTGAAACAAAATTTGACTTCCATTTTGTGTGCTACTGCCCATTCAGGTCTTCACAGAATGTTGTGAGAAGACATAGTCATGAGCAATTTCTCACCAAGTTTAAAATAGGGCTTGCTGGAAATTTCACAGAGGAATAGCAAAATATACCATAGCAAAAAACATTTATTGAAATATGCAATTATTATAATTAATAATACTGCTATTAACAAAAGGCACTTCTCTGCCAAAGCTTAAGGCACTCTTCAAGTTGTTAACAGAAATCACAATAATTATCAAAGAAAATATACAGCCTAGTAGAACTTTGAGATGGAAAATAGTTATTACATCACCCACACAATTCATTCTCTCTTTGCCAATGGAGGACTGTAGTATTAAGTACAAATTAATCTTCGATATTTGGATGCAGGTTTCCAACTCTTTTTCAGCATAGCAACAACTCTTTCAGCATAAGAGTAATGAAATCTTGGTGCTCTGGCCCTCAGCTTGAGAATCTCTCTAAGAGCCAAAGCTTGTCCAGACTTTTCTGTGTGTTTGCCCAGACAAATGTAGTTAAATGGAGTTGTTTACATTGCTGTTTTTCCTGTTGCACTTGTTCTCCAGACAGAAGTCCTATATAAGAAAGAACAGTTTGCATACCGTGTTGCAAAACGGGACATCTCCATACAGTGCAGGTGACTTATTTAAATAGAGCAGAAAGTAAGTCTTGACCTTTTTTTTTCATTTGCTTGCAAGCTGTCTGAATAAATTGCCAGCTGCTTAAAATTTACATTTTATATATGCATATTCCTATTATAAATGAAATAATTAATTTATGGTGGCTCAAAGGGACAGATCCAGCTGAGGTCTTAGGAGATGCTTCCAAGTGTAGGTAGGTCTTGAATGCTTCAGTTGTAGGCACCAGGATCTGGGGTTCATTCCACCAGATTCGTAAATGCTCATCTATGGGGGTGTAAAAATGAGTGCCTCCTGTTTACAGCACACATCTTTGATTTGTATGCAGCAGTGCCCTTTGAAACCTCTGGATCAGGTCATTCTGCTCTGTCAAAGACTGAATTTCAGTGTGTTGTAGACTGGAGCTAAGCCCCAAAACTACCCAGACCAGTGTTTTGGGACATGCTCGGGCGTGTGGGCACCAAGGCAACTCTCAGGTCAAACAGCAAATCAGTTCAGCAAGTCTAGTGAGCTCAGTAAGGTTAGGCTGAGCAAGTGTCAGATTTCTTTTTGTTTGGCTTTTTGGTCAGATACACCTAAAGTTCATCCCTTTCCTGTCTTAGACTTCTCTGTCCTTTTGCTTTTAATTTGTGGAGCTTAATCAAAGTCACTTACATGAATGGGATTCTAAGCATGTCGCTGGGAGAACCCAATCTTCCAGTTAAATGCCCTCAGTACTTAGGAAAAGGATATACATCTGGCATACAGCAGAAATTCCTGGTCTATTGCGTGCTGCCACCGGGTTGGAAGGTAGAATTAGCTAATGGGGACAAAGAGGAGGCCTATGCTAAAATATCTTCTAGGTGGTTCTCTTTTTCCTGTTTTCACAGTCTTGACATTGGCATATAAAACCTATTTTAGGAATGCAGGCCTAGGTTGTCAAGTCCAGATCCCTGATGATTAGAAAGTCAATTCTTATAAGAACCTTATTATGCCTTGATTGTGATTATGAGTCACATCCAGCTTGCTCAGTCTGGGGAGGCCCCTTTGCAGGTGGAAACAAGTCACAGATTCATTTATTCAGGTCTTATTTTTTGTTGTCCTGTCAAAAATATATATACTGCAAATCTCCTCTTTATTGGAGAAACACTGCGGGGGGAGGTGCATACGTGTCACTTCCAACAGGCATCCAGCTTTCACCTGCCAAACCCTTAAGATCTTTTCTCCCTTCTAGTTCGTGCAGAGTCACGCAATGTACTCCCTCAAAAAAAAAAAAAAAAGGATTCAAATAAAACAAACAGAGAAGTTGATATTGATCTAAGCTGACTACAGAGGAAAGTAATTAAAAGGCTGATTATTGCTCCAGTGATGCAATTTTGAGAATCAGCACAATACATTCTCCACCTTGTTTACCCTGCTATGCCCAGATAAATAAAATTCAGCTTTTAAAATTATTTAGCTCTCTGTTTCATTTAGCAGTATCCTCTGGGATGACCTTGTGTATGTGAATAGGACCTATTTGTTTTTATAGCTGCTTCTCTTATTTGTAAGCTCACCCAGGTAGCTGAGTGAATTCAAAACCAATGACACAGCGCTCAACTAATTATCAGTGACTTTCTATTCTGTTTACAGGGAAAAAACCCCACGTGACATACTTGAAGATCTTCTGTGTTTGCTATATAACACTACACAGTTACTTTAGTTTGGTTTAGAGAGAGCTGGACTGACACTGATCTTACAGATGTCACTGGTGAAACTCCAGCTGGCTCTAATGAAAACGGTTTGAGCTCTGGTGAGGACTTCTGGAATTGCCACCTTTAATTGCCAGAGTGGCAGTTTTTATAAGAGGAAAGGTTTCCCCTCCTGAGGCAGTCACTGCCTCCACAGCAGCTAGCAGAAGGCTGTCGCAGGGACCGCAGCAATTTCCCTATGACACTTCAGTGACTCTGGCTGCTCAGGCACTCTGCCCCAGGAAATCCTTGCCTCAAGCACCACTGTGGTTCCTTGCCACCAACCCACTGCTGTGCCTGAAGTTGAATATGGATTTTCTGAGAGTCCCCTAAATTAACTTTAGATACTAGTATAAGGAAAACAGTGAGGAGCCTTAGCCCAGGCTTTTAAGCCCTGAAGGAACTATCATTGTCTGCCTGATCTACCCTCCTACACGTCTGGTGGGAAGGAGGAGAGCAGATGGCCACGAGGGCTGTTTAGTCTGGCCATTTTTGAGGTCTTCACTGAGTCATTTATAAATCTGTTTGTTTTTCAGCCTCTTTGCAAGACACTGTGATTGCTCTTCCCTGTAAAGGCCTTCCAAAAGTACAATTGCACCATTAGCAAATAACATTAAGGAACTTCTAAAGCCAGTGCTAAATCATACTGGCTGGTTTCCATGGAACTTTATTGCCTCCACTGAATAAGAGCACATTCCTGCTTTGGTTATGCTTGTGACAAAGCAATTTATTAGACTCCTTCACTGCAATTTGTCTGCCCTAAGCTATGCATCCAGTGTACAGGTAAGCATCTCTCCCAGTTAGACGCTTGAACTCAGCTGCAATACAGTTACCTGCAGGAGACACTTAATTCTTCCGTACACCTACTATCAACCATCTAGACATCAAGGTCTTTATCCTCAGTGGCTTTCTCAGTTAGGACAGCAGACTTTCCAGCAAATCCTGCAATATTCAAGTCAGTACTTTAAACATAGGCAAGTAGATGGCCTGCATGGAATTGGCAGCTACAAAGCCTGGCCTGTGGGTGACCCTTGTCCTCATGGAGAGGCAGCTGAGGCCAAGTATGAAGCTGTAGGACATCTCTGATCATACTAGATACACACGTTTAGATAAATGAATTGAGACTTAAACATCTTATCACTTCTCCTGCCCACAACCCCTTGCTGACAAGTTATACCTCACCCAGCCTGTGGATAGCTGTGAACAACTCTCTGCCCACCACAAGCAGCTAATGAGTTTAATTCTGAATTGCACAGAAAAAGAAAACAAAACCTCAGCAATGTGGTCTCTCTTCATAGCTGTGTAAGGCCTTTCATGCAGGTCTTAATATCTCCTAAATCACAGACTGCAAGTCCTTAGCAGGACCCTAGCTTTCAGTAAAGTAGGATAAAATAGAAACTGCTTCAAGTTCTTAAAAGACATGTGGACGAACCTGTTGCTGAAGGCCTGGGCCACCAAGCTGCAAAAACAGAGGAGCTGCACTATTACCTAATGGCTAGCAGATTTTAAAAAAAACTGAGGCCATTTTCTAGCACTGAGGCCAGCTGGCACGGGACAATTCATGTCCACACAGTTCAACTCTCTTAGACCCCAAAATAGGAGAGCAGCATGCAGCTGCCTGTTGAGAAGGATCTTTGGGCCACGTGAACTCCTCAAGGATGCTTGGGTGTTGTTTGGAAGAATGTCAGCTCAGGCCAGAGGCCACTCCAACGATACAATCTACAGGGGATTACGTTGCAGTGCTTGTGAATGCTCCCCACATTGCTTCTCAGAAAGAGTTTAGACATGTTTCAAGCACGTCTGGAGTCAGGGACAAGGAAGACAGGCATTGGTTTCTTTCTTCTACTGCGAAAGTACAAAACCCCAAAACAATGGGTAGTTTTGAGATATTGATCAATACATAAGGGAGTAGCTGAGATCAAGCCAACATCAGGTGAGACAGCTAACCAAAGAGCAGCAAGGTCCCAGTGTTACGCGCTTACCAAAAAGCCTCCTGTCCCTCCTCTCATTCATTCTGACTCTGGCTTTGACACCTGTGTTAGACCAGACACAGACCTTAAAGCTAAAACCACCCTCACCTCCCACTAGTGCCTCCTGGCTAGTCTGTGCTGGTGAAGTCTCAAGGATCAACAAAAAGGACTCTCTTCTCTGTAGATCTGCTGTCTCACTCCTCCCCAGCTGCCTAAAGGTCAGGGAGATCCTGTGTGGCCTTGAGGCTTTTCACACTGTCCTGGTGCATTGTTTTCAGGCTGTGCATTTGACCTCATTTGCCCATCAATAGTATAATGGCTCCGGGGTAGTATTGGGTTTTACCATGGCTTAAGTGACATATGTTGTCATGTATGCATGTGCTGCAAACGCTGCCACGGATGTGTGAGGGTTTTTGAGCACCTGAATTTAGTCACTTACTGGACATAACACCAGGAGAGTGGTGGTAGCATGGGGATGAGATGACCCAATGACAAACATCTGGGTGCCTGAAGCAGCCCAACTACCTGAGGTAGGGCAGGTAAATCCCACTCTAATGCAGCACCTCCTCATAAGAGATAAGGGAGCTGTGCTGCATAGCATTGGGACAGTTTGATTGCATGTAGATATGGCACTGGCAGAAGAATTAATGGGGCAATGTTGCTCTTTGGAAAAAGATATAGGTCATCACTGACATCATCTCACACTGCTTCTGTTTATCTCTTTTCTCACTTTTCTAGTGGTATAGAAGTAATCCCTTCTCCTTTACTGTGGTTATCTTTCATCCTTCCTCCTCTCTACTTAAAGTCTACCTCTTCATATCAATAAACACACAACCTGAATTAATTTTGCAAAGAAACTATATGACAATGAGCAGTGGTAGCATCTTTTTTACTAATATTTCTTATAATGAGTTCCTCTTGAGTACACATTCCATTTTACTATGACGCTTTTATTTGAGACTATATAAAAATCAAGGTGTAAAAAATAAGTTTCTTGTTGAATGTCAGCTGCTTTTGACATTTTATCTTGGGTAATCTTTTTGAAAATTGATTGTGAAGAACTTGCTTTCTGGATTTCTTCCCATCAAATTTCTAATTTCTCTTTCCACTGCATTCTTAAGAGCATCCTTGTTCTCACACATAGTCACTGTAGACAACGATATCTCTCATTTTGCAGTCCCTATGTAGATGAACCATAAAGCTTTAATAGATGCTTCTATTTGGGGGAAAAAGGAGTCAGTTGCAAGCAACATTCTCTTAATGATTTTAAACTTAACTTCTACTAAAATCTGCATAATTTTGTAAAGGTTAATCAGCATAAATTCATTTCATGGTTAATAAGAGGCAGCTGTTGCTAAGAATAGTGAATTAAGTTTTTAGGATGGTGGACTTTAAAGCACTAGAGCCCAGATTAACGCAGTCTAAATTCCATCTGTTTCCCTATATCTTATGTCTCCTTTTGGTTGTCCCTATGACTCCAGGGACATAGGGCGCACTAAGCACTGGGACTGTAGATCAAGTTTTCACTGTCTGACCCTGTACTTTGGTGTCCAGATACAACAGTGACCAATGCCTCTCAAGTTATTTAGCAAGTTGTCAGCAAGTGATTTACAAATTTACTTACTGGTGCCTGATAAGTTACTTCAGTTTTGGTTTTGGGGGTTTTTTGGGATGTTTTTTTTTTTCTGCTGCTTATTGCTATATATCAGAGTTCAGAAGTTACCTGAAGTGCCATGGGCATAGCCCCATATGCACTTTTTCTGAGTATCTAAGTGAGATTGTAGGTAATGGCAACAGAACTAGGGCTTCACTGATAAGATTTCAAGTCTTGCTCTGGGCTTACTTCAAGTCTTTCTCCTGCTGAAAGCTGCTTCCATTCTGTGCAACTTAAATGCATATGTGGTTATGTGAGCTGAGATCTGACCTAGATCTGATGCTAAACACATTGTTCCCTTTTGTGCTGCTGGCTACAGAAGCATTGTATCTTAACCAATCTTGCTGCAGCAGCCAACTACTTATCTTCGTCTTTGAACAGTTTCTTAGTCTTGAATAACGATGTGTTACTGTCAGTCAGATAACACTGGCTTTTGAGGAGCTGTTGCAAGCAGCTACAGTCTTTTCCCTCTGCCTAGCTTTCAGTCAAATGTTGGGTAAGAGATTTCCAAAGGAAGAAATTTTCATTATGTTGTTCCTGACCAGATCTTTCGCAAGATTGCTGTATAGCTTTGAAAAAAAAGTTACTCTAGAAAAAAACCCAGCAGAACCTCTACCACTGATTTCACATAAAAAGAAAGATGACTTCCGTGGTCAACTTCATACTGCTGAGCAGGGAAGAGATAACAGCTAACAGGAGAAATTCCAGCACAGAAGGTAGAGTGATAGGTAAGAATGCATCTCAGATACTTTAGCATAAAAAAAGGCTTTTCTGTAATGTAGACCAATGCAGAAAGCTTTACAGTTAAAACTTTGAAACCATGAGTATTTAGGCCTGAATGTTCTCATAAAGTCCCAACAATAATTTTATCACAAACATATCTACTCTTTCATAACTTTACATGAAGTCATGTACAAAGACTCATCAAGTAGAAGTAAAGAGTTTTCTGGCAAAAAAAAAATCCTTAAAATGTTTACCTAGTCATAACTAATAGCTTTTGATTGTTCCTTAGTAAGCTTGGAAGCCATTATAGAAAGCGCAATTAAGAGTCTTGACATTTACTGTGTGTTCCAGTTCAAATTTACTAATGGATACAATTCAGTTCCTTTTTGCACTATACAATGCCACAAATTCAGCTTAGAGTAATGCAGACTTCCAAGGGTGAGCTGGGAATAATTACACAGAAGGTCAAAAGCCTCTTGCCCTGCAATAAGTACCATTTCTGACAGGCTTGCTAGTTTGTTTAAATAGAACATTATAATCAAGCAGATATTGGAAAATATCTCAAGGAGATTACTTTCATGCAATATAAAGTCACCCTCATAAAGAAAGATATACCTCATTTTCAGTTATGTGGAAGGTCACCAAGAAAGAAGGGCCTTTTAATACTGAGGTGCAACTGCAGTTCTGGTCATTGTGAGCTGCAACTCCTTAGTCAAAGTAGGATTTTATTGCCAATCTTGAAACTAACAGTGTGCTGAACATCCGGCTCAGTGCAAACAGGCTGCATAAGTATCTTCAAACCAGCCTTCCTGCATGAAAAAAGTGATATTTTTGTGAATGAAACTGGATACTGAAGAATGAGAAATGCAGATACTCCTCTGGTCACCTTGCAGAGAAAGGATGGGGGAGGAGGAGTAGAAGAGATGCTTGATTACAACATGCTGTCTACATAAACTAAACATGTGTGGAGGTGTGGGAATATGCATATAAACCTTTCTCCAGAGTTTTTTGTTTCAGTAAAATGAAGAAAACTCAAAAATGTGTTCCTTCCTCTCCCCTCCCTCCACATAACAATTCTTGCTGAGCAAAGTGTTAGTCCTGGGCAGACATGGATGCCACCATTTTGACTGATAATCAAGTTCTCGTGAAAAAATAGCACAACTATTTTATCTGTGTTTGAGAACAAAGACTGGTACCAGGTTGATATGGAGGCTCTTCAAGTTCTCTGGGAAAGCCGTCAGGGCAGCATAGACTTGCTGCACGATCAGGGGTATAGCTATGTTGAAAGGGGTACAGCAACAGGCAGACAGACATCATCATGGTGACAGCAGTCTAGGGTATCAATGGCATTCCTCAACACGAAGAGTGGAATTACTCTTTCTTCTTTTATTAGTTTTGTTTTGTGTTGTTTTTATTCCAAGTATCTGAGGTACTCACAAATGTTCAAATAAAAAGAAGTGCCATTCCCTGATTTGAGAAACAAACATCTCGTGAACTCCTGAAGCACTTCAGCTTTGAAAGAGAAACAAGTCAAAACTTTTACCAGTTTGCTATGAAACTGCCAAGAACATTCACTATTAGTTATTTTTATCAGAGAGGGAAGTTGGCTAAAAGCCTGAACAAAGAGGTGGGTCTTCAGTCCCTTGCTGAACATGAAGAAGCTCAGGTTTAGGTGTGTTTCTAACAGAAGGAAGAACTGCTAAGGTAGCAATTATCTGTCCTCTGCAACACCACACCCAGACTTCCTTTTATCCCTGTCACTGCAGCTCACTGAAAGAGCATTGGTGGCACAGAAGAGACAGTCCTCATCACCTGGTCTCTGGCTCACATGGTGATCATCACATGATACTACATCTGCAGATAAAGTGTGATATTGTTTCATCATCATCCTATTTTACTCAAAAGACTTGCAGTCCCCTTGACTCATAGCCCCACACAACGTGTGAAGCCCATCTGGTCCATATAGGACTAGGATGACAGCAATGAGATCTACATGTAGTCAGCGATCATGAGATCATAAGTGTTCTGCTGCAGTAATCTCCCACTTGCAGCATGTGTCACAGGTATGAACCGTTTGGCCTGTAAATCAACAGGTTTGATCTTGCCTCTGGATGATTCCTGAATAGGTTGCTGAAAGGCTCTCAAAAGCACCTCCACCTTTTAGATGGACTCCACCCTCTTTACTCACAGTGGGTTAGGAGGAAGTTGCTGCCTTTTCTTATTTGTTGCTTAAGCTGACCTGTTAAAACCAAAAATGTACTTTATGCGATACATAAATTATGGGCCTTCTTGCAAATCTCACAAAAAAAGAGGTATGTTTCAGGTATGAACATGTTACTTTTGAGATGTGGGAGAGGGTGTCGGCTGTGCTTGTTTTAGGATTAAAAATGTGCACACAAATAGGGGGAAGAAGCTGTAAGCAGCAGTGTTGATGCATGGTCCTTTAGAAATTTTACTTCCAAATATAGAAATTATTCACTTGCATTTCTGGCTACATCTGAATCAAATCCAAAAACCAGGAACATGACAGTTTTGAATCCACTACTGTCTTAAGGACAGATTGATTGACACAAGCCACATTTTTGGGGAGGGTTTTTCATAAACATGTATATTTTGACAAAGCAGGTGAAGTGAGTAGTATTGTCATACCTCAGCACTCCAAAGCACTGGCCTGCGATGGAGATGATTCCTTGGTACGGTATTTTCTTCAGCTGCTTGAGTAAATGTGTTCTGTGTCTGTAGGTTCATGCTGGTGGAGCAAGGTGGTATTTAGTTCCGATTCCACAGGTCATTTTTATTTAAATAGAGGTGCCATAGATTTTGCTTCACCCCTCGAGTTAGCCATATGTACATGTGCTCAGCATTCTTGGGCCAAGGCATGCTACAGCTGCATCTGTAGCTGTGAATGCACAATCCCACCTCCTGTCCACCTGAGGTCCTCATATGCAACCTGCAAAAAGTCTGTCCAGGTCTGCTTGGCCTGACCTCCTCATATGTACCCTGACCTTCTCATGGCATGACGACGGCTTACTAACGTTCTGCACATGCCTGAACACACAACGCACTAAAATGCTCCAAAGGAAAGTCTCCCATTGCAGCAACTTTGTGGCCTCCCAGATGGTCAAGAGCAGATTTGGCTTTCTGATGGCCTCAGGTAACCCTTGAGATGCAGTGCACCTGCATGAATACACTTACATGTTCTTACCAAGCAGAATTATCTCTTGGCTTATACAAAGGAAATTAGAAGTAGGTGTGCCAACGTGTATCAGTAGGGAAGTGCACCCTTAATCCACAAATGTTTGCTTTATAAAGAGAGAAGTACTGTAAAAACCATTCCTTTATGCAATGCAGCCTACAGATTATAAGACTCAAGAGACAAGGCATGGATTGAGTGCATTACTACACAATGGACATATGTCAGTTTGGTTTTTATCACTGTCAAACAAGCACTGGGAAAGAGTCGTAAGAAAAATATTTATAGCAATAAATCCCATCTTAACATGATAACATTCAGACTGAACACTAAAGGAACTAGAGGTATGTAGAATACAAAGTGACTCAGGTATTCCAGGTAACCTGTGACATATTGTAGAGTAATTATACTAATATTTCTGGCTGGCTCATAGAAGTCGCTGGAGAAACTGCACTTCACAAGTTCTGGATAAGAAACCCGAAACCTTTGGGCTGGCTGCACTTTAACCTTAGTGCAGTAAGTAAGTATAGACAACTTTTCTTACCATTAGTGACAAGATCTATGCCAGTAAACATCTTCCAGAATGTAAAGAGCACAAATTGTAACTGCTTTCATAAGTCGTATAACAAGGTATGCACTGTTCTCCGGTCTCACATAATCACAGAAATATCCTCACTGCAGTAGTTTGCCTCCCTCTGGATTTTTTCCCCTTTACACGCTTATGCTGACAGTTTGCTTTGCTTTACTTTACTCACTGATGTGGTGAAAATTTGTAACCCTC
Organism: Phaethon aethereus; assembly: GCF_964289735.1. NCBI lineage: Eukaryota > Metazoa > Chordata > Aves > Phaethontiformes > Phaethontidae > Phaethon > Phaethon aethereus. The sequence goes on along the minus strand of NC_138575.1, from coordinate 176,096,551 downwards.
TTGATGACTGGCATGGTTACAGAGCACATCTCTTTCAACAGGTTCCTTTGTCCTGGCGGAAGTACAATGCCTCTGATTCATAGGCTGCAGGATAGTGGTGGTGAAATCACTGGAGCTTACTGTCCCTTGGCACTGGGGACCAAACTGAGAGCTGGTGTAAACTGGGAATTACCATGGAGGGCAGAGTACCATCCCTGAATTTGGCTTTTGAGGTTCAGTTTCTTTGTCACTATTTTCCTCTTTCCTCGCATTTCAGAAACTGAGAGGAACCCAAGTGTTTCCATATCACACCGTATAATTTAACAGAAGACTAATATTTTGTCTGGCAGCCTTTGTAGCTTGTATAGATGATTTCTTACACCAACCTTCCCCTTCCTTTCTCCCTCCCTCTCCTGTCCCTCTAAGTGTGATGTTTTGAAAAGCAAAGCTATTTGACTACAGAGTCCTTCCTAGCATTTAATAAATTACGCATGGGTTAATATGGCAAATGACTTCAGTATACGCTTCTCCTTTTCAGTTTGCTTTACCAAAGTCTGTTTTACCAAGAACACATTCATTTGAATTGAGTGAAAGCGTTCCATCGGGGCTGACTCTTAATGAAAAGGGTTTTTTTAAGAGTATTTTCAGGGTGGAGAGTAGAGAAAGAGGGGAAAAGACTATTTTGGCACTAAAATGCAAAAAATGCAAAGGTATTTTGACTTAATAATGGATATTTTCCAAATCAAAAATCTTCAGTATATCTCAAGATGACTGCGTTGGTATCTCACAGAAATCTGTTTGTGCCCTAGTTCTCCTCTCCAAGTGTGTTGCTTGGACTACATTTCCCATCATTCACAATAGCCAGGAGGCCCATGAGGCAGTTCAGCAAGAAAGACACAGCACTGGGCAAGTAACATTCTCCATGGAGTTCAGAGAAACACTCCGGTTACAGTTCCTATGAGGAACCTTGATACCTTTTCCATACAGAAAATGGTACTTTCCAGACAAAGTTTTTTGCGGTTTGGAAACAAAACTCTGCTTTTGCAATGGTCCTTATAAAAGCAATGATAGTGATAATAATAATGATAAAAATATTTTCATGGGAAAAGAAATCCCACCTTCTGATTAGTTCTACTATTCCTGTATTTGTGAATCTTTTCTCATGGAGAAAAAATTCAAAGAAAAGGTGAGTCTGACATGAGCAATGAAGAATCCAGAAACATACACTGGGGGCCTGTTTTTAGCAATTCCTTTCATCAGTGATCTCAGCTTCCATCCCAGATGAAATTAGGCTTCTGGAATACCCACTTAATATCCTTTCTCAGGCATAGTCATTCAATTTTGCATTAAAAATATGGAATGATTGCAGCTTGCTGCCCATACAATTTTTTCCTGCCATACAGGAAAAATCTTTGCTTGTACTGCCATCTTTTTGGCTATAAAATGAAATTTAAATAATGCTGCCATGTTCCTCTTGACTGAGTGAAGTGTAACTATTGATCAAAGCTTCCATCAGCTTAAAATACCAGAAATTGAAAATGGTGCTGCCAAAAAGATGGGTATTTAATATGCTGCTCAGTACTTCCCTGTGTTTCTCCTTTGTGTTTATCAGTGCATTAATTTTTCCTTGTTGCACCAGCATAGTTTTATTATTTAAGCAAATTATCATGGCTGAGGTAAGTAACACAATTATTCTTTGTTAGCTGGCACATCACCATTCCTTTCATGTCTTCAAGAGTCAGCTATGAATTATAAGGATGTAATGTCCCTGATGGATTTAGTGGTGACATCATAAATCCTCACTCTGATGAAGACACTAATATGTGCTGTTGCCAGTAATTTGCTGACACCACTGATAGTTAAGGGCACAAATAAAGATGTCTGTCTTGGCATAGTACCATGGAAGCCAAAGCTACTGTGAAAGAAAACACCAGCCAGGTGAATTTCAACTCCTTTGGAAACACATCTGTTAAATGGGGAACAATACACCTACATAATGAACGATGCTTTTCTGTGCTCATAACATGCTTTGAAAAACACGGTCGGTTGAACATAAAAAGAAAAAAATATGTATTTGAGGGATCTGGCAACAGTTTGTTAATTATTTCAGCTTAGCTAAAGCAGTTCTGGAGTAGCTTGGGGGTCACCATGGCATATGCATGTGGCTGGATTGGACCAAGCACAAAAAAGGACCCTGTTGAACTAGTCGCATGTATGAGCTTCCTTCCTAACCCCTTCTCCAGTGAGGAGTCACGCCTGGCCTCCTCTGGCCCCAGATCCTCATTTAGTTCTGCTGCCACACTCCATAACTGCAACCCAGTCAGGTCAGCATGCCCACATGGGCTTTGGGGGCAAACTTTGGGGGCACTCCCATGTGAAATGGTGACCTACTCCTAAACCAACAGAGAGAGTCACGGTGGGACTGAAGCCTGGTTTGCAGTGAGATTCATTGGCACAGATGAGTTTCTGGGTATCTGTTTGTGTAATAAACCAAAATACCAGCCTGGAACAATCTGCAGGCCACAGAGGAGGTTTGGCCACATCTTGTCAACATGATGTTGCCAACATGTCAATATTGTACGAGAATACTGATCCACCCCTTCACTCTACCCATCATCCTGCCTAAGCTTTCAAAAAAAAAATTTAATTCACAGCACACATTAATAAAACAGTGGTTGGCCTCTAAGCAGATTCCTTTAAACATACCCTAAAAAACAGGGTCCCCTTGTGCTGCCTCCCTGCACCACCATTTCTCAGGAGACCTTTGCTCCAGAACCTTGCAACCTCTCTTAATCTTTTTTTAGGTAGATTTAACAGGTCTCGCATTTCTCCCCACCCACCTCTTGATGCTCAGTTCTTCCTTTCCTCTAATAAGATCTGACTCAGGTGCCTTAAGGTGGCACATGCTGAATCCCACACCACCACCGGGAAGCAGAAGATCCCAGATTTTGCTTCAGGACTACATGTGGCTCTTGGTCAGCAATATGAAAACGTTTTCTGTAATAAAGTACATTAGGATACTAATTACACAGGTTAGTCCAAGCCTTCGGGTAGCATTACCAATACCATTATAAAAAGCTTCATGTTAGGGTTCAAACTTTGGCTTAAAAACAGTAAAACTGTAGAAATCTGCTCCTTCTCTTTGTCTTCCCTGTTCTTGGACAATTTCCTCTTTTAAATTTCCTCTGCGTCCCTGAGAATGACCATTTCCTGCCCCCAGCTCAAATGGGCGCTGCGACTCACAATGCCACGTGACTCCAGAAGATGTGGCTTTGAATGAAAGCCAAAATATCTGTCTTCTGCTGTGCAAAATGTAGATGCTATTCAAACGCCGCGTATAAAATACACTTTATAGTATCTTGACAATGAATATGTTTGTGCATTGTATCAAGCAGTGCTTGGCTTCCTTATGCCATATGGTGCAGTTTTAATAGTACCGATTTTCATCTAATTTACCTGAAAGCTTTCAAGCCTTCTGCTTGTGTAAAGTACCTGAGATGACGACCTACAGCTCAATCCAGATTGTACCTGTTTTAAGCACTCCGCATGAATTTCTATCCAATTTCTATCTATTCCAAGCTTGCTGGGACCTGTCAGTGTTTCTACTTTGTTCTTTGCTGGCAAAGCATTGATATGACATTTGTAAACGTTGCCAGATGAATCGGTGGCCTGGGTTTGGTACATAATTCAGAACTTCAGTTTTTCAAGCCCTCTGAAGCAGCAGCCAGCATTGGAGCCAAGGTTTAATATCATTAGTGTATTAATTTATGTCAGTGGTTGAGTCCTTTTTTTTTTTTTTTAACCGCACTTCACAGAAAATCTCCTACCACCAGCAATTGATCAAATATGACAAGCTCCCTCTTGGCTATCGCCCGTGATACTGGCTACTTAACTCCTGTATTCCTTCCCAGAATGGAAACTGTGGCTTTTAGTGAAATAAAGGAGCTTCTGTTTCTCTACCACCGTCAGGAATGGAAATTTAGTGCAATCTTTTCATCAACTTGAAATGCCAGATCAGATTAAAAGCCCTGATGCCAAGAAGAGGGCATCTGATACACTGCTTTGATCTGTGGTTCTTCATGCTCTTCAGTCCACCACTTGGTAGGAGCACCTCAACCTTCCTGTTACTCCCCTCATCAGAGCAGTGCTAAAGTGTCAAATCATTAACAGAGACTGAGGTCTTGCGGAAATAGTAGCCCCACTAGGGCAAATTGAAGCCTGCTATAGGGCTTCCAGCCTAAGAGTGTTACCTGAGGGAGGAAAGAACACTGGTGGAGACATAAACTGAAACTCACGGGGTGCATGCAGACCGTGTGGCCACATAAATTGGACATTGTGACCTCTGTTGGGGAGAGTGAATGGCTTTCAGGTCAGCTCAGGTCCTGCTATCCACCAGACCTGGACTTTTCAATGGGGTGTAGTAGTTACACCATATGCACTCGTCATACTAGCCAGGCTAATTAACGTTGGCATTACTCTCCACAGGCTGTAGAAGCAACCAGAATCTGGCGGCCCCAGAGGGCAGTGCCTCTGAATTACTCACTGATCTCTTGATCTTGGACATCTTAAAGGTTGTGATAACTAAACTGGATGCAAATAACAGAGACCATCATGGCTGGCAGCCTGAGGAATCAAGCACCATCCCACTTGGACGTGGTTTCATTACTAAACCTTCACTGCATTTCATACGCACATGGAGTGCCTGGTATGGAGTGTGTTGTTGTCATAATGAAATCATGGGGAATCAGATGGAAAAATGTGTGTTTGAGCTCTTAAAGCTAGACTTGTAGACCACAAAACAGACTTCACAAGTAGAGGTCAAGGTGGCACCAATTAAGACAAGATTATATTTAATGGGGAGTCACCTGGATTGAATTAAATATATTTTCTTGGACCTAGCAGGCTGGAATCAGGATAAACAAACTGCTCCAGAATTCCTAGGTGACCTTCTAATAATTATGACCAAATTTGAGTTTCAAGTCTTCAGAGCCCCCAAATTATCTTTTATATAAGAACACACATTGCTACTCGGGAGGTCTGTTTGTTGTGATGAACAGAGCATAAAATAAATCCCTCGCACACAATACTGCAGGTGGAGCCTGCAAAGCAGTTTCTCCGACCATAGAGTTAATGGGCCTCCAGTGTAAAACACATTTTTGTAACTCCCTTTCTTCAGACCTTCTTTTGTTGTGAGAAACACAATGCCAAAAGAACTTAATGGCTTTGTTTTCCAGTCCATAAACTGCTGACATGTCACTGGTGTTGTGGTTAAGCATACATGGTAAGTCCACCAGAGTTCAAGCTCATGCTACAGTCAAGCACTGGGGCCACCCCTTTTCTTTTTGCTGCAAGCTTTGTTGTTGTTGCACATTTAAAATATGAAACTGTACCTCTGCAAGGAAACACAGAATAAAAACATGATACATACACTTCTGAGTCTTGCAGGTTCAATCTGTGGCATCTTTGCTCCTTATGCAGACAGGGTGCCCAGGAGAGGAACAGAAACTTGTACAATTAGGCTGAATCTAATTCCTGTTTGTTTGCCAGTCTTGGGCTGTATAATCTACTCATTCACATTAAGATGAGTGTTGGTCAACCATTTTTCACTACAAGCGAGTTTTTTCTGAAAAGGTGTTGGTTCACTGAGCTCCACTTACTCATCCAAGACATTTCAATACGTACTTAATGAGCTCATGAAGGTTTTCAGATCCCTAATGGGTATCAATTATTTGGACCCTATGAAACCCTGGCAGCTTCTTAGTGAACACACACTCTTGTCAACTTTCACCGTTTTCTGTTAGCAGTGAAAACAAGAAAAGCTGGGTACCTCCAGGCAGACGCAGAGGCGGCTTCCTTAAAGCTCACCAAAAATGTCTAAAACTCATGGTTTGAGTTAAAACTGGACTAGAATGTAATTTCAAATAAGAAAACATTCCTTGTGGGCCTAAAGTCATTTCATACAGGTTTTTCAAGAGTTAGCTCAACTTCCAATCTCTTAATAAACTTAAAACTCCTGTGATAAAGAAATAAATGTCACGCTCACAGTATTTGCTTCCCTTGATGTTGATTTGAACATTTAAGCCCATGGCTCATGGTCTTGCCCACTAGGATTAGAAATGCTGTTTTTATAGTACAAAAGAATGGGAAGACCTAGATTTTCACATGGGATACAATATGCTTGGTCTTTCTCTAATAAATAAAGTTGGAGATAAATCTGGTACAATTAACACTTCAGATAAGATTGTACAAGTTTTCAAAATGTATCTTTCTGTATTTGTTATTTTGAATCTTGGGGTTAAGGAACCATATTTTAAAAGAGGAGAAATACACCAGCATCAATAATTCTTACAAAGCTTGCAAAGGCATTTCTAAAAATATTTAAGTGGGATGTACAGATAAAGGTATAATGAAGGTATAGATGTTTATGTTTGGCACCATCTGATTCAGTGTTTCACAGCCTAATTATTGCCAAATCTTAGTGCTGCCACCATCCCCTTTCCCCATAACCCTGACCCCTATATATATTTTATATATATATTTTTTATATATACATATATATATATATATATAAAATCATACTTCACCCTCATCTCAGCCCCCGGGTTAGGGATATTGCCCTGTGTCCTTTCATCCCTTTTCCTGACTTCACATCCCACTCCTGCCTTAGTCCTTGGTTCATGCTACAGGGGCCTTTCCACCACTTCATACTGCCATTACCTCTTTCTTTCCCCCTCCCCAGCCCCACCATCCTCTGCTAGGTAGGAATCAAAGACAACAACCTAAAATAGACCCAGCTGAATCTCTATCACACTGGGCCTCCACAAAGGCAGAAAACCTGTCTGCTTGGGCTAATGAGTGCGGTGTGAAGCTTGCCTCCCTAGGCAGGAACCGGTGACTTGTATTATCTGGTGGTGCTTTTTGTGGTTGTGAGTAATGCAGCCGCTTGCAAAACGATGCTGAGAAACCCCAAGTTCTGCATCCTGTGCTCCTCCCACATATAAAAGCACCGGCTTAGACTCTAACTACTATATTATTATCAGTATAACTAAATATATTACATGAGAGTTATTAAATACTTCACATCCAGGTCCTTTGTGAACTTCAATTATGCTTACAGTGTCCCACGAAGATGCCACTGCAGTCAGCATAGTATGTGTACTCCTAAGGTAAGACACGTGTTAGACATTATGCACAGGGAACAAGATGTGTTTGATGGCTCTTGGCTTCGGCATGAAGTGAGCCAAATGACTCCAAATCTGCTACTTTACATAAATTGACTCCGGAAGACAAACATCAGATTCTCTCCGGAAGACAAACATCAGATTCTGAGGCAGATTTGGGACGAGGACTTCTGTTATGAGTGACAGGAGACTCCCTGGGGATGTCTAGGATGAGGAATCAGCGATTCACATTTTAGAGGAGATTCACCACAATCGCCACAATTGAGAGCTCACCACAACGTCACGGTTTCTGTCTGTGCCGCCTCCGGCCACTCACACTCATCGTTTCTGCTAAACGGGTGGAATGACCAGTCCTTCAGCAGTGAACCGGGTGGTAAACCCGCTGCTCTCTCCGGTGGGAGTGCCCGGGGGACCCCGAAGCCATTGCTCCCGCAGGAGAAGGGCCATCCTGGGCTGCAGGCAGCCTTTCCGCCCGGCACCGTTGCGCAGCGGAGCGGGCACCGGCAGCGCAGGGAGCCCGGCCGCCTCCACCGCCCTCCCACGCCATCCCCACAGGCTCCGTGCCCTGCTGCCTCACCTTGGAGCGTCCACTGCCTTCCTGCTCTTGCAGCTATAAACCCGGGCCGGCAGTGGAGCGCAGCAGAGCCCAGCCTCTGTCCCAGACCCTCTGAATGCAAGAAAACACGCGGAAAATAATCTGTATCACACGGGGACACTCCCACACGGGGCCCAAAAGGGCTCCATGTGTTATGCAGCGCGGACATGGCCAGCCTATTAACGGGGCTGGCACCAAATGGTGTGGACATTCACCCCATGCCTTCGGGACCAGGGGCTGCACCCCAGCCCTGCTGCACTGAGCTGCAGAGACAGTCTTTCAATCTACCAGCAGCAGCCCCAAAATAGAAAAGAAATAACAAAGGGAAAAAAAAAAAAGGTTTAATATATTTATTCAGCCCTTCCTGCCTCCTACAGCAAGGTGTCACCTCTACTGTGTCTATCTACTGGGTATCATCACCACCGTGCGTTAGGGCCGGTGACTTAACTTTTGGTCTCTGCTGCTCTGAGCTGAATTCAAGCTCAACATTGCTGGCAATGACATCCCTACTTCCTACCAACAACCTTCCTGCTAGGATAGTCAAGGAAAATATTTTGAGCCCTGAAACCTCCTTAAAGTTTATGGGTACCCGGCCATCAATGTGAATCAAACTAAAGCTGACAGTCCCAAAGGGCCACATTAGCGGCCACAAAAAAACATGAATGTAGCACTTCTGTCCCACACTTGGCAGGTTATTCATTTATTTTAATTTGCAGTAACCATGACTGAGTTACATTCATCTTCCCAGATGTTGTTAGTGATGAAAGCTCAAGGAATAAGCCTTTTCTGCTGTTGATGTACTGTGTGCCAAACCTCATCTTGAGCCCCTGGCTCCCGCTGTACTTTTCTTGTGTCTGTACTGCTGCTTTGTGATAAATGAAACTTGCAGAATCACACGTACCGTGGTACAGGAACAAGCATCTTGTCTGGGGAGTGGTCAGTGCCGGAGGCTAGAAACTTGGGTTGTGTGTACATCTGCGGAGGCTCATGTAATAACTACAGCAAAGTTATTATAACTAAAGCAAAGGTGCTGAGGCTTTGATAACAAATGTCAAACAAAATGGGAAACAAAGCAAGGCTGAGGAAGGAAAAGGACCCCGTCCCCGTGTTCTCCTCCCCCCGCCTCGTCACAGCCAGCCGCTTTTCTGCCTTTGTTTTATTTGCTCTAAAAGCCTTTGCAGTCTTCCCTTCTTGGCACATTCGGAGAGTCCTGGGAAGCTCAGAGTTTACTCTCAGTTACACTGAAAAGCCCCAGATGGTATAAATGTTCGTTTGTAAATAACTGAATAATCAGAACCGAAAAGCTCTGCAGAAACCCTCTACGAGCCCTTTCTAATTTTTTACAGAACGCCTCAGAAACGGGTTGCATGCTTCACCATCCGTCTGAAACAGCCATGTTACCAGTTTGTGTGTACAGAGATCATCTTCATTTCAGCTAATCCCAGGTTTTTGAGTGCCATGAAGCTCCTTCCCCACGTGGTGACCCTCCTTGGCAGCAGGGACATACTAGACCTCCTCTTGCCGGAGGAGGCAAAGCTGCCAGGCTCCCAACCAAGGAGCTTCCTCCTCGTGGCCTTTTGGTACTAATATCGTAAAACAAAGGTCTTCAGAAGTGCTACGCAGCTTTTGTGTAGCTATGTGGGTGCCTGGCTCCTAAGATACTCCCAGCAATGCTGCTGGTGCCCACAGGCATGAATTTGTAGAGGTGCCCCAGCTACCTTTAGAAGGAGCTAGTCAGTACATACATGCATACATACATACAGTGCATGCACGCCTGTGTGCGTGTGTATATATGTACATACCAATATATGTACTTGCACGCCTATACGTGCTACCAGTCAGACCTCTGACATCAAAGCAGATGTAGCCAGTATTTAAGAACAAACGAGGAATTATCTGCTGGACAAAGCGATAGCTGGGGAACAGTTGCACCCCGCTTCCCGCAGCAGCCAGCCCTCCTTTTTGGCGGCTCCGACACGGTTCCGCCGGGCTGCCGAGGCAGGAGAGGAAGCTGTTTCCCAGGAAATCCGCCCTGTTGTCCCAGCCTCGGCCGCACGCAGATGGGCTCCGTGCCATCCCAGCGATGAAGCAATTTTGGTGTGCTCCTCTCCCCAGTCCGCCGGTCCCTCGGACGTGGCGAGGCGTGGTTGCATCAGCCAGGGCCGGGTTCACCTTTGCTGAAATGGAATGGCAGGGCAGGGTGGCCACGCTCCACCAGGTGGAAAGGGTTGAGATCTTTCCGCATGAAAATTGGACCCAGAGTGTCAGCTAAGGTGCTACAACGGCTATTTTATTTATGCCATTTGTAGTAGTTTCGTTATATATACATTAAGTTTCAGTGTGAGTGTATTTAACTATACTTCTTTTCCAGCCAGAGACTGCTGGACGGAGACAGAAATCCCCTTTCCAGAGCTGCAGGCTTCCTTGTTTTCATTCAGCACCCAGCGACGGCGTTCAGCCATCAGCGGTGCCGCGTACGCTACGCCACATGTGTCACATTTACGATCCCGTTGATCACAAGAGAGGGAAATTGAATAACTCCTTACAGACTGCATACCAGAGCCTCTTCACGGCATCACATTAATAAGAAACACAGAGTGGAGCCCATAACAAATGTTACAAGGGGAAATGCCTTCGACTGATAAGGAGCCGAGCGGATGACAAATCACAAAAGCCTCCAGTGAACCCCTCAGGAGCAGATAACCTTGAGACGTACCTGTATATAAAGATTAAACAGCAACCCGAGCTCAGCAGAGATTTATAGAGCTTTGCAAGAGTCTTGGTTTCACTGTTTGCTTTTGTAGTCGTTTCTGGATTTTATTGTTAGTTTCTGTTTGTTAATATTCTGTACGGGCCCAAAAATACAGGCGTAGAGAAAAAAAAAAAAGAATTTATTTGAAATATATTACAAGGAGATTTTATAGATCAATATCCCCAGCAAATGAGAAAGACAACCAGGAAAGGGCACAGTACACCTGTGAGCAAGGTTGTGCAAAGATATAAACAAAAACATGAAGGATAAAATGAATTGACGTGTTTGAGCTTACTGGCTAAATCTGGTTATTCACTCCTCCGTAAGTGGCAAGTCCTAGTTATTATGAGCTGTGTATTTTTGGTAAGACAAATACGTGAGGCAGTAAATGCCTTTGTGAGTAAGTTTCAGCAGGAAGGGCAGTGGCTACTGCTGCTATTAGAGGCCTCTCGGGGAAAATACACATGGGTAAAAAAATGTGGCCACTCACGGACTGGGTTGAGACCCGAAGCAGGGAGGCCGTTCTGCCTAATGGCTGAAGCAAGACAGTAGGGATCTGAAACTGCTCTGAACCTCAGAAAACATTTTTCACTTTGAGGGTGACCAAACCCTGGCACAGGTTGCTCAGGGAGGCTGTGGGGTCTCCATCCTTGGAGATATTCAAAAGCCATCTGGACATGGTCCTGGGCAACTGGCCCTAGGTGACCCTGCTTGAGCAGGCGGGTTGGACTACATGACCTCCAGAGGTCCCCTCCAACCTCAACCATTCTGTGATTCTGACATTTCTTGCTCAACTACTAAGTCACTCCAGTTTCAGACCATTGCCTTTGCCTCTTTGTCTCTTAAAAGGGTACAACTTTCTAATTTTCAAGGATGGGAGAGTTGGTAAGGGACACGTTTCCACAGTGTGCACCACAGGCATTGCTGAAGATGCCGATTACATCCAGAAGCAGGCTGCCCCACAGGGCTGCCTCCTCTTTGGAAAGGACAAATACTCATCGACCACCAAAATTTGGCTCCCTTAGCCTTGCCTTTTCAACTCCCAAGCAAAACCGGGTCACAGTGCAGCAGGCCGGGGTACAGAGAGCAGGTCTTTCAGCCAAATCTCCCGTATGGGTGTGCTTCCCTATTGCAGGCTGGCGAGGAGGAATAGCATCGTAAACGCATGGGTGAAAGTCTGCACCTCCAGAGCTCCAGCTTCAAGGACTATGCTGATGAGATGATTGTTTTCTGCACGTAGAGGGGGGACCGTGCTTATCTGATCCAGCAACTCAACGTGCAAAGTTGAAGGTGGTTACCAGCGGCCGCTCCTCATCACGCTCGGAGAGGGGCAGACGTGCCCCGCAGGGTGTACGAAACACCACGCACCAACTTTCCACTCCAAACAGATCGTTCAATAACAAAGGGGAAAAAAGGGGAGGGGGGAGGGATTAGGTGACAATTGAGCTGTTGTTTGTGCAAGTGGAATAACTTTTCAGGAACAGAACATGGGTCAGGGCAGTGGATGTTGTGGGCGTTTGCTGGAGAAGTCAGACTAAACAGGCAGTGATGTGTTTTATACTTATGGTACTGTTGGGAGAAAAAACGGTATTAAACACACGCGGGACACTGAGGAAGAACAAACAACTTATTGTGTGGAAAGCAAAAGTACTTTGGAAAGGCCAGTAGGACTATCTGATTTTTAAATTCATGAGCGGTTCAAGAGATTCAAGATCTGTTCTAGCACAGCTTTGGTTTAGACACATCTCTTGATAAGGCTCAGAGGTCTCCAAGCCATATCACTTTGTTTACTTGTTTCTCTGCCTGTAACCATGTAACACTGTTTTTTTATTAGATAAATGATCGTATCGGTTAAAAGCAAGCAGATGGAAACGCAAGGGAAAGGGAAAATTCACATTTAAGGAGAAATTTGACCAGTAAGAGCAAAGTGCAGCTCCAAGCCTCCGACTTGATATCCACAGCTGACCTGGACTGGCTCAAACACAAAGGAAGCTTCTTTGTGGAATGGTCAGACACAAGGGAGAAGCCTATGGACCTCGAAATGTCCCTAGGAGCAACCACAAATACCAACCCTCTTCAAGCGGGCATGGAGCTGATGTTTCCGGCGCGCCATTGCCCTCCTTCAGTAGCTGCTCCTTTTCTTCACGGGCACACAGAGAACGAAGCCCCTCTCGGCCGCACCTCACGCATGCGGCACATTAACTGTGCCAGCTTCCCTGCGCAGAGGGAAAGGAGAGGGAAAGAAGCAGAGAGGGACAGACACCCGGCTCCATTTTAAAGTACTTGGGGGAACTCAGATCCTATAGTAACGCAAAACATTTTTATATCATCCCAGGATGTTTTCCTTTATACTGCTGAGTGCTATTTTATTTGTTCCAGCTTTGCCACAGATGCACAAACACTGTGAAAGGAGAAAGAACGACTAATCTGTATGATGGCTTCTAAAAAATCAGAAAAGCAAGTAAAATCCATTTCTTAAGTGAACATTCCATTAAAAAAATCACTATATGTTTGTAGAAAAGATTTTTTGACAAAGGTTTAATTTAAAAAAGTTAATAACTGGGTATTCCAGAAGGTTTGAGTCATCCACAGTAATAATTAGGGGTTTTGTTCCATACAAAAAGCTTTATTTAACCTTCATGCCTCCATTCAGATAATTATACAAATGCATACATTTAAAGGTTTAAACTCTATTTCAATTCACAGCTCAATTCATAGGAAAGTTGAATACAGAAAAGCAATGCACCAACAAAATATGTCTGAGACACCATTAGAAACGATAACACTTGTTCATTTAAATCTTTGAGAATAGAGTGGAGTAATCATCCTCTGACAGAATTTCATTAGGGGACTCCCTTTACATTATCATAGGGCAAAAATCACCATTTTACAGTAAGAGGAAAAAAAGCTCTGCGTATATTTACAATACATACACTATACATAAATACAAGAACAACACTTACATAATATTAATAAACTTATAACATAGGTGTTGCCTAAACACTACATAGTATATAAATGCAGAGGAAACTATTGGGAAATTAGATCTTCAGATGTTTACTTTTATTTTTGAAGAAAAGAAATTTTTGTATTTAAAAGCTTTTGAAAATAATGCAAAAGAAAAACTTAAGAAACTAATATGTTTGCTTGCTAGCACTGATTTTTTTTTTTCCTTTTAAGTGTAGGACCTCTATTGACACTATTATCTCCATGGGGTTACCAAGAATGACCCTCCCTTTTGCATCTTGTGTAGGAAAAAGATTGAGGTGCCGTACATACTGATTCCATTGCTGTGAAGCTTCAGTCCCAAATTAATCACTTTGTAAACTAAGGGATGTTTTTGTATTTTTACACAGGAGGATCAAATGAACGCTCATTGGTATATACAACGATAACAACTTGGTCAGAGGGAACGATTTGAGGCCAAATGCAACCCCATCCTCAGGATTTCATTCAACTAATGCCATAGGGGAATTTGCTTCTTCCATAAGTGACTTGGCTAAAAATGATATTTTTCATTATTGTTGTTTCTTCCTAAACACAGCTGAAAGAACTTTCCAATTTAATGGTATTTTTGACCCCACATGTTGATAGCAGTGTCCAAATCTCTCTTTCACTTGAAGTGTATGAATGTGTGTGTGGGTTGAAGGTCTTAAGGCTGATGGTGCATGAAACTTAAGTAATTCATTACTATCTCTGGGTATATTCTATTGCAAGTGCAAATGGGAGACAGAACTTTTTAGGGACAGGCAGCAGGTCAAGAGAGCATACTATGTAGGTGTTCGGAGAACTTACATTACCAAGGAAGCAATGCATAGGACAATAAGGAAAGAAATAAACTGTGGTTTGTTTTAATGAGAAATAAGATACAAATGTAGCAGTGAAAAATAGTTTGAAACCAGAAATGACAACATGAGCTCTGAATTTGTAAGAAAGATTAGCTCAGCCGTGAAGATAATGGCTCAAACTCTTTCCAAGACAGTTTCTCTTTACATCTAGAAAGGCAGGGATGGGGAGAAAAGCAGTATCTGAACCTATTTCTGTATTTCATGCTTCATGCTTATGACAATCCATCAAAGCCATCACCTGTGGTCCCCTACCAGACGCTGAACTATTGTTTTTTAAATGCAGAGATCACAGCATGGAGCAAGGTTTAGCAAGTCAGTGTGTGAACCACCATTCACCTCTTCTTTTATAACTGACAGCATCTTGGCACACTGAAACTTTTGAGACTGAACTGGGGAAGATGGTGCAGGTCACACATACGGACAACAGGACCTCAAATATTTTTTTCTACTCTTATTCCTGTAATAGCTAAAATTCACATGCCTAGTTCTGCTTCTCTGGAGGACTGTACTGAATAATCTAAAAATTACTACAAGGGCAACTCAGTTTATTTCATAATTTTAAAGTCAGTAAGCACAAGCTGCTACAGAAGTATGCTGGCAAATCAGTAAAATGGAGAAAAAAACAACTCCGTGTTTTTCAGAACGAAGGAAAAAAAGCCTGGCTCATTTTGGGATGGTGAAGACAAGGTGCCCTTTCCTCCGCAAGAACTAACACACATAAGGCTGGACTCAGCCAAACCTCCCAACACTGCAAGATTCTAAGGGGGCCTCCGTGTAGTGTTGCTGCTCCGGAGCAAAGAACCAAACCCTCCCCTCCAACAATGGCTCAGGTACGAGGTAAGAACCTAATGTTTCCTTTGTCCTTGTGATGAGACATTCCCTGGTGCCCTCCTAAAATCCCCAGCATGAACTGTGTTCTTTCATCTGCTTCATATCTGGAGATTAAGCTCAGGATGAGAGAGTAAGTACGTGCCTGTTCTGATGGGATTACTTCCACCAGTGGCTAACATTTAAAAATCAGTTGTTACTGAACTAGTGGTCTTGTCACATGATTAACCAACGTGCATAAACATCCAGTTTTTACATGTGAGTCCATGTGCCTTTTTTTTGCACCTGCACTCTCTTCTGTATGTGAGCATCTCTGTGCACGCTCAGTCCTGCCTCAGTGAATAAAACCCGAACACCCATGCTCCCACTCCAGCAGCCACCCACCGATGGCAGCAAAAGTCTAGGCAAAATGTGGAATTTTTCAAATACAAAATTCTGCCTGGATAAATGACAGGTACAAATTTAGAGGATGGAAAGCAATCTTCCTTGGCAAAGGTATTAGATCAACCACTTACATTTTGATCTCCAATAAATTAATTTTTAGAAACAGAAGCAGCATGAGGAATGGCATTACACTGCTATTTTAAGAATCCATTAGCAGCAGTTTTGGTTTTTTTTTTACAGAAACCTACCGATTAAAAAAAAATAAGAATTGAGAAGAGTGGAAGAGTCACAGCTGGCCATTTTCTTGTAAGATCAATTAGTCTATTGATGCAAATGTTTAGGCCACTCAATATAAAAATCTCCTTACTCCGTTTTAGGAATATCGACTTCTTGTTTGCTATTCAAACAATTTCTAGACTGACAGTCCCCACTTTTTCACTCATTTGTCCCCAAAAGAAAGTGATATATTTTGTCCACTCCTGAAGTCAACCAGTTCTAAGATTATATTAGATATCATGAGCATTACATGATGAATAGCAAGGAGACACAAAGTGAACCCTGTGTTTCCAGAGTTCGATGCAGAGGATTTTTCAAGAGAATCCCCATTCTACCATATACCCTAAAAAAGCTCCATTGGGCTTATTGCTGTTTTTTGGATTATTTCTCTAGAGAATACCCTGGATACATGGGCACACGAGACGTAAATTAGGAAGAAATCCCCTAAAACACTGCTTGACAATGAATGACCTCCATTCACACCTACTGAGAATCGATAGGGATATGAGTCATTTGTAAACTAAGATGCATTTTCTTCTTCCAAGTATATGACAGATGTTATCTAAGAAAATAACTAAAACCTCTAACACAGTATCTCAGCATGTGAAAATATAAATGGCACTTTGTGTTTGTTTCTGTGCTGCATTATTGTTCTTGGAGTAAAATTTCATTTTCACCTTATTATTAACAGAATCCCGTAAGTTATTGCTGTGTAAAAGTATAGGAACATCCCATCAGTTCTAATTACAGGCACTTTCAGTTTCTGTTTCATCTTTTAAAATAGATTTTAGGCTACCTTGCTGAAGTGTATGTGCATTTTAAATGTCACAACTGTCCTGCTACAATTGATTTTGCGGACATGCTACTGCACCTAGAAGACTAAACTCTCCTTGAATCAGCAAAGAGCGGCTCACTGTAAAATGCGAGAAGGAAAAAAAAAAAACAAACCACCACAAAAAACCCAAAACCTTTTGGATGGTTTTAATTTTGATTAAGTGTTTTTTTCCTTTATTCAGTCAAAGACATTCTGAGTGTTGACTTATCTGACATTGAAGGACTCGGTATGACTTTGCTATATCACACAGGATCTGCGAAACAGTAAAGTGGCCACTCCATTTTGCAGAGAAAACATGCTCTGACAAAACAGAACAATTTACTTCTTATGTTTTGTGTTTAAGCTTTGCAAGGCATTATCTTAGCAGTTTTCATGATGAAAACCGAAGGATATTTAAAAATGTGCTTCATTTAACCTATTTACACCCCATGTAAAATTGTGAGTTTGAAAATACTCCTCCACTATCACATATATTACAGAATATTTAAACTGTTACCAGAATAGTAAAATACTTTCAAGGTACTTTGATTTCTAAAGATGCAGTATCCTTATAGTTACATTTTTGTACTAAAACCTGATTTACTGTGGAAATTGATCAGAATTTAAGCCTTTTCCAGGTACCAACGGGCATGACTTCATAAGCATACATTACACAGGAACTGTTATGCTACTGTGGAACTGTGAAATTATAACGATCTTTAAACTTCTTTGTGCACTCTCCAGTTATAAATCACAGGCAAAGGCATAATACAATAACATGAGCTGGCTTGTTAAGAAGGTAGTATTTTCTTTTACAGTGTTATTTCCAATTCTTCTTTCTCTGATTTTTTTTTTTTTTAATAAATTTGTTTATTACCTGCACATGGGTGGAGGCATGTGGAAGTGCTGGGGTTTATATGCACGAGTGTATGGATGAGCATGTGAGAGTAGGGTGGTTTTACTGAGCAACCTGAAGACTTGTCTGCTGTGGAAGATGCAGTTTCACACACTGACCTTTCCAAAACTAAGTTCAAACTAAAAAATAAGCAGGATATCAACAGTGAAACTTACTCCGATTTTGAGGTACCCACCTTCAATAAAGGAGAAAGAGATTTTTTCCATTAAACAGCATTTATTATCATAAGATAAAATTATAAATGGCAACTAGAATACATTTTCAATGTGGCTAATGGAAAATGAGACTTATGATCACTGTTACTCCCATTATTAAAGGGAAGAAAGGTTGTCCAGCTATTTGTCCATGCTCTGCACTGTGAGTTACCCCAAACATAACATCACTGATGTAATTTTCAACACTGTTAATTTTGTTATACATTACTCCAGCAAATAATCATATATACAAGTCAGTCTAAATCTATTTAATTAATTGTGTAAGCATGATAGAGAATAAGGAATACTGCATCTTCGTCCCCAAGTAAAAACTGCTGTTGCAATGAGCCAATTTTACAGTGCTGAATAAAACAGGTGCTCAAAAAATAATGACAATTTAAAATTTAAAAAGTTCTGTATCAAAGCTGCTTGCTCTTTACGTTTTCCTATAATGCTGGCTACTGAGATTTCCTGACAAGTCCATTCAGTCCTTTTGAAATCATATGAAATCTGACACTTTGTGGCATAGTTTCCCTTGTAAGCTGTAACGGGCATGGTGGATATTACCTATCCTTTACTCACACTTAAAAGTGCAAATCTCCCTCTTTCTGAAAGAATGGGACACTGTGTATTTGTATCTCCCAGCTGCTCAATTAAAACGGACCTACTGTGTTGTATCACGACGAGTACTGGTATTTCTGCATGCTACATATAATGTAAGCCTTCACCATGGTTATGAAATGTCATGGACCTGTGGTGGGATACCAGGATTTTTGAGGAACCTGCCCTGGAGCAATCGCCCTTGGTCTTCGCACAAGCACAGCAGCCTGGCAGGTCTGAACCGCAGCCACTGAGGGAAGGACTCCCTGAGCATCTGGGGGACATCAGCTCCACACCCAAACACCCTCCTCCCAGAGAGTAACTTCTCTTGAAATACTTCTGAAGGGGAAAACAAACCAGAAAACAACCTCACAGAGTATTTGGGGTCAAAGCCTGCAGGTGCTGGTACAAATAAGAAACTTGCCAAGAACCATACTGGGTGGACTACTACTGGTTGTGTAAGTTGCCTAGAGGTAACAGCAGCCTGAAAAGCCCTTACATGTGTGCTGGAAAGCTGGAGGATACACCTCCTGCCTGTGAAATAAGAAAATTCAGTGTACACTCCTTTACCTTTTGGCTTCATTCTGTTACCATTGACATGCCCTGTGCCTGTGTCCTTTGGTGTGAGTGCCGTTTTAACCCTGTATCACTTTGGAGTTCCTTGAATAAAACCAGACTCTTTCTGTTGCAAGTGTTTCTTATGCATAAAGTAATGGGCAACCAGCTGAAAGACCAGGGATTCACAGAGACCAACCTTGGCCTCGGGAGATGAGCCTCCCAAGGGTCTGTGGTACACATGCTTCTCCTTGGAGCAGTTCAGAGCTGAATGCTGACATTTAAGGCCTCTCAATTTGTCTCGGAGGAGTTTTTCTCTCTTCATTGACTACAGGGGAAGCCTAAAGAGGACATTGGTATCACTCCCCCAGTTATACCCTGCCTTTGTGAATACCATCAGAGACGATCTCTCTCACTGCTCCTCCTGTATGCTATCAGAATGGCTGTAGAGTTTCTGGTCAAATAAACTTAATTTTCTATGGGAGAAAAAAATCACAGATTCTGAAAGGAATTCTGTATGCCATCAGTTCTTCAACTGAATTACTGCTATTCAAGTAATTAGTTGGTAAAACGTTCTTGGGCAGGAAAATAATTTTATCAATTGACTTCTACCTGACCTGACTTTTTTCCCTAAATGCTGAGAATGACAGATCCACTTAAGGGGACGATATTGAAGTACATAGAAGACAGACCTCAGACGTAATCCATGAACCATCTCACGCACAACACTGACAACCAGTTTTTTAAACCAACAGCAGTAACGCTGCTGGTAAAGACCCAGTTCTGCTGCCCCACAATGCCTCACGGCCTATCCAGAAGCCCTGATCTGTCGCAGCCTTTTCACGCTTTGCATGGACGTTTAGCACCTCTGCTTCATTCCTGATTTGGAGACAGATACTAAAATGTTGCCGAATTTGGTGGAAGTTGATTACCGGTGCGGTCAATGGGAATTGATAGAGGCATGCTTCCCACAATGGTTGCGAATAATTTGTCTTGGGTTTCTCTGCTGACCACTTGGCAGAGGGGAGCCTAAGCTTTAACAGTATTCAAGTTCTTCTCTCAGAGAGCTGATAAACTACCCAGTACTGGGGAATTTTAAGAACGTATTTAAAGACAATCAAACTCTGGGGCCTGTGAGTGCTGTTATAAAGTATTATCCCAGTCATATTAATCCTCAATTAACTGTAATTGCTTTCAGTATCTGTATGGGTACTCTGTGCTGGTTTTTCTTAAAGATGACCTCGATTTCAGAATCCCCCCAACATTACCACGGTTACTTCAGGAATCTGAAATTAATTCAGACTGGTCAAACATTTAAAAATGAACAAGTGGCATCACAAGTTTAACCTGTGCAATTGCTGGAACCAAATATTCATAATTAAATGCATTGCAAAAGGCCTTTATGTATACATCTTTTATCTCTAAGCTATAAAAATCTCAACACTTAAAAAATCTTGCCAAGCCTCCTCTTTCTCAAATTTATCTGAATAGGCAGATCCTTGTAAGGAAAGAAAACAGAAAAACACTATTCCATTTCCATGAACAACTGATGACTAAGAGTTGCTCTCTTTCCTACATAACTCAATTAATACAAATTGGTTCACAATTATAGAGCTGTATGGGAATGATGAAGAATTTCCTTTTATTTAATCTGAAAAGGCTTGGATTGAAAATCCCAGCTGGGGCAGCCACTGGTACCCACATAAAGGGCCATTTATATCATATTAGACAGCTGGCAAAATCTTGTTATTCCCTGAATCCCAGGGAGAAACCTAATGTCTTGCAGAGCACCACTGCAGAACCATTTTGCCTTCCTACTTATGGTTCGTCCACTGACTCCTCAACAATCAGCTCTTTCCTTTATCTATCTTGCTTTCCAGATGCAAGTATTATGTTGAAGGAAATGAAAGTACTTAATTGTGGTACCTAGCAGGTCAGTGAAACCATCAGAAAGATTAACTTAAATGATCTTATGTGCTATTTCTGCATACCCCCACCTTCTGTTGGTGTGGAGTAAATTACTGTCTCGAGAGCCATTTTACTCATTATTGCTTCTTCTATGCAAGAGATGCAGCTGTTTCTTCTCTGTTTTGTTTTGTCAGTACATTCAATTCCATTTCATGAATGGCTACACCACTAACCTTGGTATCAGCAACTATAAGATCTGACTATTTCCTTGTGTTCAAACACTGGTCATGGGGAAGAGGATACCTGCATGAAAGAAAACTGCACTTTGAGAATGGGGTAGTAGTTTTTAAATGGGCTTTCTATACAAATCAGAAAACGGTTCTAAATAAGTCCATGGTAAAATACAGATACTTAATATTGTATTTTCAGCAGAGATGCTGCTGCCCCCTGTTTATTTTACAGACCCCAACAACAACAACAAAAGAAAAGGAAAAAAAAGACATAAAAGAAAAAGGTTAAATGGCTGGTGTCCTCTAGGGCATGATGACAAATTGTGGTACACTATTAAAATGCCACCATTGTTATTGCAAGTCTGCTCAAGCGACCCTTCAGCTCTGACAGCGGGACCTCTCCAGCAGAATCTTCTTGCCTACTCACATGCAGCTTGTCTGCAGCACAGCTCGGGCATAATGTTGACACCGGCCAGATGGTATTCAAAACAAGGGGAAAAGATGGGATGATAAAGGTCTAGCGGTCTTGCTCTTATCATCATCATCATCATCATCATCATTGGTTTGTCGTATCTAATCCTCCAGTTAGCAGTGATTTTTCAGGAACAACATGTCTGACAGCTGAGAAAACATACAAGCTATAAACATTTTTTGTCAAAGGACGCAGCATGTAAAATAATGCCCATTCCTGTAGCATTTTGGCTGCTATTTCCCAGGTGATTGTGATGACACTTCCAGGGGGTAGCCATGCTGAGGGGCAGACAGGGTAAACTTCAGATGGCGAGGAGAAGAGTGGCACTTCTTTTCCTGCTTTTTTTTTTTTAAATTTCTGCTATTTTTTGTTACGGACATCAGGGAAAGCCCTGCCTGTTAACACTGTAGAGGGAGATTCAGCCCTGCTGAATTCACTCCGGGTAGTTAAGAGACCCAGCTCTTAAACTCGGCTGGAAACAGGTAGCGTTTCTCAAACCAGCATGTGCCTACGGCGGTGGAGCGCCAAGTGATCTGAGCGGGAAAAGCTGCGGTCACAGTCTGCACACTTGAATGGCTTCACTCCCGTGTGCTTGCGGTAATGCCTCGTCAGTTCGTCGGAGCGAGCAAACTTCCAGGTGCAGCCTTCCCAGGTACATTTGTAGGGTTTTTCTCCTGGGATAGACAAAAGAAAGAGGGGAGGGGGAGAAAAACAGGTGGTGACTTTCTCCTTGTTGCTCTTAATCCCCGCAACCCCCTCTGCACGCTTCCCATGAACACCCACTGCTTAGGGGTTGCTTTAGGCCAAATTACACAATTACAAGGTACCGAATCTGCTGAATATAGGGAAAGGGCCTTGAGATTTATCATTCCTGTGGCATTCACATGACTAAGAAAATCAACAGGATTAAGGCAACAATATAGACCCTACCTTGCAGGGGTGATGTGGGGATTAACATCAGGACAAAGGGCTGTGTAATTATTCTCATGATTACCATACAAGTTTGCTACACTCAACTCATCAGGCTACACTTTCTCCCAAAATGGCCAGACTACCTGATATTTCAGCAATTTATCACAGGCTGCCATAGACTTACAATTATTTTTATGAAGTTTATGAAGGTTTCCAATTATTCATGTAAACAGCACTGCAGGACATTTCTTAGCAAGCTGGTAAAAATGAACTACAATTTCCCAATTGAACATAAAAATCCAATCTGCAAAACATCCTCTTTATTTATTGCATTTACTTCCAGTAAAATTAATTCTGTGTGTAAGATGTTACCAGGAACGGTGTACAATTTTTAAATGTACTCAGCCATGGGACTTGCACAACGTTGTTGATAAATACCCATTTACTTCAGTGAGATCAGACTTGGGCTAAGTGTGGATTTTTTGGAAAATCCCACCTTCTGTTCTTTATTTAAAGGTAAGCGTGATGCATGCCCCACGACCTGTGTCATATAATGTCAGAGGAGAAGATTAATACAGCAAGTCTGGATTTTGTGCTTTGATAAAGCAAACTGTTAGAAAACCCCATTTTTGCCATGTTTGTAGGCTGTACTTTTTTGTGATTTCTATCACCAGCCCTCAGTGTCTACATATTAAATGCTCTTGGCAGTTACCTCGATCCCACAGTTGAGCATGTACCAAAACTGAGGAACAGAAACCGTGTGAGGTCTGTATGTATCTTCTTTTGGTGTGTCAAAAATTATTTTTTACCTCCTCTTCTGGAACCAGCTAATCACAACCAGCACAACAAGAGAGCATCTCTGCAACAACTGTTTCCTTTGTCAGGCACAATCATTCCTCAGTTAATTACCTCTTATGAATCACAAGCAGCTTTCAAGAAACTATTTCAATTACATGAACCAGTGACGCAACACTTGCTTTGTCGTAGGCAGCACCTCCCGCCATGCGTCTCTTCAAAAGTCAATAAATGCTTTGCCGAGTTTCAAAAGAAAATTCCCAAGTAAGAATATCATCACAAAGTTCAAACAGCCCTGAAAAGTCCAGCTGAAATGGCCATGGGTGCCTCTGTAAGGAAATCGGATGCTGTAAAGGCATGTCAGCAGGGTTGTCAGCAACATTTGAGCTCCTTGGGTCGGTACCTTCTGTGCACCATCTGGGCTGTGCTGCAGTTTTTATGTCAGACGGGGGTGGGAAACAGTTGCTGCAAGGAGAACCCAGCAATCCAGGCTCTGAGGTGACCACAGCTCATAGCTGCACCAGCAGCAACTTAGCCTAGATAATTTTACAGTCCTCAGCCAAGCACAAAGCACCAAACAGTGTTCATTGCCCTTGGGCAGCCGCAGTGTTGGGTGCTTGGAATCCAGCAGCTGCTGCGAGCTGGATGGGCACAAGCTACACAGCAGATGGCAGGTTGCATGCTCTTGCCAATGACAAAGTGCTACAAAACGTGTTCAGATTCACCACCGAACTGTTTTCCATACATACCCTTGCCACAAACAGTTGGTGCAGAGCACCGGACAAATATAGCAGTCTCCCCATTTGACTTGGCAGGTCTATCCTAACGGTCTCATCAAACCGTGTCAACAGTTTCCAAGTGGAGTGCTTGCCCTGCCCATCCTCAACGTACTTTAAAACTCTCTTTTTGTTTAGACTCTGGATACTGACCCAGCTGGTTTTTTACCACAGAGAATTCCAGAGCAAAACGAGGAGGTATTTCCTAAGCTTTGGATCCTTATTTAAAAGCATCTGAAATTCTAAGTCTCTCCCTGCCCCGAGATCCTTCCTCTGCAATGGCCTCTTTGGTACACGAATCCCAGCTCTTCTTTCCCTTGGCAGAAGACAAATGGAGAACCTGATGCAGGGAGGGATGGTTGGTGAAAGAGAAGTACCAGAAATAGTTTGTTTGTCCATTAGAACCATATCACTTTGGGTAAGAAACGCAGGTCAGCTGATGGAAGGATGTGAGCGTGGGTCACTCACCTGGAGTTAGCAGGTGTTGCTTCCAGCCTCCCTCCTCAGTGAGTCCTGCTTACCCAGCCCCTATAGTTATGTGAAAGAGACAGGACTAGCCACATTCCTCTCAAGTTATTTACACCACTGAAGGAAAATCGCTCTTACAAGCTCAACCTAAGAAGACCTTTCATTATTTTCAATTAAATATATGCGTATAGCATAAGAAGGAAAAAAAACAGGCAAAGTAGCATTACTCTGAAGACATTCACACAGGCACCTTAAAAAAGCCACTGTAAAGAAAACTGTGAAAGGTATGATTTTTCATTATGATTTATCAACAGCATTTTATGCAAACCTAATTTTTAGGGGAAGAACAATAATACTACTTTTCTGTTAAACACCCACATTATCTGTGGATGGCCAGGTGCTAGAAAAAAATGTTCTTCTTCCTAGACAATACTATACTAACGGTTAACCTTTTGTTTGGTAACATCCCAGACATGAAGAGTGACCACTGAGTCTGTAAGAAATACAGTAAAAACTGGAAGATCCAAGAATTCAAAGGATGGAGAAAGGAGCAGCAGGAGCATAATTGCTACAGGATGAGAAGCTGGTATGAGATATCAACACATCAGCTTTGGATGATGAGCTTAGGCATTCACAGCTGAAATTCTCAGTGCAATCAACAGAGAGAAGCAGGACCTCAGCAGGGCAACCCAGAAAGCGGTGAGGGAGGAGGTGGACAAAACTAGTTTGTTAATTGGAAGAAACTAGCCCCAGTGCTTTTTTATATATATATATATATATATATATAGCCATTTCAAGACTGGATTGCAGTGGAGTTGAAGTCAAATACTCAACCATTTTGACTCAGACACTTCTGCCTCTCTGCAAGCACTTGAGCTCAAGTGTCTAAGAAATGCCCGGGTTCAAAGTGTGGGCACTGCTCCTTCGATGTCTTGGCAGACACCAGAGCGTGGACCGCAGAGTTACTGCCACGCACCCAGACACTCGAATTCTCATTCAGCTCTAAGGAGCAAAAGCAGGTGGTGTGAGTCTTGCCCAGAGTAGTAGAAACATGGGAATGAAGGAGAAGACAAAACAGTGGACTGTTTTGGGAAAATGGTAGGAAACAGAGCTCCAGAAAGAGATTAAGAACCTGCAGCAATTAACACGAGGAAAAAAAGAAAACGGGAAAAAGATAAAACCCTGTTAGTTAGTTCAATCTTCTGAATCTGTAAGGTTTTAGACTTATAGAAACTATAAATTTAAAAATAAATGCCCAAAGCTATGAACATCTTCATGGGAGCTGACCCTCTACTTTTGCACCTGTCTTTGAGAGCTCTATTGTTTTGTCCTGAAACCTGATAAAAAGATCCCAAAACACAGAGAAATTGTATTCTGATGCTATTCTGCAGCTCTGCCTTGCAATACACAGACAGTGAACAGTACGCCATGACACAGTTACACAGATCAAGAGGGACCCTGGAGCATGAAAAGGTTTTCCTAGACAGTTCTCTGTAGAAAGAGTATTTTCTATTGTTTGGGGAAGTTAATTATGAATTTTTAAAGGTATGACTCAATGCCTCATATGGAACTAGTCATTTTTTTAATCTTCTATTAACAAAACAACTACTTCTATGAGCCCTCCGAAACCTTGACTTTTGTAGTCCAGATGCCACAATCCAAATTAATTTAATTACTTTTACTG